>NC_134831.1:155590031-156323055 GCF_004210375.1 Tachypleus tridentatus
AACTCAACAACTATTGTGGATATAATGAAATACAATTCACATAAACTAAACCTTTACAGCTAAAATTCTTGCAGCTGAGGTAAATATTTGGGCTGTCCCTACAGTATTTATCAATATATGCTCAGAAAAATAAAATAAATTTCAATAATATATATGCACTGTTTTAAACAACTACCAACATAAGATATAGAACCATAAAAATAGTGTATCTCCATATTCAAGTTGGTCCACTTGCTTCTTTTGACAACACAGAGAAGTAAATACAGGCAAGTCCAATAAAGTAGAAACTATTCCAATCACGTACACAATAACTTGATTTACATTCTGTTTTGAAGAACACAACTCTCTTACTGCATAAACACAACATGGCCAAAAGTATGTGGACACCTGACCATAACACACATATGTGCTTGTTGAAAATCTCATATCAAAACCATGGGCATTAATATGGAATTGGTCTCCCCTTTGCTGCTATAACATCCTCCACTCTTCTGGGAATGCTTCTCACTAGATTTTGGAACATGGCTGCAGGAATTCCCTCCTATTTAGCCACAAGAGCATTAGTGAGGTTGGGCACTGATATCGGGTGAAAAGGCCTGGTTCGTAGTCAGCATTCCAATCCATCCTAAAGGTGTTCCATGGGGTTGAGGTTAGGACTCTGTGCAGGCCAGTCAAGTTCTTCCACATTAATCTTGGCAAACCATATCTTTTTAGACCTCACTTTGTGCACAGGGGCATTGTCATGCTGAAACCAAAAAGGGCCTTCCCTACACTGTTGCCACAAAGATGGAAGCACACAATTCTCTAGAATGTCATTGTATGCTGTAGCATTAAGACTTCTCTTTACTGGAACTGAAGAGCCTAGTTCAAGCCATGAAAAACAACCCCACACCATTATTCCTCCTCCACAAAATTTTACAGTTGGCACTATGCATTCAGGCAAGTAGTGTTCTATTGGCATCCATCAGACTGCCAGATAGTGAAGCATGATTCTTCACTCCAGAGAATGGGTTTCTACTGCTCCAGAGTCCAATGGCAGTGTCCTTTACACTACTCCAGAGAATGCTTGGCATAGCACATGGTGAGCTTAGGCTTGTGTGCAGCTGCTCGCCTATGGAAACACATTTCTTGAAGCTCCCAATGAACAATTCGTGTGCTGACATTGATTCCAGAGGCAGTTTAGAACTCGGTAGTGAGTGTTGTAACTGTGGACAGACGATTTTTATACACTATGAGCTTCAGCACTTGGCAGTCCTGTTCTGTGAGTTTGTGTGGCCTACCACTTCATGGCTGAGTTGTTGCTCCTAGACATTTCCACTTCCCAATAACAGCACTTACAGTTGACTGGGGCAGCTCTAGCAGTGCAGAAATTTGACAAATTGACTTGTTGGAAAGGTGGCATCCTATGACAGTGCAATGTTGGAAGTCACTGAGCTCTTCACTACTACCCATTCTACTGCCAAATGTTTGTCTTTGGAGATTGCATGGCTGTATGCTTGATTTTATGCACCTGTTAGCAATGGATGTGGCTGAAATAGCTGAACCCACTAATTAGAAGGGATGCCCACATATTTCTGGCAATGTAGTGTACATTAGTTATGCATATTTCAGTTTATTATGATAATCCTAGTGAGTACTATACATTCAGCTCCATAGAACTGTGGCTACTTATCTAGATAGGGTGAGAGATTTTTGTGAAACATGAGATGATCATTTTTGTCATTTAAAACCACTCAGCAGCTTGGAAAGTGAAAGCTGTGATGACCTTTTTATTTTTAGTTCAGAAAATAAAAGTACCAAGCTATTGATCCATTGAATAGTGATAAATAAGTTATCCCACTTTTGTGAAAATTGAGTGACCATCACAAACCGTTGCACACACATTTTATAGTGAAATACCATCTGATGTCTTTGAAAGCAATGAATACTACTTTCTTTCAGTGATTGGTTTTTCAACAAATTACAATTCTAGGTACTGTTAACTCTGCTAAGATCATGAGGTTGGTGTTGGCAGCTTGGCTATTGCAGCTGTTTTTCATCCAAACATTTGATTGTGCAAAATACTGAATCAACAAATTCATCATCAGTTATTGTGCTTTGTATCTCTGAATCCATTCATTATGGGCAGTGACCTATCTAAGTAATTCAAGGAAATAGTCCAGACCTTTTCTTGATCTTTCAACTATCAACTAAATATCAAGTTACAGTATAGTGGAAGGTGCAAGGTACCAAAACTCTTAAATAAATGTCAATCCTTACCCTGGGGTCACAGAATGGAAAGTTACCAGAGATACCCATGATTCACTATGACCTGTGATTATCCTAACAGTATACCTTCCATCATGGAAAGGTTCACCATTGCACATCTCCACATTAAATGATCTGTCTTTATTCTCACACCTGCTGATGAAACAGCACTGAGTGGCAGATGTCACCCACTAATAACACTTCCTATTCCTAGTGTCTGGTCATAGATAGCATTGACTAGGGCCAGGGTTGGTCAGAAAATGCCTAGGAGACTTGTAGAGATCACTTATTCAGTTTTCAGCCTGTCTGACCAAACATCATTGTGATAATCTTCAGTGAACCATGCCTCCTGAGCATTGAGGATAAACTTCAGAAGGAGAACTGGCAATTCTGAGTGCATTAAGTTCTGAAATTTATTGTTCACCGGCTTGGAAAAACAATGAGAAAGAAGTAATGCACATTTGCAGAATCAGAAAAAGTCCAATGTCCATCTTCTTTAGCATACTTATTTTAGGCCTGATAAATTTGTTTTACATCCATTGCTTCTCAGCAATTAATTCTTCCTTCTGGTTTTCACCTTTGACTCATGGAAACTGCCATTTCTTCAACTGTAGAGCTTCAACTCAATAGCATAAGAGTTCAAAGGAGCACATGCAAATACACTTGTTCAACGAAAACAGATTTCCTATTTGAATAGCAACATGCACAGAAATGTTTAAAAAATAGATGTTATACCTTTATACATAAGTATTTTGCAAAGTTTTTTACTTGTAGTTATTAAAATGTGTAGAACCAATTTAAAACATACAGTTACAAAATAAATCAAATAATGTTTAAAATGCACATTCCAGAATATACATGGTTAAAATTATTTTTAAGTAATTTCATAACAAATATTAAAAACATGGTAATGCCAAAAGCATTTTAAATTACTAGCATTTCAGAATTTCCTGAAATTCAGTCTTCACCATTAAAATCTCAAATAAGTATTAGTTTTTGTTGTGAGCTAGTCAGATTTGTATTTACAATTATCTAGTACATTTGTCCAAAATTCATCCAATGTTGTGCAGAGGTATTGTCCACATACTGAGAAATGGATTTCAGGTACCATTTCTTCTTACTATTAATGATTTTGAAAGAAAATATTTTTATTTACAATCAGTGTTACACATCTTATCCAACTACTTCTTTGCTTAAATTCATTTAGTAGTTAAGTTCAGACCTTTTTTGCAATTTATCCTGACAATCCTCCTATTATAAAGCAGATCTATCTAACATACTTTGCAAAAACCAGTTTAAACTGAAAATATCACATAATAAGTAGGAAGGGATTTTTTATGCCATGACTACAGACTCTTATTGGAAGTTTTTCTTTTTACTAATGTTTCTATTGTCTTTACCTGAACTTTTGAATGTGGGAATATAAAATAAATTTTCTCTCCTAAGAAATAACATATTTAAAAAAAGAAGTAATCATGACTGAAAAGGCAAGTTTGCTGCTGGAGAGCATAAAACAGCTGCATGTGGAGTCTAGAAGATGTCTTTTCTTGGACATAGGAATTTTGGTGATATAGTGAAGATTTCAGATGTTGATCTCTTTTCAGTTACAGGTTGAGAAAGATCGGCCAATGCCTGTTGCATCAAGAATGGAAGAATGAGTATTGCCCTTTAAGATAAATTTCAGTACAAGGGAAGTAAGGAGACAATTGAGTGTTACCGAGGTAATTTGGTGACAAGTGAATCTGAGTCCATGTGAGGTGATCTCCTCAGGACACTGAGAGCATTGTCAGTTGCACTACAGAAATTAAAAAATGGGGTTTTCTATTTTGTACTGGTCTTTCATGTGATCATAAACAACTTAAATGCATATTGAGGTAAAAATATTAGCAGTTCCATTTGGATATATTTTAACTTAAGAAAAGCAAAACATCTATTTTTGGAGTACTTTAAAATCATCTAGTTTCCAGAGGCTTTTTTGCAAAGTTATGAGGCCAGATAAACTTGCTGGCACATCACAAAATAAAGCCACATTAAGTCAAGGTATGCCATAAATTCCTTTTACAGCACATTAATATCTTTCAGCTTTTAGTAATCAAGTGATCTCTTTTATTTAGATTATCTTTCCCCATAATGGATGTAACTAATTTTCTGGAGCACCATCAGCTTATGGGCCAATGATATGCACAAGGTCATTTTTAAGGTCCCATCAGTAGTGCTGGATTTCAAAATATGCAAATGCTTCACAGTGTTGCAGCATAACTACTGTCAGTAATCCATCCTTGGCATCTTTTTATTACTGTTGTTGAGTTGGACTTACACACACAAAGACAACTAACCTTCTCAGTGATTACTGAGGGATAGTGCCACAATTTCATTGTGTCTGTGGGTATTTATGAATATCTGTAAATCATGTCAATCGAGAATCCTTTATTTTCATCCTCAGATCAGTGTCTTCTCTCTCTCTTACAATTCTTACCTGAATACAAAGTAAGTTCTCAAACTGTGTGTCGTCAAAAGCATAAGAGAAAAAGGTACAAGTGGAATCTCTGGTAACTGAAAGGTAAACACAATCTTCACAACAGTGGAGATTCAAATATGTAGTATGTGAAAAGACAAGTACAGTGATTTGTAATGGTGGAACAAAAGAGACAAAACTTGCTTAAGTGAAATAAAGACTTCATTTGTTGATGAAAACAGAAAAAAATCAACTTACATGGGAAAAGAACTTTTGCATAGCGATCTTTTAAGTGGAACGTTTTTTGTATTTATAAATGGATTTAAGATAACACAAAGAATCAGCAAAAAATAATGAATAAAAGATTGAAAATTTCAACAGCAAGACTTGATTTTTTTTGAGACAGAAACGAATCTGCTCTTTCTGAAAACAGAAACAAATATGCTACCAGATCAACAAAACTGTATAACTGGAAATAGTTTGAGTTTTTTACACATTAGTTGAAGTATGGTATAACTAGAACTTAAAACCTAACACTTCTGTACATGAAAAAGCATATACAATGGGAAAGTGATGTGAGATATGTAGTATTTTCACACTACATTATAAATCTCTCATGTAGAAAAAAAACAAAAACGTTTTCATGTAAAGTTTCAAGAGAAGTGATTTATGTTACCAGGTAAATTCAATTTAAAGAATATTAGAAAATATTCAATTTCTTTTCTAGAAATAGAGAAACTATTCCTAAGCTGTGTTAAATAAATGCTTCATTATGAGTGATAAATATAAACTCAGAGTGATTTGGACCAATAGAAGGGTTTAACTACTGTAAGAGGCCAAACATGTACAATGCCCAATAGATTGTTTTCTATTCATTTATCTGGTGAATTAGAAAGGATAATTTCACAATGTCAGAAAGACATGTTAGGTCCAAACAATTAATTTGAGAAGAAATTGATAGCCTATAACATGAGATTTTTCTACCTTGTGTTAGAAGGTAGAAACAATATTCTTATGCAAACAATAAGCTTCTTCCACAGTACAAGGTTATAAATTGAAAGACAAAATTATCACTTTCATTAATATAAACAACAATGCAACATTCACTGAAAATATGTACAGAAGACACTGAACAACTGGATATTAAAAATAAGCACTGGAAAAATTGTTGTATTATTGGTAATTAGTTGACTATTCCACTGATTTCTGTCACCGTATATTTTTCCATGTATAAGGTGAGTGACACTGATAAAAATTCATTACTATTATATGTTTGAAATATTTTAATATAGATAGTGCAAATGATGTGCTAGTATTGCATATTATGTGGTCATATTTCCCTCTTTTCCTTTTTTTCTTCTCAAAACCATAGATACAGAATTATTTTATATAGTTAAAGTAAATATATATGCAAAAATGGCTCGTTTGGTTTGAGAACATATTTTACGTAGAAGAGCGAACAATGTTTCGACCTTCTTCGGTCATATTCAGGTTGATATTTCTCTACAAGTGGGTTTTCTCGACATCACTGAGTTAAAGTAAATGTTCATTGTTAATTCCTGATAAATTGCAGGAAAATAGAGTACTACGTTATTGTTCATTAAATTGGAATGTCACTCACAAATGTATAACCTAAAAGCAACATATGTTTAAGGGTAAATATATAAGATAATTAAGCAACTACATTAGGAGAGGACGGTGTTATCAATTCAACTTAAGTAACGTTTATAAAATAAATGTGTACTTATCCCATTTGAGCATAAGTAAGCATTTTATGCAAACAGTTGGCCATAAAATATCATTTGTATCTGATTAACTGATAAGTTTTAATTGAAGATATATGTATGTATATATTTGGAATTTTAAATGAACATGCACATTAGAAACTGAAAATTAAAACAAACTTAAACATTCAGACAACAATCTTTAAAGAGAACTTGGATCATATTTAACACTGATAGAAAATGTAAAGGTAATTGTAATTTAAACTTGTAAAATATAGTAGAAATTTATTTCAGTTAAACTCGGGTGATCTTATGAGTAAAGGTTGGGGAACAACTTGCCTCAAGACAACAAAGCTTTCATTTCATTGCCAGAAGGTTTTGTTTGTGTTAAGTGCAAAGCAATACAACAGGATATCTGTAGTCTATCCTATGAGGGTACTGACACCCAGTTCTTAGTGTAATAAGCCCTCAGACTTATCACTGAGCAAGCGGGATGCATAGTAGAAGATTAAAGTACAAATAAAAGTTTGTTTTATAAATTACAACTACCTGTTTCCAAGTGTCATGTACTAATTCAGCTGTGCTGGGCATGCTATATAACCGTACTACTCTGTTGTATCTAAGGCTCAGTGATAACTTTACAGACAAGAATAATAGTGGCAAATAAATAAAGGAATGGCAGAAAATGTGTTACAGAATAATAACTAAAATTCTAACTTCAGAGTTGAAAAGGGACTAAACAAAATAATGAAAAAGCAAAATTAACCTTAATTTAACAAGCAGATAAATAGATTAGTATATTAAATGACAGATAGTGCTTTTATATAATAGAGGTTTGTGAACTCACAATTTATTCCAGAGATATTTTATCCTTGACAAAGAGAGTACAACATTATACAGAGGGTTGATTATGTATATTAAAACAATTTTGAATACACAAATCAGCAATTCAAGTGACAACCACTGCTGATATAAAATTACAGAGGATAGAGATTTATCAGAATGCCATTTTCACAGTGTTTGGCATTTCATATACCATATGATGTCATCTTAAATTGACTGCTTTTATGAAAGCTATATAAAAGTCCTTTCCAGCACAAAATGTTTGTGCACTCAGATCATAAATGTGAGTTCAAACTGTGGACTTAGAATTTCAAAGAGAAGAACATCCCTATTGTTAATGGTTTTCAAAAACAAAGGAATATGGACAAATTTGGAGTATCAAGACCATGCAGAAAGAAACATGCAACAAGTCATATCCAAAAAGTGGCAAATGTAGAAATATCTCAAATGGCAGTATGTAAATAATTAAGTAATATCTCTGTCTGGAAGAACAACAAAAGTTACATGTACACAAGTTTTTCTCTTGCATACACATCTCAAGAAGATGGAGAATAGAACAAGCATCCATGCTACTTCATAAGAAAACATCCTGGACAAATCACCAGATGTAGAAAAACTATAATCCTTGTAAACAGACATGATGAAAAGCATGCAGTGAGGAGTGATGTTCTTTGAATATTTCAGTTTTACAACATAAACATTTATAATTGAAACCATGCTGGTGAGCTATTGTTAAGATGCATGGGTATCAAAAACAGCATGATTTACTGTAATGATATGGTGAAGCTCCAAAACCTTTTTAATATATTAAATTCCTGTGTACACAAAACATTATTATCCACAAAATATTAAAATATATACAACAGTAATTATTGTAAAAGACTTAGATTTATCACAACAGGACACAGCCTTCAAAATATTTTACATGTTTCAGTGGCAATCTATGCTATAATTATCATTTCACATTTATAGTGTTTTTTTAAAATTATTTTGTGACATTTTCTCCCGACTGAAAGATAGTGTATTCTATGAACGTGTGTATGTAATAAAATTATGTTTATTGATTTTTTGTACTCCTTCATTTCATACATAATATAAGGATTAGTTCTTTAAAGACACTTTCTTACAGTGTACAAAGCATGGATTATTCTAAATGTTACAGTCTTTTAAGGTTGATCTATCACTGACTGGTAATTCCTGTTTAAGTTGGGACTTAAATTTTTTTAAAGAAAAACAATATTTATGTAAGAAAGCTAATTTCAAGGGGTACTGACAGTATCATTTATACCAGAATTATGATGTTTAAAATTACTACTGATTATTACAATTAATCAATGACATCATGTGCTGCCCAGAAATGCAGAGTGAATTTAAATTTAAACAAATGTTACTGATAAAGTAGTTATAAGGTTATCTTGATTGAAAGATGAACAATTTCGTGAATTGGTATTTTACAAATGGTTTCTTGACCTGTATGGAAGAGAAACAAATGAAAGTAAGTGGAAATAATCTTTTAAAGTAAAATTATGTCATTTTTTATTTTTTAATGTGCATATTTGTATTATGTCTATTGAGTACACCAGCCATCCCTACACATAAGAGTTTATCGACTCCATGATATCTGCAGTCCAATCTGTCTTTTTTTTTTAAATATTAAACAAAAAGCCAAAACCACTTGGCATATCCTACTGTCATATCCTCTCTTTAACAAAATGTCAATAAGTCACCTTGAAGTTTGATATTGACTTATTTGTTGTTAAGAGAAATATGTTTTAATTTACTGAATTAATTATAACACTTTTTCATCTCAGCACATTTTGAATTTAATACTGTTGCATTAGTTTCAATTTTACTGACAGTTGATTACCAATAAGAAAGTGTAGTCTAACAGTTTTAAATATTTAACTAGGTATTTGGATTCTCAGTTGAATATACTGTAAAGAAAATAAGAACAATAGATCAATGGCACACTATTGGTATTTGCTAATCAGACAGAAGCTGATCACATCACATCACTTGGCCTTAATATCTGTGCTGCAGGGAACTTTGTGCTCTTAGCAGTCGACTTGTGACTGTAGTAATCGTGCATCATTTTTTTCCCTATTCTTTTAATCCCTTCATATTAACTATGTCGAGCAAAAACAGAAAGTAGTCGGACGAATACGTACAATACGGATTCACGTGTATAACGGAACATGATGGGAGTCAGCGTCCTCAATGCACGATTTGCAATGACAAGTTGAGCAATTCTAGTCTAGCACTGGCAAAAATAAGAGAACACTCCCTAAAGCTGCATGGAGATAGGAAATACAAGAACATAACGCTTGCTGATTTCATGGTAAAGAGAGCCAGGTTTGATGAAAAGGCTACTTTCCCTGTTCTCGGCTTTGTACCCATCGACAAACCGATCCTCACAGCATCGTACGAAGTTGCGTACTTGATCATAAAGCAGGGCAAACCACACACCATTAGTGAAGCACTCATAAAACCAGCTGCATTGAAGATGGGGAATATCATATTGGGAAAAGCTGCTGAAAATAAGTTATCCCAAATTCCTCTTTCAAATGACACCATCAGCAGCAGAATAGATGACATGAATGATGACATCTTGGCTCAAGTAATTGCAGATCTGATTTCAAGCCCAGCAAAATTCAGCCTTCAACACGACGAGACCACCAACGTTTCCAATCTAAGCCAGCTTGTTGTATTCCTGCGTTATGTGAAGAACAACGAAATAAAAGGTTTTTTTATTTTGTAAGGCTCTTACAACAACACCTAAGGCAGCCGACGTGAAGAAACTTTTGGATGACTTCTTCAGAGACAACGATCTTTCGTGGGATATGGTTTCTGCAGTTTGTTTGGACGGAGCTCCAGTCATGCTGGGATGAAACTCTGGTTTTGGTGTGCTGGTGAAAGCCGATGCACCACACATCATTGTAACGCACTGTGTTCACAGGCATGCGCTGGCAACAAAAACCTTACCTTCAAAACTGGCAGAAGTATTAAAAATTGTAGTGGAATGTGTGACCTTTGTGCAAAATAGTGTCCTGAAGCACCGCATCTTCAAAGAGCTGTGTAATGAAATGGGCTCTGAATTTGAGGTACTTCTGTACCATTCTAACGTTCGGTGATTATCCCGTGGAAAGGTGCTGAATTGTGTTTTTGCCATGCATGTTGAATTAGCCCTGTTTTTGCGAGAGCACCAACATTGTCATGCAGATTGTTTTGAAAAATCTGAGTTCATTCTTATTTTGGCATACACAGTCGATATCTTCAATGCTCTCAATCATCTCAATCAACAGATGCAGGGCAGTGGAGTCAACATCATCGAAACGGAAAAAACCTGAAGGCTTTTCAAAAAAAGCTACCATTATGGAAATGACGAACAGAGAATGATAACTTCATAAACTTTCCCCTGCTGGACGACTATGTAAGTAAGATGGAAGATGTGTCTGAAATCAGAGACATTTCTGTACCCGGGGAACTGAAGCAAGCAATTGCCATGCACTTAGATGATCTCGCAAAGTCTCTCCACAGATACTTCCCCACCAGAGAGTCATATCCAGCATGGGTGAGACAACCGTTCACATTTAGTGTTGTGACAGCAGATGTCAATGATTAATACCTTGATGAAATCATTGAACTTCAGCAGAGCCAGGTTCAACAGCAATTTTTCAGAACAACAACGCTCTCAACGTTTTGGTATCACCAAATTGTAGCGTACCCTCTTATTGCTAAGAAAGTCCTTGAGATACTCATACTATTTGTTACAACGTATCTTTGCGAGCAATCCTTTTTGAGGATGGTAGACATAAAAACGAAGAAAAGGAACAGACTTTGTTGTGAAAATGATATGAGAGTTACACTTGCCAAGGTGAAGCCGTGCATTTCTGAACTTGTCTCTGAAAGGCTACAGCAAAAGTCACATTGATTTGCAGTAAATATTCATTGAGTTATGTTTTTGTTTTTGTGTGAAATTCATGTTTTGTTGGTTTTGTTCTTTGAACACAGTGATATTGTGTGCAACTGATGCATGGTTAATTTTGTGCACTATAAAATATCTACTTATGTTTTGAATTTGAAAAAAATCATATTTTATTTTTCCAATAATGAAGGGTTCAGTGAATGTAAGTACGAAACTTCCGGGGTTCAGTACCTCCAACAAGGTTAAGAACCACTGGTTTAGAGATATAACAACATCAAGCACTTTACTTGTCATACACACACACTATTATAGCTTGTATTCTGGGTACATGACACTATGTACACAAGATGTCCACTGGACTGACCCTATATTGAAGAAATAATGTTTACTGTAATTCAAAATCTTTACAATGTACATTAATGAAATTTTTAGAAAAGTATTTTTATTAAAGATTTATTTGAGGTTTTACAAAATCATTTTAACATGAGTGCAAAGTGATATTCATGTTAAGAATAAAAATACTTGTTTCCATCTTGCAGTTCTTACATTCTTACATAACCTCTAGGATTCCAAAACTATTATCAAAAGATTTTTTGATTAAACTTCATAATTTACCTTTTATTTTCTATATCACAAAACTAACTGTAGTAAAATCACCTGTAGTAAAAGTTGAAAATTATGATATAAAATAAAATTCCCAAAAATATATTTTGTTTTCTTGAATGGTTGCATACTGTAATGGACAATTACAATTATTCATTCTACATTTTCAGGCTTTTAACCTTTTCACAAATAGTTTCATTTAACTTTACTCTTTACTGCTTTTCAAATGTGTCTAACTACCAAACTAGTGTAACAAAGAAAAAACCACAAAGTGAGAACATAGCTCAAGTTAGTTCAAAGAAATTATCAAATTACATAATGTATAAATAGATCACATGGATATCCCACAGTGAAATATTTTATTTACTTTTTCTTACCTAACATACTAATTTGTTTAATTTTAACATTATGATTACCTTTGTTTAAAATAATAATTTTAAAGGCTGTTTTCTACTCAAATTATCTGCTCTCATAAGTTTCGTATTTTCTGACTGTGTTGTGTGTCCAAAAATAATTCATCCAGCTTTCTAATATGCATTATAAAACACAAACGACACTTCAAATACCTACAATAAAATCACCTGGGAAATAACCCATTTTACCAAAATAATTAAAATACAGATGTCATAACCATATACCATAGACAAGTAAGTGTGAATAAACAAGTGATTTCAAAAATGAAAAATGGGAAGAAGATTTTGGTGTGACTGAAACAAATTTATTGATAACTCAGAAAATAAAGATGGGATGTTCTTATTTTTAAGCTATAGCCTATCACTACTTAAGGTGGTGTTTCTAATTATTGTATGTTTTGAAATTCATATGAGGAAATAAAAATATAAAAATGGAGAATTCAAAGAAGTGGCAATGAGAATTTATTCAAATATTTAATTTTTAATTGAAAACATGAAATTTATAATATTAAAATTTGAGTTATAAACTATGTTTTGATGTTAATTTTATTGACATATGTTGAAAATAAAATTTAGTTAATTTTATATATAATTGTAAAGAGTACTTTCTCAAATTACTATATTTGAAAACAAACTAAAATAGAACAAAAAAGCATTACTGACCAATACACAAAAATCTGTATTTCATTTTCACTCCAACACATAATAAGCTAATTTTGTTTCTGTTTTTTATCTAGCATTATTATAATAGCTTAGTAGGGACTGCTCCCCCTGCTAACACCAGTGCTGAAAGTCACCTTAAATATCTTCAAGAAACCTCTTTCACTCAATCTTAATTAATGTGCCTTACATTAATGTCTCCCATAATCACTGCATCAGTACCGTTATAATCAGTATTCTTATTAGTACCAACCATTCTACAATTCTTCTTTGAATTTACCTCCCTCATCAGGTGGTATGTGACAATTATCAGTTAAAACATTTCTACTCTAGAAACTTGACATCTAATCCTTCTTTTAATCATCTACCTTAATTTCAAAATAATTATTTTCAATGTTCTCTAAATTTCAATAACTTTGAATTTTTCACTTCAACTAGGATCCTCAGCTCAAAATTTGTTTCTCATACCCCTGAAATAAGAATATTAGCAACTAAGCTTATTCTTGACCTTACTCTGTTTATCTTTGAACCTAACAAACTTTTCTACAAAACTATTACATAAGATGCTATGATTTAAACTTCCTATTTCCAAACTCCCCAATGCCTTAGGTATGTAGCACCCAGATTGAACAGAATAGCATTGATATCCCTTGCTGACTAGGTAGACATTAACTAATTGTAATAGCTAGCCAGTACTGTAAAAGAACAAATGTCAAGAGGGGACCATTGTTGCCAGAACACAGAAAATTTAACTGTCAAATTCAAGAATGATTTCTTTAACAAGATTAACTAGAAGATCATTGAGTAATAATATACGTGTAGGACATCATGTTTACTTCTACAGAGATTAATCTTGAAAGAAAGAAAGCTATGGAGCAAAAACAACCTATCAAAAGTAATTATCATTCCATCTGTCCATTTATTTAGTCTCACTGTTTAAGATTTAAAGACACACAATCAAATTATCTATTACAGAACATTCCTTTTATTTCTTATTTTATTGAATCAGTTGTTTGCAGGTTTGCCTATCAAGGAAATTGGTTTTTATAAGAAAATATCTCACACTCATGAGATGTATAAGTCTTGGACTTGACCTTGATTTGAAAATAAAGTATAAAACGTACCCTCTTCTATCTGTGAGTTCTTGGGTTCAATGTAGTTATGAGAGATAAAAATAACTGGATTTATAACAGAATGGAAGTCAATATTTTCCTACCCTGAAATATACTTCCAGCCTTCTCTAATTCTGTGATGTTTCTATATTCACAATTTTTTTCTTTTCTCACCTCTAGCCTTAAAACTCCTATGTACTCTACACATTCAACACAGTTTTACAGTCTTTGTATGCAGCTGCCCTCTACCATTATTAGTGCAACACACTCAACTGATGCAGGTTACTCCCTCTATACAGATAAGTCTAATATTCGCTTTTAAAATTAGGTACAAAAAAAGCACTAGAAATGGGGTGGAAAGTGGGAGAGGAGGTATCTATAAGAAATATATTTTCAGTGTGAGAAAATAATTGTTGATACAATATTGTACCTCCTCTCATATAATAGCAAGAATACCACAATGACACGGTGGACAAACTAGTACAAAAATTATGTAGGAGAGCATCTGAAGTATTCCCATTGAGTGTGATCTCACTTGTGAGAGGAACACATCAATGGGAGGAAACCACACCACATTTGTACTAGATATATCCTTTGATTAATGTGATAGTTTCTGTTGCTGATCTGGGAAGAAATTTCTTTGAGTTACATCTTTAATTATGTTCATATTAATTGATCCAAATTCACACCAAAACCTAAGTGCTAGAAATTGTCTTCCAGGAGATAGTAGTATATAGACTACCCAACTAAAGGTTAGCAATGTAGGGAAAATTAAACAAATGTGCTCCATGATGTAGAATGACTAGGATGTGTTAGACCATACTTGGAAAGTCAACTCCAATGCAAAACCAAGCAGCATTGGGTATTTATCATCCATTTAATGATAGGAGGAGGGTTCCTACCATCTTCACCTCAAGACAGAAGGAAAAATGTTCCATTGCATCTAGCTAGACAGGACACATGTGTGCAAAATTGCAACCAACATCAGCTACCTGGAAACTTGGCATCCAAGTGATAGTGATGGTTGATTCAAATCCAAAACCAAACTAATGTTTGGTTTCTGATTTAACTCCTTGCTATACTAGAATTTACGTCTTGGCATGCTGAGAGTTCCCCAGCCAGCCAAATTACCTATTAGCCAGTTGAGTTCCTTGCCATATGATGTCCCAAGCCTCAATGTGGATGAGATGGTATAGTGGGGGTTCCCAAACCAAATAATACTTTGAGTCCCTGGTAGGATGAGGGATTCCTACCATCACCATACACATAAGGACTTGTATTAGCTGATACAGCTCTAATCCAATACCAGTATACCTTGTGATAGTATGGTAGGATGATGGGTCCCAATTGGGTGTGTGTGAGTGAACTACATTCTGGTGAATCAATTCATATTTATGATTCAATGGGAAGATCTGCACCATCTACACTGGCAGAACACCATTACCATACTCTCTACTAAATGGAACTTAGCACATCCAGGAAGCATCCATGGTCTACTACCCTAACAGCTAGGACTCCTGTACTCCACTAGCACAGAATGGGAAGTGCAGTGGGGAGTCCAAAGAAGTGCCATACTAAAGACTGTGCAATGGGTGACCACAGTAACCCTAATTTGAGCAGCAGACTGCCCCTGATTTATTCAAAAATGAGCAGTTATTCCATTGTTTTACTCACGCTCATAGCGTGCATTTTATGCCTTATAGTTGTATATATCTGTGTATCACCATTCAGGTGATATAACAAAAAATAGCTTGTACTGGACATAAAAGACAATCTGAATCCAACTGAGAATATAAATGAGAAAATAGGAAATGAAGAGTAGTGAGATGGGTGGAAAAGAAATATTGCCTTCATGAGTTGCCAGTGCAATTCAGATATAGGAGAACACAGACATGGTGTTATAGAACATTTGATACTTTGGTAGCAAAAATGTCTGACTTCTGACAGCCACAAAAAAACGAGGGAGCAGTTTAGTGAAGGCTGATAACTAGAACTGAAGTGAAAGCCTTCCTTAGGATAAGGAAGAATTCCACAGTGAAATGCATAAGGTGAATTAAGTTGTTGAGCTAAGACAAATTTATCACTGCACACCAGTCCCTGGTCATTTAGGGAACTACAAACACTCTAGAATAAAACCCTGGGGGGTTGAAAATGACAGGTTCTATATTGTATATTAGTAGAAGTGTCTGGATTGTTTTGGAAAGACACTATGTGGCAGGAACCCAAGGGAGGAGGAATAAGAACCTGCTGACACCAGAAAAAGAGAGAGGAAGTGAATGAAGAGTGCCTTCAGGTAACACCTGAATCATTCAAGGATCGAAAGTGAAATTCTGTCATAAGTGAATGGATCTGGCAGGCATGCACATACGTTGCCAAATGATACAGAATAGTCACTGGTACCATTGGCAGCACAATGGAAAACATGACAACTCACTGATTAAAACCTGAAGAAAGGTACTGAACTGGTAATGAAGGAGGAAAAATGGATGGGAAGCTACAATAGAAGCATAGGTGGATAATGGTTGTGATAAATTGGAAGCTGAAGACAAGATGGAAGAATGCTGTCAAACAAACTCCACCTGTGACTTCAATGATTTGGGAACATCACCAAAAATCAAAGAATCCATAGATAAGTTTTGGGTAGGCTCCTGAGAGATAACAGGGCATTCCTATATAGAAGATCTCAACAGCAAAAGGGTTATGTTTGGAAAAAGAAAACAGAGGAGGATAAACAAACAAACACATAAAAAATAAGGTTGTGATTCTCCTTTGCAAACTCCATAAGGGAATGATGGAGTACCTCAAAGAGAAGATTTGTGGTGGGCAAATTCTCTGGATAGAGATGAGGGTTAGCAGAAACCTAGAAAACTGAACATGTGAAAGTTTAACTGCCAAATCAGGACTGGCATTCCATACTTGCATAGAACACCCAAGGAATTATGAGTCCAGAAATGATCCAAGACCTAGGGTGAAAAGCCATACTAGACCCTGCACATAACAGTGTCAGAAGATGGTCAACATGGACCCTGATATATGGAAAAGAAGAAATACAATGTAATCAGATGAAGAAATTGTGTATAAGAAGGAAGGGTTATATTAGACAAGCAACACATACAAAAGGTAACATACTTGTGAAATCATGTTCAGGAAGGTGGAAAGGCCCAATAGCTTTTGCAGATGAAATACAGAATTGCATGGCATAGGAGGATGAAGGAAAAAAATTCTAAATCTTTGTTATCAATACAAGATTTCTCCAGAATAAAATTGGCATGTCTTGGTTCAACATTATGTGTTGAAGATCCTGTTAAAAATCAGGCCAAGACCTCCTCAGCTGAAAAAGTCGAACCTGATGTGTCAGACACAAAACTTAGAAATTCAGGTTTAGTTGTGGCAGAATAAAAAATACAAAAACCAAGTTTACTACAATGCCTAAATAAAAATTGAGGTTAGGTTTATCAGTATAAATGGTGTAATTTGCATTAGGAATATGGTTTGCCCTATTATTGGTGAAAGATTACATGAAGAAGATAAAAGTTTCAAGGCTAGTGATGAGCAAAAGAATTTGCACATATAGAGGGCAAGACAAAATGAGATGAAACTGTTATATGAGTGGAGTTAAGATACTGTATCAGAAAGCTATGCTGACCTAATAAAGTATGATGATATTATAAATATCATCAGTTTTTGTGAATTAATATAATCTATTATCAGATCATGTTTAGCTGGCACAAGCATTTTACATCCTGTATGACATCAAAGATGATGTTATAATATAAATACCACCATGTAAAGTGCTTCATGCCTACTTGTGTAAATATCTTGAAATATTAGAAATTTAGAAACATTTTAAATTTTGCCAAAAGCCTTCAAGTCATGAAGATTGTATTTGCTAATAAAATTTAGCACAATGTAATGTAAGATAATTTAGAAACTGTGTGTGAAACTTTACTTGACACATGCCAACTTGTGCCATGCACCTAACTAGAGAAAAAAGTGAGGTAGAATGGTAGAAAAGTTCATATATTAACCTTGCTCAAATAAACATGTTACACTTTAAAACCATTTTGTCATGAAGTTTTAATTTCATTTATTATAGGAAACACATGGATTAAAAAGTTGATGCAATGTAAGTTATTGGGGAAACATTAATTTTTAAGGTATATTTGTTTTATTTTTCATTGTTAAGATCAAAGCTATACAATAGGTTACATAAGGCCATGCCCACCATGTGAATCAGACTATAAGTTTTAGTCTTATAAGCCCACATGTTTACCAATTCAGACCTTTTAAGTAAGCAAGAAATATTTTTAAGTCTTACAATTAACAATTTATTTCATAATCTTCAGAAGTTAAAAGAGTCTCTGCTTTTCAGATACTTCTTTTTAAGTCTTTCAAATGAATGAATATTTTAGATCTCACTTTTCATTTTTTATATTTCCATCTTCTACAATTTTACGCTTCAGATTTCTGTGTTGTGGGAAAGATGGCATAAGTTCTGGCTCACATGCTAAAATTAGGAACAGAAAACAATCTTATATAAAAATCAAATTAAAAAAAGCAACCCTAGAATTAACAAATTGGTCCATATGAATGTTATAGTTTTTAAAATGCTCTTTCTAACTATTTATGCAACAAATTACTTTTGGTTCATAACTTTAATGGTTATTGAAATTTTTATAGTATACAACTTTTCCCAAATTAAAAACAAAACTATCATCAATTTTACAATAAATATCACCAACTGCTGCCAGGGTCCCCTATTTATTTTTAACAGAAAACTGCTGATTTTATTCATTTTTTTGTTACTTCTATATGCTTAATGAATAATAGGCAAAAACATATCACTACTAAATATGATGTAATATGTGGACCTACTGGTAGAGAATAGTGTAAAAGTAGATTGATTATCTTAATTTGTAAAATATGTTCTTGCACAATGTATACAGACATCATATGAAGTTGGATAATTTGCTATATATACATTTATTACAAAAGCTTTTTTTTTTTTACCAGCACTTCATCATCATAACGTGCTTTATGTTACATTGATCACACAAATACCAAATTACGTCACATTATTAATAATATTTAAACTTAAATACACTGTCTATTGAACAAGTGAAAAAACATTAGAACATTACTGTGTTAAACATGAATCATACTTACGTAAAGGAGGTTCTTTAAAATATGAACTCTCAATACAATCTTCAGCTGTTGCTCTGGGAATAAACAAAACAAATAATTAGTGAAGTTTTATCACCTATTCTGGTGAAAAGTGAAACTAGTACTTAACATGCATCTAAAATAATTAACATACATTACAGCATACTTCATAAATGTGTATTTAACAGTTAAGATAATACCTTTTTATACCTTAAACATAACCAAGCAAACTAGTGTTATCAAGTGAATGGCAATTGTGAGTTAATTTTCTACATAAAAGTGAAAGAAACATAGTGTATTATCTAATATGAGTGGGGGCAATTATAAAGTTTATAACACTATAGATTGATAATGAAATATCACAGAATATCTCAAAAAGAAATACATTTAAGGATTTCCAATATGAGAAGAGCATAAGGCCATCTAGAAACTTGTCAAAGACATCAAAGCATGAATTTGTCTCAAAATGCCTTGAAAAAATTCACATGTGCTCATTTACCCATATAATGAAAAACTGCCAAAGATTAGATCATTATCTCTAATAGTTTCTGATTTACAGCCCTGTAAAATTTAGTTAATTCTTGTTTATTTTTGGCAAATTCATTTTCGGGCAACTTTGGCTGCCTAAAGCTGCAAGAGTAATGGTGGTAGAAGGCTGAAATTTGCAACACTGACTGAATTAATCTCACAGAATTCAAACATGGTCTCAAACCAAGTTTATCTCTCTTAGGATTTGCATAGTGAGGCTGTAAAATCACCTGAAAACCTAAAATCGTAAAAAAAACATTGGTGTATGTAATAAGCCATAGCTCTAAGACTTAATATGATACAAAGCTGATTTTATTTTCTTATTTCCTATAACATATCAGTTGATAAATCAGGAATTGTTGTAATTAAAAGTCTATTAGATCTCCTGCAAAAAAAATTAGCTGCATGCAACTTTTTATGATTTAGCTAAAAATAGCCCTAACTCAGGCCACAGTTTGACCATGTCACCAGTTCTTCAGCCTTTTCAGATTTTTACCATATATTCTTACATTTCTGAATATGATCTATAAAAAAAGTCAGGATGGTGTTCAACCTACTTTTTGAGTTATAACTTTTAAAGTATTCTCTGACCATACGTTATTTATTTTAAAAAATTCAGTTCAGGTGTGCTACTGTGTGCAAATATATCCATACAATTTTAAAAAATACCTGTCAGAATTTTATGAATCCCACTGAAATATTCTAACCAGTCTTTCACAATGTTAAATAATGATATTGTAAGAAACAAGAAATAATTAATTCATTTCTGAACAAGTTTATTGGTATAACTAGTTAGGTCACATGGCAATGCAAATATATTGTTTATGCATTACAGTTATGCAGATATCGCTGAGTTTAAGATTCATAATATAATAATTACAAAGGTAAATCAGACACAAAAAGCATAGTACTACAACAGGGAATAACTGAGAAAGATCATAGTCACACCAAACTGCAATAATCGTGACAATGAAATGTTTCAAAAAACTGCTTTGGCGATAAATTAGTCTTAACAACATCAAATAAACATTGCTTTGTTCAAACAGGTTGAATAAATATCTGAAATTCGAGTTTGATTATGTTGAGATCACTTTGACTTAGAACACAGTGGTGAGCACTACTGCCTTGCCTTATCAGACAAAGAATATGTTGGAAAGGAATCCAGCTTTCATCTTTACGTGACCTTGCAGGCCATGAGAACAGTTTGTTTCTTGATTTCTTCATAAATGACACCAACACATAGGAATGTTCATCTGATCTATCTTTTATGTTTCCCACATACCATTCATGATCGTATATGCATGCCACATATTTCCCTGGCTGATAATTGTCATTGCTATCATTAGACCCTATTTGAGCTGCTGCAGCATCACTTTCACTGCTACTACCAACAGTTACAATGGTGTACACATCATCATCTGATAGCCTTCTCATGTACAATTTGTTGGTAGGGTGGGAAATAAAACTATGATGTGACCTACTATCTGCCATAGTTTTGCATTTTTCATAGCACTCAAGTAGATCAAACTTTACACAATTCTGCAGGACTGATTCCTGACTGATAAGAAAGAACTGAATGCCCTGAATGTGGTCCTTTGCCCAATGGCACATATCAGAGACATTTAACATTTGATAATTTATTATTTTACACAACCTTGAATTTTTTGAAGATCATGTTCAGAGATGTAAAAATATATAGTAAAGGCTGATTATGATATTTCAATGGGATTCATAAATTATTTCAAAATTGTAAGGATATATTTGCACACAGTAACACACCTGAATTGAAGTTGTTTTTTTTTCATGTAAACAATGTATGGTCAGAGGATACTTTACAAAAAATTATAACTCAAAAAGTAGTTTGAGCACTATCTGATTTTTTTTTTTTTTTTTTTTTGGTAGATGATATTCAGAGATCTAAGAATATATGGTAAAAATCTGAAAAGGCTAATAACTGGTGACATGGTCAAACTGTGGCCTGAAGTAGGGCAATTTGTTGCTAAATCATAAAAAGTTGCATGCAACTACATTTTTTTACAGGAGATCTAATAGACTTTTAATTACAACAATTGCTGACTTATCAACTGACATGTTATAAGAAAGTTGAAAACAAAATTCAGCTTTGTATCATATTAAGTCTTAGAGCTATGGCTTATTAAATAAACCAATATTTTTTTACCATTACCCTTGCAGCTTTAAGCAGCCAAATTTGCCCAAAAATGAATTTGCCAAAATTAAAAAAAAAAAAAATTTTACAGGGCTGTAAATCAGAATAGAGGTAAGTACTTATCAGAAATACATTTTCACTATAGGAAAATTATAACTTTCAACACATCAAATTACTCTTACTCACATAAATAGCTAGAATCCCACACTGAATAGATGGAGGAACTGGTGTGAGGGAAAGAAAGAAATATCCTTCAAAAGTGTCCAAAGGACACTCTGTAAGATAAAACAGTCAAATGTTAAGATCTGATGTCAGGAGCTACACCACTTCTCAATGAGGTATACTCTTTGCCCATCATAGAAAGATACTGCACATATGAGCAGAAAGAAGAGGGGACACATCCAACTCAGAGAGAATTATGGATAAAAGGTGATCTGATCCATGCAATATTTATAAAACGTAATCCAAAAAATTATAAAAATGAGTTAAATTAAAACAATGTGGCCCCAGGTGTAGAGTGGCTAAGATGCAACAGATTTTACATGGCAAGTCAACAACATCCAAGCTGGAATTAGATGAGGATCATAATAACAGAAAGTCAACTACAATAAAAAATCAGCTGCCAGGTACCAACACACATGTTGGTGTAGGAAAGAATATCATGCCACCTTCACCTCAGGTTCATAAGCCCAGAAGGAATATATTACCCCCTGACTCATAGATGGGGCACATGTGAATAAGATAAACTGATACATCAACCCAGGAACCCGACATTAGGTATTATGAAGGTGTCTGCAAAACCACCTCCCCCAAGAGCAAAATTGATCAGAACCACTCAAAGTGCAATAAAATCCTCAGAATAAGAAACATCAAGGGATATAAGAAGAGAAAAAACTAAAACAATCCACAATTACCTCCATTATTACCACAAACAATGATGGAGTATAAATGAATGAGAAATACAGACATCTGCAATACATGTGTGAGAACGTACGTTGACTGATTCAACTCTAAATCCAAAACCCAGATACTTGGAAATAACTTCTACATGGGGGTAGGATGAGGAATTCCAATGAAAAAGATGAACTGCAATTTAGATGTCTCACATCTATTTGTTTTTATAATCATTCTGTTCATTGTTTGTATTTCATTAACCCATTCAGAAGGATGTTTCCACAGTCCACTACCCCAGTGGCTTAAAATTAAAAAGTGGTAAGGACTCCCAGAATCCACAAGAAGAAAATAAGGGGAAAGTCAAGCAGAAAGTTCAGAGGAACACCACCATCCTAAACCAGTGCAACAAATGACCATGAAACCTTATTTTGAAAAGTAGACCATACCAATTTATTCAACAGTAAACATGGCAGGGATGTGCAACTATCCCTTCTGCTTTATCCATGTAGTCAATGAGGAATATAGTTCAGAATAGGCAAACTTATGAAGTAATTCTATTGCAAGGATAAACATACAAGTGATCTTGTGAAAGGTAAGGGTTGAGAGGTACTGAGATGGAGAAAAGGAATAGGATCTTCTCATGGTTCTGATTGTGACAAAATAGCTATCAATGAGGATAGGGTAGAGTTCATACACATTCCATATTATTCCAAAGTCGATGGTACATAGTCAAAAACATACTGCAAAAAAAAAGGGGCCATACATATATCCCTTAGGTTTGTGGACTGCAAGTTAACCTGGGACAAGGATACATTACAATACATAAGATCCCAACAACAGAGAAACCACATATGTAAAGCAAGTGCTGAAGTTGAAAAATGAGCCAAAAACAGGCAATAGGGGAGGGTCTGTACCTCAAAAAACCCTCAGGATCTCTGTGTGTCACTTTAAAAGGGAAATGCATGATAAATAAATGCTGTTGAAGTGAAGTAACAGTAAGATGAAGGTGTGAAAACTGGGCATGGATTAAACATTAGAAAATCAGAGATTGCCCTCTCTTCATACACATGCAGGTAAATTAGACCCCAACGACTGAGAGTCAAAAATTGGAGAGGCAGCTTGATGGTAAGCCAAAGAAAAATGATCTGTAGCCTGTGGAGAGCAAATCATGCTGAAACTTTTAACTAATTGTGATGTAAATTGCTCAGCAAGAACCCTAGTATCTGGGAAGGGTGGGAAAACTAAATACAAAAAAGAATTACAGCACAACAAAATAAGGACAAAGACCATAGGAAACTGGGGAAAGGAATATAACATCACATACTTATGAAATCATGCCTAAAAATGCTGTATTAGGCCTAGCTGATCCTGCAGGCTTGGCATAGGAAGACATGGGGAGAAAAAAAAACACCAGAAAATCAAGTTATAGTGAGAGGAGTCTTTTACATAATAAAAATAATTAATACAGAAATCCCACTTCAAAATTGAAACAATTTAATTTACAAGTACAAAGCACATAGAAAGCAAGAAACTTCTTAACACAAGTACTGCAAAGTATAAGTTAAGTAGAATGGAATAGAGGGAGTCACATGCATCATGAGAGTATGTTGCACTCCTGTTGGTGGAAAGTTGATACATTATGATTTGCATGACAGAAACATTTAAATCAGTTTGTGACATGTGTAAAGAACGTTTTAAATGTAGAGTGCAGCACTGAACAAGAAAAGCTGTTTATGCATGTGAAGGTGATGTACAATATCAGAAAAACACATCCTGTTTGGTGTTAACCCAAGAGGCAACGACAGCATTCTATTTTGACAGGGATTAATTTGTACCAGTACACACACAACCACTTTTTATATACCAAACTAATCATTACAAATGCTACATTATATAAGGATGGCATTTCTTAAACCCCTACTTTTGACATATGCAGATACATATAAAACATAATGCATGCTCTTACTGGTAAGCAATTGTTTGAAAAAAATTCTACTATTGAGTAAACACATGTGGATTTGAATTAAATTGTACATGAAGTGCTTGAGGAAGATGCTTGCATGAAAAGGTTCATCTAAAAGTGTTAATGATGAACTAGAAGCAGCTGTGATGAAAAAAAGTGAGGTATATTATTTCAATAACTCACTGATTCAGTAATATTAAATTTTCATCTTAGCCTTCTTGTTATAGGCTCAGTCAAAAAGATTGACCTTTTAACTCCATTGTAACCATCAAAGTTTCCATACTATAAATTTTAATATGGTTTCTGTATAGTTACAAAATTTATATCTATTTATGCTTAATTTTATTGTTTCATTCCCTTTGATCAGCATTCAATTAATAATCCCACCACATAAGTTGCAAATCACTTGAAAAACATGTAGCTTATGCTACAGTATTGACTTTTGTAATGCACCACCTGCTCACAGCCATACTTCATGATTTATTATTACCATTTTCTTTTAACTCACCTTGTCTAATCTAGCAAGTTTTATTTTTTTAAATTTTAGTTATTTTTATAATAGTAAACAAGAAATATATAATTTAGCCATGACCACTTCTTTTTTTCACTGCCAGTTTCCAATGAATGTAAGCCTACATTTTTTATAACACTGGTAGAAGTACACTAAATAATTTGTAAAACTTTAGCTTTCTATTCATTATAAATAATGTTCTATGAAATGTCAGAGAAAACTACTGGCAATTTGTGAAAGACAGGATGTGACAAACAGGACTGATTTTCTAGTTTATGGTTCAATAAATAAATATAATTGAAAGCTATAAACATTATGTTTTGCCTTTGTAATATCTGTATTATACCGAGTAATTTACACTGAACTCTGTACTTTACAAAGGGGTGATGAATAAATTAGAAAGGCAGGAAGACATACAGAACAAATGCCACAATTCTTATAATAAGGGAGAATGAGAAATGTTTAAATATTTCCTTACAAAATTAAGAATTTAAAATTTATATTACTTTAACATTTCATTTATTATCTATGTTTTGATACCAAGGTTATTCAAATACAATGATAATAAAGTAGTTTAATTAAATGCTGAATGTAACACTAAAGAGTCATTAACATGCACATTCTAATCTACTTGTATTGAAGTTATCATTACAGAAATGCCCAACAAAAGCTTTCTGAAAATCTGTACCAGTTACATGTTTTAAGAGCTATCTTTAAGTTGTGCAGATATTCCTTGTGTACCTTTGCATGAAATTCAAAAAACAAACAATTTCTAATCAGTGATGGTGAGAAAACCCACTTGTAGAGAAAAATATATATGTAAAAACAGCTGGTTTGGGTTGAGAAAATTTTTATGTAGAGGCGCAAACAACGTTTTGATTTTTTTTCAGTCATCATCAGGTTCACTACATGATAAGTAAAGCTCCAATTAAAACATATCATCCCACATAAGCCCTTGTATCAATTATAATAATACAGGGTGTTCGGAAAGTCACTGTGCACTTATATATTTATTAACAGACATGTTTCAATATAGAATACAGGAGGTAAATATGAATAACAATTATAAACAACGTTGAAAGTGACCCCTGTTGGCATCAATACAGGCCTGGATCCTTCTTATTTTGTTTCTAAACACCACTATCACTTTCTGCTTTGAAATAGACTGAATAAAATATGATTACAAAACTGCACAGTGACTTTCTGAACACCCTGTACAATAAATTTATTAATAGGTATACTATTGCCATGTGACCACTAGCAAGAACAACAACAAAATATTATTTTGTGCAACATATTATGTTTTAATTAATTTAATCAAAAAGAGCCAAAGTAGCTCTGTGAGTAGAGCACTTATTTTTAATACTGGCATGTCAGTTTTGAATCTGAGAAATTTCTACAGAATTTTCTCTACATTTTCTTGGTTTGTGGTTGCATTAACAGAGTGACATTCAAATCCTGCTATTAAGACAAAGAAAACAAAAGTATACCAAGAATTGCCAGTGGGTGCTACTGATTAAATAATGATTTTAATGAACTTATGTTTTAGTGGTAAAAACACAAACTAATTCCTTCAAAATCATTAAAAGGTAAATAGTTTCCTCAACTCAATGTAAAACGGTTTTGCAAAATGCCAAAATTACATTAAAATGACAGATGTTGATGAAATACTTCAAAATAAGTCATCTTGATGAAATTATTTCTGAAACATTTGCTCTTCAAGTTTTTAAAGGAACTGAAAGTGAAGAAAAATATCCTGAATCAAAAGATTGTAATTGTCCCATTACACATTTTGCAATTGTCAACTTTTTAAGCTTAACATATGGAGAAAACATCTGAACAAACTGTTTTCCTGTAGAGCTTCCAGACATTGATACAACTGTTGGTGAAAGATGGGACTGTTTTCTTTGTAATTGTGAATATACTCTAATTTTTAACTTCTATGAGAAAATCAACTTGAAGTTTTTGGAGAAGTTTTAATTATTATCTTTTGGATTTTTAAAGCAGTGATTTCATTTAAGACTAACTATTGTGCCAAATTTATGGAAAATATTAAATAAGCTTGTGAAAATAACATTTATATTGTAAAGAAAGTTTCATTTTTGTTCAATGAATAGAAATAATATGATTTTTCTTTAATATTATGATATATTTATATATGTTCCTTAATTAAGCTACAACAGATCTATTTTCTAAATTGCAAACTTGTATTTTCATCAGACTATATTTTGCTTTTGATATTGGGCCTGACAGCCCAGTAGATAAGGTTTTGGTCTTACAAATCACAGAATCGTAAGTCTGAATCCTTGCATCACCAGACATAGTTGATGTTTCCACCATATGATGGTAATAATAGTTCTGTAATTTAGAGATTTTCCTTTGAATATTTAAGTTTGTTTTTGTAAATGGTAACATTCAGGAAAGTAGGAATTTCCAACAGTGCCTTTACCAGTTTCCTTCACCTTACTCATCCAATTTTCAGTTTAATTTGTTGTATCAATTAGAATTTATTTTTGATTGAAGCATAGATGGTATATATGTTTGCATAATGGAGTAGGAGTGAGACATTAAGGCATTATAGGTTTGTTAGTTTGTTATATGGACTGATTTCATGTTGGTTGTGATAAATGCACTTAAAAAATTCCTGGATTTGACATATTTCTTTGCTGGGTGTAATGTTCATATATAATGCCTCAGCTTAAAAGATATTAGTCTTGGTATTATTGGTGTTTAGTTAGCTGAAGGTTATTCCAAATATTAGTTTAACAAATATTGTTGCCTATCCACCATGCAATGTGCAAGTACAGATGTGTGATATAAACTTCATAAAAAATTATAATCAATATTTTTTCACATTTGGCATTGTCCTTTTGTATTATACATCATTTCTGGATATGACTTTTTCTTTTTGAACAGTGTGACTAAATACAGTGAAGAGTTAAGTGAATTATATAAGTGTGATCCACTTAACTATTCACTATAAATGTTTAGAATGTTACACTAAAATTTAGTGTTACATATAGTGTGTAGAATACTGGTAAGTAAAATATTAATTTGTTTACTTAAATAACTATTTTACTCACTTTGCCTATATCATCAATAGTACTTTTAGAGATGCTGATCCAAATGATAAACTCAACACACACCCTGAATGTGGATATGTTTATTAAACTTATCAATTAATAACATCAAAAATGAAAGAACTTGTTTTTAATAGCAAAATTAAAAAACTTTATAAAGAATTGTCATTTTTTTAAAAACTAGACACTCCCTATACAGCTTCTTTAGAAGCATTTCATTAAAATACAAACCATACCAAACAGTACAAATTTTCAAAATGCACTAGCTATTCTTGATTTTAAAGGGATGACTAAAGATAAGGCAACTAGTCAACACCACTCAATGCAAACTTTTGATCTTCTCTCGTCATGCTGAACATGGTGGGACATGAACATAACTTTTGTAATGCATCTACAATCTTTAAATATAGAGTATGATTTATTTTTGCAACAACAGGATGTAAACCATGGGATCTTGGATCAACAGCCCATTAAGCTAACAACTGGATCTCAATCAGCTACAAACTGGTTTGGTTATAGTTTTGGAACTCAAGTATATAAAGTGAAAATAGCAATTAAGCTACATGTACAACTGAAATGCAAATACAAACTTGGAATATTTAAGGAATTTGCAAAAAGTTTCAGAAAGTAAGGAAACTATAAATATTATCAAAATATTTAATTCCCCTCTTTTTTATCTTAGAACCTGAGTACAGACACAAAAACCATACTGCTCAGATATGCCAATCAATCACTGGAATATTTGAACAATCTTAATCAGTCTCTGTATATCATTTTATCTGAAGATAACTGTCTAATACATTATAGTTGATCATGTGTTAGGTCAAATAATATAAATAAGAACTCAACAATTTTTATGTACCATCAAGTTGCTTTGCCCTTTTTCTGTATTTCCACAGTCTGAAGTATGTATGATCTGAAGTTTTATTGCCTTTTATAACCAAATTATAAGCTAAGGTGATCTTAAGTAAGTAAAATTTCAAGAAAAAAGTTGCAGTTCATTTTACAAACCCATGAAAAGATGTGGAAAATCCATAATTTTGCTTTGAAAAGTGAGAGAAAAGTCAAAGAAACAAACTGTGGTAAGAATGTAGCTACCCTTTTCTATTTTCAAAACTTACATATATTAAAAAAGATTAAAAGGTTGTCTTTATTAAAATAAATGTATTTTTAAACCAGGTTTTATTAAATATACATTGAATTGCAGATTTCACACTAAAATATTCCATTTAACTTTTGACGTTTATACACTGCTCAAAACAATTAAAGGAACAAGTACATATTTCAGTATATTTTTGTCATAACTAAATTTATGTTTGAAAAACATATCCGTTCGTCTACAAGTGTATTTTTTAAGCTTGTGAGTCAAGTTTGAAGCAAACCAAATGAAACTCACCTCACTCAAGAGAATATAACTCTAGGTACCCTATATAAGGCTGTTATGTGAAACTGTGCATTCCTCATTAATTCTTGAAACAAACAAACAAGGATCTTTTGCAGCTTGATTTGTCAGTGTGTACCTTCATCCTTTGTACCCAAGCAGTCAGGCTCCATCTGACAGACAACAAGGTGGTCAGGGTGGTCCAGACCCAAAGGAGGATGGCATAGCACATCAGTGTGTCACCAAGCATCATCAATCGACTTTGGCGACGCTACCAGGAGACAAACTCTTGTGGCAGGAGACCAGGTCAAGGCTGTCATCACTGCACAACAGTCAGAGAAGACCTCTACATCATGACTACTGCTCTGCAGGACAGCTTAGCTATGGCTTGGTCACTGAGAAATGACCTTCAGCATTCCACTGGAACCCATGTGTCAACCCTAACAGTTTGCAATCATCTGTACGAAGGACACCTTAGGGCCAGACAGCCTGCAAGAGGCGTTATTCTGACAGCATGACACCATGCAACCAGACTGAAGTTTACTCGTCAGCACCTGGACTGTTAACTTCGTCAATGGACCACTGTGCTGTTTACAGACGAGAGCAGGTTCACTGTTTCTCATGATGACGGACGTGCAAAAGTGTGGAGACACTGAGGAGAGTGATTTTCCACTTGTAACATTGTGCAAGTTGATGCTTATGAAGGAGTTTCTGTAATGGTCTGACCAGACACAATCTTGGTTGGCTGCATGCACTTACTCATACTCAACAGGGGTACCCTGAACATGCAACGATATAGAGATGAAATTCTGGAACCTATTGTAAGGCCTTTTGCCAGTGCTGTTGGCAATGGGTTCATTTTCATGCAGGTTAATGCGTGAGCCCACGTCGTCAGACTGCATATGGACTTCCTTGATGAGGAAGGAATAGAGACTTTTGAGTGGCTTGCCCGATCTCCAGATTTAATTCCGAATGAACATTGTCGGAACATGTTGTTGAGGTGTGTTAGTGAATGCCAGCACCCTCCTCAGAATGTACAGATACTCCGACAAGCCCTGGTACACAAGTGAGCTGCCATATCCTAAGATAACATCAATAGACTGATTCAAGGGTGCCAAATCAGTGTCAGGAGTGTGTCACACTAGATATTGAATGTTTCAAACATTTCTTGAATAAATGCATCTAAACTGTTTAAAGTATTGTTTCATATACGATATCAGTTTTGGTGATATTGGCTATTTTAAAAATTTTATTTCTTCATGTTTTACCATTCATCACACATTAAAAAATGAATACAGATGGAACTGAAATGAGGCAAATTACCTAAAAAAATAAAAATATTATCACATTTGGAACACTGAGATAAATTATACGAGAAAACGTACTTGCTCCTTTAATTTTTTGAACAATTCATATTTGAAAAGGGACATAGTCCTAAACATGTGAATCAAAAGTGTAATATAAAAGACAACAGATTTTATAATTTTCATAGAATTTTTCATTAAACACATTATTTGTTTAACACTTTTATGTTATCATGCATATTCTTCATTTTTTTCTCTAAGGGTAATCATAAATACCTTAAGAGTTTTTTTATATAGTTCCAAAGGGAAGCTTCTCCCTTGAGAGTAAATAATACATAAACAAGTGGGTTGTTTTCTCTTAATAATGGTAACATGCAAACAAGTATAACTACATTTAAAGCACAAACAATATTTTTATGTGACTACAAAGAAATTTATCATGAATGGTTTTATTTAGTGTACCATTTTCATAAGGGAAATTAGTGCACTTGAGGTTACCACACAGCTAAAGGTTCAATCAAATTTGCTTGTTATATCTTATACCATTAAACTCACTTTAATAAAAACCTAATACTCTTATATGTGCAAAATATAAACAGTGAGTTACAGCTTTACCTCTTTCTTGGATCATACATGAACAGAAAATTCAAAAGCCTGATTCCAGCTGGGGAAAGCCATGGAAAGATGTGCTTGATGTTGTTATATCTGAAAAAGAAATAGACTATTTCATATATGATAAAAGTGATCTTGGTTGCTTAAGAAATAATAGCACTCAACATGATAAGCACCTTGCATGTATCTCTGTAAGAATGTACACTTTTATCAACAGAAGGTATCAGTAGCCACCATTATAACAGACACATATTAATTCTCAAAACAGAGCCCTCCTATTTCTCAAATTCTTCAACTGCCCTGTGTAACAAAATTTATATATATGCTTGATTTATTTTAATATATAATTTTAAAACAAGTGGACTGTGTGCTGTTTGTTTATTGTTAAAATTTATTGCTCACAAGTCAAAGACACCTACTGTAAAGAATCTGGCTCACACATACTTGACATTAACCTGACACTGATTTACATTTATGTATTAAAATATTCAATGTACATTTTATATTTTAAAAACTCTTTACAAAACCGTGCAATTAGTACACATTATTTTATTATCAGAGTAAGTTAGCTGCCTACTTAAGTCAAAATCTAAAAATGAATTCAGTAATGTGTATGCCTAATAAAATATACTGTGCTTACTTACAAATATTAGAATACATTATTTTATTAATTGAGCACACTTGCTGTTAACAATATTTTAGGGTATAACCACAATAATATCTCACAAGGTTCTGTCAGTTTGAGATTTAGAATATTAATAAATCTGTACATTAAGCTAAGAATGTAAAGTAGTCTCAAAAATAAATATAGTATAAGTAGATATATTAAACATTCTAAACAATACAATAATAAAAGTAAATAGGAAAGAGAATACAGCATACCCTACTTTACAAACCATAAATATCATTTGTTAATTTCATGTGCTGTGAAAAATTTAATGTCATGAAACAACTTAATCAGTATAACTTTGTAAAAACAAACTTTACAACAATTCCTGACAATGTCTTTTGACCAATAAAATAACTTAATCAAAACTAGAATTTCCAATTATAATATTTTTATATTATTCTAAATATTAAAGTAATTAAAATATTTTCATTATGAAATATCATTACTATTTAATGCTTAATTCATGGTTGTTTAGCTTTAAGCCAGCATAACCTAGTGACTCATGATGTGAGGGTCTTGGGTTTGATTCCCACTGCCACCAAACTTGTTCACCCCTTTCAGCAATTGGGGTGTTATATTTGTTTTTGAGCTATAGCAAAACATTTAGTGCTATCTACCACAGCAACAAGCTGGTAGCATACTCCACAATCCTTGGGCTACTTTAGTACTAAATAAAGTTTAAATGTATTTTTCAACATTTTATGTGATTAATTGCTTAACCAAAAGCCTAAATGTTGAATAAGGTGTAAAAGTTTATACATTGTGTTATGCCTAAGTTTCCTTAAGTTTATTCTCTAGTACTAAATAAATTACAATTTCTTTTTTTTAATAGGCACTGTGTTCATAATATCACACCTCTTACATTCCTAAATTTGTGTCCTAGTGGAAGTAATAATAGGCACTACCACTTCAGGAGTCCACAAAGCCACAAGTTTCTGATCATAAAACAAAACAATTCAGGAAGGAGTATTCTTTATCTACTCAGTCATATTAGTTTATTAATCATATAATAAATTACAAAAGTTAACATTTTCTTACAATGAAAATATTTTTCTAACAATTTTATCACTAACAGTGAACCCGTCTGGTTAAGGTGATCACATAGCTACCCTCTACCAATCACACTTCACCATCTATAGTAGTGCAAGTAGCTCCTTTTGCTATTCCAGCACAATCATTACTTTCAAAAATTTGCAGGTGCAAACTACACATACAGGAATGTCATTAAGAAGGAAGAGTGGGAAGAGGAGGAAAGTATCTAATGAAATACATTTTCAAAGTAAAAAAATGTTAACTTCTAAAATAGTACTACCCCCACTCACCCAAAGCTAGAATCCCACACTGCAAAGATGGAGGGGGCCAGTGAAGGCATGACAATATTGAATCAAATATAGAACAATTGCCTGGGAAAATGGGTGTGCCATAATAAGAAAAGTAAGCACACTTGTGATGTATAGCATTACTTCTGGAAAAGGTATGCTCTTTGTGCAGTAACAAACTCAGTAATACATATTGGGTGGAATGTAATAGGCAGGCACCATAGCTTCAAGAAAGAAATGTATAGCACAATTTGTTGAAGAACTGTTGTATAACTATGACACAAAACAGCATAGCATAGACAAAAACAAAATGTCTAGTGTATAACTGACAATGATCCCAAATAAATATATGTCAAGGGTAGAGTTTCAGGCACACCATACAGTAAAACTGCCTTGTCTATAATATTGTAAACAACAAGAGTAATTCTCCCTTAAAATATATATATATATATAGTGGAAGCACCTCGAATAAGTAAGTTGATGAGAAAGTGTCTTTTAATTTGGAACTAGCTTGTTGTGAACAGATAGTGCATAATTTGTCCACATATGATATGTAGCAAGCATTATCAAGGGACATATTAATATAGTTTTTTTTAAGGAGTCTGATAATTTTATGTAAGTATGAGTGGCTAGGGTTAAAGAACCATAACTTGTATGTAAATATGCCAAGTGCAGTCTGCCAAGGCAAAAAACATCCATGAAAAGATATGTTGGATTATGCCAAGTGTGGTCCATCCAAGGAAAAATAAACTAGTGGAAGCATCTTGTAAAAGCTTGTAAGATCAATAAGTGCTATCTGCCTGGACAAAAAAAAATATTAAGAGGAAGCATCTACAATAAATAATGTGATTGCTAGGTGTGGCACAATCATCCAGAGGAAGAACCTTGGGATACACAGTATTATGCCAAGTGTAGTCCATCCTTGTAGAAAACATCCAATGGAAGTACCTTAGATTAAATAGAGAAATTAACAAGTACAGTGTGCCTCAGCAAAACCCAGGGATAAGCACCTTTGTTACACTGAATTAGGCCAAGTGTGGTCTGCTTAGCAAAAACTGTTTTGGAGAAGCACTACTGGGTATGTTAAGTGTGATCCATCGAGGTAGAAAATATCCAGTGGAAGCACCTTGCATAAGATATTTATTTTGTAATCAACAAGTGGAGCCAGTCTGAACAAAAACATCCAGGGGAAGTGTCTAGAACCCAGAATATAAATTTATTGCATAATCAGTAAGTATAACAACAAAACCCTCTTTTCACCAAGTGGGTACATATGAGCTATAAAATTTCATTTAGTTTATGATACAAACCCCATCAGGAAGAAACCTTTATGATCCACCACTTCAGCTACTGAAAACCAAAAGTGGCAAGGACTCCTCTACTCCACTAGAATGAAAATGGGAGAAATACACAATGGAGAGTCTAGAGGAGACAGTGCAATTGGTGCCTGCTATTCCCTATTTGGAAAAGCAGAAAGATCCTGATTATAAAAATCATGAGTTAGTAGGGATGGCAAAAATTCCCATCTGCTTTACACATGAAGTCTGTGAGTGACGGTCCTTTATGTATGAAGCAATAATTAAAAAACATATATACATATTCACACACACGCTACTGAGTACATGGCCAGTGGTCTTACAGAAACACCTCATCTCAACAGAGAACATTATAAAAGCATACATGGTGAGGCAATACTTGACACCAGGTGGGACCCTGAAATATTATGTATACCAACTGAATAAAAAAATAGTATGTCGATTTACCCCAGTCAAAGGTAAATAGATGTGTGAAAAATTGCCACAGGAGAAAGATGATACCTGGTCAAGGATGACCAGAAAACGTGATAAATGCATTGGGAGTTTCCACATATCAGCATCAACAATTTCCTCTGAAGGACAGCAGTTTCAAGCAGCTAAAGACATTGAGATGACAAATTTGGTGTGAAGAACAAGCCAGTTGTATCAGTTGATGAATCCACCCAGTGAGCATAAGAAGTAATAGATCATGGGAAGCAGAGAAATTCCATGGAACAAACAGACAGGAATGACAACAATGAAAGGAGACAATATGAGCCACATAACATAGCAGAGAATGAATTGAACAAATAAGTTGATTTGGATCCAGATGGGAATACAGGTAGGAAATGGAAGGGCAGAAAAGGAACAAAAAAGTTGTAAAATCTTCCTAGACAACCAATGTCCCAAGAATGTCCAATGTCCTAATCTGGATAGAAGATAACATATAAGGAATGAGAAACACTAAAGGCATAAATATTGGAATGAAAATGATTGTATACCAAGATGATGAAACAAATCTGAAGGACAGATGGTACAAGAAACATGTTGCAATGGGTTCAAAAGGAGAATCAGACAAGGCTTGTAGGGCAGTGCTGGATCAAAATGATCATACGGCCTAGGCATCTTCTGTTTGTAGGCCCTACCAGCCGTATAAGTTAAATCAAAGGTTAGATAAATTATAGATATATAAGTTATAAATTCTGGTTTGAAATTTAAATATTTATATGTGTATAATGTATAATTGTTTATATGTGTTAATACACTGAAGTTAAATATCAGCTGTATGTTTATGTGAATGTGAGTACACAAACTAATGCATATAAACAAATATGTATCACATAACTTAAAGATGCAATAAAGTTTTCACAGTAAAATGTGTATTTCATGTTTTTATACTTATTACATTTCAGCCCTCTATGATTAACTTTTATTGAAAATTTTTATGGACCCATAGTTTTCATAGGCCCTAGGCACTGTGCTTATTGTGCCTAATAAATTATCCAGTCCTGTTGATAGGCAACATCGAGATCCCAATCCAACAAAGTTGTTGCATTACCTCTATTGACTTGGTATCATTCAGATTATCTGCCAAAAGTTGTTCTGTTTGTCCCTGTCTTTCTGTTTTTATGCCTGCATACCTGTGTAGCTTACTGAATCAATAACACCCACTATTACAATCACTTCATTGTTACTTTCTTTGTAATTCAAAGATAGTACTGGGTGCATCTATGAAATTTTAACTGTTTCTTGCATGCTGTAAACAAATGATCTTTTCCTTGAATAGCTGGCTTTGATTCTGTTGTATTTGAAATGTAAAATAAGCTGCCAAGTGATATTCATCATATTTTGTGTAATTCTCACTTAATTACCCAAATGATAAGGCAATTGTAACTAGTAAATATAATGCTTAGGACATCATAAGTTTATATGGTGAGAGATGATAGCTACGAGTCTGAAAACTCAGCTGAAATGGTGTTGTGATCCTTGCTCTCTGAGTTCACAGATAGTCTTTTAATGAACAGTGTCTCCTACTAGATAAAGCATCAGAAAATGATGTAGTCATAATGAATTAATAAAGCAGAGAACAACCAAACCTCTTGCACAACCCGTGATACATCAATTCAGAGAAAGCCAAGATATTATTGCACCCATAAAAAATCAATAATTAAAAAAGATGAGTTCCACCTAGCCTGTCAGTGTACTTCATCACAGTCAGTGTCCACCAGTATACAGACACAATGGTAGGACTACTGAGATGTGTGTAAAACAACCCAAATCTTTAAACACACAAATGTAACAATGAGATATTCAAAAGTATCTGAAGATAACAGCTGCTCAATCCAAGCACAAAATCTTGGATGAAGAAGATATTAACTTGGTTTAACAACAATGGTGATCAAACTGATAAAGATAAAGCAGTCTCCCAGTAAGAATGGTCAAGGAATAAACCCCTTCTTTCTAACAAAATTAGGCTAAACTGGGCTAACCAGCATGCTAACAGGACTTAAGCAATGTTCAGCAGTGATCTTTTCAGACACATCAAGTCCCTGTGGTCAATACTTGTTAGAGGACAACACTCATAGGTGACTGCACCCATCTCATGCATGTCTTCATAAAATGCCTTTTTGTCTGGAGAGAGTATGAAAGGACGAATGGAAGCCAATGTGTTGCAGGTATGAGTGGACAAGGGCATGATCAACCAAATATTTACACACAACTCATGAGTTGATTTTACTGTACTCATGAACAATTCAACCAAGAACAGAAGCTGATTGGGAGGACAGATCAGTATATAATAACCACTAAGCAATAACCCTCTAGTCATCCATGTAAAAGTGATAATCGATACAGTATGTACACAGGAGACCACCTAATGGTGCAATTATACTTGTGAATTCATACAATACCAAATCCAAACCAAAGTAGTGTTATAAATGAAATCACCCCATCATATGAGAAGTGAAGAAAGTTGAGTCAGAACATGTAAATAAGAGTAACTGAAACTCCATTTATCATTTAAAAGTCAAGGTGAAAGAACCATCATGAGATGGCAAAGAAGATAAGAAAAAATTATTGTTATTCTCCAATCTCTTGTTATCTGTGGCATTACAAAGAAATGAAATTAAAAACCTGGAAGTAATACGAAGTGCAACTTTGATATCACTTTGTCATGAAAAAGGTCTAAGACCTTCATATAGAAAATTGAATAGACACTGGAAGATGTGAATCATGAATGACAAACAGTAAATCAGATTGAATATAATAAACCCAAAGAAGATGAAACAAAGAGTCTACAAATACAACAAAATACTAAGATGACACCCCTTTCCAAAATTTGTGCAGTACACTAATTCAGGACTGAGTCAAGAGAGGAGAGATAAAGATGCACCTCACCTGTATCAGTGCTAGCCTACCCAAAAAAACAAGCATGTTTTTTCTACCTACATAAGTAACTCATCCTTGGAATGCAGTAGTGAAAATCTTTTGAAGTAGGATTGACACATTAGTGGTTGCCACACTAAAAATATGAGTAGTTTCAGTGATCATTAAATAAAATCACATTCCATTCTAGAATGAAATGATAACCAAAAATAAAAACCAGGTATTAAATTTCTAACAACAAAAATGAATAATTAAAAAAAATATATATATATTTGCAAGTCGTGAATAAATGACAAGTACACGGCAATAAATACTTGACAATATGAAAAAGTGTCAAAGGAGTGTAAGAGGTACGTGATAAAAACAAAGAAAAAATAGCAGTGTGACCCATATATAATAAAGACATCAAGGTATATGATACTGCATAAGGGAATCAAGCAATCAAGAATAACCAATAACAGAGATGAGATACGATACTTCAAAACAAGCCAAATCACAGCATGTAGTACGAGTAGTGTGGTAATTTCAAAAATTATCCCAATTCAAAAATGAAGTAAAGGATGAAAATCATCTCAATAACAGTTCAAATGCAATAAGAAAAGGTTTATAGCATTTCAGAAGTAAGTCTGACTGATTTGAAATGAAATATTTTAACTCTGCATTAGTACCATTAGTTTGCCAGACAATATTAGTACATGGGTTTTGATCACACCCCACCCAGAAAAGTAATTACAATTTATAATTATAACTAAAACATATTCATGTATATTTGTAGGTTTAATAACCTGTGACCAATTACATAACATTTTGTTTAATTTTTAAAGTATGAGCAGTGTTATTACAAAACATCATTCATATTTCATTTCATAAACAATTAACTTCATTACAAATGTAAGGTAAATATGTTTTTATCTAAGTATCCTATTACAAGTATTTTGAATGAAATATCATTAGTTTAGCATCAATGAAAATGCCTAATCTTCTCACTTTCAGTGTTGCTGTCCATCATTAATAATAACAAAAAAATAAATATTTTGACATTTCATAAAAAACATTTTTCAAGGAAAAATTCCTTCATAATTGGTATGAATTAGCTTTAAACACATTAACTGAGTCAAGTATAATTGAGATATAAACTTTCCCAGAAATGCCCTTTGATTTCATACCATGGAGTGTTTGTGCACCAGAGCAATAACAAATCATAAGCTGCTATCAATGTGGCTCACTTAGAATTGGAAGGAGCTACTTGTGCACACTATCAGAGGTTTGGAAAAGGTACCATGAACAATAACTGCCTCAGTGCCACCACCTCTTGAAGATGATGTTAACAAACATACTTGAAGTTCAAAGTTAACCATGCAACTAACAAGGGTTAAACTGCAACAGTGAACTATATGTAGTTTAGAACAGACAAATGCTTAATTTAAACCATTATTAGGTAAAAGTATTGGGTGTGTTCACTGATGAAGCACTAGAATGATTGTCACCAAACCTAGCATGTACCATGTAGATTGGCTTTTGGATCTAACCCCTATGTCACTCAATGGGGTCCCAGTGTTTCTCCCATGCACCGAAAGAGTGCATAACATAATGAACATTAAGACAGCTTAAACATATTTGTGTTGCTGTTATAATTCTGTAGCTATTTTCCTTATTATATGCAAATATTAAGTGTTATACATTGTAAGTAGTTTTAATTGTGATGAAAAATAATAGTTTAATATTTTTAAAAAATAAATAATAATTGTGTATTATTTTGATTTTTCTTCACTAACTTGATTATACTATTAAATAATAATACAAAAGCTAGAATTGTTCTTACTTAAAATTGTATTTATAATAAACACTTACCTTTCTTCACACAACAGCTATTCCTCACGTGCTGGCTTTGGAATTTTGCACATGCCACTCGCCATGAGCTACCTCCTATCTAAGGCCTGTGGTTTTATGTGAACTAGACTAGCAGCAAGAGGGTGCCACATCCTCCATGCATAGTAGATCCCCATAACACCTCTCACTCAAAATTAACTTCATTCTTAGAAGAAGAAAGAGTAATGTGCACTACTGGTTAGGGAGGAAGGTGTACAGAGAGGTATCTACTTAAAATACATATTCAAGTAAGAAAAATGTAAACTTCCAAAATGATAGCCTTACCTCTCTGTACACAATAGCTAGAATTCCACTTTGATGTTCTGTAACAGCCAGTGTAGTAGCTAAAACATAGAAAAGGAATGTGATACCCTACAGTGGAACTTACTAGAAAGACAACATTCATGGGAGACTGCATCCATCTCATGAAGAATATTCTCTCTGCCTGGATGGAAGTATGAGAGGGCAAAAGCAAGCCAATGTATTGCAGATATGGGTGGAAAGGTGACCAACTAAGCATTTGTACATAACTGGTGGGTTTAGTATGAGGTGTAGTGTAGCTATGCCAATGATTAGACAACACAATTTGGTATGTTTTCTGTGGTATCATTTACTCATTTTACATTACAAAAATGAATAACAAGGCCCCACTTGTCATAAAAAACACTTTGCTCCATTCTGCTAGTCAAACCAACAGGACATTGGCATATTACATATGAGAGGATGAACTGCATTCCACTTATATTGAACCCCTGCTCTACTTCTCAACCTAGCTGCCCATTCAGATTCTCTTTAGAAGTGTAAACCATCTCCACAGTTAGAAACTGGTAAATGGTTCGGGTCTCCTGTGCTCCAATTAATGACCATGGAAAGTGGAATTCATGTTAGGAAAACACTGGAGAGATGTTCAGACCCAAGAGGACCTAAATATCACAAAAGTGTTTTTTACTGGAGAGAGTGGAATGGGTTACAATGAACCTAATTTAAAAAGATGAAATGAGTGAGTCAGGAATGAAAGCAGATGACCTCCTGATGCTAGTTTTTTCTAAATATAGTCATTGGCAGGCACAGACTAAAAAGAATCATGAAAATATACATATGAAGAAGGGGGATAACATTTTGCATCACCAATTTTTTTTTCATTTTTCTTTGGAATCATTGTTTTTGAGACCCTAATGCACATAGGTGCAAATGTGTTTCATGGGTGATATAATACTATCTAATTATTATATAAGAAGCTTTATAGGTTGCCTTCATATTATATTACTTGTTTTTTGGCTACAACTAGAAGATCTGCCTGAGAGTCAGTTCAGAAGCCCACCTGTTACAATAATAGAACATGTATGTGATACTACCATGGCCAATGGTTGCAAGTTAACTCCAAGGAAAAAATAACAATCAACATTTATTTGTGCACAGATAAACTTTCAAAAGAGCAGACTGCTAGAAAAATTAAATTTATTTGGTCTGTTGTGAGCTGCTTGGTGCAGATATAGAAAGACTGTGTGGAGCAGTAGAAGAGAAGAGGAAGAAAGAAAGCTTTCACAGCAGCTGATGATTACATTTTGAAATGAATGAGTGTGCAAAATTATCAACCATTGTCCACAGATATGAGAGAGCATGGCAGGAAACTTCAAGATTCACTGAAACCATGTGTTCCATCCATTCTACCAGCAAGAATAGTGAAGGATGAAACTCATCCTCACCAACAAAATGAGGCTCAACTGGGTTAAACAGTGAGTTGGCTGAACTGAAGCAATGTGGAGCAATGATTGTTTCAGAAAAATCAAAGTTTAACCTGTAATGGTTTGATGAGAAGTATTTTCTACAATGTTTATGTGAAGTAGAGTTTCATCCAATGTGCTGTGAAGCTTCAGCAGGATCAGGTGACATGGGAATGCATCTTTGACACAGTCTGGATTGCATGCATTTTGTAAAAGACACTGTCAATGCCAAAATGTACATCTAGTTAAAGTCAACAATACAGTTCAGTGCACATTCCAGCCAGGATGTCTTTGCTTCATGTCTTAGGGCTAAAAAGGTAATATATATATACATATATATGCACTCTAAGTAGTAAACATGAAATAAAGATGAAATTTCACATTATGTGCATTGGAAAGACATCTTAGATTTTATTTCATTTGTTTCAATTGAAAGGCTATCTTTAAAGGGAGAAGATCAAGACACTGTGCTAGTTAGGCAATAAACCAGATCTCAACCCTGTAAAAAACTGCTGGAAGGTAATGGGTAACAAAGTGTAAAAGAAGAAACTAAAAGGCACTTTAGACGTACACACAGGAAGCACTAATCCACATCTGGCATCATAAATTCAGATTTGTCTGCATTCAATCCTTCGTGTACTCTACGCCGTGACAATGTCGAGCACTTATCAAAGCCCAAGGGAGTACAAACAAATATTAAAACAAGAAAAACTGTGTGGCCAATTTTTGTCAAATTACAAAGAGGGGTCCCATGGCAAAAATGAATTATTACAGGACCCCTAAAAATAGCTGTGTATGTCAAGTTACACATGACTGCTCAAACTGGATACAAAAGATGTTTTGGATCAGTATGGTTACAGAAGGTTAAGACTGACAAAAACAAAATAGGAAAGGAGGAATGATCTCCCTCACAATCCATAAAAGTCATAGAAAGAAATAAGCAGTCAGGGAACAAAGTAAAGAATGATTTGTGAAACCAAGTTTGGAAGGCATCCAATACATAAAGTCAGATTTGCAATGACCACAAGCAAGAAGATGGAAATATGTTTTAGAGAAGTCCATGGTTCAAATAAGACCTGTTTGAGAGCACATAAAGCCACATTATTTGTCCTAGCAGACAGGGAAAACAAATTGGGAGGGGGAGGGAGGCAGCTAACAAGTATAACCAAAAAAGCTGGAAATAGTATGGGAAGAAAAATGGAGTAAGAGCAAAAGATATAGTAAAATGCAGTTAATAAGGTTGCCAAAATAGTCTGCTATAGTAGATCAAAAATCTTTGGCTGAACAATAAAGAATGGCCTGGTGGGAGTGGTAGTTGAACCAATGGAAAAAACACATATCAGTATCATTGACAGACAGAAAGAGTAAAGAGGTAACGAAAATTGGATAAAATAAGAGCTGTGAGGTTGGAGAAACATGAATAATGTGCAAAGAACCAAAGAAGGAAGATTGAGCCTGACTGAGTTTAGAATTGAAAAAGACACCAATGGGGATAATTGGGCTGGACTGAGGAATGACTTGGAAGGTTTAACCTGCCAAAGCAGATAAGCTACTATATGAAGGAGAAATGATGTGTTTCAGAGAGATTCCAGAAAGAGGCCTTCTGAGAAGATGCAAGAATGAACCAGTAGTCTTTGTAATAATAGAAATGAAGGCCAAGACTGTGGAGACACCAAAGCAAATGCTCCTATAACATTGTAGAAGACATTTGTGCCCAAAGCTATCCCAAACAGAAGAGCTTGAAACTGGTACACCTGATTCCAGTGAATGAATGAAAGAAAAACAAAAAGATGAAAAAGTACAAAAGTGTCTGAGATGTCTACCTTGAGCATACATAGTCTAGAGGAAAAGGACTAACAAAAGAAAGAAAACCTTCCATATTGAACTGAGAAACCACTAGATTATGATTGAGAGAAGAATGTTTGATGATGGTAGGAAAGTCTCCAATCTCTTAGAAAACAGGTAAAAACAAGGGTAAAGGACCCTCTCAATGGATCTCTGGAATACAAAATCTGATTCCATGATGTTGAGATGTAGAAAACATTCAGGATCACATTATGAATTTAAATGACCCACCAGTCAATTGCAAATGAGTTTCAGAGGACTGAAAACAAAAATAGGCATGCCACTATGAGCCTGAACTGACTGAGTGCAAAGTGAGATAGTCACTGATGTGATGTGTGGGGAATGGTAAGATGTAGAGGGATGAGAAATGGGAAAAGTGAGAGAGGTGGAGATATCATGCAGTTGATAGGAAATATGAGAAATTACAAATGAATAGATGGACTGGTGTTAGGCAACCTTAGCTCAATATTTTCATGTGTTAAAAGCACCCAGAAAAACTTCAGAGCAAAGAAAAGGTGCTAGACTGATGCTACAGAAGTTTAAAAAAAACAAAAAAAAAGAAGTTTGTCACATCCCAAAAGGTCCCAATAACAAAGAAACCAAGAAATCAGGAACAAAGAATAAGATGAAACACTGGCTAAGGTATTGAAAAATATTAATAGCAGATTTTCAGAAAAACTACCAGGATAATTATGTAGAATTTCAGAGAGGAGAAAAAGAGAAGGCAAGTGACAAATTAAATGGGTAAAGAAAAAAAAAAAGAGAAAAGACAGGAACAATTGGCACTATTATTCGAGACAAGGGAGTCACCCCACAAAGCAGGTAAAACTGATTCCAGGAATTGTTAATTCAAAAATGGAAAAGGGGGATAACCATAAGCCATGACAGAAGAATCATGGATTTGGAGAGGGCTACAGATTTGAAAGTGTGAACACAGCTGATCCAGAAACAAGTCAGTATGTGTACATCTGGATAAGAAAGAAAAACCTAACAATCCTCAATATGAAATATATTTAAAAAGAAAGAATAATAATAAAAAGACATTGGTGAAAGAGAGAGTAAAGAATAAATCTGACAAATCAAATCCACAAAGATAATCGGAGGAAAAACACTGGCCTCAACAGGTAAAGAGAAGCCTATTGCAAGTCTGCGATGTGGAAAGAGCCAATCAAAATTGTCACCTTCATAGTGGAGTTCAGAAAGACAGGACATGTTTCCAGTGTATAGCCAGAAAGATGAGACAATGAAAACAATAACAACTTTGTTTGTTTGTTAGTAGTTAAGTATAAAGCTACACAATGGGTTATCTGTACAGAATACAATAATGAATCCATGATACATTGATCATAGGCAGTAATGTCCTCAACAGTCAATAAGCCTGCAGATCAGATGAAGTATGATAATCATCACTTGAGACTTAACTCTGATTGCAGGAATTAACTCTCTTTTTCTTTCTTTTTTGTATAAGCAGTAATTGAAAGACAATGTATATTGAACTTAATCTCACTATACTGAACAAAGTTCAAGTTTGGAGAAACACTTCTGTTCAGAACAATGTTAGTTCATGTTAGTTAGCTAGTTCAAATGCAGGTGTCAGGTGTGAGGTTACTCAAGGCAAGTAACATGCATAAAATCTTAAAGGCAGATGTAAAAGGAATAGCTATTGTATGCAGAGAGGTAAGGATATCATTTCTGATGTACCAGATTAAGATTAAGATTTAACATGTTTATAACATGTTAAAAAAATACAAGAAACTAAAACATACGGTTGTTTCTTCAACGTGAAGTTTTCTAATGCTGGTAGACTTGAGAAGCCCTGAAAAACATATCAGAGACCAATATATTTTTTTATTCCAGAGGAAACTTATAGAAGAAATTATGTTTCTGAATAATTAATATCCTGTTTGTACTTCAACAAAATCAATTGTATATAATATAAATAAACTGTACTCATTCAAATTTGTTTAAAGAACAGCTTAATTTTAAGTAACTGTAATTAGAATTGGAGTTAGATGAGCATACAATGTGACCTATTGTGTATGTCATAATCTCTCATTCTAATGTTTTAATGCTTTAGAGTTATATACATTTGTACTTTAAATAAATGTTTATTACTTTACTCCACTGTTAGTTAAGTTTCTGCAATCTTTCTATTTATGATACTTTACAGTAATTTTCAGTTGAATCTTTTGCATAGCTTACACTGACATATACTACAAATGACTGGAATAGAATAATGAGTCTTCTCATGGAAAGAAGTGCATAAAATATTTGTTAAAACAGATTTTTTTTCTGTTTCATTAATGACTCTTCCATTAACAAATATTTCATAAATAACAAGCAATTGTCAATGTTGTGATTTTAAAATAAGTTATCTCTTGGCAAAAAAAGGAAGAGAAAAAAAGCACTACTAATTCTAAAATCTATGCAAACTTTCATGGGAAAACTGTGTAACTCACTTTACAGCATAGTACCAGTTTTATGTAAATCTTTGCACAAACATATTGACATACATGATAGATAACTTACCATAATTCTAAACATTGTGACTATTAATGTTAGAACCATATTATTTCCTGAGTTAATTGCATTTAAAATACTTCACAAAAAAGTTTTATTTATTTATAAACATATTTACAAATATATATAAACAAATCAACTTTTAAGTAGGTCAACAATGTTCACAGTATTCTATACAACATATCTGTGTTAAGTTTTGGTGCAAAACACTCACCCAGCTGATTTAACTGTAGACTTGTGAAAAACAAATAAGCATATTTTGATTTAGTCTTACAATTGTGAAATCACTTATTTTGCTTATTATAAATGTGTAGGTGATCTTAACTATTTAAAAGATAGGTTTTGAGTGTTTGTTCAAAAACAAGTCAGCTTTTAAAGATGGTTTTTACCTAAATATTCTACACGAGTTTGAGCAGATTCTGTGTAATTCCTATTATTAACGATTATCATGGTTCACAACTAAGTTAAAAATAAATTTATAATAAAGAATTATCTAGTGTGACAAAGTTATAGCTTTTATCCTTATACCTTATAGTACAGAGTAAGAAACTGAACAGCCAGGATTAAAACAGTAACCAAAGATGTAAGAATGAAATATCAAGGAAAGCAACTATTTACCTTTACACTCTGTCTTAAATTATTAAGAGAATTAAAGCTTTTCTTATTTTCTTCATGTGGTATTATATATAAAAAGATTACAACTGATTATAGTAAGTGGAAATTCTTAATACTGCCAAATTCAGTGTTCTTTAGCAACTTCCTCCATCATCTTTATAACTTGCTTTCAAATCTTTTCAAAGGTGACAATAGCATAATTTGGATTACTTGAAGTGAATCAAAATTCTTTATAATGGTGTACCTCAATGGATACTTCTCTTGTCATGTGGATATTGTTTTCACCAGCATATCACCAAAATCCTTTTGAAACTACACAACATCTCTATCACTAATCTTCATTCTGAAGTCTCTTAATAAAATTTTAAGAGTAAAACCAATGTTTACTTTCCTGTATTCTTTCAGTAATGTTTTGTCCTTTAAGTCAAGATTCATAAAGGCACTGTTGTTGTTATTGTGGAATTTTATTTCACAATATGTTCAGTGAGGCTGTTTAATACAAGTATTAGATCCATTTATAGAAATGGCATCATCACTTGTTCTACTTGATATTTTACAAAAATGGTGCCACCTGTTTTGCAAGTGCAAGTGATATAAAGAAATTACAATTACATTTTATCAATGGATTGTGCAGTCACCAGTTATCAGTGCCCTATGTGCAGTACATATAGACCACAAAACCCTAACTTGAAGTTTTTTTTACCATTTGTTCCTCAAACATCCTTTACAGCTTCCAATTCAATACCGATTCAACCATCAAGAGTTCTAAGGCAGCATCAATTTGCCTGATGTAATTGAAAGAAGGACCTATGTGCCAGTAGCATGGCCAATAAACTGAGACATTATTAGAACAAACTTCTGGTCCCAAACTTGTTTGTGTGTGTGTCTATATATAAATATATAACTAATTATTTGTCTTGAGACTCATTTAAAATTTCATTAAAATGCACAGCAAACTTTTAACCTAAAAGGAAAATGATTTATATATGTATACATATATACATATACAAGGTCTGATCAAAAAGTTCTAAGACTTTTTCTGTTGCAGGTGCCAGTACAGAGGCAGTGAGCTTCACTGAGGTATGTACAAAGTACAAATAGTGATCTACCCCACAAACAAGCCATTTCTTCAGACCTTACATCCATGTTGCGAAAAAACGTGTTCAAAGACAAACGTATCTCTTGCCCTTGTCGGAATAAAAGAAGAGTAAAATGTTTGCCTCAAGTTTTGTGTGAAAAATGGTAAAGGAAGAATAGAAATCCTCAAAATGTTAAGAACTGCCTTTGGTGATAACTGCTTAAGTAAGGCTGTTGTTTATCAGTGAATAAAATGCTCCCAAGATGACTGAGAATTGATCAAAGATGACTCACATTCTGGGTGACCATTGACATCGTTCACCGATGAAATAGTCACTAAGACGAAAGACAAAATTCGAAGTAATCGGTGATTAATTTCCATGAAATAGCTGATGAACAGGACACTTCCTTTGGACTGTGACAGGCAATTTTAACTGAAAAACTCTGCATGCATCTTCATCATACCAATGGCCTTCATACACTGCTGTGTCTGTTCAAGAATTTTTGGCAAAAAAAAACATTCCTGTGATACCACAACCCTGTATTCTCCAAATCTTGCCAAGTGTGATTTTTTCTGTTCTCAAAAATCAAGATTAAGTTGAAAGAAAAGAAATTTGATTACATTCCAACCACCTGTAATAATGTGAAAGCAGAACTTAGTCACATAACAGTTGAAGACTTCCAGCATTGCTTCCAAAAATGGCAGGAATATTGGAACAAGTGTGCATCAGCTGGAGGAGATTACTTTGAAGGGGATAGCATATAATAGTGATATATGTACATTACTCTTCAGAATAAAAGTGAAGTCTTAGAACTTTCTGATCACACCTCATATTTAGATGATCCAGATGCATAACAATGCTTAGCATAGGCATTATTATTTAATTTATTTTATGAGTTAATATTTAATAAATATTTAGTTTTTATGATGTTAAAAAGTTAATCATTTTAAAGGGGATAGTTGTGACAAGTTTGGTTATATAACTCAGTTAATTGTATGTTGTGTATGTAATTCAACTGTTATAATACTATTGATGCCAAATTCTTTGATTCTTTGGTATTATTTTCATTACCTTAAGTGAGTATGGTTACTTTACAGTACTGCTCATGTAAAGTAGACAAATTTCAAAAGCTCAGAGAACAACATATAAATACAGGAGAACAAGCAAGCAAAAGTCAAATGAAGTAAAACAGAGGAAAGTGCAGTTCAGTCAGAAAATTAGTGAGCAAAAGAAATCTTGAAGTTTGCTAACACATGAGTGATTAGCCACAATAGGTAACATTTTAGAGTGAGTTGCACAGATTAGTAGCAATAAGAGAATAATATAGTTATAAAGTAATTGCATCTGTCTGTGTGAACTTTGACAAAACACACAATAATTTAAAGTTCAAGATACAATTGTAGTAACCCTTACAATAGCATGAGTGAATTATTCACTGACACTAATCTGTGATGACAAGAAAACGCACTTGTAGAGATAAATAAATATGTAAAAACAACTAGTATGAGTAGAAAAAGCACTATGTAGAAGGACAAAACATTGTTTGCTTTTTTACATAGTGCTTTCTCTACCAATACCAGCAGTTTTACATACATATTCACTGACATTATTGTTATAAGAGTACAGAAAAATAGTTCATCTTGTTAACTGGATTCTAAAGAAATTGAATCAGCCTACGTGAACTTTTGACAAGAAAAGAGAGTCATTTAATGTTTAAATAGAATTCCAAAGTGTACACAATATTTGTTTATACATGTGAATTATTTTGAATACATTATTTTAAAAGTGCATTGTGTGCTGTTTGTAAACTGTTTGAATTTATTGCCAAGAAGTCACATGCCCCTACTGTAGAATAATCTCAGTCTATGCATACATAAAACCCTGATAAAATGCTTTAAAAAATATAGATCCAAGAAAAGAAATTAATTTCTAACTCAAAAAATGTGAATAGATCTAGACCCAGTACTATACGGCACTTGTACACTTAAACAATTTTATACATTACCTTCTACCATTACACCCTACTAGTAGAGTTAAGCTTTTTGCAGGTATTTGAACAATATTTAAGTCTACAATTTCTCCCCATCACTGATTGCTGATCTATATTTATTAAAGACATATCTCAATGTAACAGTTGCTCCATGTGTTGCTTTCCTTAATAATTGCACATTCTTAATGTGTTTTGATTCTTTGATGTAATTTTTTGAAGCACTTTTTCCCATTCTATTTATGTCCAATTTCTTTTTACAAGCTTTTTAAACTGCTTTGTTCTTGCTGAATTCATAGCTCTGAAATTCACTGTATCATTCATTACAGAGCAATGCATTTTTAGTCACACTTCCCCATAACTCTGGAGCATGAAGACTTGGCCTAAAATAAGGGAAAGTCCTATTCATGCTTACTTATTCATACAGTTACCACGCATTCAGCATTGTTTATTTAAATCACCAATATTTTAAGTTGTGAGATCTTCACAATGAATTGTAAACTACCATTTTAAATTGGCAAAAGTTATTGCTATAAGCATTAACACCACTAATAAGAACTAAAATATGGATTGTATTGTCACAAAACAAAGTGAACACAAAACTGTCAACATAAACCTCTCAATTAAGGTCATTAAGTTACACCATACTATGTTAGATGCATCAGAAAAAAGAAAAAAAACACACAATAAAAGCAGGAATGTTATTGAAGAAGAAAATGTCATAAACATTTCTTTATTCAGCAACATCACCAAGCTAAACTTTCATCACTTTGTTTCTATATCTATATGACTCTCCACTGAACTGTGAATGAAACTGGCTTATACAGTCAAAAGGATAAAAATATCTTTTCTATCTCACAACTAAGATATAGGTAGTTTACAGAACATCATGACATCCAAGGATTATAAATAATTACTGGTTAAAACAGATAAACCTATGCTTATACTGAAGATAAAAGTTGGTTGGTTGGTTGTTTGGTGTTTACTGATGCAAAGCAACTAGGCTATCTACTCCAAACAATTGGTTAAAAAAGTAAAAATAAAAACAAAATTATGATAATACATAAAAGGAAATCTTGTTAAAATAAATCAAAGTCCAATTTTCAAATTAAAAACTTAAATAGAATTAAAAAGGCCAATGGCTCTTAAAAATTAAAAAGCACATCCGAGATGAAAAGTGTCACCATCACCAATGACACCATCTAACGACAAGGATGAACCCATGGTATAAATATGTCCTAAATGGTGCCATCACTCATTGTTGTAACAATGGTATGATAGTAAAATGTGGGCTATTGTAACTTGAGTATCACACAGACCACACATTGGTGCATCAGTCCCAGATAAGAGAAAGCAAAGAGTTAAAAAAGTATGATGAATGTATAGCCTTGCCAGAACAATGTCCTCCTTCTGATCCTTACAGAACCAAAATTGTTAAAGAGTAATGGAAGGTTTGATTTGGAAAAGCTTGTTATCACATTGCTCACTCCAAGTTTAATGCCAACTTGTATGGAGTTGAGCCTTGAATACAAGATCATAGTCCTTATATGGGAAAGGCATGGCTGTGATAGCAGCAGAGCAGACACACATAGCTGTGATGTCAGCAAACTTGTTCCCATAAATACTGACGTGACCTGATATCCAGAAGAACTGGATAGAGGTAGATGACAGAGAGAAATGGGCCAGTTGGTTTTGAATATTGATGAGAACAGAGTGAGAACTAACGTGAAGCGATTCCAGAACCAGTAGAGAGCTAAGTGAGTCAGTATAAATAGTGCAATTCAAGTACTGCTTAGCATCTATGTGATTCAGGGCAAGAGAAATGGCATACAGTTCTGCAGTGAATATAAAAACTATAAAGGGGATTCTGTGTGCGACCATTGAACCACGACAAACCATGGTAGAGCCCACAGAATCACCTGATTTCAAACTATCCATATAAATGGGAATGAAAGAATGGTTTGAAAGATGTTTGACAAATAGAAGACTGTACCTCTAATCAGAATTATCTGCTTTTTTCAGATGACTCAAAAAAATGTCACATTTGGGGATTGTAATAAGCCATAGTAGGATGGGCTGACCAGTGGATACAGCAATATTATCCAAGGCCAATTCCACTTCATCCAACTATGCCTGCATACAAAAGCCAAAAGGAATAATGGCAGACCATCCATTCTGAAAAAGCATGGCCCACTGAGGAAAGAAAAAAATAACTCCAGGTGGGACGCTGTGGTAAGGATTGAAGTTCTGAAGCATACAGTAAAAGCCCTGTGCAGAGCCAAAGCCCTTGTTGGTGAACAGGGTACAACATCTTCATAGTCAAAGTCCTAGCAGAGCCATAGTCCATTTTCAACTGAATGAGGACACAACTGGTTTCTAGCATAGATCATCAAGAGGTGGAAGAAAGGACATGGAGGATGTTCAGTGCCCTTGTAAACTTGTCACATAGCTGTTTGATGTGTAGAATGAAGGTTAGCTTACAGTCAAAAATAAGTTCCAAGAACTTTGCCTCAGGGACCAGGGGAAGCACAACTTCTCTGAGATGGAACTCAGGATCAGGGTGAATATCCTGTTGATGGCAGAAGAGCATGCATACAGTTTCAGAACAACAAAAGGTAAAACTGTTTGCTGTCATCCACTTTCATAGACAATTGAGGACATTCTATAGCTGCCATTCAATAAACCTCATACTAGATGACTGCTACAAGATGGAAGTCATCAACATAGCAACAATTTGCAACTGTAGGGGGAGTTATCACTGATGACATTAATCTTTATAAATAAAAGTGTGACATGCAAGACACAGCCCTGAAGGACTCCAAGTTCCTGTAAGAAGGAACAAGAAAGTGTTGAACCCACACAGACTTGGAATTGCCAGTCCATTAAAAAAATGTTTAATAAAAATGGGTAAATGGCCATGCAACCCACATGAGTGGACATCTCACAGAATGCCAACCTCCACATAGTATCATAAGCTTTCCCAAAGTCAAAAAATGTAGAAATAAGATGTTGTCATTTGAGAAAGGCTTCCCTGATTGACATTTCAAGTCAGAACCAGGTGGTCCATGGTTGAGCACTATTATCAGAGCCCACACTGGGTGGGCAAGAGCAGGTTGTTTGATTTAAAAAACCAAACAAGAGGAGCATTCACCATCCTCTCTGAGACCTTACAGAAACAGCTCATCAAAACAACTGGATGGCAGTTTGAAGAAATCTTGGGATCGTTCCCAGAATGAAGAAAAGGGATGGCAATAGCATAGTGCCAAACATCAGGAGAAACATTCTCTTGCCAAATCTGGTTGAAAACAACCAGATATAAAGCAATAAATGCAGGAGAGAGATGACACAGCATCTTGTAATAAATATCATCAGATCCAACTGATGTACTGTAGACCAATGAAGAGCAAGCTTGAGTTTCACCAGTGTAAAGGGGGGCAATTATACTCATAGAGAAAATCAACCAAAAATAAAAGAGGTGATTGCTCTACCCATGACTTGATGTCTAAGAAAGTACATGATGAATTAGAAAAGCTAAATGCACGAGATAAGCTTTCATTAAGAGTATTGGCAATACTATGGGCATCATCAACTTCCTGACTGTCAGAGAACAAAATTGAAAGGTGACCAGAAGTATATGGTTCACATTTTGCACCATTTCTACCACCAGTTCTGAAATTGTTCAAAATGTGTATTTATTCCAAGATTCTTTCTAGCTTTGAGGTCTGACCTTCTGAGTATGTGCAAGGGCCCACTGCAAACCAATGCAGTTTAAAAGTGTGGGATACCTACAAAAGGTATCCCAGGCCCATTTTTGAGCCTTCCATGCCATGTGGCAGGCAGGATTCCACCATGGACGAGGATACTGTGGAAAATATGTCAAGGATTTAGGAACAGACTGAGCAGCTGCTTGGACAATACAGTTAGTCACTGCTGCCACACAGACATCTAGTGATGGCTTACAGATGCTGGCATGATCAAGTTCTGAAAGCAAAATGATAGGAAAATTACCATTGCCCCATGGGTTACTGACAACCCTCCAAGAAAAGTAAGAGAGAAGTTAAGAAGATAAGATAAAGAGATAAATAGCAGTAAAAGACTGACTAAGTGCATGAAAATAAGTATAAGAAACAGTACTGAAGAGAGAAAGGTTGTGATATGAAGCATACATTCTATGAAGTGACTTCTCTCATCAATATCAGCATCTACCTATAAGAAATTATGTCCATTAAAATATCTTAGGACTTAAAAAGAAGACAGCAACCATTCAATGAGAGCACTGAGGTCTGAACGATCATAGATCTCTCCAAGTGACATGTAGAGAGAACAAACAGAGATGGTACTACCGAAGAAAACACGGATGGCTGCAGCCTCCAAGGGTGTGTTAAATGGCAAAAACAGGGTGAGCACATCCCGATCAACCAGCAGTGCCATCTCTGCATGCACTCATCCATCACACAACCTGTCATTTCTGTACAAAGAAAACTGCCAAAGGGTGACTGCATTGGCAGGTTTGAGAAATGTTACCTGTAAGGAGAAACACACAGGGAAGTAAGAATCAATCAAATCCTAAATGGAACCTACATTCAAATGAAAACCCCGTCAGTTCCAGTGTATCAAAGTGGCTAAATTTATTTATGTACAGGAGACTGAAATGGAGAAACATTCTGTTTTCAATCACGTTTTTCTTTCTTTATTAGATGGAGGTCTATCAACCTCCATGGATCTTGCCCTGGGTCAAATAGGCTCTGCCTGTAGATAAAGATCCTAGTGACTGAGGGTGTGAACAAATAATCATTTTGCATCCCATGGCTGCAGAAGAGGATGGGCCCAAAGAAAAACCCAAATGTGATGACAAAGGAAGTGGGCAAGGGCAGTCACTAGGAGTGGCAGGTACAGAGATGAAAGTAAACTTCGATTCATCACTCTTTTAACCATGGAGAACAAAAGATTCTTCAGATATTTTGCAAATGACTCTGATAGAAACCTGGAGAGATCTGTCTGCACTCCCACTGTGGCAATGGAATGGAGTGCAGCAGCATATGTCTCATATGGAGTGGTGGACAATAACTTCTGAGCCTCTGGATATGAGATATTGTTTATATCTTCAAGCATTGCACCTCTTTTTCTTCCAAACACTTAGGACAAAATATAGAGGAAAAGGGGTGTAAACCACTACAGTTAACACAGTGTAGTTCCAGTTCACACTTGTAGGTATCATGGTCTTTGCCACCACAAGAACACATGTTAAAAAAACCATGACATGATATCATTGAGTGATGAAACCACTGACACTGGAAACATCTAAGAGGGTTGGGAATGTATGGCTGTACCTTACAGTTCAGATAACCTGCTTGTCTGTGTCAGGAAGACACACTGATGTAAACGTGAATATCAGAACATTAGTAGACATCATAATTCTGTCTTTTTGAGTGAAGATTGGTGCACCACAGAAGTACCTTGGCTGAAGAAACCAGTGAGGAATGTTGTTTTAAATCCCTCTCAACTAAAACTCCTCCAGAAGAATTCAAAGTTGCATGGGGAGTAATCTGGATGGGCATATCCCCCATGGCCTTCAATTTCAAGAGGAGTTTGGTATGTTGTGGTGAAGATGTTTCCACTAAAATATCTCCAGAGCATAACTTCTTTACTGACTTGGGGGAGCCAGCAAGCCTCTCTAATCCCTTTTGAATAAGGATTTCTTGGATAAAAATGTATAATTAGAAGTCAAGGTACAGGAATTCACTGTGATGGTGACTGAACAACAGATTTGTCCATGCACTGCCATTTTCCAATAATCTATTTTTTCAACTTTTTCATTTCTATTTATTTTTTCATGAATGGGGGTGTCCATAATAAAGGCAATACATTTCAGTGCCCACTGACCCCACCCACCATGAAGCCCTATGAGGGGAGGCACTACAATGCCAAACAAGGACATTGCAGCAACTCCAAAGTTTCATGAGCACTGTACCCAAACATCAGCATCAGATGCAATGTCAACAACACCTGTTGACAACGTTCAACACCGATACTCACTTCACCCTTGCCTAATTGGACCAGCTGACTGACCGTGGGGGGCCACCCAAAAGCTGCTCATCAACAGTAATTCAAGTCCAAAGTGGTGTGTTGGGATTGGACCCCCTCAACCACCATAATCCTCTCCTCCCCTTCATGGGTCACCACACGCAGCAAAGACGTGGGTAGATGTTTAGATTCTAGAGGAGATAAAATGAAAGTACAGAACTTTCTCTGGGAGGTTCTTTCACCATGCACAGGAATCTATCTCAAGGGGAAGACAAAAAGTTCAAACTGGCAGAATTTTCTTCCAAACTCTTTTAATTGTATTTCTAAGAATTTTAAACATGCAATTAATAAACTTTTCTAATTGAATAAACTTAAATGCTGAAGTATTAACAAAAATATGTGGAATAACAACTACAAGTTTACTTTTAAAAACATTTTTAATGGTGCAGCTTTTCCCTCAAGGTATGGTGCACCCAGTTGCACTGTATAGTTAAATGCTTGACATAAATTTTATTTCAGCTCACTCCTCCAAGATTAATAAGATGTTTTTAACGATAAAGCAAAATTTAAATAATCAAAATGTATTTTATCATGTGAAGATTTTTTAAAACGAATATTTTAACTGTTATGATAACAACACTCCACTTGTAAAAATTAAAGGACATTTTAAGTACTGTTGGCTTTTACAGTAAGTTATACCTGTTCATCCTAACAGCAGTTTTCAGAAACTGATCAAGAGCAAGATCTAAACAGGTTTTTGTATATTTGGTACTAAAGTGATTTATATAAGTATGTGGAAATTAAATATTTTCTGAGATTCAGTACTGATTTAGTAAATTAATCTGAAGTGGTAATATTCACACTCATGAAAGTCGTACAGCAAACATTTTTTTCAGCATTAAATGACAATGCAAAGCCAAATATTTGCTAAAAATTTCTTCCATGTATATAAGAATGGATTTCAGATTTGAAAACCTAAATAAAAAAATTACACATCAGCACATTTTCATGACTATGCTTTTGTAACATTAATATAAATGTTTAATCAAAAATTTACATACTGAAAACTTTACTAAAGTAATAGCTTTCACTGCTCAATATAAGTCCTTACTTGCCAAATTTGATCATTAGGAGTTCCAAGCAGTTCAATTATCAATTCTATTTGATGAATTTCTGATCGTCCTGGCAACATTGGTTTGTGAAGTAAAAGCTCCCCCAGGATACACCCTGCTGCCCTAAAGAATTATAAACTAAAATGAATAATTTGTATTAATAAGTTCAGAGAATGCATGAAAAGAAGAAGAAATAAATCATAAGAGGGAAGAACAGGAAAGCTAAAAGCTGAAAACGAGATAGAAAAGCAAAAAGGAGGAGAAGTAAATTACAGGAAGAAACAAAAGTAAAGCTTGAAGCTGAAAAAGAATTTAAAGAGATGAAATACATGCAAAAAATCTGATGAATTAAGAAAAAAATTAGGAAGAATGATGGATGCAGCTGTAGTGAGAAGTTTGAGAGAAACTGAAAAAAAACTAGGGAGAAGGCAAAGTTTACATTTAGTAGCTTATCACTAGGAAATTCAATGTAGTTTATCATGAAGCTTTAACTTAGTGTGTAATTTTTGTATGAAAATCGAATTTTTAAATAAATGTTCTTTAAAAGAAATGTCTTTGTGTTTGTAAATACCTATTTCAAGTAATATGGAAACTTGTGCAGTGAATGTTAATTCAGCTAGTTATTCTCATATAACAAAACAGCAAAGAGGTAAAAGGGGCAAGTATGTTAATTACAAAGATGCTATAAACTTTCAGTATACTTTCAGTTATTACAACCTTTTAGTTTTTAGAGCTGTACTTATACAGCATATGAATAAACCATGTATTTATACTTTCTTGTAATATTATCAAATTTATTCTGTATATGTGAAAACTTCACATAATGCATAGCTGAGAAAGATGTTAAATTGATTTGGTTCTAGCACTTTATTCCTTTACTTATTCTCACATAAATAATACCTATTCTGACCAAGGGAGATATTACTACAAAACTGCAAATTGTGCAAGGATGTTGGAATTTCCAATGATATCTTCAAATTATGGTTCACTTATGTATGAACGGAAGTTATAATTTTATACTGAAAATATATTTCCGATAGGCACTTACTTTCTTGCACATAAATAGCTATTCATGTTTAATGCTGCTTTCTGAATGCAAAATATGATTTTGCATGCCACAACACATGAGCTCCCAAGTACCTCACAGATAACTGTTTCAAATGCATCTCTCAAGAAAACATCATGAAACAACCCTCTACCAATAAGAGGTGTATGTGATGCACATGACTCATTCTATTTGATTCAACCAAACTATTACTTTGAGTTTTGGCAGAAAAACATTAAAAAATGTTTCCTGTAAGGAAAGACACACAGGATGATAAGCATCAATAAAAGCCTTAATGTAATCCATATTAGGATGGGAATCTTGACAGTTCCACTGTATCAAATTGTCTATTTTACTTGGGTGGAAAGCTCTTCTACTTCTGACCACGTCATTTCTGTTTAGCTGAAGAAGGTCTGTTGAACCTCATAGATCCTGCCCTGTGTCCCTTTCAATGTATGTAGATTACAGCAACTGAGGGTGCAAACAAATAATTGTTGGCATCTCAGGGTCAAAGAAGAAGGTGGACCTGAGTAAACACCAGAAGAAAGAATCAAAAGAAGTGAATCCAGGGAAACTCATGGAAGATATGGTAGAAACAGAGATAGGAATAGACATTAATTCATCAACTCTTTAAACCATGGAGGGCAAAAAACTCTTTTTGGAGGCAAAGAAAGATCTATCTGCACTCTCATTGTAGCAGTGAAACATAATGCAACAGCATATGTTTGAGACAGAGTGGTGGACAGTAACTTCTGAGCCTCTGGGTAAGAAATATTATTCATAGTTTTTAAACATTGGACATCTTTCTCTTTCACTCACTTATGGCAAGAATAAAAGTAAGAGGGGTGAGAACCAACCACTACAGCAAACACAGTGAGGTTCCAGTTCACACTTATAGGTGTTGTGGTTTTTACCACTAAAAAACCCCTGTCAAAGAAATTGGACAAGATGCCTTTGAATGTCCAAACTGCTGACACTGAAAACACTGGAGAAAGTTGGAAATATATGGTTATACTTTACAGCTCAAGTAACCTGCTTTCATAGTTGTAGGTGAACGTGGAAATGTAAGTGTCAAAATAAGAACATCTGTAGGCAGCATTATTCCGTTCTTATAAATGGAGATATGGCACGCCATAGAAATGTTTTGGCTGGAAAATTGATTGAAGATCTCAGACTCAGGAATGTTCTTTAAATCCCCCTCAATAATAACTCCTTTTGAGGAATTTAAAGTAGCATGGGGAGTAACCACAATGGGTGTACCACCAACAGCCTTCAATTTCAGGAAGAGATTGGTGTGTTGTGGTGTAGATGTCACCACCAAAATGTCTCCACAGTGCAACTTCCTGACTGACTTGGAGGAGCCAGCAAGCCTCTCTAATCCCTTTTGAATGGAAATTGAAGACATCTGTCCTAAGGATTTCTCAGATAACGAATGAAAAATGAGAAATCAAGGCATGCAATATTACTATGATAGTGACTGTGCAACAAGGACTCTGAAGCAATGCAAGGGTTTCGTGAGCACTATACCCAGTAATATCCACAACAATTGCGAAAACTTGTTGCCAAGTAAGAAATACATAGTCTATAAGAATGTGTTTAATATGAAACAGTGGTAATTTTTATTAGTGACACTGTCATAAAAAATAGTGTTTAATAACAAAGTATTAATTTACCAGAAATATTAAAAACACCTTGAAATTTGAAATCATTAATGAAAGATACTTTTTAATTTTATCAATATGAAAACTACTGTAAAGATTACCACAAAACAAATGTTTCTATTATTATAGCTTCAAGGTTTTTAATTTTCTCTTTACACTCATTAGAATTACTGATGATAATGAATGTATTAATGCCAGTTTTCTTTTTCATAATATCAGAGTATTTATTTAAATGCTCTTTAATATATTTCAGAATATTAACTATTAGACAGGGGCATAGATCCTGGGGGTAAGGGGGAATACATCCCCCCTTCATTTTAGGTGGAGGGTATGGTGCATACAATCATTCTCCCTACAGTTTGGTCTGTTGAATTGTTCTATGGCATCACAGGCCTACAAATTGTGTTTGTTCTTGTGATTTTCGTGTTCTTATCAATTGAATTACATAATTAGGCCTAGATGTAGGCATTTTCAGTAGCCGAAATGTACATCTTTAATAAAGGCGTGCTTCTAAGCCTTTCGATCTAAGCAGTAGTTTGTAAGTATCAGTCAGTAGGCCTAAGTATGCATGCAAGTATCGTGGCAACAAGATTACTCTATAACTGCATGTTTACAGCTTTCAGATTCATGTAATCAGAGGTTATCAATTTGCAAATTGAACAGTCCACATAAGTGGTTGCAAAAATCATCCCACCCCCCAATCGGGTGTAAAAAATATATGTCCCTGCTGTTAGAGATAAGAAATCCTTAGATCTATTTATTTTAGCCTTTGCAATAAACCTTGTCAAGGAAAACTTTGACCAAACCAACATATGCAATAACTAAAAACTTTTATATTCTAATTTATTAGTGTGAAGCATTTCTACAGGTATCTTTAACTATTTATAAAAAATATTTTTTTATATGCAGAAATGATAATCTAACCCAAATCTCTTTTTCCTTTATCTTCAAAATAATTGCATCTAAATGAGTATGAGATTGTAAAAGAAATTTTCACTCCCAAAGTGAAATTAGGAATATGCTAATTTATCATACAAGTTCAATGAAAAAGTCTGTCATGGCTAGATGACACAACATAAACAAGACAGTGAAAAATAGATCTGGATGTGTGAGACTGAGAACTTACCACATATCAATAGCTGTTGTCTGTATTCTGGATTGAAGCAAAAGCTCTGGAGCACGGTACCTATAACATATTTTCATACATGAAAGATAAATATAATCAATGTCAATTTTTTTCAGAAAAAGGGAAAAAATATTTAATAATTTTACCAATTAAAGTACCTATGAAAGGGAATGTGTAACAATAAGATTTAAAAGATAGCAATATGTCAGACCAATCATAACAGAGAAATTAAAATTTTCAGTGATGTCAAGAAAACCCACTTGTAGAGAAAAATATATACGTAAAAACAGCTCGTTTGGGTTGAGAAAACTTTTTACGTAGAGGAGCGAACAACGTTCCGACCTTCTTCAGTCAACTTCAGGTTCACAAAGAAAGAAAGAGGTAACTGACTGGAAGCTTTAATAAATACACAAACATTATCCAAAATTTACAGAAAAAAATACTTAAAGCCATGTTGAACACGAAATACAGAGACCTACATGACTTACAAAAAACAAAAAATGAACCTAGACCATAAACTGGCATGCTGCATTAAACCAGAGATTTACGGACTTATACAACAAAACATAAACCAAATCAACACTAGGAATGATAGAGACAAAAAGACCCACAACAAAAAACTAGAAAAACTAAGATGCTAACAACATAAAAGACACCACAACAAACCATTGACTAACCTCATAATTAACAGATCCGGCTGACAATTAAACAAAAATGAAATACATCTACTTAACAAAGGACTCAACTTTGCAATAGCACCTAAATACATTCCAACCTTAGAAATTAAAACATCTTTAGAAGATCTAACCAGGAGACTTGTGATACTTTCCACAGAAAACAAAAACAAGAAAACAACTGAAAACAACCAACAGAAAGAAGACAACTTAGACAATTTTATTGACATCCAACAGCCAAACTTCCCAGGAAAAATTAAAAATTTATATTTTCCAGAAACACCTAAAAACAACATCTTAAACGATTTTTTCAAAGAATTTTCTCACAAAACCATCTACATAATTTCACAAAACAGAAAGCAAAAAGAGACATTAATTCCATTAAAAACCTAAAACAAAACAAAATCACAAAAATTCTAAAAGCAGATAAAGGTAACGCTATGGTCATAATAAATGCGAATGAATACACCCAAAAAATGAAGAATATCCTATCAGACACTGACAAATTTAAACCAATACACACAAATCCAACAAAGACACACGAGACACAACTGAACAAATTACTACTAAAAATGAAAAAATCCAACACAATTTCACAAACACTTTATTCCTACCTACGCAAAAACCGATTCACGCACACTACAAATATACGGCATCCCCAAACCTCATAAACCAGATTGTCCATTATGACTAATAATGTCCACATATGAATCGTTTAATTACAATCTTGGTACATACATAGTATGGGTATTCTCCAAATATGTAACATCAGCCAGCTCATTCATCAAAGACTCTTTTAATTTCAAGTCTAATCTCAATCAACTTAATCATAAAGTCTTTATGGCCAATTTCGATGTTATATCCCTCTTTACAGAAGTTCCAACCACTGAAGCCTGCAAGACAGCCTTAGAACTCTATATCTGAGATCTAACTCATCTACATACATTCCCAGCAACCAATTAGCAACCCTAATAGAATTCACCACGACGAAGACAAACTTCATGTTCAACAACCACAACTATATACAAACAAATGGCCTAAGCATGGGTAACCCAGTATCACCAGTTCTAGCCAATATTTTTATGACACAAGTTGAAACACAAGCAATTAACACAGCATTACATCCACCACTACACTGGTACAGATATGTAGATGACACAGTTGCGGGATTCAAATCTACAGAACACACACTTAATTTTTTCAATCACATTAACACTATACATCCCAACATTAACTTCATATGTGAACAAGAAGCAAGCAATCAAATATCATTTCTTAACCTCAAAATTACAAGAACCAATACACAATTTAAAACAGAAATCCACCGAAAAATCACCCATATTGGACTATACATTCCTTGGGACTCAGCACATGAAACAAAACAAAAACTCAACATACTAAGAAACCAAATAAACACAGCCATAAAACTATGCTCACCAGATAAAATTAATGATGAATTAGACAAAATAAAACAATACTTCATCAACATCAATAAGTTTCCTCCACAAACCGTAGAAAACATTATACACACACACCTAGACAGAAAGCAAAATCAACTAACAAAAGTAAATATATCTCACGAATCAAAAAATCACAAAACCATATACTGCTGTATACCATATATTCCCGACATCAGCAAACAAATAACCAACATTTGCTGAAAACTGGTAACAAAATATGACATTCCAGTTAATACCAAATTTATTCGAAAACCAGGCACAAAACTGAGGTCTATACTATGTAAAAACTACACTGACAACCACCACACCAACATTATTTACAAAATACAATGTGATAACTGCCACGACTTCTATATTGGAGAAACAAGTAGAAAAATGGAAACCAGATTCAAAGAACATAAAAAGTCACCTTCACACGTTTTCGAACACTGCAAGTCAAATAAACACAACATAACCATAGAAAACACTCAAATACTAAATAAAGAAACAAATATAAACAAATGCAAAATTAAAGAAGCCTTACTTATACAACAACTCAAGCCCAAAATAAACCAATACAAAGGAACACCTTTATACCTATATTAAAAATAATATAAGAAGAAGAAAATAATATAAAATAATAATAAAATAAATAATATAAAATTATACATTCAAACATCTAAACACGCCCTTCATGTTCCGACACTCAGTTACACAACCCCTTTCAAACATGTGGTCAGCTTCCGATCAGTTACTTCTTTCTTTCTTTGTGAACCTGACGATAACCGAAAAAGGTTGAAACATTGTTCGCTTCACTATGTAAAATATTTTCTCAACCCAAATTAAAATTTTGTTTACTAGATAAATGCCTACCAGTCTAATTTTAGACGATATTACTTTATAAATTATAAGAAATATATTATTTCAGAAAACAGAAACTTGGGTTGAAAGACAGAAATATTTATGTATGGTTTGGTTACAAAAATACATTAATCCATTTATAAAAAATAAAGTATACAATCTTATTATTGTGACAAACATAATTAGTTGAAAGACAGAAGAATAAGGCTTATTTCTAAGGAAAAAAATATATCACTGACATTTAGAAGATAGAAATATACTAATCTAATCTAAAAGACAAAAATAAACCAATCTGGTTAAGCTACCAGATTTACATCAGCTAAATTTAGAAAACACTTTTACATCATGTTATTTAGGAAAATACAATAATCAAAAATATAATACAGAAGAAATGAAAAACTAGATCTTGTGTGTCTGGAAAATTCAAAAACATGAAAGAATACCAGTGTAACTTAAGAGATAAAAGTTAGGTAATTAAAGAATACCACAGTCATTTGGAAGGCATAAAAAGTATACTATTCAGAGTTGAAAAAAAATGAAATATTTCACAAAAAGTTTAAAAGAAGTATAACAAAATGACTTGACAGACAGATGGACACCATACAATCAGCTTTACTATGCATAATATAAGAATCAAATAGAAAAGAGATGTTTTGAATACAGTCAAAAATAATTAAATCCAGTTTAGAGACAAATATACAAATCAGATTTACAAATACATGTGACCAATGACACAACTGTAAAAATCACATTCAGAATATTCAGAATTAATAAATTATTTATCAATAGTAGCATTAATTAAAAAGCAACTTTACTTAAATTTTGAATTACATTCTTGAAAAGGGCACATTTCTTCAGCTACATTTTGCATCAAAATTGTTTAAACCAGCAGTGCTCTAAGACAATACCATAAATTATAATTATGCAAGGATTACACAAACACAAAAGAAAAGAAACAAAAACTAAAAACTAACCAGTTCAAATGTATATATATATATATGTCTTGTTTCATGAAAAATTAATAAAAAAAATATTTGCATCACATGTGAGACATTACCCCTACTTCTCAAAAACACTATATAGTTCCTCAATGATGCCATTTTTTACTGAATACACCTGTTTTATAACTCATAAAATTTAATTTGTTTTCTCAACAAAGTTGAGCAATTAGTGGAATTTGATAATCAATAACTGACAGCCTTGTTAATCTGTTATATAGAACTAAATGATTAGTACACTCCCTTACAATACCCCAGCCCCACATAAGCACAAACAAAAGATTTATTCCAATACTGTTTTAGTTTTCTATATTTTTTTCTTAAACTTAAATATTTACTATTAATATCATTTGCTCTATCCAATCATATTTAAACTTTCTTTACGATTGTTTTCAAAGCTATGTTTTGTTAAAGATGATCAAACCACTTAACGTGGCATAATAAAAGCAAAGTTTTTGTATAGGCCTTGGCTAAAACCAAGGTAAATGGCAGCAAATTAAAAAGTGAATAATATATATTCAATGGGTGATAGCTTCTCAGCAAAAAGAAAGATATTCTTTGCAAAGTATGGGAAAATTATAAGTTGACGTGGAGTTTATTTTAATTACAAGCAAAACTCTCTATAGCTATGCAGAATTGAAAAATGTGAACTTTTACTTTTTTTCATGCATTACACAAAATAAATGTTAGAAAATGACAACACGTTTATTCTAAAATAATTTCAAGTTAAAACTGTTGAAATGAAAACAGAATTAACATATAAAATTGACTTTAAAATTTCTGTTTCTAAAACATACATCAGATAGCAACAAATTTGAAAAGACAGAGGAAACTCCTGTCTTCAGACTTCATACACTATAATTTATGACCAAGTTACAGTTTTTAACCATAGAACAGTAGTGTAAAGTCATTATGACCCCATACAAGGTAACCTGTATACTAAACTATCCATGCAGGAATTTTAGGGTTAATACTGGCCTTTGTAAGCTAAAATTGCAATTGCAGTGTTTAACATTTAAAAATGATAAAATGTTTATTCTCTTATTGGCTGCCAGTTGTAACAATAATGTATACAGTTTTCCAGAAATATAATCTTTATGAGTTTTTAAAATTTTAATTAATTTCTAGCCCCCTATGCAATAACCTAAATTAACTCAGGCATGTGAATAATATTGAAGCATTGTATGAAATTTATAATTCAGTATTATACAGTAGACCAACTGTTTGATGATGCTGTTACAGAATTCTTTTATTTATGTTATTAAATGGTAAGTTACAAAGGAATTAAAATCCATAAACACACCACAATTATAAAAGGCCTTCTTTGATTCATTGATCCAAGCTGTGCTGATGTTAACATTATTCCAAACTAAAAATATATTTCCAGTAATACTTACCTCTGCTAACACTATAGCTATTTCTCAAACTTCAGGGTCTCCACTCCATGCCCATCTATCCATTGAGAACATTTGCTCCAGTCTTTTATATACCACTCAACTGCCTTAAGCAAATTCTAATTTGCAAATTCCTCCATCAACTGCAATGTATCCTTTATCTAGGCACTATATATAAGCACCTTGTCCTGATAATATAATAATTTCTTTCAAGACATAAACCAATTTTAGGTGAGGAGGTATAGTGGAAGAGTATCAGCACAGGTAAGTAGTACATTTTCATTTTAGAAAAATGTTATCTTCCAAAACATACCATCCACTGATATTATAGATAGAATCCCACACAGAGGTTGAGGGTCCAGTACAGGCATGATCCATACAGAAAAAATAATGGGACCACACTGCATTTGGAATTATGAGGAGACAGTGGACCACCTTCCATGATCAAAAGTCTAAAATAACATTCATCAAAGAGAAAAACCAGGCACTCCTCAACCAGATAGCTTTGTGTCAAATCTGAGTAGGAATTATTAGTAGGTTACCACAGAAGATGGTGCCACTGGTACTGACATCTGGGAAAAACATCCAGGGACCCTTGCAGGAGGACCTCACTCTTTGCTCTCTTCTCCAAGAGTAGAGTTTGTTTTGTTTGTTTGTTTGATTTAGTGTTTTATGGCACAAATCAGCTAGGCTATCTGCACCAAACATCCAGTGAAAAGTTAAAAGAAAATTTAATAAAATTCTTAAAAGGAAATTAAGGTAAAACAAAACAAAGTTTAAAAATCATAAACAGTATAAAACCAATGTTTACATCTAGTCTACAATGTCAAGAGAAAAAATACAGTAATTCAAGTTGTAAAGGACTTTCTGTAGCATAACTGTAATAATCATAACATGCCAGGAAGATTAACAGGTAAGTACAAAACCTCCATGCTGTATCAATAAGCCTTCTCAATGTTAAAGAATATTGATACAAGATATTGTCGTTTGAAAAAGGCTTCTCTGATTGACGTTTCAAGTCGAATCAGATGGTCCATGGTGGAGCGCTGTTGTCAGAACCCACATTGGGTGGGCGAGAGAAGGTTGTTTCATTCGAGGAACCAAACAAGACTAGCATTAACCATCCTCTCTAAGGTCTTACACAGACAGCTCATCAAAGCAATTGGACGGAAGTTTGAAGGAATCTTGGGATCTTTCCTAAGCTGAGAGAAAGGTAAGATAATAGCCTGGCACCAGGCATTAGGAAAAACATTCTCCTGCCAGATCCACTTAAAAACAATTAGAAGAATATCAAGAGAGGCAGGAGAGAGATAGCGCAGCATGTCATAGTGTACATCATCAGGTCCAACAGATGTACTGCCAGGCCGATTTAGGGCCATTTTCAGTTCCACCAGTGTAAAGGGATGATTATATTAAAAGAAACAGTCAGTTCAAAGGAAAGAGGTGAAAGCTCTGCCCAAGTCTTGATGGCTAGAAGGTGGAGGAAGAAGCAAAAATGCTAGAGACCCAAAAAAGCTTTTATTTAGAGTATTGGTGATGCTTCAGGTATCAACTACTTCTTAGCCATCAGAGAGGAAGATCAAGAGGAAGATTGTCCACTGACCTTTCAAAACTTGTCCCATATGACTTTGGAACTGGTGGTAGAAGATATTCTGGTTGTGAACTTAATCCAAGATTCCTTCTGGTTTTGATGTCTTACCCATCGAGCATGTGCACAGGCCAGCTGGAAAGCGATGCAGTTCGAGAGTGTGAAATATCTCACGGAAAGTATCCCAGCCTCGTTTTTAGCCTTCCGTGCCACATGGGAGGCAGGATTCCACTATGGACAAGGATATAGTGGAAAAGGTGTAGAGGTTTTAGGAATACATTGAGAAGCTGCTTGTATAATACAGTAAGTTACTGCTGCCACAAGTCGTCTATTGATGGCAGTATCAATTTCTATTAGAGCAGTGAAAGAGGGCCAATTTGCCTGATCCAGCTACCACCAGGGCACACAGGTTGGGTGGCATGGACCACGGCCAGTCTCTCTCAATATTATAGGAAAATGATCACTGCCTCATGGATTATTGTCAACCCTCCATGAAAAATGAGATAAAGGACTGACTAGGTACATGAAAATAAGTAGAAGAATCAGCATTGAAAAGAGAAAGGTTGTGATCAAACAGCATATGCTCTACAGAGCGACCCTTCCCATCAATATCAGCACTTCCCCAGAGGGAATGATGTCCATTAAAGTCCCCCAGGAGTATAAAGGGAGATGACAACTGTTCAATGACAGCATCAAGGTCTGATTGATCATATGCCTCTCTAGGTGACAGGTAGAGAAAACAAACAGTGATGGTATGACCCAAGGAACCAGGGATGGCTATGGCCTCCAAGGGTGTGTCAAGTGGCAAAGATAGGGTGGGCACATGCTGATCAACCAACATTGCCACCCCTCCATGCATTCATCCATCACACAGCCTGTCATTTCTGTATAAAGAAAACTGCAGAAAGGTGACTGTATCAGCAGGTTTCAGAAATGGTAGGAAAACAGAATGGTAGGAAGTAATCAGTGTTTTGATGTCATCCAGATTAGAACATAAACATTGACAGTTCCATTATATCAGGGTGGCCATTTTTATTTATGTGTAGACGTATTAGGTGGAGAACCCTTCTGTTTACAACCATATGTCTTTTCCTTACTGTCCGTATTTGAGGGAGGTCTATCAACCTCCATAGATCATGTCCTGGGTCAATTGGGCAGGTCTTGGGTGTTGGAAGGGGACTCCAGAGACTGAGGACGTAAACAAATGATTGTTTTGCATCTTGGGGTGAAAGAAGAAGATGGATCCGAGGAAATGCCTGTACCTGAAACCAAAGGATGTGGATCTTAGGATTTGGTGGAATGTATAAAAGGGACAAAGATAGGTGTTGAAGTTGATTCATCACCTTTTTTAACCATGGAGGTCAAAAGACATTTTATTTGTTTGGAGAACAAATGTTTAAAAGGCAGAGAGAGAGAGATCTGTCTGCACTCCCACAGTAGTTGGGGAACGAAGTGCAACAGCATATGTCTGAGATGAGGTGGTTCACAGCAATTTTTGATCCCAGGATAGGTAATATTATGAATTGTTTTCAAATGTTGCACCTCTTTTCCTTCCAACCATTTAGAGCAAGAACGAAAGTAAGATGGGTGAGAACCATGGCAATTGATGCAATGAAAGTCTGTTTCACACTCATAGACATCATGGTCCTTGCATCTGCAACGTACATAATCAGGGAACCAAGACATGACGTCTTTGAGTGACCAAACCTTTGACTCTAGAAACATCGGAGAGGGTTTGGAATGTATGGCTGTACCCTGCAATTAAGATAACCTGCCTTGATGGTGGCAGGTAATGTAAATGTCAGAATGAGGACATTGGTTGGCACCATAATTCCATCTTTGCGAGTGGAGATACGCCTCACTGCAGAAACTCCTTGGGTGGAGAAACCAGCGAGAATCTCCGACTCTGGGATGTTCTTCAAATCCCTCTCAACAATAACTCCTCATGATGAATTCAAAGTAGCATGAGGTGTAACCTCAATAGGTATATCCCCAATTGCCTTTGAATGCAAGAGGAATTCACTGCGTTGAGATGGGGATATTTCCACCAATATGTCACCAGACCAAAGCTTCTTTATTGACTTTGGAGAGCCAGCAAGTCCCTCTAGTCCCTTCTGAATGAAAAAAGGAGACATTTGCCTTAAAGGTTTGTCTAAAAGTGAGTGCAATATAAGAAAATGAGGTACAACAGGTGGTAAAGATGGTGAGGATTGCTGTTCAGAATCTTCAGGACATGGTTGTTTACCTATAGACTGTTTTTTCACTATTTTATTAAGATTTTTAATTGGAGTATCTATAATAAAGAGAGGGAAATTTTGGTGCCCACTGACACCACCCACCATGGAGCCCTAAGAGGGAACGCACTACAATGTCAAACAAGGACACTGCAGCAACACCAGGGTTTCGTGAGCACTATACCCAAACACCAGCATCAGATATAATATCCACAACACCTGTTGAGAACATCCAACACTGCTACTTGGTTGACTCTAGCCCAACTGGACCAGCCAATTGACCCAAGGGGGTCACCCCAAGGCTGCCCATCTACAGAAATTCAAGGCCAAGGTGGTGCATTGGGGTTTGACACCTCAACCACTTGGATCCTCTCCTCCCCTTCATGGGTTGCCATGCATGGCAAACATGTGGGTAGATATTTAGATCCCAGAAGAGGTAAACAGAAAGAACAGAACCTTCCCTGGGAGGTCCCCTCACCACATACAGAAATCCACACCGAGGGGCCAAGAGTAGAGAAACAGACTCGAACACTGTGGAAGAAAAGCCTCTGTTTACCACCCTAGCAACTGGAAATTACGAGTGGTAAGGATTCCTGAGCTTCACCAGTAGAGTCTGGGGGATAAAATGCATTGGGGAGCCCTGAAGAACAGTTGCTTTGCAAAATTGTGCAAATGGTAAACCAAGTTCCCTATATTTTTAAAAGCAAACTGATTCCAATTTATTCAACCTGAAGATTGGAAGGGACAGGCAGATGAAAAATCACAAACAGAGAATGGCTGCCAACAAATAGAGGTGGTAACAGGCATCATGGAAGGAAGCTATGCAGGCACTATAATGGAGAAGAGCACATACAGGAAATAGAAGTCTATCTGGGTCAAGCTGAGAATAAATGTGGAAAACTGGCATAAAAGAGGAGTTACCTACATAAGCTGCCAAAGGACTGGGGAGGAAAAAACAATCTGGATAGAGGAGAAGTTATGTAGAATGATAAAGAGTACATGAAATATCCACAGAAAATAAATCAGGCTTTTATGTCTACAGGCCAAGAGAAGAAGAAAGTAAGTCTTGAGGAAAAGGTAAAAGAAGAAGTATTCAGAAGTTGGTTTGAACAGAGATAAAGCAGGGCAGTGAAGGGCCACTTTAACATCCCAATCTGGAAGGGCAACCCACCGTTGTGAACAACAAATCCAGAAGGAATACATCAACAGGGAAAAAGTAGGAGAGGTAAACACTCTACGATATCAGGAAAAGTGAAAGAAGTGGGACAAGACTATCTGATAACCCTAGTTCAAGGAAACCCTCAATCAGAAAGCCAAGTGGGAAAATCCAAAAAGTGAATTGAGCAGGGGAAAACCCTCAACCCAAAGACCAATGGTAGAAAACGTTCTATTTACAGTAATAAACTTTCATGGATGAATGACAAAAGGAATGAGCCAGAAAAGAAGCTACCTGACAGAATAATCTGGATCTCATTCTCAAAGAATGGAAAAAAAAGCATGAAGATGGAGGCAAGGAAGAGCTCAATGAAGGTTGATAAATAAAGAATGGAATCAGAGAAAAAAGTAATGGAGGAGTAAATTGGAGCTAAAGAAGCCACAGAAACCACAGCTGAAACAGCAAGTAATGAGCAATCAGAAGGAACTGACTTAGAGTGGTATAAATTATCAAAATCATCCAATGAAGAAATAGAATGGAAGGACAGACATATAGTTATTTGTTGGTCCTATTCTGACTGAAAGCATCAACAGCCAGAGTGAAAGGATAAGGGACTGGAAACCAAAATAGAGGAAATATGTGGCTAAGGAACATGGCAAAAGCATCAATGTAAGAAGTAACTGACTGAAAGCAAAGCCACTGGAAAATAAGAGGATCAAGAGACCACTCCACTGGATCGATCTTATCTGGAGAAGAAAGCTGTTCTGTGACAAAACTGAAACCACTCAGAACATGACATGTAATGACATGAATATCTAGAATGTTGGCACAAAAAAAAAAGATAAAAAGTATGAATACAGACAGATCAAGAGTGGGAGCCACTCTGTTGACTAAGATAAGCAACCATTTAAGAATGACCAGATAGGATCATTACCAAATGATTCCTGGTCATATGGAGAAACTGAACTAAAGCATGAGATATAGCAAGAAGCTCCAGAATATTGATATGATATGACCTCTCAGCTGTAGAACAATACCCCAATAAGACTCTTATCATCCACAGGCCAAGAGGAAAAAAAATTAAGCTGGCAATGCTAATTGACCCATTTCCCCCATTGCTTAAGAGATGCTTCTATGAAAATGTCTAAATCTGAACAAGGAGTAGAAAGTGGAATACCAGCTAACATTTAAGTTTTATCTAACCACCAATGCAGATCATTGAGAAAAATAGTAGGAAGGGTGAAACGAACCATCAAAGGATTGCTCATGAGATTTCACTGGTTGGGAAGTGCCCACTAAAGAGCCTGCATATAAGCCCTACCTAAGGGGATAAGGGTTGTCCCACCACAGACCACAACCCAAAAAGCTACAGAGCCTCACAAGCTGTAACAGAAAAAGCAGCAAGAGCATAAAGAACTGAAAACTTTATAAAACAAAATAAAAGAGGAAGTTGGGTTCAACTGGGATGGGAATTGATAGAACACCCAAATGGACACTAGGTAAGTTGCATGAATAACATCTTGAACTTGATTAACCAGCCCACTCAAGCCACCTCCAGGAATAGCTGTTGAGTGTGATGGGTGGACACCTGTTCAAAACAACTTAACAGCAGCCATTTGTCCATATAATTATGAAAGTCCAACCTGAAAACATGTAAATGACAAACAAATGGTCTGACAACCTGACAAGAATCATACAAAACCAAAGTAAGTTTTGAATTTAAAAAATCTGATTTTGCCATACAAAAGACTTGTAATGCTTACTGAGAGCTTGTCATATGTTTTGAAGATACATAAAACATTTTAAAAGTTATAGTTTGGAAAGTGATGGTCACTTTAGAGTTATGAACTTGGTTCAATCAGTAGAGCCTATTGCAAGAGTGTTAATCACCATTTAAAATATTATGAGCAATCACTTTTGGTTTACAATATTGTATACACTTAAATTCTTTAAATTATATTTTTTATTCATTTTTTAATCTGAAACAGGTGCAACAGAATGTACTTTTTGCAAAAAAGTAAACTTAAGGTAACTAATGGAATGAATAAGAAAAAAAACCAGGTTATTTAGTAAATGAAAATTTTCATTTAAATGTTGAGAAAATAAAGCAGCAAAACTCACTATGAAAACAAAATTTTCACATGAATAACGAAAATAATTCCCCAAAATCATTCCCAAAAGCTGTATAACATATAATTTCAACATGAACTTCAATGAAGCAATGGACAATTTGCCAAATGAATGTTATGTCTGGGCACATAAACTGAAAATATCAAAATACACATTAGTCAAACAGTGTAAATTATGAAATAAACAACTTACCATAGAGTCACTACTTTAGGTGTCATTGGTTTCAAAGGAATACCATATTTCCTTGCTAGTCCAAAGTCAGCTAATAAAAACATCCAATGATAACAATATTATCAATATTATACATAAATTAGGTTTTAGCATATAATAAAATGTACTGTCTATTTTACTTTATGTGTTGGTAATTAAACTACTCAAAATTCCACTTTTCAGATAGGTTTATAAATAAGTGTATAACTGGCTTAGCCAAACTGATTATAAAAGATAAATAAATTAAAAAGGCACTCTAAAAGTTCAAAAGAGCCAAAATTTTCATTTCCAAAACAAAAATAAAACATTTTTTTTCCTCTGATTTACTGTCAAATTTTTGCAAAGGTTTTCACTCAGGTATACTGCACTTAGACACTGTCTCACAAACAGAATAGAGGTAATCATGGATTGGCTTGAATCACCAATTAAGGTCAAGGTTACATACTATAGTTTTCATTCCAGAGACAAAGACACACTGCAAGAGTACTGGATTAACCACAAGTCCAACACCAACACAATTATTTTACTTTTCCTTGCATGTAGTTAACTTCTTTTCTAGTTATAATAGTTATGTGAAATCATCTGAGCAACAAATAATGGAGCCTGGTTTAATCATCTACTTTTAAAAAACACCATTCAATATTAGATGAACCATCAATCACTTCTGTTTGGTCTTGTTTTTGTTTATTAGAAAATATCATTAGTCAGAGGTTTGGCTTTGCTGTTTTTTATAAGAAAACTACATACACAACTCACAATTCAAACTGAGCTATATAACAAAACCTGTTATAACCAATTAAACTTCACCACTGATGTCATGAAAACTAATATATTGTTAAACATTAAATCACTAAGTTTAAATAAATAATTACTCTACAAAAAAAAAGCCTTGTATGTCAAACGATAAGCTCCTCTTGAAGAATAATACTTTCAATTTTTCTTTTTTTTCATTGTTTACAGAAACTTCTTATTTCATATACTAATTCTCCTCCTATGGTCTGCACCAATATCTGCAGTTTCCTTGTCAGTCTTTCTTTACACGCTGCTGCCAATACGGATCACCTCAACAGGATCCCTTGTCTTTGTCTTGATCTTGTGTAACCTATGATCTGTCTTGCCCAATCTTTCTGTATACTGGCACAGTAGATCTTGTACCTTTTTATTCTGCTTACTAGTTGCCAGTCAGTTCCTCATTATGTTGACATTCTGGTACATTTCATATCCACACAATGGTATTAAGCCTAGTAGGTCTTCATCTTCTAGGACAAAGCCTCCATCTTGTGGTTCTGCATTTATGACAGCCACAGTTGCCATGTCCATCTATATCCCAATAGCTGCAACCATAAGGTTTTCTTTTGTCTCAAAGTACCTCTTCAACAAATTGGCATAGTATATCTTTGTCTTCCCTATAACTTTCACCTGACCACGTTTTCCTGTACTGCAAAAGATCCTTTCCCCTATCAGGTGAGTTTCTTGGTGGCTGTGCATAGCAGAACTAGGACATTCTGTGTGACCTAAAATATTATAATTTTCCTATAACTGAAAATTTATTTCTGATAACTACTTCCCTCCTCTCACAAGATTAGCTATTCTCATTTATTTCTATATGCAAGCATTTTTCTATTTTGCATACCTTCTGCAACTCCTATTGGAATCAAATTATTGCAATATATTTCTCATGTAAATCATCATATGTCACTACTTCACCAACAAGACCACAGTACACTCTTGTGACTCCCTCAATGCACCTTTATCAAACAATAACCTCGAAGTTTGGCATATGATAAAAGCACCGTAAATGAGAGGAGAGAAATGATAAGAATTGTAAGCAGAGTGAAGTAACTATCAGAAATATAATTGTCCTATAATGAAAATGTAACTTCTGATACAGTTCTCCCTTCAATCACAAGATCAGCTAGAATCCCATGCTGAATAAGTAGAGGGACAGACATCCCCCCAAAAAAAAAATTTCAAAGGTTATCTTCATAAATGAGAAAGTCAAAATTAAAGACCTAATAAGAGGAACTGCACCAGTTCTGAGTCAAGTATATTCTTCACTAATTTGTGTAAGTTGTAAGAAACCAGGTAAAAAATGAGAGGAGCATATCTGAGTGGGAGAGAATGCAATAGAAAAGTGATTTAACCAATAAAAGATATAGCAACTCTATCCTACAACAAAGAAGGTGGGTAAACCAGAATGCATCCTTTAGTGTAGAATTATGTCCAACATCTGCACAAGAAAATGATGAGAATCATCCCTTCTTCCTCTCAAACTTAAGTACCAGGAAACTGAGAACTACTCCAATTCCTGCATATGACACAAGATTAGCTTTGAGCTGTCAATCCAGGAATTAAACCTCTTGTAGCCAAAGGAAGTCTATCATTGCATGCAATAAACTCCTTTTACCATGAAATAATTCAGAATCATACAGAGGGCAATAACGTCCATGTAATAACAGAAAACGAGGGAAAGCCAAAGATAAAACCAGAGTAACCCAATGTATCCCTGCTGTGACCCAGAACACGAAAGGAAAATTAGAGAAAGGAAGATAAACTACTCAAAACCTGTGTGAAAACTTATGTTGATTGGTTCACTCTAAATTCAAAACCAATCTGCAGCATACTGGCATCCACACAAGAGAAAGATGAGTGCTTCCAACTGAAGAAGTGAACTGCATTTTAATGTCTCACTCTGTAGTATGATTAATCAAAGATTGGAGGATATCACTTCACCTACACTGGCAGACCACCACTCTGAACTGGGTAGTGGTAAATGCATGAAGGTGAGAAAAAAACTCACAAACTGCAAAGCTACCTAAAAACAAGAGAAAGAAGGAACCACTCCACTGGATAAATCTTGTTGGAGCAGGATCTACAGTGCGGTTGAAAACACCCAGAGCATGACATGCAATGAAACAATTGTGTTGCACATGGGCTTAATATAGAAGAACAAATGTATGAAAATACAGGGACTTTGACTAGATGCCTCCTTCATGACTGATATAAGCCAGTACCATTAAATTGTTGGAATGGATCATTCCAAGAAAATGTAAATGAGAAGAAAGCGATAAAAAGCCCAACAAATGGCAAGGAACTCTAGGATGTTAATATATAAAAACTCTTCATTGACAGACAAATAACCTTAGGCCTCCTTGTAATTAACCCCTGCACCCCTGCCCCCAAAGGGATGCATCTGTAAAAGAGAGGTAAGCCCAAATGAGTAGGAAACGGTACACCTGCCAACGCACAAGTCTTGTCCAACCATTAAAGAAGATCATCTCCAAGGGAAGAAGAAATGGTAATAGGTGTATCCAAGGAATCCTGAGTAAGGTTCAATTGATTGTGCAGGGTCTACTGAAAAAAAAAAATAAAAAAAGCCACATGTGGAGGAAGAGAACCAAAGATGGCAAATCCCTAACATGGAGGGATGAAGAAGGAGTATCCCACAAAAAACGAAGTATAAGTAAAACACCTAAAAATGGAAATGGAAGGTAAACATTAACCATAAAAGTTTAGACAGGGTACAACAAAACTGAAGATCTAGGTAGGGGAGAAAATGAAAAGGAGTAACAGTTATCCAAACAACAAAAAACCCCATGAATAAATTCTGCCTGATGGTAAACTAAGGCAAAATGACTGAATCCTGTTAATGGCACAGCTTGTAAGTACCCAATCTCAAAACAGACAAAAAGATAATAAAGAAACAATTTCAAGAGAAGGAAATATACTGTAAAACATGTCTAAAGAAAATAAAAACTGATATAGGTCAAGGAGATTCTGCAGTAAAGGCCTAGAATGCAATCCATGGCAAGATGAAGGAAAACTAAAAACCTGGGTATCTGAAATTGGTTCAGCCATTATAGCAGGAAGACAATACAGGGAGCAGGTTGGATAGATCCCATCAAAGAGGCCAACACAAACAAAATTAAGGGTAAAAAGTATAAAGTATAAGTTAAATGAAATAAATTGTAAGAAATTAACAGATAGTTGTTAAGCATAAGCTAAGAAGGCATTTATTATAATTGGTAATAATCCTCAAGTAGAACTACAAGTAAACCAAGAATAACAGATACATGTAAGCCTAATTGCACAGTGCAGGACAAATGCTATCACTAAAATAAAAATCTTAACCGAACAATAAGTATAATAATTAAAATGAAATTAACAGGAATTTACAAACTGAAAAATAAGAGTGCATGAACAATAACCTACATATGAGACAAGATATACGGCAGAAAAACAACATAATTAAATAAATAATTGATATCCCAGTCAAATGAATTACAGGTAATCCTAAAATAAAAAAAAGAGACCATTTTTATGAGTTGTACAGGAAAAAGAATACAACTGAGCCTAATTTTTAATTTGAACTAGGCAATGAGTATTGACTAAAATAATAAAACTGATGTTATAAAACTACGAATAACAATATCAAAGGTATTTAAAAACCATAACAATTTATACATCTTATCTTTTCAAACTCAGCAGACTATATGTCAAAATGTGTAGGCTTTGAAATTGAGGTGATGCCTGACAAATATCAGCCCCTTGGAAGATCAATCTTCTGAGGAAGTAAAGCTGAAAATCTTCCCATGGAGTACCACAACCTGAAGCCAGTGTAAATGTGCAAATAGAATGAATGACCTCCGAAGTGATAACGTAGAATTCATAATGCAAAATGAATAACTAAATATAACTGAGTTGGCAGAAACAAAGAAAAAAAAGTTTTCCTAATTAAGTAATAAGAGCTGTAACCAGAAAGAAATGCAAAATAATTCCACTTCAGAATAATTCAACAGGTTACTGGTATCAGTATTGTATAACAAAGAGTAAATTTGTTGAAATAAATTAATTCAAAGAAATGGAAAAAAAATTAAAATAAAACACCTGAAGAGAGAAATTAATTCAAAGAAATAGGAAAAATTAAAATAAAACACTTGAAGAAAGTACAAACTAAATGTAAGAATACAAACACTGCTAAACATGAAGTGATAGTTCATCAGAATTGAGGAGAGTGAGTTACATACATTAAGAGAGTAAATTTCACACTTATTGGCAGAAGGTTGTTGCATGATGAATCTTTACAAGATGCATTAGAAACAACCAATTACACCTATGGGAATTACAAGACTTGTAGCATGCACAAAGAATGTTGTTGCATACAGAGGGCAGCACTAAATGAAAACAGCTATTTATGTGAGATGACGAAATGCACCATGCCAGAATATGAATTTTCAAAACACAAACAATACATAGTTAATTAAAATATAAAAGCAAAACTTAAATGCAATCTGTCTACCAAACTAATATGTATAAGGAGAGAAAAAATTACTAAGTTCTATCTCACTAATGGTCTTTAAAAATCCTTTCTAAAATGCATACATCACTTAACTGATCTTGCCTAGTTACTCCAGATACTGTGTAATCTGCTCTTTTTATTGATTGTAAGAAGGGCATTCAACTTAAAACTGTTACTTAGTAATACATCTTCAACTCTGCAAGTGAATGTGGCTTATCTTAAACTAAGGAAATATTTATAATGATTTCTTAAAGGAGAAATTCTTGAAATATGCTTGACTTTCTGCTAACCAACACATGTAAGGTGCACCTTGGGCATCTGAAGGAAATGTCTATGGTGAACATACAGTTTCTTCTATACCAGGTCTTGTAAAGTTGAAAAACTGTAACTGTGAGCAAATCACATGACAGCAAAAAGTGCAGTTTTTAATTGTTGTTTCAGATGTTTCTTTTGAGAGACAGGAAATAAAAATGCAGATAATATAGAACATTCAAGTATAATAATACTTTCATTAAAATACTTGACAATAAAGCAGTTCAATTAAATTTTGAATGTAATGCAGTACCAATGCAGAAAAGAATTTAAAAAGGTACCAGAAGTTATAGGGTTAATACATTCAATAACTTTTGTACAAACAACTAAAACCATTGAGCAGGAGAAAATAAGTGTAGTGAAATAGTTTGACAAAATAATAACTAATTATAGGTAAATGCAGAAAGGCATCAAATCCAGCTTATCTCAACTTACCTATCTTTAAACAGCCATGATCGGTCAGAAGCAGATTTGACACTTTAAGGTCACTAGAAGATAATTGTAAACACAAAAAAGTGCTTGCTTTAATAATATCAGAGTAATAAGAAATTAATGAGACTACCTTTTAACTTTAATTAAAAAAGTACAAGATAGAAGTAAATCCTAAATTATGGACAAAGTGATTCAAAAATTTAAATGGTTAAATACTTATGTAAATGTAGGAGAAGTACATTAATTCTTTGCTAATGCTACAAATGTAACCAAATAATGATTTCGTTGTCATCACCCAATAGCAATAATTTTATTTTGTAATTAGAATTCATACACCATTTGTAAAATTTCAGGCAAATTTAACACAAAGGCTATTCCTAACTTAAGTGAATAGACTAGAGGGAGAAATCTAGTCATCATTGCCTACAGCCAACTTCTGAACTACACTTTTGCCAACAAATAGTGACTGTACTTTATAATTCCCCCATAGCTCAAACAACAAACCCATTTTGTGGACCAGGGATTTGAACTTGCGACCCACAGATTGCAAGTTGAATACCCTAACCACCTAACCATGCTTAACCCAAATTTATACTTCAAAATTTCCTCATGCTTATTCTACTTGTAGCTGTTTAATTCTGAATACTTTAAGTTTTAACACCATGTGTTACAAACTTAAACAGAAATTATTTAACAATATTTCAACAGTAATCACACATTAAACATTATTTAGTAGAAAATTCACTCATTTGATTCACATAATACCCATTACTTTAAAACTGTTCTTGCATTCTAAAAAAAATACATACACACCATCAAAACTTTACCTAGCAATTCCCTCTGTGTACTGGAGCACACCATTATGGTTTGGGGGAGGAGGTAAGGGTAGTAGCTCCATTACTTCAGTTAAATGTACTAAGTCTCTTTTGAAATTAGGTACTTACTTAATTACTAAACAACATTCATATGTTTGAACAAGAGGAAATCCTCAATAGCTATGGCTGTAAATTGATCTCAAATCAGTCAACAGATAGAGATGTGAGCAAAAAGTTTGTACTTGAAACAAAAACTCATAACCATTTTATGATCTACTATACCACAGTTAAAAAGTGACCTTAAACATGATTGGATGTTAAACAGCATCACAGCAGACAGACTTAGCTGCAATATTGGCGAGCTTGTTCCCACAAATATCAACATTGCCTGGTATCCAGAAGAACTGGATAGAAGTAGATGATGAAGAGAAATGGGCCACTTGGTTTTGAATATCAATAAGAATAGGGTAAGACCTAACGTGAAGCAATTCCAGGATCAGTAGAGAGCTAAGTAATTCAGTATAAACAGTATAGTTCATGTACTGCATAGCTTCTATGTGATCCAGGGCAAGAGAAGTGGCATACAATTCATCAGTGAGCACAGAAACTGTAAAGGGGATCCTCTGTACAACTACCCAACAACAAAAAATCCATGGCAGAACCCACAGAATCACCTAATTTTAAACTATCCATATAAATGGGAATGGAAGAATTAGATGACTCAAAGAAAGGTCACACTTGGGGATGGAAATAAGCCATGGTGAGATGGGATGACCTGTGGAGACAAACATCATCCAAAGACAGACCCAATTCAGCAAGCTGCAACTGGATATGAAGGCAAAAAAAACAACAAAAAACAATGTCAGACCGTCTATTCTGAAAAAGCATGACCCACTGAGAAAAGAAAACACAACCCCATGCAGGATGCTGTGGTAAGGATTGAAGTTTTGAAGCATACAGTAGAGACAGTTGCAAACAGTAAAGATATAGATGAAGTGCATGAGACTCAGTGTACATACTTTGGAATGGAGAAGTGCAGAAAGCCCCCATGCAGAGATGAAGCACTTGATGGTGAATGGTGTCCAACATCTTCAAGGCCAAGGTTCTGGCAGAGCCACAGACCAGACATGCATAGTCCAGTTTTGATTAAATAAAGGCATGATAGATATTGAGCATAGAACATCAACCATTCCCCAAGAGATAAAAGAGAGGACACAGAGGATGTTCAGTGGCCTTGTACATTTGATGCATAGCTGCTTAATATGTGGAATGAAAATCACTGTTGGTGGCAAAAGTGCATGCAGACAGTTTTAGAGAGAGAAAAGGCAAAACCATTTGCTGTGGTACACTTCAGCAAATGGTTGAGAGCAGTCTCTAGCTGCTCTGCCTGAGTCCTGATGGTTGAGAAGGTGGGGGATAAACCAGAAGTGCCAGATGTATGAGAAAAGCTTTTGCAAAAAGTATTGGCAATGCTCTGGGCATCACTAACTTCCTGGCCATCAGAGAGCAAAATTTAAAGGTGGGTTGAAATACACTTCCCACTGGCCTTCCAAATTATCTCTAGAACTGAGGGTAAAAAGAGATGCTAGTTGCGTATATATCCAATATTCCTTCTGATTTTGATGTCTGACTTACCAAGTACAATTATGACAGAAAGTGTTCGTACCCCTGCATCCCAAGTGGTTTTTTTGTTCATAACTTAAAAAGTATCATGAGTAGGCTAATATAAGTACAATATATTATAAATATTATACTACATCTACATAAATTTTTATGTAAATTGAATGACAAATAAACTGTTTATAAACAAAGAACCAAACATAGGAGGGGCAGAAAGTGTTCGTGCATCTATTTTAATGGTCAGTTGTGTAGCCTTTCAGGTGAATTACTTGGTGCAATCTCTCCTCATAGCCTTCCATGATCGTTTGACAGTACTCAACTGGTAGTTTACAGAAGGCCTGCAACTCTTGCAAGTTTTTTGGATGATGCTGATAAACCCTGGTCTTCAACTCATACCAAACATTTTCAATTGGGTTGAGATCAGGTGACTGTAATGGCCACTACAAAATGCTAATATGATTCCTCTGCAACCAGGATTGCATATATTTCGATGTGTGCTTAGGGACATTGTCGTGCTGGAAGATCTAACGACACCCAAGCCGCAAGTTCTGAGCATCATTCTTGATATAAGTGCCTAATACATCAACGTACTCTTCTTTTTTCATGATTCCGTTGACACGGTGAAGGCTGCTTACACCAGAAGAGCTGAAAGAACCTCATAACATGATTGAGCCACCTCTGTGTTTAACTGTAAGGACGGTGTCCTTTGGAAGATTTCGTCCCCCCATCTTATGGAAAATATATCAAACATCCCGAAAAGCTCAATTTTAGTCTCATCTGACCAAAGAATACTCTTCCAACAGGTAAAGGGTTTATCTACATGATTTCTTGCATTCCTCAATCGTGCTTCTAAATGAACAGGCTTTAAATGGAATTCTATGAGGACAGCATGCTTTGAACCCAGAAGAGGGTAACATGTTCATAACTGTAGAGGTGCTTACTTCAACCCCAGTTTCCCTTACTAGTTTCTGTATGTCATTACGTGTCAAACGAGGGTTCCTACTAACTTCTCTGAGAACCTTCCTCTTGGTTCTTTCTGGAATTTTGGTGGAGCGTCCGGAACGAAGGAGGTTAGCAGTTGATCCTTTAAGCTTAAACTTGGCAATTATGCTTTGAACAGTAGATTTCAGCATATTAAGTTGTGTAGCAATACTGGAAAGAAACACACAAGACTTATATTTTACAATAATTCGCTTTTTTAAATCACTGGACAATTGTTTCCTGTTCACCATGATGACCAAACAGATAATGACAGAGACAGTGCTTAATTGCAAGAAGTACATTATTAGAGTTTAGCATTGCATTGGCAATAATCATTAATACTGTTTTACATAAAAATTTAAATGACTAAGATAGTGACCAATACTTTGCTCCAATACTGTGAAATTGTGCTAAACATACTCTAGTCTGTCAGAAACAAAAGATCTCACAAAGTCTCAATATAATCATGCACCACTGTGTCATAATAGTTTTTGAGTGGTCACAATCAAACTTCCATTTGTGCATGCCTGGATAATTATCATTGTTGTTGTTTTTTGAACTGACAGCAAAAAAAGACAATTTTGGTTTGATTTTTTTTCACTTTTGTTTTCTTGGACACCATCTTTATGAAACTCATTTTTGACCCAAGTAAGGCTATCTCTAATTGGATAAAATTTATCCCTTTAGTTTCTTGAGAAAAAGATCATGCATAAAAATGAAAAACCTTAAGCAGATGTAAGATGCCTATTTAACACTGGCAATGCAATATAATCATATGGTAAAGTGAAGAGTAAATTAAGCCACAAAAATATTAAATTATGTTGTCATAGCATAAAATATTTATTTGTTTGGGTGAATTTCTATTCTCAATGTTTGTTTGTTTTTTTAATTTTGTGCAAAGCTACACAAGGGCTATCTGCACTAGCCATCCATAATTTAGCAATGTAAGATTAGAGGGAAGGCAACTAGTCATCACCACCCACTACAACCTTTTCGGCTACACTTTTACCAATGAATAGGGGGAATGACCATCACATTATAATATACCCATATTTGGTGTGATATGAATTAAAAGTCAAGCATCCTAATCACCTGGCCATACCAGGCCTATTCTCAATGACTATGACAAACAGCTTAAGACAAAATTTAATATATTCAACCCTGCATTTTGGCTTGTGCCATTTTTCAAGGGTCAATAAACATAACAGGTACGAAACTGATTTTGAATTAGAGCAATCAAAAAGAAAATGGAGCAAAACAATATAAGAGAATAATACACATGAAGCATGCTAAAATTACTGTTAAATGGGTTTGAAATTACTGATCATAATTGTGAAAGTTAAAAAATAAAAGAAAACATTGAAAGAAAAAGCATTATAAGGGCCAGGCACTGCACCTGTTAATGGAAAGGCATCTGGATTAAATCAAAAGAAATCCCTTAAACTTTCTGTTACAAGTCAAAAATGTTTATTCAATAAAGTGTTTCATTGATTGTATCGTGCGATGTGATGTTTGGTATTGACTTCTTTGTTGTTGTTATGGATTTATGTAATAAGTGGGCTGAGGATTCTTCTGCAGTGGGTATCTGTGACTTGTTGGCAATAAATTCAGCAATAAACAGAAAGCACACACTTCACTTGATTTAAAATAATATATTTAAAACAAGTTATATGTATGCATAAAGAATCTTTACATTATAGCTAGCACAGATGTATCTTAAACACTAAATAGTTCTCTTTTTCTTGTTAAAAATCCATTCAGGATGATTCAATTACTTTAGAATCCAACTGACAAAACAAACAAACTTATGATGCCCTGTGGGTTATCACAATCTTATCCTAAACTTCAAATAATTGTCTTCTTTTCAGGAAAGTCCACACAGGCAGGTTCAAGTTACCTTAGAACACCCTTCAACAAGGTAAATTATTCTAAGTTGTGAAACTCGCATCAAAACATAACCTGTTACAGTTAGTTCTCTCTTATTAATTTGCACTTGTATACTACTTATTCACTCAGGCCTCAAAAAATAATGAAGATTTGGTTAATATGACATCAACAGTATGTCACCTAACTTGTCATAACTATCATCTTTAAAATGATTACTTTTAACTCTCTTCTTATGAAAAACTACACAATCATTAACTCTTAACTCACAAAATAAATAAATGAATAATACCTACACTAAATAGTCTTGTGTATCTAACATTGTCAAGATGACTTTAAAAAGTAATAATAAGTTTCTATTCACTTTTGTGGCAAAATAAAGGTGATTTAGATTTACTATACTGAATTTAGATTCACTTCTGTGAGTATGGCAAATAACTAGCATGAAGAAAAAGATATGATAACTTCAATAGCACTGAGAATATTACAAGTGGAGAGCTGTATCTAGTGTTCATGGGCCCAGAATAGATGCTTCAGAGTCCAAAAACAAAGGGACCTGGGTTTAAAACCTTCTTCCATTGTAATGTATGAGATCACTGCAGAGCTGTTAGAAACATCTTAACTACCTTCATCCTCAGAAGACGAAAAAAATGGAACATGTTCAACAAAAACCTAAAACAGAAAACACTGAAATAAATTCTGGATTTGGTCAATGACCAATTTCCTGAAATGAAATTCTCTGGGTTCTGAATGAAATATGCATCCCAGCCATCAGTAAAAGATGCAGTTCCAAATGAAGAGGTGGAAGAAAAACACCATCCAGAGTTGTGTCTCTGTCCAACCACCATGCAAGGTCTGTCCAAAAGGAGGAAGGACAGACTTCATTGATCTAATGCAGGGAATGTATGTGAGCACAACCCAAAATATAAGTTTCTGAAAATGCCCACATTAAGAAAAGGTATAATGCAAGAGTAAGGCAAGTACCATATTAGAATTAATAATTCTCAATAATCTTGTTTCCTTAGTTTTTGTTATATCCATTATGAACATATATCTGTATAACAGCAAAACTGTCCTATTTGTAACAGTTTAGTTTAATGAAATACAGAATCAGTGTGTAATGCTCTCTCTAGAAACAGTAACAACCTTTGGACTGACTTTATGCAGATCAGATGGCTATTGCTCCTGATATGAACACCACAATGTTATCACTGATAGCAGTAGTGCATGTATGGTCATTATAATACATTGGTAGTTAACATACCATGTTACATACATGCTTGTGAAACCTATAAACTTACTATATTTACACTCTTCAGTTATATGGAAAGTCTGTAAACACTGTATTGGACCAGATTACCAAACTATACTGGAATGGTGCATGGACTGGATTTTGTAAGTGCATGAGTGTTATACAACATACATATATATATATATATAAAATAAGCATTAAACAATTTTTGGTACAGATTTCATTGTCAATCCTGGTTATCGCCTTAGGGTCATAGAAAATAATACTTATGGTCACAGCTCCCAAATGAGTTGTAGATATCCCATCTATACAACAAAATTCAAATGCTGATGTTAAACTAGCCAGCAAACATGGAAAATCAATTAGGGGTATGGAGTTCAGGGGTAACAAAAACATCATCTCAACTCCTACAGCCCTTCACTGAGTGCAGCCAGCAACTGCTTTCCCACAACTGGGTGTAGGATACAAGAAGAATATTAAATAATAATAAAGAAGAACAAATGTGTAATCCCTACTATAATCTGTTATATTAACTCATATTTAAACACTGTCTGTAGCTATTTTAAGAGCTGAATTTTATTAGTACTGGGAATGGTAAATAAAATTAGTGAAAGAGAAGGACATTACAAAAAGAAACAAAATATGGATGATCATATTTTTAAAGATCAGTATTTTGTTAACCCACATAAGCCTGTACTCTAGAATAGGGAGTAAAACTGAGAAAAAAATAAAATAAATGTAGTTTACAGATAAGTCATATTTTACAAGTCCAAAAATGTAAGTTAGAAATTTGTTTAATTTTTCTTTTCACATGACATAAACTAAATGTCACAAAATAAAAAAATCCATCTAAAAATATTACTGAGTTAAAAATTATTGAAGTTGAAAGTATTAATTTTTACTTAAATATTGATATGCTGTTGTGTACTTGATAGCTGAACAATAATATTAGTCTGTAGAGAGGTAATAAATCATTATTTTTTATGATTTTTCTCTTCTATACAGTTATAAACACTTCATTGCACTATCAATGATACAATGGTTAAGAGAAATGTAGCTCTGAATATATACTAATGTTCCTGAAATCCTAAATCCTGGTTTTGTTTCTGAGCTTTTCAAATGTATTTTTTCAACCTTATGGAATGCTTTCTTCTATAGTGTCTCAAACATTTAGAATGTTAAAGGAATTAATGATATATTAACTGTCTGTATCAGTTTAAAAGAATGTCAAAATATTTCAATGTTTTGGCAGATATGGAACCATAACCCTGGTCTAGGAGATCAATTATGAAAACAATATGTATATACAGTCATAAAAAAGCATACACAACATTCACTCACCGATGTACAATAAAATTTTTATGCAAGTACTGTAATCCATTGAACAACTGCAACATTATGCACTTCACCTGAAAAATATGTATTATTATAAAATTAATACTCAACAGTCAAGTGAAACAAAATCAAAAGAAAGAACTGCATTAAAAATGAGCAAATCCAAATAGCTGGCTAGTGATATTCTAATAAAAAGAAGCTTACACAAAATTAAAGACACTGCAAAAATCAAAATGATCTATAGGGTACAGGTTATAATGTGAGATATAAAATGTACACCAGCTTTTGGAGATAACTGCAAAGTAGGACCCACATTGCAGTGGGGATACATCATCCATTAGTCTTAACCCCATTTGCCATTCTCACATGAAGAAATTCATAAAAATAAACATTATTAATGAAATATTCCATGATGATGAGAAAACCCACTTGTAGAGAAAATTACATATTTGAAAACAGTTGGTATGGGTAAAAAAAGCACTAGTAGAGGAGTGAACAAAGTAGAGGAGTCATCATCAGGTTCACAAAGAAAGAAAGGATTACTGACGAATTATACAAAATAAAACAATACTTCATCAACAAGTTTCTTCCATAAACCATAGAAAACATTATATGTACACACCTAGACAAAAAGCAAAATCAACTAACAAAAATAAATATATCCCATGATTTAAAAAATCATGAAACCATATATGGCTGCATACCATATATTCCCTACATCAGCAAAAAAATAACCAACATTTGGGAAAAACTATGAACAAAATATGACATTCCAGTTAATACCAAATTTATTCAAATACCAGACACAAAACTAAGGTTTATACTATGTAAAAACTACACTAACAAATATTATTTATAAAATACAATGTGATAACTGCCACGACTTCTATATTGGAGAAAAAAGCAGAAAAATGGAAACCAGATCCAAAGAACACAAAAAGTCACCTTCACATATTTTCGAACACTGCAAATCAATCAAACAAAACATAGCCATAGAAAACACTCAAATACTAAATAAAGAAACAAACGTAAACAAATGCAAAATTAAAGAAGCCTTACTCATACAACAACTCAAGCCCAAAATAAACCAATACAAAGGAACACCTTTATCCCTATAATAATAAATATATCCAACATCCGAGCACACCCCCTACATTCCTACACTTAATTACACAACTGTCTTCAAACATATGGTCAGCTACCGGTTAGTAGCCCTTTCTTTCTTTGTGAACCTGACGATGACCAAAGAAGGTCAAAACATTGTTCGTTCCTCTACTAGTGCTTTCTCTACCCATACCAGCTGTTTTTAAATATATAATTATTAATAAAATAATCAAAAGAATACAAACTAGGAGAGTGAGATATGGGTACTCAAGTCCACAATGTCCCAGTTCTATACCTCCCCCTTCACTGTCTGCAGATAACTTGGAGAAGTAATTGTTTTCCAAAGTAAAGAAAAAAAAAATGAAAGAGGAAAAAAATAAGGGAAAAAACACGAAATAAGGTACCACCACTTAACTCTTAAAATTGGCATTTCAGCCCCCATTATAATAGTAAACTATTATCAGCAGCACAGTAGACAAATTATATTAGTATAAAGAATCCCAACCTATTATCTAAACTAACTAGTATAACTTCCAACCACCACCTGTCAAGTCCACTGTAACTACAAATTTTCAGCCTCTAAACAAGTCTTTATGTGCAGTAAGGTGTTGATCTGCAGAATAGTAGTGCCAAGTTGTTTACATGACCTTATTAACAAAAAAAATACTTATCAAACTTTCAGAAAAATCTCCTTAATTTTTTTACTTCTTCAATACATTCTTATATATTTATCACAAAATATTTCAATAATTTTATTTAGTTTCTTTATTAAATCCCTTAAATATTAATTTTTTCCATCAATATTTCAACATTAAAAATAAAATAGTTATTTATTATAATTTCTACAAAATCTGAATAATCTTGAGCTTGTAATACTCATAATAAAAGAACATGCCATATCACTATTAAAACAGGTTAAGCCATATTGTGGAAAAGAAAATATTTTCTTTTATTAAAAATATGATTGATATCATTTTAAATTATTTTAATTTCTGTATCTAAATAATGTACCTCTACATCCAAAAGTGAAGTAATTTCAGTTTCTAATTCTACTAAATAAATAGTGTTTAAAAACTTATTTATCTATGGATTACTTCTATTAAGTAAATCATTTATATATATCTGTACATTCAACCAAACATTTCCTAATTTGCATTATTTTCAATAAACCTATTCTTATAAATTTGCAATACAAGTACAATATTAAGCTCACACTGGAACTCCTATTACTTGTTTAAAAACCTGGTTATAGAGAAAGCCATAAGACTCTTAATTTACTGTTTATAGTTTTGAAGCTAAATTTTCTTTCTTCCACTATTATAAAAGGGAATTGTTCTATTAATGAATTCATAACAGAAATTATATCTTTTAATGGAATTGTAAAGTACAATGCAGTAAAATCAAATGTTTGAATATCCTTTACTTGTTCACAGTTTTTTAGATATTATAAAATGGATTGATTATTTTTTTATTATGCTAAACTTGTGTTTCTTATTATTACTTTTTAGATTTTGAATTTTATCAAGTAGAATGTTAAGTAATTTTTTAAATAAAATGTCCAGTGGTTTAATAATTATTTTTATTGAACAGCTTTAATAAAATTTGTAAGCTTTAATAAAATTATTAATTACTTTATCTTTAGATTGATTAATAATTTTAGATGTATGTGTACCACTGATTTCTCTTATCATAATTAAAGCAAAATACTTTTTAACAAATGAAGTCAAAATTACAGTTAGCTTTATCAATAGGAATTATAACACATTTTTCCTGGAATTCTTGAATCCTATTTTTTAACTGATGAACCAATAAATCTATATGTTTTTTTTAGTTTCATATAAAATAATTAAATCATATTTGTTTAAATACATAAAACTTCCATTCCAACAAACCATCTAGGTGGATAAGGTATAATACAGTTAAGTTTCAAAATATATTCATTTATATATATTTATTTCAAAACAGGTTGCTTACTACACTTTGTAGCAGGTCTATATTTAGACCCCTTTTTAAGTATTTCACATAACAGTTCATCTTTTATAATTTCCAAGTTACCAATAATACCATGTTTATGAAAAGCATCAATAAATAAACTACTTTCACATTTACAAAGTAAGTTATTAACTTCATCTAATTTTAAATTAGTTAAAAACTTTTATAATTGTACGATATTTGGACCAGCTGGAATTTTGTATTTATAAATAATGAAAAGGCTTTAAGTTCTTACAAGAAAAAATAGTTTTTATACATTAACGAATGATTTTTAGAAACCTACAAATCATTGAAAACATTATTTTTAAAATTAATTACCAAATATGAAGTTTTGATTTGCAGTTTCTCTTTTTCAAAACTTGACAAATCATTAACTTTTAATCAATATTTCATAACATTTAAAAGTAAGTGCTTTGCATAATTGTTTTAAAAATAAAGTTCTTTTATTACACAAAGTAATGCTCTTATTTTAAGAAGATTAAATTGATGAATCTTTTTGAAAAATAATTTATGTGCACTAATACTAGAACTAAAGAATATTATCTAAATTACTACAAAATTCTGAAAAATCAATCCATTTTAATTTTACTCCTTACTTTCAAGAAAAAATAATATCTATAAAGAAAAAAGAAGCAATACAGTAATCATTACTCAGATTCAAAGAAGTAGAGCTATTAACATCTTAGTTTAATCCATAAGAATATAATGTTATTTACTTCAAAATCTAAAAGTTCTCTCATTGAAGTCTATTGGTTTGTTCATTAACAATTCACAATATAGTTATCTTATTAATTCTATGAAATTCATTAAATTGTTTCAACTTGCTATCTATGAAAGTTTATATGTATATATATGTAACGGATTTGAAGTTTGTCCCACACATTCCATATTACATTCAGTTCAAATTAATGTATAAACTACATTATTTATTTTGCAGAATGAATTTGTATAAGTAATAGGATGAAATGTGATTAGAGCAAGACATGGGAGACATCTTTTCCTATTACATTTTATAATATTACCAGCAATATAATTACTATAACCAGCTCACTATTCTAATTTATAGTTTACTCAATCTATCTATTAGTTAAGGCAATGAAACTTAACTGCCTAAAGATTAAACAGTGTAGTGGAAAAGCGTGGCATAGTCAGCAACAAATAACATTCACTGAATATATGTATGGAATATTAATACTCAAATAAAACAAAAGAGAGAACTGTGTTAAAAACAGTCCTGACTAATGGCCAAACATCTGACTAATGATACTCTAATAAACAAAATTGGGAAAATAAAACAGAAGTGAAGGGTGATATGAATGTGGGACATTGTAGGCTTGAGCACCCACATCTGACTCTCCTAATTTGTATTTCTTTTGATTGTTTTATTAATTTTGTTTATTTCTATGAATTTCTTCATGTGAGACTGGCAAACAAAGGCTAAGATTGATAGACAGTGTCACCTTCACAATCTAAAGTAATTTTATATTCAGCATCATAGCTTGTACCCTGTTGATACTTTTGATTTGTGCAATGTCTTTGATTTTTTGTTTGGGCTTGCTGTTGTTTATTTGAATATACATACAAAATTAAAGAAATAACCAAAACAGAACAATAAAAAGACTACGATAAATGTTGTAGGAAAAATACAATAGAACAGTATAATACATATACATAATTTTTAATAATTATGCTAACTTGTGAAAAAAAAAAAGATTAACTAACCTGCGATTCAGAGAAGGGTGTCTGAATGTTGTCCAAAAGGCTTGCTAAATCTTGTTCACAGTATTCCATAACTAAAAATATACTATAAAAAACACACTAAAAAGTTTTAGGTAAATGTAAATTATTTGTGGCATTCAACTCCTAAATCCATGACTAAAACTTACAGATGAAGATTAATTAAATATTATGAAAATTAAATAAAATATAGAAAATACAACTGCAATAAACTAAATAACCTTATATTTAAATGCAAATTCACAATATATTTATTAACATTGAAATTAGTACTTACTGTTGCAATAAAATTTTTTTGATTCAGGATGTAAGAAAAACTTCTTAGAGCTACCTTCTCATTTGTCACATAGGTTATCAACTAAATTTACCCAGTTTCATTGCAATGAAGTGATAATATGTATGAAGTATAAAAATAAAATATCCATAATGCAAGCTTTCTTTACCTAAATAATATATTATTGCATTATTAAAGAAATTTTTATTTTAAGCATCTAAAAGCAAAGACTAATAAAACAGTCCTTTACAATATGATTTAGGAACTGTTTTCTTCAACATACATTTTCTTTAGTTTTATCAGAGTTTATAAGGCCACAATTCTTTACAGCAGGTGTCTGTGACTTGTTGTTGATAAATTTCAACAAAAATTGAATCTTAACTTTTTTCTAAACTGAAAATGTATTTCCAATAATACTTACCTTCACAGACAATATGGTTATTCTTTGACATCAGCTTTCCTATCTAACAAACACTGGTCTTATATACTCCAGTCTTTTATACCCTACTTAAATGCCCTTAACAATATCCAATTTGCAAATTCTTCCACCATTGTCAATACACCCTCTATTTCTGTACTATAGACAAACACCTCATTTAGGTAATTTAATTACATTTTTGAGACTTAGCCAGCTCTTAGTGGGATATAAGGCAAAAGAGTGTCAGTGGAGGTAAGCATTATTGGAAATATATTTTCAGTTTAGGAAAATGTTAACTTCCAAATCATACTGACCATCTGCTAAAAAATACAGTTTATTAACTGTATAGCTAGAATCCTACTTTGAAAAGGTGGAGGAGCTGGGGTGAGCATAATCTATAAATAAAGCATTTGCATAGAACATTGTTGTATCAAGATAAAAGTAGCATATTAAGTGGGGAAATCACACTAAATCCAGAACAGGTATGCTCTTCACTTGAAACTGAGTTCCTGTATCAAGGGCATACAAGTGCATGAGTAATGATTATAGGCTAGCCCCAAACAGATAGCCAAGGTTACACAACTCAGGGTTGGAATTAAGAGGTCTTTGTCATTATATCCCACACTTGGCTAGGCCTACTGGACCATAATGTTCTAGAGGTATATATACATTTGATTTTTATCCCAACATGTAACCATAGAAGGACATGTTTCACTCTACCTGAATCATGTCAAGAAAGTAAGCCACACAGAAGTTTATTTTCCACCTAGAGAAATCCAAAAAGTGACACCCAAGGCTCAGAATGATGGGATCATGCATGCAATACTCAAACAGAAGAAAATAAGTACCCTGGAACCACAGAGTGGAAGTGGAACCTGTGTGCAACCAAGGAAGTAGAATGAGACCATTTCATGTTTGTAATTATGAGGAGACTGTGGACCTCCTTCCATGAATAATATACAAAACAACCATTGACCAGAGAGAAGCATAATGCACACCTCAACTAAACATCATAGTGTTAAACCTGAACCAGAACTACTAGTAGGCTCCCACGAATGCTCAAGCCACTCCTAAATAGAAGGGCTAGAAGGAACAATGCTCTGGAAACAGTGCAGTAGGTTAACAAAGTTCCCTAAATTGTTAAAAGTAAACTGACTCTAATTTATTCAATCTGATGATCAGCAAGAATAGGCTGAATCTCCTTTAGCATTTGTCATGATTATACATGAGTGTCAATCCATGATAATATAGTAATACCATCTGTTAAGCACCTACATGGTCTTATGGAACACTTCATTTCTACAGAGCCTGTTGCAACTAGTAGTAAGAATAACCAATTTTGTTGCTATTTTGTGGAATTGGATTGAGAAAAGCATACCTGTTTGATCAACACTTGCCACAAAGTAGGATCCAATAAACGAAAGATGTAAGGGACCTTGAAAAATAGAAAGATAAGACTGTGACAAAGTACCCACTATTTTTATAATCCAGCAGATGTTAAAAATGACCATGGTTTAGGGAAAACTCCCAGAAGAAAGCTGTCTAAGCATATAAAGAACGTGAGAGAAGAGCACTGGAAGAAGTCTGAATATTGGCTCATAAAAAGTCTCCCACTTGATAAATAAAATGGCCAGCAAAAAACAAATGTGCTAAATCTCCTGAGATGTAATTCAGAAGATACCTCACTTGTAAAGATTAATATATGCAAAAACTGATTTTTTGGGAATCACCTCTAAGGAAATGAGGAAAATCAAGGGAAACTAAAGAATCCCAATGAAAACACATAACAATAACCACAAAAGGAAATAAAGTGGGCCAAATAGCACTTCCAGGCCTTAAAAGCCAAAATAAATTGTCAGATTACAACTGATTTCAGTGGTAAGACATAGATGGCAAAAGAATTGCAAAGGTGGATGTATCCCCTTCCCTAGTTGCCAGAGGCTTAGAAAGAAAGAACCTATGAGGATAAAACAGAACCTAAGAGGAGAGCGAAAGACCTACAAACATGCCGATAACTACAGCTAATGATATCAACATGTCAGCAGCCAAAATTATACCTCCACCAGAAGGCAAAAAACCAAGATAAGCATAAAGACAAGGATATTACAAAATCTACCTATCTCATCACATAATAAAACAATAAATCTCCCAGCCTGAACCAAAACAATCAAAAAGGAGGAGAAACTGTATTGTCCACACACACAATCACTCCATCTACAAACAAGAAAGGAGCAGACTCAAAGTACACAAGGAAAAGCAACACAATCTCACAAATCAAAATGAATAACAGAAGGAGAGGAGTAGGATCCAGGATCATTTAAATATGGTATAAAAGTCTGGAGCATGCAAGACCAATGCTTATAGAGGCAAAGCTGATGTCAAATAATAGCCATATTGTTAGTGGATGTTAGGAATGTTTTAAAAAACACATAATCCACTTGCTTTAGAACAACATATTCAAAACAAGTCAACTGTATGTACAAAGAATTCTTTACACTATATGTTATCACAAATGCATCAACTTCTTTAAATACTTTTTTTTTTGTTAAAGTCCACACAGGCTGGTTCAATTACTTTAGAATACCCCTTGACAAGATAAATTATTTTCTTCAGCTCTGTTATTACAATGTAATGAGTGATAAACTGACTTAGATTACCCCATGCATTACCACAGTTGTAGCCAGAACTTAAACTAATTCTCTTTCACATCAAAAGTGTAAACAGGCTGGATCAATTACCTTAGAACCCAATTGAAGAGAAGAATTATTATTCTATACTCTATTGTCAGAATAATGTTTTTTGCCACTATTTCTAGCTATTGTTATGTCATTGTAAGTTGTAAATCACTTCAGAAATGTGTGGCTTACGTTATGAAATTTCATTATCCATAAGCTACCCTCAGTTGCTCATATGCATGTAGATTTTTTTATCATTTATTGTACCCTATATATGTAAAAGCAGCTGGTATGGGTAGAAAAACACTATGTTTTTACATATATAATTTTCTCTACAAGTGGGTTTTCTCGTCACCATGCATTTATTACACCTAATCTAACCTAGAGAATTTCCTATTTTTAGGTTTTAGTTACATTTATTATAATAAATAAGAAATATACATGAAAAACAAGAAACAGAGCACTTACCAGTGCCTTCTTTTTTATTTGTTGTCAATTTTCTATGAAACTTAATCTTACTTTTTTATACTGATGGTAGTAATGCACTAAATAATTTTTATTTAATTAATCAATTAATGTACCAAATACCATAGAACAGTAATGTGCAAAAAGCAAACAATGTCCCATAACTATCACAGTTTTTTTTGTCTTCCTAACTATGTGACAAGAGCTGTTACAAATTTATCCAAGCAAGTTGATGTGTTTCCCATGGGGAATGAAAAATAAATGGGCATTTTTCTGTACAGAAAACAATGCAATATAATATGTCATTTGATAGATGAGAGCCTTGACATTTTATTCATTGTAAATAATACAGTATTAAATGTAAGGAAGAACTACTGACAAATCCTGAAATAGAGGATGTGCCAAGAGGGGTCTGATTTTCTATTTAACAACTCTGGTAACCAAACGAGATTGAAGGATATAAAAATTATGCTTTGCAAGAGAAATGACAATATTATAATGAGTTACTTGCATTAACCCCCCCCCCTCGCTAGTACAGCAGTAAGTCGACGGACTTACAATACTAAAATCAGGAGTTCGATTCCCCTCGGTGGGCTCAGCAGATTGCCCAGTGTGGCTTTGCTATAAGAAAAACACACCCTTGCATTAAAGTTTATATTTACTGGAGAAGTGGTAACTAAATTACAGAAGAGTGAATGTCTAGAAAAAAACATGTCACACTTCTCATACTATGGGAAATTCAATATATTTTTTAATATTATCTTATAAAATGGAGAACTTAAAAAACTTGTATACTATTAAAATATGAACTACTAACTATAAGTTTATGCTACACTAATTGTATAACATGAAGAAATGTGATTTAATTAAATATGAAGTGCTACTCACTAAAAACATTATGGCATGCATCATAGTAAATGATCCAATGGAGAGAGGGTTAAACCCAAGACATAGCTATCACATGTTCATTGTTAATCATTCCACAAATGGGAAGGAGTAAACTTTAGAGAAATGTTGAATTCATAAGAGGTTATAACAAATGGTTATATCTGTGAGAAGAGCACATGTAAGCCAGCAGTAAATTGTTTTTGATTCCTACTTATGTAACAGGAAATCATCATCAAGGATATGTGGAGAGCACCAAACAGTGTTAGTCATAGTTCTGTTTCTATTAGAAGAAAATAAAAAAAATCAATCAAAAATTGAAAATCACAGGAAAGAATTATGAATTCCATTCTTTGTCAAATTCTCCAGAACAGTGCAAAAATACAGTTTGATAGATATAGAAAGTCATAATTGTTTTTCACAGAGGTCAGTCTTTTCTACCTCAACAGCTCATCCTAGTGATTTGTGAATTATTGATGTTATGTCCACTTTGTCATCTCTAAAACTAATCTACCACACTTACTTCCTGCAGTTAAATTGCTGTCTCTAATCTTGTCTAGTAATATATTTAACTAAAGAGATGAATCATGTCAGAAAATATAAAAAACACTGAGTTTCTTGAGGACCTAATTAAAGAAATTGAAAACACTGTTAAAATGTTAAGAAGTTTGGTCGGAAACTTGTTACTTGAATGTTTATTATAAAATTAAATCACAATAGAAAGTTTAATTAGAGTTCAGTTAATTGATATCTTAATGGCCATAATTGAGATGTTAATGCAGACATTGGAAGGTTTAATAGATATATATGTGGTAATTTACTGTTTGTATGTTGTTTTCTTTCACTGTTTTATGCTTCTGATTTATAATTGCATAATTTTAACATTGTATAATCAAGCTCATATCTGAGGGAGTGTCCAATAAATTAATAAGAACATTTTTTAATTTCATTGGCATTCTTATTTTTGCAAATTTTGTGCATTATAAATGTAATTTGTTTTTGCAGAATTTTCACTTATTATGAAATTGAACTTGTCATATATGTATTAACAAAACAGGTACCAACCACTAATTTTTATTCCATGCACTGCAAGAGCAAATACAGAGTGAGTCCTGACTCCATATCCAATACAATTTTTCTTTACACTTTCATAGCTCAATTGGGAAAATCAGAAGCATAAAATACCAACAGTTCATCCTTTATCATAAGTACTCACCATTCTTTTATACGAGAATGAGAAAACAATGAACACATTTATTATTAACTGTTGAACATACCAGTTGGTTTCTTCTTACAGTTGTCTCTACAACAGTGTCATCCAAAAAATCACTTTAGATAGGTAAAGAGATCAGTTACCTCAAGCAAATTAGCTTTTAGGCTGGGTTTCTAGTAAAAGTAGGGCACGGGGTAGGGAGTGGGATGTTACTTGTATATATAACACCAGGATTTTGCATCTTGAAGGCCACTATCATTTTCAGAATCACTTTTATTTTAACTTATTTCAGTTATAACACTTTCACTTGAATTTGGTTGGTTGGTTGGCATTTATTGGTTCAAAGCAATTGTGCTATCTGCTCCAAACAACTAGTAAAAAACTATAAAAGTAAAATCATTGTAAGATGTAAAAATTAACCAAAGCAAAACTAATGAAACTACAAAAGGCAGGTAAAAACTTGAACAGAACCAGAAAAGCCAATAGCCCTTAAAATTTTTAAAACAAAATTAAGGTGAACAGTGTCACCACTGCCAATGACACTGTCCAGTGTCAGGAATAAACCCATGGAAAAACATGTCTAAAATAGTGCCATCATTCAGAGTTGTAACAATGGCACAACAGTAAAACATGGGCTATTGTGACTTAAGTATTACAAAGGTCACAGATTGGTGTATTAGTCCTAGATAAAAAAAATGAGTTAAAAAGCTGTGATCAATGCATAGCCTAGCCATGATAACTTTCTCCTTCCAATCCTTATGAAAACAAGATAGTCAAAAAGCAACACAAGGTTTTATCTGGAAAAACTTGTTAGCATGTTGCTCATTCCAAGTCGACTGCCATCTGTTGATGAGCAAAGCCCTAAATACATATATAGGACTGGCACAGTAATAACAGCACAAGAACAGACAGTGTTATCTGCAGTATCAGCATACTCTTTCCCATAAATACCAACATGGCCTGGTATCCAAAAAACTGGATAGAAACAGAATATCAATAAAAACAGGTCAGTCAGTTTTGAATATTAACATGGCCAGAGTGAAAACAAACATGAAGTAATTCCAGGGCCAGTAAAAAGCTAACAGAGTCAGTATAAATAGTACAATTGATGTACTGCACAGCTTTTATGTAATCCAGGGCAAGAGAAATGTCGTACAACTTGGCAGTGAACACAGAAACTGTAGGGGGAATCCTGTGTACAACCATAGCAGAGCCCACAGAGTCAACTGATTTTGAACTACCCATATAAGAGGAAATGGAAGGATGGTTTGAAAGATGTTTGGTAAACAGAAGATGGTACTTCCAATCATGAGTATCTATCTTCCTCAGATGACTCAAAAGTCACAGATGGAGATGGTAATAAGATATAGTGGGATGGGCCGACCAGTGGAGACAGCAATGTCATCCAAGGACAGACCATATTCAGCTAGCTGCACCCGGATGTAAAGACCAAAAGAAAGAATGGCAGAACATCTATTCTGAAAAAGCATAACCCACTGAGGAAGGAAGACACAAACCACAGGTGTGATGCTGTGATAAGGATGGAAGTTTTGAAGCATACAGTAAAGAAAGTTGCAAGCAGCAGAGATGAACAGGAGGTACATGAAACTTGGTGTTCAAACTCTAGATTGGAGAAGTGTGGAAAGTCCCTGTACAAAGCAAAAGCCCTAGATCATGAATGGGGTAAAAGGTAAAACAGTTTGCAGTGATCCACTTCAACAAATGATTGAGATCAGTCTGAAGCTGCTGCTCAATAAACTTCATACTTGACAATTGACATGAGATGTGGAAGTAGTGGATATAGAGTTTATTTGTAATGGTAGAAAGTTGTTGTGCAGTGATAGCATTAATTTTCACACTGAAAAGTGTAATTCTCAAGTCACATCCCTGAGGGTCTCCAAGTTCTTGTGATAACGAACGTGAAAGCATGAAGCTCACATAAACTTGGAATCAGTAGTCCATTAAAAGGTTTTCGACAAAAGTGAGTAAATGGCCATGCAGTGAAGGTCTTGCAAAGTGCTGTACCTCCACATAGTATCATAAGCCTTCTCAAAGTCAAAGAATATGGAAACAAGATGTTGTACCTTGAGAAATGCTTCTCTGATTAACATTTCAAGTCAAATTAGGTCATCCATGGAGGAGCACTGTCATCAGAACTGGGTAGGTGAGAAAAGGTTGTTTGATTCAAGGAACCAAACAAGAAGAGCATTAACCATCCTCTCTAAGACCTTACAAAGACAACTCATCAAAGCAGTTAGATGATAGAAGGAATCTTGGGATCCCTCCCAGGCTTAGATAAAGCGAGGACAACAGCCTGGTACCAGGCATCAGGAAAAACATTGTCCTGCAAGATAAGGTTAAAAACAATCAAAGAAATAACAAGAGAAGCAGGAGAGAGATAATGCAGCATCTCATAGTGAATATCATAAGGTCCAACTGATATACTGACTGACCAATGAAGAAAAGGCTTGAGCTACCCCAGGGTAAATGGGTAATTATAGTCATAGAGTTGATTGGTCTGAAAGGAAAGAGGTGATCACTCTGCCTGAAACTTAATGGTCAAGAAGATGAGGGATGAAACAGAAGAGCTAGATGCACAAGAAAAGATTTCACCGAGAGTTTCAGAGATGCTTTGGGCATCAGCAATTTCCTGGCCAACAGAGAGATAGATTGAAAGGGAAGGGGAGTATACTGCCCACTGACTTTCTTAATATTTTCCCATATGATATTGGAACTGGTAATAGAAGAAATGCTAGTTGTGAACTTAATCAAAGATTCCCTTTGGCTTTGATATCTCACCTGCCAAGCATAGGCACACTGAAGAGCAATGTGGTTTGAAAATGTGGTATACCTATAAAAGGTATCCTAGGCATGTTTTTGAGCCTTCCATGTCATTTGGCAGGCAGGACTCCACTACAGACAAAGATACCATAGAAAACATGTCGAGGTTTTAGAAATACACTGAGAAGCTACCTGGACAATACAGTCAGTCACTGGTGCCACACAGTCATCTATCGATGGGTTACATATGACGGTGGGACCTAGTTCCAAGAGAGCAGTGAAAGAGGGCCAGTTGGCATCAACCACAACCTGTCTCCCTCAAAATGTCTCATAGGTCACTTTCAACACTCCAAGAAAAGTGGAGGAGAGCAGATAGACAGATCAATAGCAGTAAAAACCAGACTAAGTGCATGAAAATAAATAAAATAAGAACAAGTATTGAACAAAGAAAGGTTGTGATCCGAGAAAATATACTCCGTGGAACAACCTTGCCCATTAATATCAGCACCACCCCAGAGAGGGTTATGTCCATTAAAGTCCCCCAGGATTAAAAAGTGAGGCAGCAACTGTTCAATGAAAGTATCTAGGTCTGATCAATTTTAGGTCTCTCCAGGAGATAGGTAGAGTGAACAAATAGTGATGGTATGACCCAAGGAAACACAGATGACTACAACCTCCAAAGGTATATCAAGTGACAAAGACAGAATAGGTATGTGCTGGTTGACTAGTAGCCCCTCCATACACTTGTCCATCGCACAACATGTCGTTCTGGTATAAAGAAAACTGCCAAAAGGTGACTGTGTCGACATGTTTCAGAAATGTTTCCTGTAAAAAAACACACACAGAATGAGAAGGGTCAATCAAGGCCTTGATGTCATCCACATTAGAATGAAAACCTTGATAATTCCACTATATCAATGTGGCCATTTTTATTTAAGTTGAAGAGAAATGGTTGGATAACCCTTTGGTTTACAACCATGTCATTTTTATTTATTAGAATGAGACTTTTTCAACCTCCATGAATTCTGCCATAGATTGAATGGGAGGGTTTCTGTCAATAGATGTAAATTCCAGCTACTGAAGATGAGAATGAATAATTGTTTTATATCTCAGGGCTGAAGAAGATGGATCTGAGCATACGACAGAAGATGGGGCCAAAGGAAGAGCACCCAAGCAGTTACTGGAAGGAATGGTGGAAACAGAGACAGGAGTAAACATAGACTTGTCAATGTGCACGGAAAGATATGTATGCACTCCCGCTGAAGCAATGGAGCATATGTCCAAGATGGCAACAATAGTTTATGAGGCATGGGGAAAGAAATGTTATAAATGATTTTCAAATGCAGAACCTCTTTCTCCTTCACCCACCTAGAGTAAGAACGAATGTAGAAGGAGTGAGGGTCACTACAATTAATCAAGTGAAGGTCCAGTTTACATTTGCGGGCGTCATGCTCCTTGCCACTGCAATGAACGCACGTCAAAGAACTACGACATGATGTATTTGAGTGAAGGAACTGCTGGCATTGGAAATATCTAAGAGAGTTGGGAATATATGGTTATATCTTACAGTTCAGATAACCTGCATTGGCAATGGCAGGTGAACATTGTGACATAAATGTCAAAATTAGAACAATGGTAGGCATCATAATTCCATTCTTGTGAGTGGAGATACACCTCTCTGCAGAAACTTCTTGGGTAGAAAAACTAGCAAGGATTTCTGACTTGGGGATGTTCTTCAAATCTCTCTCAACAATAACTTCTTGTGAGAAATACAAAGTAGCATAGGGAGCATCCTCAATGGGTATATTCCCAATGGCCTGTAAATGCAATAGTTCACTGTGTTTTGGATTGATGTTTCCACTAAGATGTTCCCAAAACATAGCTTCTTGACTGACTTAGGAGAACCAGCAAGTCCCTCTAGTTCCTTATAAATAAAACATTTGCCCTAAAGATTTGCCAGACAAAGAATGTATTATAATAAAATGAGGTACAGGTGTAGGTGAAGACTATTGTTCGCGGAGTCATCAAAATGTGATTGTTTACCAATGAGCTGTTTTTTTTTATTATTTTATTTTTATTTGGACTTGGGAATTCCATAATAAAAGAAGAAAGATTCAGTGCCCACTGACCCCCCCCCCACCATGAAGCCCTACAAGGGGACATACTACAATACCAAACAAAAACACTACAATAACACCAGGGTTTTGCTAGCACTATACCCAAACACCAGCATCAGACACAATGTCCAAAACTGGTAATCAATTGATCCTGGCCCAACAGGACCAGTCAAATGACCCAAGGGGGGTACCCTAAGGCTGCCCATCTACAGGAATTCAAGGTAAAAGTGGCATCTTGGGGTTAAACCCTCAACAACTAGGATGGGTGGGGTCAGTGGGCACTGAATCTTTCTTCTTTTATTATGGAATCCCCAAGTCCAAATAAAAATAAAATCATAAAAAAACAGCTTATTGGTAAACAATCACATCTTGATGACTCCAAACAAGTCTTCACCTTCATCTACACCTGTACCTCATTTTATTATAGTACATTCTTTTTGGGAGAAGATCAAGGAGGGCCAAAATCCCCTCTTTATCCTTCTCACATATTTATTTTTGAATTAATAATCACATCAGATCAAGGTGAAGATCTGGAGGGGTGACCACCAACCCTCCATTTTCTCAAAAATTAATACAAAAGAGCTAAATATCTGTAAACTACTATGTAGTATTGTAAAGAAATAGTGTATTTCACTGTTTTTATTTGACTGGTTTATTAATTAGTATAAAAACTTATTTTCAGTTTTTCTAAAGTCAAAAGAGCTTGAACCTAAGGCAATACAGTTATGGCCTCAACTACTAACTGATTATCTTAAAAAGAAACAACAATATAAACATCAGTTAAGCACTGCCATAGTAAATTTTTCATCCTTGGCTTTCTTCAGACACTCTAACAATGTATTTGTGTGCCTGTATTGTAATTAAACTTTAGAGATTTGTTTTAATCAAAGTTAACATTGTGAGGACACCTACAGCTTTTACAAAATATACTTGTTATAAAATCAACCTTCATTTTTCAGAAGTCAAACTACTCACGTGAAAAATGTTTTCATACTGTTAATGTCCAAAAAAGCAAAAATGTAAATGATGACTTAAAATCAGTCTTTGACTCAACATCAGCAAAAATGATAGGAAACTTTATAAAACACTTCCAAAACTTTTTTCTGCTTCTAAAAATCTATAAAAATATGCATTATTTTATGATAAATCAACTGATAAATGTCAATCTATAATTAATAAAATCCAAAGAACTTATGATTAGTTTTTGTCCCCAAATTTGGGTGATTTTTCACCCTAATTCAGGCATTTGTCATGGCATTATTGTAGAACATATCTACTGAACATTCAATATTCCTGTGGAACTGCTGAGTCAAAGAGCCAGTCTTTGTTTTTGTTAAGACATAAAAGAGGTCATATTCAAAGTTAATCTATAAATATATGTACCAGTTGTAGATGGGATCATGATATCACATCAGATACTCTAAAGTTAGTCACAAGAGAAGTCAGAAGAAAATTCAATGGAAAAGGTTCTGTCAAATGCCCAGAGAGAAGTAGCAAACTTATGGATGTATCCAACATTTTACCCTTAAATGGTGATAAGAAAAGAAGTGCACTGCATTTTCATGCCAGATGTTCGTTTTGAAACTAAAATACTGTTACTATCATTTAATGAATGTTGAATTTTGGTTTTGTTAAGTATAAATGTATGGTTCCAAACATGCGTGAGATCTAACAAGTCCAGGGATTATTGCTTTAAGTAATAGTTTGGGTTAACTATCAAAGAAAAAAAAAACTCTTCTTTACATAAGAAGCAATATGCTTTATAGAAGTACACATTTCTGAAGAATTATTCCTTGTCTAATAACTGATATACTAATAAATGTTGCTACCACTCACCTGTCCAAACTCTTGCCAACAACCACTTCTTTCAAGTTTACAATGTTGTTATGTTGTAGATTTAACAAAATATTAATTTCCCGGAGTCCGCTCACAGGTACACCTAAAACACAGAATTATACACAAATAACTTCAAAAATATCATTAGACATTTCTTAAAGTGCTTTTCGAGGCACATATCTTAATCTCTCACTACAGGTTTGTTTGAATCAGCAGAGTTCATAACCTCAAACTGACCTTTATGGTCTTAATACTCTAACTTCTAATATATTCTGTGTATCTTCATGAAATTTTGTAAGCTTTCAGAGAGTATTAACATTATTTTATATACAAAAAATCAGAATTTTTAAAGAAGTATTTTCAATAAAACTTTATCCATGAATATATGAAGTTAAAGTGTTAACTGCTCTGGGTGCAAGGTAGGTTCCATGTTAAATTTAAAAATAATTTTAGTGATCTGAAAATTGTCAAAATTTATTTGCATAATCTCTAAAACTTCTTAAAAAACTTCAAACAATTTTGTCAGTAAAACTTTATACCTTGCATTGTTTTCTCTACCATAACTGCACACAAAGTTTGCTAGTTTGACCAACCTCATAACCACTATACAAAAATATTAAGTCTAAATTTCTCTTTATTTATTTCTAAAATGACTTCAAATTGTAACATGAAACTGAATAGCTTAAATCCTGTAAGAGTATACATATCTTTATACTTAAATGTTATTGTCCTTTGAACCATGTAATTGTTCAGATTACTATACTAAATTACACAAGATAAAAAATTATCTTACCATCTTTTTCTCTTTCCATTCTGACTTTCTTCATTGCAACAATCTCATTTGTACTAGTGTCTCTAGCTCTATCTATTAAAAGAATCAATAATCAATGCTGCTAGATCAATATTATTACACTTTTTAAATTTCAAATGTGCTTCATATATAGTAAATTATTTAAATTCACAAACAAACATATTATACTGAAGGATAATTGTATTTCATAAAAATGTTATACTTCTTATGCTGTCCTTAGATTTACTTCCTCCATCATTAATTATGTTACTCTGATAGTAATGGTTATACTTTCTTCCAAAACCACATTTTCCACTGCACCTATAAAAAAGCTTCTCTAAGTAGTGTTGATGCTAACTGTTAACCAAACACATTTAAACAATATTTTCAGTCTTCATTAATTTTTAATCCTTGTTTATCATTTTGCTAAAGATCACATTAGATATGTCCAACTTCACTGCAATATCTTTTTTCAGGGGTTTGGTCGTTCTCTTTCATAACCATAGACTTCTTCTTACAAGTGAAAGCATTTTTCAGAATTGCTCTTGTTATAATCATAAAACACACTGTTATTCAAAACACTATTTTGCAAACTTTTCTATTTTCATAGTAAAAACTGTTGATTTCCATCTTTTAAGTTACTACCCTTCTTAAAGTTATTACCATCCTTCCCTGAAAATGTACTTCAGGTAGATACTTACCAACAAAGAAGTACTATCACACATGCACAGCTGCCATGGAATTTCCTGAATAATGAGGGGAAGAAGAAATACACACTGGTGAGAACACCAAAGTATGTGAGAGATAGTTCAATGGATTATCATGAGTAAACCCAGCAAGTGAGAGCCAGGTGCAAGGACAGAATTACACCTGGTAATGGTTTTTGTGGTTGTAAATGGTGTGGAAACAGCCATGTCAATTACAGAGATACTATCTGCTAGTCATATGATAGTAAATGCCGACTGAATTTTTTCTTAAAATTAAATACAAACAAATATTGAATGAACATGCTTTCCAAAAATTATTCATTATATGAGCAATATAATGTTCAATCTTTGTTCAGTATTTCACTAACATGACTACTGCATGTGGTCCTTGCTTATTCTTAAGAAAAAACTTAAACTCAAAATTTGTATAAAAAAATATATTATGAAATATTTGCACATTAATGTTAAATAAGTAAAGCCATGATACCTGAGGTACATAAAATGTGAATTTCTATTTTCTAAATTGTATACAAAGTCAAATAAGTTTATGCAAATATTAATTATGCACAAAATGAAACCTAAATACAAATGTTGAGTGATGGTGTAAAAAAAACTATTAAAAATGTAAGATGTTATAAATAACAAAGCACTACTAAAAAAAACTTTAATTTTTTACTAAAATAATGTAATACTAAATACACTTGTGTCCCAAAAGGATGTAGTGCTTTGCAGACACTTTGGAATACCATATACACTGCACAATCCTATGCTGCAAGAGCTCTAGTTTCAAGTTCTAATTAAATACAGATCTCGCCTTTGAGCAGTTATAATGAGAAGATAGTGACACAATCTTTTAACTGATGGAAAGTCACATTCTTTGTAATTTATGGTATATATGTTTTTAGTAAACTCTTATTACAGCATGTACCTTATAGCTATGGTTCAGATGAGAGTTATACAAATTTCCTATAATGTAAACTTTGATATACATTCACTACTGGTGATATATTAAGTTTTACTTTATACTGTGAAACCACATACAAGAACATTTGTTAAAATGAACTTTTGTAGAGGATAAAACACATTGTATTCAAGTACAGTACAGCCAACAACATATATGTACTTTCTTACTATCATTTATACAGTAATATTCAAATACAATTACGCTACAGTCAGTGGGATAAAAAAACTGCCCTGAGCAGGTCTTAGATATGAAATTGAGTAACTATTCACACTGTTAATGTCATGGTTCCATTGGTGTAAACAAAATTACAGGTACAATGAAGCATAAAGATAAAAAAAAATTAAAATGTTTTATACATACATATATAGATATGAAAACTCATCAGTTGAATACATAGGACTACTTAATGTAACAGTTATTTAGTTCATTTAATGGTCTAATACTTAATGATTATTTAATTTTCATAACAAAAGTGTTAAAGTAATTATTTTAAAAGTGATTGTTATGACAAGTTTCATTACGTAGCTCATTGCGAGTCGTACATTGAGTATGCAGTTTTAATTATTGCACTAGGCTTTAGTGATATTGCTGACATCACCTAGCTTAAAGCTTCCAAATTTTCTATATATGTGTAACATTATTGCTATTAGAGGACTAGAGATTTCTACATTATGTCATGTTATAAATACGTACAGACAGAATAAAGCAATTTAAATAAGAGATAATTAGACACATCAATTTGCAGTTTAGCCATGATGGGTGACTTTTAAAGATGTTAAGATAGAAGAAAGTTAGCTAGTAGAGGTAAACATGAAGTTAGTTGGCATGTTTATTTCTATAGAGTACTGTAACAACAAAGATGGGAAAAATAACTTATCTTGTCAATTTGATTCTAAATTAACTGTGTGGACTTTTGATTAAAAAAAGGGAGACAGTTGTTTAAAGTTCTTGATACAACTGTGGTAACAAACAAAATAAGTTAGTGAAAGTTATCTGTATGATTGTTAACTTAATCTTAATGGGTGATATTTTGAAGCCAGTTTCATTGTTTAAAGGAGTCAAGAAGAAGAATTTGTCTTGTCAGTGTATTCTAAGATAACTGACCCCATCAGTGTGGACTTTGATGAAAAGAAGATAATTATTTAAAAAAGGTCTGGATACAACTGTGGTAACCCACAGAAAAACATAAGTGAACTTATCACAGATTATATAGTAATAAACATAACATAAAAAATAATACACCTTGTCAATTGGATTTTGAAGTATTTAAATCAGCCTGTGTAGACTTGTGATAAGAAAAGGAGAATTATTTAGAGTTAGATACAACTCTTATATCCTATAAAAACTTTTTGTACATACATTTAACTTGTTTTGAATATATTATTTTAAAACAACTTGATTGTATGCTGTCCATTTATTTTCAATTTATTGCCAACAAGTCAGAAACACCTACTGTAAAAGAATCCCAGCCCACTTATACTAAAACCCTGATTTAAGAATAAAAAAATACATACTTTCTTATTGTTTTAGTTTAGTTACAGATATTACCTTTGGTACCATATATCACTTGAAAAACATAAGCACAGTACACAATTAAAATTATTTCTTTTTAATAGACACAATTTACATTTTATGGAATGATAAAATCCTATTTTGAGATTTTTAAAATAATCAACTATAATATAAAAGTTCAAATCTGGAACAGTACTTTAATGACCTCTTATAAAATTCATTTCCTAAAGTGATTTCCCAAGAATTCAAAGATGATAATGTATTATACTAAATATATCAAAATTAAGGTTATTTTTCTGAATTTACATGCCTTTACAAAAGTTCCTATCAAATGTCATCCACTAGTTTTATTTTTGGAATGAAATATAACAAAACTGACATTACTCATATGTAAATTACATAGCCTGGTCTAATAGAGATATGTCCAACATGAGCACCCAGGTCTCAAATGGTTTAAAATGCTTATGAATGTTTTTGACTAAAGTTTTAAAAATATCTCACCTATGGTGAAAAATATAAACATTTTAGCACCATCTATTGTATTGTATAAAAAATATCTTACCTAAGGTGAAAAATACAAATATTTTAGAATCACCTATTGTATTCAAAAAATACTTAAGTTGTTTTAGAGATGTACAGTCACTGTTACCTGTTACTTATATGGTGTTATCCTTGACTTAATCCATAATTCTCCGAATACTGTTTTCAAAATCAAAGCGCATGCTTCAAATATATCAAATATACAAAAAAATGAATATATTATTATAAATATACTAACTTAAAATCCCTACTTGACTGAGATTTGAATGAAAGATTTCCACATGATAGTTGAGCACTATAAACCACTGTGACAGGTATTCTTTTTAATCAAATGTTAGAACCAATTCAAATCCCTAATGTAAACTATCATGTTATTATGGTTTGTCCTGATATTATAATATTTTGCTTTAAATTAAATGAATTAATAATTAAAAGAAGTTATAAAAATTCCCTATTCGAATGAGATTCCTACTTGAGACAGAACACCAATCCAATTTGAATACTACCAACAGAAAGTGTGTTGTGAATGGAATGGTTTTTATAAATGTAGAGATACCAAAACTGTGCATGCTACCTCTTCAATGGAGCATCACTATTGTTACTATTATACTATGAAAAATGCAGTGGCACTACTCCTGACATAAATATAGTGACATTACTGCTACTTTAAAATCTGATATTTCTCACAGTATTTTTGTGTGAAAGGGTAATATAAGAATTAAAAAATACAAAGTTATTAGAACATGGTGATACTTTATTTCTACAACAACACTGCATAGACTTCTCAGAACAGCCCATCCATATTTATGAGTGATGAGATGAAAGCAGCTAACAATACAGCCTTTAATATATTCAAAGATAGTACTTCAACACAATGGTAAACAGTAAATAAATATGATGAAAGTAATAACAATACATGAATAAGTTGGCTAATATTAGATAACAAATATTATTTCACACATTACTTGTTCAATTTTAAAGTTGTTTTAAGTTATTTAATTTCAATAGTATAAACTTTTCAAAATTTTTATCCTTCAGTCTAGCTTTTTAGCTTCAAAATGTTTTTCTTGTTGATAAAATGCCCTCTGCAGATGCACAAATGGACAAACAGAAGCAAATGAAGAAAAACGTTAAAATTCATCATTTCTCTACATAAATTTATCATTAATTATTAATGTTAATGCTTTTCAACTGGAAAAGTGTTCTATTTGACTGTAATGTATGAATAAAATTTTTCAAAACTTGTGGTTCAACATAGTTGAAGCATTTCCTCAATAACCAAATCAGTTAAAAGTACATCTATTTTACATTAGGTAACCCTTTCAGCACTTGCAGCAATGAAGTATTCATGAGTTGGTTGTTCTACATTTTTTCCAGTTTTTCTTATATTAGAAGTATGACCCCTATCTTTGCTACTTCAACTGACAGTTTGCTTAACCTGTTTACTGCCATTCCCTTCTTGATGCATGATTCAATATCCTTGAGTTTATGGAAATGTTTGTAATTAATATGTTTAATTAGATTAAAAAGTAATTTCATTGGTACTGTAAATATTATTTTGGGGCAACTACAACTTACACAGCAACACTTTAGGATTACACTTTCACCTCTTACAAGTTCCAATAATCTTGTATGTAAGGCTAGGGGTGGCTGCTTCTACAATTAAACTCAATGGTAAAAGCTTCTGTAACAAAAACATCCTTTTTCTTACTGGGTTTTATTTTACAACATTAGCTAAAGAACATGGCAATGTAACCTTTATATATTGTTGTATTGCCCTTTAAATAGTGTATAACTACTATTTGTGCCATTATAAGTTGTAAATTCACTTTGGGAACATGAGTCTTATGTCACACTATCAAATTACTTTACTCATAAGCTACTTCAAGCTGCTTGTGTGCATTCCTTTAGAAACCTTATTATACTACTATTATTATTTATTTTACCTAACATTCAATAACCTATAGATTTCTATTTTTACATTTTAGTTACTTTCATAATAATAAAAAAAGAATACATGTGAAAAACAAGAAATAAAGTACTTCCTGGACTTTCTTTTATTTTTATCTCTCAGTTCTTTATGACACTTTACCCTACTATTTTGTATTAATGGTAGTAGTGCAATAAAATTTGTATACAGTTAAATAATGCACCAAAGAAGATAGAATAATAACATTCAAACAGCAGACAATGTCCAATAATTACCACAGTTTTTCTGGCTTTCTAACTATGCAACTGAAAACAATGTAATACAATACATTACTTCACAGATAAACACCTTGGTTTTCTATAATAAACATAAGAGAGAACTATTAACAAGTCCTGAAAAAGAGGATGTGACTGGTAGGTGTGGCAATAGCAGTCTTGATATTATATTTGATGGCTCTGTAACCAAACAAAATTAAAGGCTATAAAAATTACACTTTGTCTGAGTAATGATTTGACAGTGAGTAGTTTACATTAAATTTTATACTTTTTGAATGAGTGGTGAATTAAATACAGAAGAGAAGATGCCTACAGAAAAAAAAAGTCACATTTCTCATACTAAGGGGAAATTCAAGAATTTTAATACTGCCTTATAAACTCAAACTTATATTCTATTATAATATGAATTATTAGCCACAATGTTTTGCTATACTAACTGATACAATATAAACAAAATGTAATTTAACTACATTTGAATGTAAGTCACTAACACTCTCATGACAGGCAAGTAATGGAGTCGAGAATCATTCCAACCATAAAAGAGGAACATCAATGTAAAGATGCAAGTCAGGCTCAAGGAAGAGGGAAATATATCTTGAGTTGTGTTGGAATAATCGAGTAGACATGACAGGGTAATACAGAATCACAAGGTCAGATAAGGACAGACAAATTTCTAAACATTTTGCTCAGTTGTGTGATTGTCAGGAGAGCTGAATGTAATTCTGTTTTGCTCTTGTTGGTGTCTCTGATCATTCCCTTAAGCTGGTCCCACTGGACAAGGGCTTCATCAGGCTGTAGTGGAGGGTGAACATTTCAACACTTTCCCTTCCTACCATTGAGTAAGTGCTACTCATAGTATATACAGATACAGACTGTCAACAATGTCAGTGTTCTCTCTCCACCTTCCAATGTTCTCAATTACACTGTTAATGAATGAATCCTCAGCCATTGTCACAGAAATAATTTCATGTTCAATTGATTGGATGTTTGAAAACTTTTAACACTTTGCTGGCTTTCCTCAGACTAACACCTTCAAATGTTTTCAATTTTCCCAGAGAACAGATCGTTGTATCCATCTCGGACTAGATCATTGAGATGTTTACATTACTTTTTCTCAAAGATTAGGGAGGGTTGGGTGATGGATCTCAGAGCATCACACAACTGGATGATGTAGATCATAGAGTGTGATTTCAACTTTCTTTGCAAGTCCATTGTAAATGGCCCCATGTTCAGTTGCACTTTCTCACCCCCAGCATCTATGTTTTCAAGATCCATGACACCACTGAGTAGACATCTCAGAGAGAAGAAACAACCTCCAGGTAAGACAGCCATAAGGTGGGAGATACCTTTTTAAGTTGCTTTGTGTTGCTGTTTTTAAGCCAGGTCTGAACTTCTTCAAGGGATCTTGTATGTATGGTTTGCAGAAGCCTTGTAGAACCTGTACACAATACTAAGGACTTCATTGGTCTTTTGGAACTCTTTGATGTTTTCAAAAATGTCTTTTACAGCAAGGGCTAGGTGATGGTTATAGCAATGTATATTAATCAACACAGGTTTCAGAATTTTCAGTCTTGGTTCAATGTTAGTGTTGCATCCTACCATCATATCACACCCATCACTACTGGAGGCCACAAATGAATCTAATACCACATCTTTCTTAGAAATATTTTTTTATCTCAGCAAATATTGTCTCTGAATTCCCATTGTCTGCTTTGACATCTTTTAGAAAGTCCACATTTGCTTCACCATCATCATCAACATAATTCACACAAAAGGTCCAGATGTTTCTTGTTGGCACTGTTCCTGGCATCATCAGTCATTATCACATAGGCTAGAATTGCACTAACACACACCTTCTCTCTAATATTGGCAGATATAGCTGACAGCAACTCAACAGTTATTGTTTGACTGCTATAGGTAACATGCTTGCCTTGGCTCAGATTTGCAAGAATGGGCTTTTCAATTCTGTTATCACAAAATTAATCAAGTTGTCGTAGACTGTAATGTGTGTGGAATTCCCATTTCACTAGAACGTGTAGTAGTTTGCTAGCACATACAACATCAAATTACTTGGAGTTTAGAGGGATTCTGTCTGAGAATGATTTCTGTACGTTCAGCTATGTATCACTTTATAAGTTCATTGCACTTATAATACTGTTCAGATTCTTGATGGCATACAACTTTGCCAAGACTTAAAACTTTTGCACGCTTTTTCTGTCCATATACTACTACCATTCAAACCAAGTGTGCTATGCCCCTTGCACAGTTTACAAAATATTACAACCACTTGTTTCTTTTCTACTTCTGTTCTATAACCATAGTCTGTTTAAAGTCCACTAGGGATCATACCCAGTCTTGTGTGTTGGTGCAACTTTTGCTAGCTTCATGAGATTCATGAAAATTTGGAGTCAATTGTTCTGCATTGGACAGCTTTTTGAAGGTTAAGTGGCACATAATTTGAGAGCAGCCCTACAGAGACAACATAAAATTATGACATTAGAGGTCCTCTCAGCTTAGTTTCCCTCACTACAAATGGAGAACATATAAGTGTTAATTACAATCAAATCTAATTATTTTCTAATGAAAATATGACTACTTCAAATTCTAGTATCCCCCTAAAACATTCCAGTACAGTAGCTGCAAATACTACCATGAAACAAAATATAAATGTAAATAGTGTAAAAAGCTAATGTTGCAAACACATTTAGGCACACAAAACCAAAGACTGCTTTTCTCTAAGCATTTTTTTTCAAACATAAGTAAGATAATTACAAAATAAAAAAAGTTTTCCAAACATTAAAAAACATCTGTTTGTTTCTGCCTAAATGATACAAACACTTTCAACTATTCAAAGAAAATATGTAAAAATACATCAAGGATTTTGGTATAAAATACTTTTCAGTAAAGCCATCTTTAAAAATATATATATTTTGTTTGCTGTCCTCTAAACGACTCTCTAAAATACCCTGATTTGATTTTTTTTTCAACCCTTAGGAATAAAAACAAAAAGTATGTGTTAAAGTTATTGGCAGTTGATGAAAGAACCCTAACCTTCCTACCCACTAAAAATGCTCAATAGAGGAACAAAAAGCAGACATATTTTAAACTAGCTTAGGCTTTATCTAATTGACCAAAGTGTGTTTTAATTAATAAACAACAATTAGATCTATTCATATATAATTTACATAGCATTTTTGCCTATTGTTGATGCAAATCTACCTAAAAATGGTCTCAAAAAACATTTATTTTGTTAATCACTAAAATTGTAGTAGCTTTAAAAGTTTATGTATTATCCTTCCAAAGCAAAACAGCAACAAATATTTTAAAATAATAATTGTAAATTATCTTGATAAAATTTTGTAGAATGGAGAGCAACTGCATGTTGCATCAACACAAGTGTAGAGGACAACATTTTGAAAGTCTTCCGCCTTTAGTCTTCAAGTTGCCATCGTCCATTTTACAGAGTTTCATCATGAATACTCTGCCTAAACAATTTATCAAAGAATATAAATTACCTTGCTTTTCCCTTTGAGAAAAAGTTGAATGCAGTAGTTTAACTTGGCAATCTTAGCCTTCCTATTTTCAAGCTGCTTTAACTTCCTTTTAACAGATGGCATGATGTCTTACCAACATTTAAGAGTTTTATGCAACTATGAATCAATACAATGCTCTCAAAATAAATTTGTATCACTACAGTTAGCAAGCACTTTGACAACTTACACTCAGCACACTCTACTAGAGGTGAGGTAACCAGGCACTTCAGACAACTCCACTTTTGACACAATTGGCATCTTTAAGTCTGATTCAGAATACATTACCACTTTCAAATTCCTTTTGTAACCAGAAAACTACTTAAGGAGGTTGAAATGTTGTTACTTCTTTCCTGCATCAAACAAAAGTTTTGTATACCTCTATCAGTCATTCATTCTTTAAATAAATAACATGCACCTTACAGATTATAATGCATAAGAAAAACAGCAGCAAGGTGCAGAGGGTGGTCAACAGATAGGTTAAAAAGAGCAGCAATGGAGAGAAAAACAAAAAGCAGCAGGGTGGCTCACCCCACTATCACACTTTAAATGTGATATTAAAGTTGGCTTTATAGTCCTGGCCTATACTGTGTAGGCCAGTATAGTATAAATGTGCATTACTCACCAAAAGATCCTAGCAGCAATGGACCCATGTTTGGAAAGAGAGAGGACTGTAAATAAACATGGAAAATATGAGGTTAAGTCTCTTCCAAAACCTCACAGGAGACTGGTAGATAACTCTGGCTAGGAGATGCATGGCAGACAAGAATTTAAGGGTAGAGGTTAGTGTCAGCCAGAGTCTGGAAAGATTGGGTTTGAGAGAACCTAACTGGATAATAAGGACTGGCCCCCCAAATCTGCAAATAATCCAGAGGTTATGAGCCTAGAAAAGAAAAGTTTGCTTGGTAATAAAAAAATTTTAAAAAATTTGAAAATCTAGGTGGATGGAACTTGCTGGATCCTGCATGAAATTATACCTGAAACTGGTCAGATATCCAAAAAGAAGAGAAAAAAAAACAAGGTGTGTAAAAGGAAAGGAGCAGGGTCTTATAAGATGAGGACACAGACAAAAAGTAACACACCTGTGGAATTACGCCTAAAAAGGATGAAGTCCTGGTAGCTTCCGCAGGTGACACATGGGAATGCACAGCAAGAATGGGGGAGAAAAAAAAAGATCTCTATATTTTCATTGTCAAAACTATACTCCTTCAGAAAAGATCTTATCCAAGTTCAGGAGAAGGTGGTCACATTATGTAATTTTCAAGACCTATTCAATTAAAAGTGTAGAATCTAACACTAGAGATATGATAGATGAAACAGTGGTAGTAATGACAATGCCAACAGTGACATGAAATTCAGAATTCTTGGTTGAACTGCAATTATTCCACAAAAAATAAAGAATACAGAAAAAACACCGAACTTTACTTTAATTTAAAACCATAAGTGAAATGTTTAATGTCTTCTAAAAGAAACTACTACTTCAAGAAACAAAGCAAAAAACAAATGATTTGAAAAGTTAAAAACATGAGCAAAATTGTGTAGCATACAAACACAACTGTACCTAAATAAGAAGTGAATTTTAAGCCGAACAGTACAGAGGGAGTAATTATGTCAGAAAAGTGTGCTGTGCTCCTACTGATGGTGGAGGGTTGCTGCATGCTCATTTGAAAATGAAGACACAGTAGTACCACAATGAATGGGGTTGGTGGGAGTTTCAAAGTCAGTAGCATATGAAGAAGGCTGCACTGAACAACAGAAGTTAGTATGTAAAAAGAGGTAAGAAACTGCATCAGAAACAGAATCCCACCAGAGCTTGACATGATTCTGGGTTTAGTAACCACTGTGTTAAAGGTTTATCAACAATACACACAAGCCATCTAAATGTTAAAATATTTAATTACGTTAAATTAAAATACATTACAAACTTCTATACATTTTTCCCCATTTTTATATGTTAAAAAATCTAAGTCTTTTAAAATTTATAACCATAATGCTTAATTGTTGCTTAATTGGAATTCTGCACTAATACACAGTATAATATCTTTGATGTTTAAAAACAAAACAAAAAACATTACAATAGATATCTTCTTGTTCATTGTTAAGATATTACATGAAATTATTTCTGTCCATTTCTTCACTCTTCCCAACTTTAATGTTGAATATTACATGACCTATCATATCTCTTTTTTATTACAACTTGACATTATATACAACTTTAACTAGAAAAGCCCTAATCTGTCAGCTTCAGTCTTGAACTTTACTTGTATTTTATTCTTTAATAAAAATGCAATTCCAAAAATAACCTATCTCTACACTACTGTTTTGCAAAAAATCCTAATACACACACACACGAATATGGAACTAAATGAAAAATAGAGAGAGGTTTTCAACTATGAGAAAAAGAGTTAAATTGTTATGTGACACTAATCATAAAGATAAAGCAGCATGGTCCTGAGCTGCCAAGCTTAAGAACATTTGGTTCATCCAATATCAGGTCAAAATTTTAGGTTTCCCTAATTTTTCCAGACAAAATGCATTTTTCCATGAGACTAATTATCTTCTAATTAAAAAAAGAATACATATTAATAAACAGTATGCCCACAATGAGAAAGAGTATACAATATGATACTATAATTAATGACCTTCTGAAAATAACTTTCAGTCCTGACAAAAAAATATATATATATTATTTAGCCTCCATAACAATACTTATAGTCAACCCTTAACATCTCTAGGTCTTAAATATTTGTAAGCTTGTTTTTATTTTTCTTCATTAAAATTTGCTGGATATGGCACTCTGTAGTGTTATTTATTTTCCCTACATTTTATGAAATATGTTGATATTCTTACAGACTAAACCTTTTTGGAGAAGATAACTAAATAAAAATATGAAATAAAAGAATGCAAAAGAACTAATATATACTAGTAAAGAAAACAACATTAATTACTAATGCAGCAAAAAATCAGTATTTAAGGAATTAACAACAATCTATAAGTAGTACTGTGATCACAGTTGGTTGAGAAAATAAGCCAAAGTATCTGAACTTAAGAAAATTTAAAACAGAAATAATATCTCTTTTGTTTAGTTAGCTTGCTTATGTTCATTCAGTATTTTTCTGAAGAAGTCGTCACAGCAACAAAGTTTAATCAATATTCAGTCCGAAATTTTGAAACTTTATGTAGTTTTTAGTTTATCTGCTATATCAATTTAAGTTTTTGTGTTTTGGTTCTCAGAGCATCCAACTTCACAACAAATTGATTTTTCTCTTCTGCCTCTATGAAGAGATTATTAACCTCCTTATGGAAACTATAAACAGTTGATTTTTTTTTTCTTATCTGCAAATCATGAAGCTTACCTTTTAAGAAAATAAACAAAAAAACAAATCTTTTTGTACACTGTTCTTTCTTCATTTTCTCTTCATCATGGTACATCTGGTATTTCATCCTAACACTTCTAAAATGATGTACTGTTTACTTGTTGACTAGAATAAAGTCAAGATCCCACTGCATCTTTAATACTTTTGTGTACCTTTCTAAAAGCAACAAGGTCTTCCTAATTGACATGTCATCAAGCATATCCCTATTTGTAAAAAACACTCTTCCTGTTGCAGGCTGATCGTGACACGAGGTCAATAACATTGAGAATAAAATCCATAACTCTTTAAAAAGGTTTTGTTTGGCCCAAGAACACAATGGTATACTGAAGTTAAAACATGAACCTACCTTAGAGTCGTAAAAAAGACACATCACAGGAATTTAGATATACAAGAACCATGTTCACATAGCTGAAAAGAATAACTTTTAAAAACAGCATTCACCAATAACAAATATGATCATATGCAAAAATTTGGACAACTCACAGTCATACTCGCTGTCATGCAGCATTGCAAATATAGTCCAGAACATGCCATAAATATCATTCCAGAGTTTATAACTATTGCAGTTCTTATACCTTTAATTGTAAGGTAAATGAAAAAATGAACATTGTATAATATCTGGTTAGTATACTGACACCACTATATTATAAGAAAATAGCACACCTACATAAAGATGCCACTAAACTAAAATCAATCAAAATAAAGCAAGCCATTTCTTCCACAAGAGGTAATTATAAATGGGAATTCATGTTATACCATCTTCTAATGCTTTCCATGGAGAATGTTCCTGTAAGTTGGTCATATGGACTTTAGAAAAAATACAGAAGTAGGCAATATGAACCAGTCTATGACTCAGAACTTCCTGCAATGGAAATTACTATGCAAATCAATAGTCCATAACCTGAGATATTAAATCCAAAATCATCAGCAATGGAATATAGGACTAAAAGAAAGATCTGTGCACTCATTTTTAATAATATAAGAGCTCACAAGCACCTTTCATCTTTGCAAATTAACCCAGGAAAATAATTATGCTAGTGATATATTCTCATATTTGAAAAGAAAAATTTGTAAGTCATATTTTCAAAATAAGCTTGTAAACTACAATACCCTATTTTATTGAAACATTAAATAAATATTTGCAAAAGTACTTACAAACTATTCCATAAGTACCTTCTCCTATTCTATTTAACTTTTCAAATTCTGTAACAGGTCGACATCGTCCTTGCTGAAAGTAAACAGTAATTGCATAAAACTATGGTAAATGTTCCATTACTTAATTTTTATATTCACATTTAGAATGTGTGTAGCTTCACTCAATTTAAGAAACAAGTGAGTATGTAAAGAACTTTTCTAAACAACAACAGCTTAGTTTTACAAAACTATGCAGCAGGGTTTCACTTCACACAAAAGAACTTTTTAGAAAACAAAAATAAAATTATATTGGGTATGTTAAAAAAATTAAAAGCAAAATTAAGATATATCAGAGAATCTCTGCTTTCCACTTACAACATAAAGAGTTGATTCAATAAGTTATAATTGCAAAATGTAAACATCATAGAGCTGCAAGCAATGTCTTTTTACATTATTTTAACTATTTTCTAAGCAACTTCCTGATGAATTGATGAAATTTAGTCAATTGGCAAAAATTATTCTAGATTTTAATCATTAAATAATACATTCAAATATAACAGTTCTAGCTAAAGCTATTAACAAGAGAACATGGTTTCATTTTAAGGAAATTCCTTGGTTGTCTTTTAAACAATTTGACCTGTATCAGAGGTTTTCCAGAAGGATGTATTGGTTTTCAACAAACAACAATTTTGGCCAAACATGTTCATTGTTTATATTCTAGCCAGTTTGACTTGCCCACCAAATACAGCCTGTGATAAAACTAAACTTGCGTTAAAACTCTCACAAGTACAACTACACCATGGGCTCAAACATGGATAAAGGAAGATAATAAAATATCATATTAATGTAACACAATCCAAAAGTACTGGATGCTTAGGTGCCCAATGTAACCAGAAAGAATGGATCAAAATGGTAAGGACATGGGAAAAAAGAAAGAGACCCTGCATTAACTATATATAATTACACACATACACAATGCCCTGGTGCTGCACACATGTACACACACACACACACACACACACACACACTGCTGACAAGTAATATTGTTTATATTTATAGTTTGTGTTTACCTGGAGAGAGGCAAAGCTAGCTTTATTTTATTCAATATTATTCCATTTCATTTCTGATACAACTTTCATATATTTTGTCTGCAGTTATCATTATTATCTTGTTTAAAATTTGGAATGACTACGACTTATAGCACAAAAATACAAATGTTTAGTCTAAGTAGCTTAAGTCTCATAACATTTATATATCCATATATGTATTTATATTTATTATTACATTGACCTTCCAGTCATGCCTGGCTAATGTTAGATTCCTTGTACTGATGCAATGCACGTGCACTTATGTTACATATCCAATAATATGCAACTGACCTTTAGTCTTCCCTGTCTTGGCCATATTATGGTGGACCAGTAATTTGTAATATATGTAGTCATATTTCAATTACTATATATTAAACATATTATTACTATTTAGAAATAAGTTATTAAACTTCTTTTTCTTAAAATACAGAACAATAAATAAGGAAGTAAAGCAAACAATTGTCTCATCTAGCTATGACCTTTGAACACAGTTGCTGTTAGACATAGGTTGATAAGCTTTTAAAAATTTTGAACATGCAAGATATGAAACAAAATATTTGTTTAAAGTTTTACTTATACAGTTAAGTAACCAAAAAGTCATAAATTACTATGTCAATACCACAGAATATCACTATAATTTATCAAGTTTAATAATGAAGTTGTATTTAAGTTTAAAAACATAAGAAACTTGGAGCAGACTAGACACAACCTACTGCCTTGCAATCTTAGTTCAAAAGGAATATAGTAGCCTTTTAATAGATTGAAATAGCTAATAAAATCATGAGTAAGAGGATATTCTAAGCTATTCTATTGGTTATTCACATCATATATTGAAATAAGTGTATATAAGAAATCATTTCCAAAAATGGAGAGGTGAACACGGCCATTGCATTTGATTTAGTATATAAGCCATATCTCCGCAAAATAAAAAGATGCAAGGTTCTTATTTTACATTCTAGTTTGTTAACATTGATAATTTCAGTTCCTAATTTGTACGAAAGTACAGACTTAGTATTTGGACATCACAAACATCTAAATTTAAACAGTTCTGCATTTAACATACCACATAACTCATTAAAATCTATATTTAGATGTGTTCTTTTAATATTTACTTTTAATTTAGATATTATCCCACATATAATATTAAAGTTTGAATTATAATCTACAATTTGATTTCAAACTTATTAGCATAAAATAGTATTACACTGAAATTTTGAATGCAAGTTAACAATCACAACAACATGGCCTTTGATGCCTGACCTTTCACAAAAGGATTAATGAGTATAATCTTTGAAGTTACAGCAGAATAAAAGCCTAAGTATAGCACAATAATTTGCATATTTGTAAGGTTGAAGTTAAATTTATTAATAGATAGATACATTACTTTAAAAGTTTCATTCTTCTTAGATTTATATATAGATTTAAACTTAATATTCATCTGTTAATTACATTGCTTATTTTCATTTTTAATTACTGTTGGAATAAAATTAAAAAAGAAAAACACATTTGGTAAATAGTTGGATATTGTGTTTAAATCTTTAAACAAACCTAAGAAACATGAAACTTTTGAAATACCACCACTATCCCCCTATGTATCTACCATTAATACTAGTGGCACCATTTGCTCCAAAAGAACTTATCTTACCACTAATATGTACACTCCAAGCAAATTATTGGATGTGTTTAAGATTCCTCGTGCATGGCAGAGATTTAATTCACTACTACACCTAGAGTGCAGAATTACATTATCTCTCCCAGCTACACATGTTCCAGTCACTTAAAAATACAAATGTAATTTACATTCTGAACCCCCTTTCTGAGTATCACTGCTTTTTATCAATTATGATAGCAAGAAATTTAGCACAAGCTGTACCATTATCATACAATATTAGTATATCCAAACCACTCTTCTCATAAGAACCATAAAGTTAAATTTAATAATTCTCTTACTTCTATCATTTAAGCAGCATTGAATCTAACTTTTAATTCCTATGATCTTTTTCCTGCGCTGATTTCAGTAAAATGTAATGAATGTGTTTTCTGATGGATAAATAGTTCCCTAAAACAGACCCTTACTCAAAACAGTATCATAGTCTACTGTACACTTATCCATGTCCACACTACACATTTAATGTTGACTCTGATCCTTGGCCAAAATCATTGGTAAATTCTCCAACTATAAACTCAAAAATCTTACCACCAACAAAAATATCTTTTGGTTCATTTTTTTTAATTTAAAGAATATTGTACTTTATACAAGAGAAATGTTGGTACAATCCACCAAAGGGACTACAAAATATTAGGAAATGTTTGCTTTTGTAATAAGCTAAAAAGATTGTTTATGTTACTAAACTTTCTATCATGGATATACAGCATGTAAATTTTGTATGGAATTCAACTGAGCATGAATGACTGTGTATAGTAACTATACAGTGTACACACTTCAGTTAGTTACATAAAACTTTTTTTTTGTACAAGTTACAGCTTTTACAGTAAGTAAGACTTAATTTTAAAACAAGCACAACAGTTTGATCACCAATGTGATCAATTCTCAAGTACAAAGTTTTACTAGTGAAAAACATTTACTATTTAAAATCAACATTCAAGCAATGAAAAAAAAATATATCAGTAAATAAACTCAAAACAAAAGTATTACCACAAATTGTATTGTGTGATGTTTGTATCTATACATATCAACAGCCAGGAACTTCCAACAAAAATAAACACCAACAACACAGACATTTAGTGCAATTAATTTCTAATACAGATGCTTATAACAATAAAACTAACATAGTTGTCTCAACTTCTTACTGGTAATCATTTGTTCAAAACTAAAACACTCACAAAAAAAATCAAAACTACAAATTTTCATCATTAATCATCACAGTGGAAATACTATCTCCCTTTTGATTACACACACATAAACCTAATGCCAATGTTTCACAGACCTGACTAATTGTGTCTGGAAATTAAGAGAGACCTAGTCACCAAGAAAAAGCATGAAAATTCCAAATATTATACAGAGCATAACTTTATGTAGCTCTGATCATTCTAAAACAGAATAACAATAAATAAAATGAGACTAGCTTTGTCTCTCTCCAGGTCAATGCAATGTAGGAGTATGAATAACAATACATAACAGCAGTGTATGCACTCAGGCATTGTGTACATATTATGGTATAGTGGTATGTTTGAGTCTAGTCTTATACATGCTGTAACTGTACTTGGCAAACAGACCAGGATAGTTAGAATGAAAACATTGAACGTGATTAGCCAAACTTACTGTCTGTTTAAGTTTTATAGGTCTTTGATTGTTTGTTTCCTTAAAATGCTATGTGTTATTAGTATGGTCTTGGCTCATTTTTCTGCAAAAGATTTTGGACAATTAAGAATCACAAATTAATTGAAAAAGATGTCTAACTGCCAACTAAACCTTAATTGTACTTTTTAAAAATAAATAAGACATAAAAACATCAAATTTCTTGTAACTGCATCTTTTTAGGATATTTTTACATAAATATTTTTGTAATTGTACCTTTTTTGAAGATTTGTGTATTTTTCTTGAACAACCAATACAACCTTCCAGACAACCTGGAAATTTCTTTAAAATTGAGCACTGTTATTTTTCTTATATTACTTAATAAGTTTCTAATTTTTACATTTACTTTTCATACAATAATTAAAAATTATGCAAGAGAACCAAAAACATAGTTCTTACCTGGGTCATCTATACTTTTGCTGTCAATTGTCAATGACATTTTAACCCCAATTTTGTAATTAATAATACTATTATACTAAATAATTATTTCCTTAAACAAATACACAGAATAATAACACAAAAAACAGACAATATCCTCTAACTATCATAATGTTTTTGGTTTTCTAACTGTGCAATAAGGATCATTGAAATTTCAGCTAAACCTATCAATGTATTTCTTGTGAAAATACAGTTTGAACTGGAAGTGAAATAGACAATTTTCTATACAGTAAATAATGTTAATATAAATCATTTGATAGACTAAATTATTACCTTCTATTGGTTATAAATAATATAGTCTTAAATGTCAGAGAGAATTATTGAAAATCTGTATAAGAGAGGATATAACATGTAGGCACAGCAAGTAGGTTTAGTTTTCTAGTTTATGGCTCTGTGAACAAAGATTGAAGATTATAAAAATTATGCTTTGCCTGAGTAATAATTATTATAGAAAGTAATTTACACTAAATTCTATACTCTCAGAGGGTAGTAAATAAATTAGAAAATAAGGAAGACATGCACAGCAAAAGTCACAATTCTTATATCTGGAGTGATTAAGGTTTTTTTAGATATTTCATCAGAAAATTAAGAATTTAAAACTAACATATTTAAAATTGATTTACTACTTATGTGTGGATGCCACATTTACTCATATACTGTGATGACAGTGGAGTTAAACTGAATTTAAATGCAACTCTTTAAGAAGTTGTTGCATATGTACTTTGACCTGCCTGGGAAAGATGGTTAATATATATATGCATATATATATATGCACACATCAAAGCAACTTTTCTGTATTTTAAAATGATAAAAGATCTTAATAATACTGACATACTCTGGCTAACAAAGTTTCAAGCATGAACGAATTATATAGTCCAGTTTTCAAATGTTAACAGATATTACTCACTATATCATGTTTAGGAATTTCAAACAACTCTCCACTCGTAAAAGATGCTAGAACAGGTTTCTGATGTGATAATGGTGCTGACATTGGTTTTTACCTATAAATAATAAACAAGAATTAAAAAAAGAAAATGATGCAATGATTTATTCATAAATTTATCTCATTCAACATTATTTTCATTTGAAGTAATTTCGTTGGTTAGAAAGAATAAAATATTAAATCAAAGAGTGCTAAAATGAGAAAACAGCAAAGAAGTACAACATATAAATGCAAGTTATATACTCCAAGAAATAAAGTAAATGCAGTGAATATGAAAGTCTAATATATGAAATAATTGAAATAATGACAATACATAACTTAAAATATACAACTACCATCAAAAATATATTACTGTATCAGAATGTTCTAAAAATGCCTACAAAATTTGTCAGAAAGAAGGATTAAAATAAATCAATGACCATAATTTTAAGCTGTGTCAAATGGGATAAAAGCTTGACATAAGGTATTGGGACAACACTGTTCTATCTCAGCTGTTTCACACTTTAAACAAAATTAACTTGGAAAAAAAATAACTTAAAAGATTATCTTATGATTTATATACTTACTAAACTTTTTCTTAAACTCATTTAAGTTTACCACCTCTAACATCTGAAGGTAACCCATTCCAAAGACCAACCACCATTAGAAAAACAAACTTGTCTTTGCAGAATGACTCCTACCCTCCAAGATTTATACTTATGTCCCCAATCTTAAACACCTCAATGAGATCAGCCAAATCTTTTCTTGAAAAGAAAACAATTTGAAAAAGTTCAGCCTCTTCTTGTATGACAACCCCTCCATCCCAGGCACCATTCTAGTAACCTTTCTCTGAACCCTTTCCAACAAAATGTCTTTCCTAAGATACGAAGCCCAAGAGAGCACAATACTTCAAATGTGGCCTAACCAATGAAACTAGAACCTTAAAGCTTTAGGGTTGTATTCAATATTTCTGTGGATACAACCTAAAATCCTATTTATTCTACCACAAATAACAAGCACACTGTTTGGCTGACTTTAGACATTGATCAGCTTTTACATCAAGATCCTTTCCTTTTGTAACACTATTAAAGTTATTCCCAACCAAATTATTCTTATAATTTAAATTATGATAACCCACATCATTAACTTGCATTTACTGTAATTATTGTCCACCATTTATTGCCTAATTCAATAAATAATCTAAATCCCATTCACGGCTAACATCCAAAACCTTAATATTATCATCAAATTAAAGTAATGTTTTGACTATTCCTTCATCTATATCATTGATGTAAATAAAAAAGAGCAATTGTCCTAAAGACAGAGCCCTGAAGTTTTCCACTTGTGACATTAACCCTTTTGCTACAGACTCAGTATAATATACACTATACATTTGCATACCTTAAGTATTTGCATTATAGCTTTAGATACAAGTGTATACCTTCACAAGATCTGGTAGACTTTAAGTAAAGAGTACAAGTATTTTGTATTCAAAAAATCAAATTGTTAACGAAATATTTCAACCAAAGATGTGTTTGTGAAAATAAAGTCTGTTTTGTTACTAATAAGAGTGCAAAGTAATTTTGTTCTATTAATAAAAAAACTATTATTCGTCCCAAAAATCTCAAATATTATTTACATAATCTCAAACCTCCTAAATACATTTAACTGTTTGTTTTCAGAGAGACTATATATGTTATTTTCTATACTATAACTATATGAGGTCTGTCACTTAACCAATCTTGTAACCATTGTAAAAAAATTGGGAAATAAATATAAATCATACTTTTTTCATGCTAAAATGACTACATATAATAACACAAAAATACAAATATTTAGTCTAAGTAGCTTAAGTTTCATAATGTTTCCACTCATGCCTAGCTAAAATTACAACACTTGAATTGATGAGGTACATGTGCATTCACCATAACACATCCAGTAATATGACACTGACCTTCGGTGTTCCCTGTCTTGGTTATGTTTTAGTGCAATAATATTTTGTAATATACAGTCACATTTCAATTATTATACATTGCACTTTGTAACAAAATTTTTATTTTTCTTGTTCGTGGGCATAAAGTGTTGTTTCCCAATTGCTTATGCCTAAAGTAAATGGAAAAAAAAAGACCTATTTTTCTCTTCGAAACTTTGCTTTTGTGACCTGGATAATGAAATTTTTAAACTTACCTATTTTCCAGAACATTCCAGGTAGATTCAGTGCTGAGTAACTGAAAGAATTTTCTCGCCCCAGTGCCACACTGCCCTGAGCTCCCTGTACCCACTGCTAGAGAAAGCAGCCATCCTCAGAAGAAAGCAGCAAATCAGAAGAGGAGGCAGACATTGAAGATACAGATTACAATTTCAGAGGTGCAACTGGTGAAAAAAACCTATACTACCCCAACCAAAGAAACTTGATCAGAGATCTTGGTCTAACAACTTCGAATGCCGAGCTTTTGACATCTAGGCTCAAGGAGTGGGATTTGTTAGATGAAATTGAGCAAGTAGCAAGTCAGAGGAAGTGTCACTGACACTTTTCAAGCTTCTTAACTCATCAAGATTGGCTCTGCTTCTGCCACAACCTATCTGGTCTATGTGAGGCAACTGAAATTGCCTGTAACCCAAATGAGTGGCACCTCTTCATTGATAGCTCATCCAGAAATCTCAAAGCTGTGCTTCTCCATAACAGGAATAAGTATCTGCTTCTTCCCCTGGCTCATTCGGTGCACCTCAGAGGGGAATACAACAGCGTCAAGACCTTGCTAGAAGCTTTGAAGTATGATGAGTATAGCTGGGAGGTTATCGGAGACTTCAAAATGGTGGCATTCCTAATTGGTATCCAGGAAGGCTTTATCAAGTTTCCCTGTTATCTTTGCCTTTGAGACAGCAGGGACACTGCAGCACACTACAACAGGAAGCACTGGCCACAACAAACCAAGTTCTCTGTGGGGAGGCATAATGTCAAGTGTGAGCCACTAGTGGACCTCCAGAAGGCATTGTTCCCACCATTGCACATAAAATTGGGTTTTATGAAACAATTTGTCACAGCACTTTATAAGGAGTCTGCAGTCTTCAAATTCCTTCAAGACTTCTTCCCTAAACTGTCTAAGGCAAAGGTCAAAGCTGGTGTCTTCGTTGGACATCAAATAAAGAAAATCCTGGAGTGCATAGAATTCTCCAAGAAGCTCAGTAGAAAGGAAAAAAAAGGCTTGGGGCAGCTTTGTCACAGTGGTTTTAGGGCTTCTTGGGCAATCACAAGGCCAAAAATTATGTGGAATTGGTTGAAGCTCTGGTGAAGAATTACGACAAAATGGGCTGCAGGATGTCCCTGAAAGTCCATATCCTTGATGCTCATCTTCATAAATTCTAGGAAAACATGGGAGCATACTCAGAGGAGCAAGGTGAGTGCTTCCACCAAGATATACTGGACTTTAAACACCACAACCAAGAAGCATATAATGAAAACATAATGAGAGACTATATTTGGGGACTGATATGTGAAGGTGATTTACATTACAGTCGCAAATCTCAAAAAGCTACTCACTTCCAAACAGCTTTGTTCATTTTTGTATAACTTTAGTATAAATACATGTAAATCTTGATTTATGTTGTTTTATTCATATGTTACATAAATGAAAATGTGCAAATTTGCCCATTTTTACATAGAAAATAGGTTACTTTCTAAATTTCATTATCCAGGACACAAAAGCAAAGTTTGAAGGGAATAATGGCCATTTTCTGTACTTTTACAACATAAGTAATTAAGAAATAATACATATTATCCAGGAACAAAATTTGTGTTATGTGGTGTTATTACTACTTAAAAAATTATTAAAAACATTATAAAAAGGAAAGAGTTGAATGGGCCATCACATTTTATTCAGTACATAAGTCATATCTCAGCAAAATAAAAAGATTTGATGTTCTTAATTTATATACTAGCTTATCAATATTAGTAATTTGAATTCCTAATTTGTACAAAGCTACAGACTCAGTATTTTAACATCACAAACATCTAATTTTAAACATTGCTGCATTCATCATACCAGGACTCACTAAAATCTATACTTAGATGTGTTCTTTTAGTATTCACTTTTAAACTAAGAAATAAGCTCATATATAATATCAAAGTTTGAATTATAATCTACAATTTGATTCCAAACTTATTGACACAAATTCATAATATAGTATTTCAATAAAATTTTGAATGCAAGTCTACAAACACAACAACATGACCCTCAGCAAAATGGTTAATCCAGTTTGAGTGAACTCCATTTGTGACAAACTTTTGAATTCTTCCATTCAGCCACTCTTCTATCCTATTTATTAACTCATCACTCACACTTATAAAGAGAATTTTTTTTGCAAGCCTTTTATGTGGCACCTTTTCAAATGTTTTCCAAAAATCCAGATACACAAAATCTACATCGTTACTTTCATCTACAAAAGCAGTAACCTTTTCAAAAGAAGGTTATAAGATCTGTAGAGCAAGATTGAATATCTAATAAAATTCTAAACTTTGCTAAATGACTTTGCAAAGCATCTTTTAACAGGACTTTTCACAACTTTTCCCACAACTGATAGACTAACAAGTCTATAATTGCTGAGGCAATTTTCATCACCTCCCTTAAAAAGAGGAATTACATTAGCTAATTTCAATCTTTTGGTACCTGCCCAGACTGACAAACAATAGTAGTAAGTGGTTCACATATTCAATCTATATCTCCTTCAAAACCTTTGAGGAAATATTATCTGGCCTAGAAGCCTTCTCGTTCTTTAAACTTCCCTAATTTTTCTTAATGAGTTCAGAAGCAAGACAGCAAAAAAAGCAATAGAAGATTTGATCTGGAAAAGCTTGTTATCACATTGCTCACTCCAAGTTGACTGCCAACCGGCAAGGAGTTGAACCTTGAATACAGGACTGTAGTCCATGTATGGGACAGGACCAGCTGTATTAGTTACAGAGCAGAAAGACTTAGCTGCAAAGTCAATGAGCTCATTCCTGCAATTACTAACATGGCCTGGTATCCAGAAGAACTGGATAGAAACAGATGACAGAGAAATGAACCAGTCATGTTTTGAATGTCAACAAGAACAGTGTGAGAACTAACATAAAGCAATTCCAGGGTCAATAGAGAGCTAAGCGAGTCAGTATAAATAGCACAGTTCATGTACTGCATAGCTTCTATGTGATCCAGAGCAAGAGAAATGGCATACAATTCAGCAGTTAGCACAGAAACTGTAGAGAGGATTCTGTATACAACAACTGAATCAAAAACATGGCAGAGCCTGCAGAGTTACCTGATTTTGAACCATCTGTATAAATGGAAATTGGAGGATGGTTTGAGAGATAATTGGCAAATAGAAGGCAATACTTCCAAATAGGAGTATCCACCTTTTTCAGACGACTCAAAAAAGGTCACATTTGAGGATGGTAATCAGCCATGGTGTGATGGACTGATCAGTGGATACAGCTAGGTTATCCAAGGACAGACCCAATTCATCCAACTGCACTTGGATATGAAGGCCCAAAGGAACAATGGCAGACTGTCTATTCTGAAAAAACATGGCCCACTGAGGAAAGAAAATACAACCCCAGGTGGGATGCTATAGCATGGACCAAAGTTTTGAAACATACAGTGAAGACAGTTACAAATGGCAAAAGTGGATCATGAGACTCAGTGTACAAACTCTGAAATGGAGAAGTGCAGAAGACCCCTGTGCAGAGCCAAAGCCCATGATGGTGAACAAGGTCTAACATCTTCAAGTCCAAGATCCTGGTAGAGCCCTAGACCAGAGACCCATAGTCCAGTTTTGATCAAATAAGGACACAATAAGATTTTTAGCATAAAACACTAATCCATTCCCCAAGCGGTGGAAGAGATGACACAGAAGATATTCAATGCCCTTGTACACTTGACATGTAATTGCTCGATGTGTGGTATAAAGGTTAGCTTACAGTCAGAGAACTTTGTCTTAGAAACCACTGAAAGCACCTTCTCAGAAATGAAACTCAAGATCTGGGTCAGCAGCAGAAGTGCATTCATGCAGTTTTGGACCAAGAACAAGTAAAACCATTTGCTGTGATCCACTTCAGTAAGTGATTGAGAGAAGTCTGTAGCTGCCATTCAATAAACCTCATGCTTGACAACTGACATGCAATGTGGCATCAACCACAGCCAGTCTCTTTCAAAATGATAGGACAAATGATCACTACCCTGTGGGTTACTGTCAATCCTCCAAGAAAAGTAAGAGAAAAGTGAAGGGGAGCAGATGGAAGGATCAATAGCAGTAAAAGAGTGATTAGGTGCATGAAAATAAGTATAAGAACCAGTATTTAAGAGAGAGAGGTTGTGATCAAAGAGTATGTGCTCTATGGAACAATCCCTCCTATCAATATCAGCACCATCCCAAGGGAGATTATGTCCATTAAAATCCCCAAAATTAAAAAAAGGAGACAGAAACAGTTCAACAAGAGCATCAAGGTCTGATTGATCATAGGTCTCTCCAGAAGACATGTAGAGAGAACAAACAGTGGTGGTACAACCCAAGAAAATAAGGGTGTCTACAGCCTCCAAGGGTGTATCAAGCAACAAAGACAGGGTGAGAGCATGCTGATAAACCAGCAGTGCCAGTCCACCATGCACTCATCCATCACACAACCAGTCATTTCTATATAAAGAAAATTGCCAAAGAGTAACTGTATCAGCATGTTTCAGACACATTTCCTGTAAGGAGAGAAGCACGGGATGGTAAAAAATGAATTAAAACCTTAACGTCATCTATATTTGAATGGAAACCCTGACAGTTCCACTGGATCAGAGTGGCCATTTATATTTACAAGGAGAAGAATGTGGTGGAAAGCCCTTATGTTTTGGTTTAGTTTGTTTTGTTTTGGAGTTTCGCACAAAGCTACTCGAGGGCTATCTGTGCTAGCCGTCCCTAATTTAGCAGTGTAAGACTAGAGGGAAGGCAGCTAGTCATCACCACCCACCGCCAACTCTTGGGCTACTCTTTTACCAACGAATAGTGGGATTAACCGTCACATTATACACCCCCACGGCTGGGAGGGCGAGCATGTTTAGCACGACGCGGGCACGAACCCGCAACCCTCGGATCACGAGTCGCACGCCTTACGCGCTCGGCCATGCCAGGCCCCTTATGTTTTGAACCACATTTTTTTTCTTTATTAGACAAACATCTATTAACCTTCATGGATCCTACCCTGGGTCAGATTGGCAGGTCTTTGTCTGTAAACAAAGATTCTAGCAACTGAGTGAGTGAACAATTAGTTGTTTTACACCAAAATCCAAAGAAAGTGAAATCATGCAATCACTGGAAGGAGTGGTAGGAACAGAGATGGATGTAGACATAGATTATTCAACTTAATTCATTAAGGTTGGGCAAAAAATTCTTCAGATCTTTTTGTAAACAACTCTGCTTGAGACATGAAGAAGTCTGTCTACACTCCCACTGTGGCAGTAGAATGGAGTGCAGCAACATGTCCAAGATGGAGTTGGGGACAATTTTCAAGCCTCTGGGTAGGATAATTATTTATAATCTTTAAGCATTGCACCTCTTTCTCCTCCACCCTTTTAGGGCAAGAAATAAGAGTAAGAGGGGTGTGGATCACTACAGCTAACACAGCGTGGTTCTAATTTGCACTTGTATGGATCATGGTCTTTGCCCCCACAATGAGCACATTTTAAAGAATCACAACATGATGTTTTTGAATGACCGAACTGTTGGCAGTGGAAACATCTGAAAGGGTTGGGAATGTATGGTCATACCTTAAAGTTCAGATAACCTGTTTTGACTGTGGCAGGAGGACATGGTAATGCAAATATCAATATCAGAACATTAGTAGGTACCATAATTCTGTCTGTGTGAGTGGAGATTCAGCACACCTCAGAAATGCCTTGACTAGGAATGCAAGGATCTCTGACTCAAGAATGTTCTTTAAATCCCTCTCAATTAATATGCTTCTGGAAGAATTCAAAGTTGTATGGAGAGTAACCTCAATGGGTATGTCCCCAATGGCCTTTGATTTCAAGAAGAATTTGGTGTGTTATGGTGAAGATGTTTCCACCAAAATATCTCAAGAATGCAACTTCTTTACTGACTTAGGGGAGTGCCAGCAAGCCACCATAATCTCTTTTCAATAAAAAAAAAAGGAGGACATCTGCCCTAAGGATTTCTGAGATAAGGAATGGATAATTAGAAATTGAGGTACAGAATCTGGTTGTGATATTGACTGTACACCAGAGTCATCCATGTGTGGTTGTTTTCCTGTATTCTGTTTTTTTTCTTTTCATTTTTATTTATTTTTCATAAATGGGGGTATCCATAATAAAGATGCTACATTTCAGTGCCTTCTGACACTACCCATCATAGAACCCTACCAGGGAATGCACTACAATGTCAAACAAGGACACTGAAACAATGCCAGGGTTTTGTGAGCACTATACCCAAACACCAGTATCAGATACAATGTCCATAACACCCACTGAGAATGTCAAACACTGGTACTCAATTGACCCTAACCCACATAAACCAGCCAACTGACATTGGGGGAACAACCCCAAGACTGCCCTTCTACAGGAATTCAAGGCCAAAGTGGTATGTTGGAGTTGAACTCCTCAACCATCAGGATCCTCTCCTGCCCTTGCTGGGTCGTCATCCATGGCAAACATATGGGTGGATGTTCAGATCCCAAAGGAGATAAACTGAAAGTACAGAACCTTCTCCAAGAGGTTCCCTCATCATGTACACTAATCCACCTCGAGGAGTGGAGTTAAAAAGGGACACAGTTCATAAAAGAAAGTGAGATATTTAAGGATAATTATTTTTCTTTACAATTTGTCTGAGCTCAATATGATGTTTTTTTCTGATGATTCTCCAACTGTTGTTTTGATTACTTTAGTTATAGTGACAAGAATTAGACATTTGTGACAGATTTTAAATGAAAATGGACTGTTAAAATACAAGACCCTAATAGTTCAAAAGACCTCTTCCAAAATAGAATAGAAGACTATTTATAAAAGCCTTTAGAACAATTTTCCAGCTTTTCAAAACAGAAAAAAAAAACTTAAACTTTAAAATAAAGTGTGCATAGTCCACTTTTTGAATAAAACTGAAGACATAGCATTTATATCAAACTCCATGTTTGGGTAGTTTTTTAAAACTGGTTCACCCTGGAATAAGAAAGATCCACCTTTTAAAAGTGCTCAAGTTATAAGGATTTTATTTATTGCTGTCAAGATGTTTTGAACTTACATGTTTTTCTAACATCATCTTTGTAATACTTGAAAGCTTTTGTTTCAACAGGAACATGAAACAATGAAAAATGCAGAGAAACTGGTAACCCAAATAAGTTAGCTCCTTAAATTTCACAATAAAACATAATAGCTTTTACTTTTAGAAAGACGTTAGCAAATGTACCATATCAGCCCTCTTTTAGCCTTAAAACCTACATTGGGCTAAACCATCAAATGTTACTAGTTTTTGCACAGGATATGTTCCCCTCCAAGAACATCCTGAGAAAAAAGTGGTCCGAAAAAATCTAACCCTTTAATCTGAAGATGGCCTAAGAAGGTTGAAACGTTGTTCTTTACTTTATTCTAATTACAGTTTTAATGCCCATAACAACCGTCTTGAGATTACATTTCTAGCTCTACTAGTACTAATAAAACTGTAGCAAGCAGTACTTATGTCACAATGTCACGAACAGCCCTTACAAGTTACACATGTCACATTCAGACTGGTGCGACAGCCTATAGTCAAAACAATTTCCTTCGATATTTGAAAAAATACTAAAATACGCTAAAAAAAAAAACACATCCCAAACATGAATACTAATACTTACAGGTCTGAATCATCTACGTCCACGCGACGAAAATAAAGATAAAAATCACTTAAACATCAGTATTTGTACTATACTTAGTATATCAACAAAATCAACCTGTAATCCTGCACCGTTGCAAGTAATACTGCACCAATACACATGCGTAATAAACATAACAAAATTTAATAAAATATCCGTTCCTTACTACGACAAACGAGATTCCAAAGATTCAGAAACTGTAATATACAAGTATTTCTTCTTGATGACGAGTATTGTCATATGATTTTCACGCAAAGTTACTTCGGGATTACCTGCGTCGGTTATCCCTAAGTTAGAAGCGATAAAGAAGAGGAAAAGTAGCTAGTCAATATCAATACATCCACCGCCAATTCTTGAGCCATTCTTTTACCAACATAAAGTGGGATCGGCTGTCACTTTAAAACGTCTCCAAGACCAATAGAGCGAACATGTTCGATAATAGGAATTTGAAATTGCCACAAAGTCCATTAGGTTACAACTGAAACTGGAAGGTATGCAGTCTTTTGAGAGTAAAAAAGCAGTTAGAAGTATTACATTATCATTATGTTAGGACGCAGCATAGTTTTATACTTTTGGAGACGGATTACAGAAATAGCAACATTTTTACATTATTAATAAGTTTTGTTTGTTTGTTTTGGAATTTCGCACAAAACTACTCGAGGGCTATCTCTGCTAGCCGTCCCTAATTTAGCAGTGTAAGACTAGAGGGAAGGCAGCTAGTCATCACCACCCACCGCCAACTCTTGGTCTACTCTTTTACCAACGAATAGCGGGATTGACCGTCACATTATACACCCCCACGGCTGGGAGGGCGAGCATCTTTAGCGCGACACGGGCGCGAACCCGCGACCCTCGAATTACGAGTCGCACGCCTTACGCGCTTGGCCATGCTATTAATAAGTAATACAAAACGTATAATTACTTTATACATTATTACTAATATTAGTGGTGCAAATTTACAAAAGTTTTATGTATTATGACACAGAGAGAATGCAATGTTTTCAACTGGATCTTTATTGCCTCACAAGTTACACAAATAGACAGCAATATTTCCTTTTTTATTTGTAGAACAGCTTCTTCAAACTCTACCATCTTGTCTGGCATTAAAAAAAAAGAATGATATTCTTAGTTTTGAGTCAGCATTTCGGATAAGTTTATCAAACAAAATGTTAAAAGTAATCCTTAGAAAAACAAGGGTTGAGAAATCTTAAAATATCAAACAAAATGTTAAAAGTAATACTTACAAAAACAAGGGTTGAGAAATCTTAAAATAAAAGCCTTTCTGAAGAGGGCTACAGCTTATTTTATTATACCAGAAGATGCGATGTTTGTTTATTTGTTTTTGAATTTCGCACAAAGCTACTCCGAGGGCTCTCTGTGCTAGCTGTCCCTAATTTAGCAGTGTAAGACTATAGGGAAGGCAGCTAGTCATCATCATCCACCGCCAACTCTTGGGCTACTCTTTTACCAACGAATAGTGGGATTGACCGTAACTTATAACACCCCCACAGCTGAAAGGGCGAGCATGTTTGGCGCGACGGGGATGCGAACCCGCGACCCTCAGATTAGGAGTCACACGCCTTAACACGCTTGGCCATGCCGGGCCAAGATGCAATGCATTCCATAAGCTATGTACAAATATATTTAATACCGATAATCAACACTGAATACTAAATCCACCATATTAGTTACTTTGAAGCTACATGAACCTGTTATGGACTAGTTGAGTCACAAATCAAAACAAATATTTCTGGAGGTCTTTAAATGTTGTATGTTATGAGTTAAAACACTTCATGACCCGAATAAGTCTGAAATATCGATATTCGACAGTGAATACTAAATACCTACTCAAAAAATATTTGAAACTGTATTAAGTTATTACAGATTTTGAGTCGCAAATCAAAACACATATTTTTTGAGTTCATTAAATGCTCTAACCCATGGTATGTAACATTTCTTGACACAAATAGTTTGTAATACCGATAATCAACACTCAATGCTAAGTAACAAAATTTTTGGACAACATGGGTCCTATTGGTCCATCTTCGCTGTTCCACATTTTAAATTAAATTAACTAGAAAAACTTAAAGCCAGCCCCTATGACTTATATACTTATCAATCTCTTTCTTAAATTCATTTAGCCTCTGAAACATCTGAAAGTAACCCATTCCAAAGACAAACCACACTGGTAGAAAAAGAAAACTAAGTTAAGGATGATTCTTACCCGACCAAAATTAATACTTTTGTTTCCTAGTCCTACTATTCTCACTGTTAAATACGAAAAAATTGATGCATTAACACTATCAATTTCCTTTACAAAGTATTATACTAAAGACTATGAATTTATTTAATTATTTCCTTTTGGAATTAAGAAATTAAAACTTATAATATTAAATTTGATTTATAAATTACGTTTAGATGCCAAGTTATTGATATTTTCGTGTTATTTATTGTATATTTATTAAATATTGAATTATATATCTATTGAAGAGGTATGTTCACTGTATTAGGTTTAAGATCTTAAAGGTACAAGAGAAAGCTATAACATTCATATACCAAAAGCATTTATGAAGCTGATTGGTTTGTAATATCAGAATGAATGTTGGTTTCAGGTATCGAGGACAAGCCAAGTGTGTATTTAGGTAGGGACTAGTAGGCCTAGTGATCTCAATGGGAGCCCATTGATAATTTTATTCAATATAAAATTACATAGGATATAAGGCCCACAAAAGTTATTAGCCCCTGGGCCCACACAATATTAAATCCGCCACTGAATAAGCATGAAACAAAAAGGGGGCAGAAGAAATGTTTGCCCCCCGGTGGCTCAGCGGTATGTTTGCGGACTTACAACGCTAAAAACCGGTTTTCGATACCTGTGGTGGGTAGAGCACAGATAGCCCATTGTGTAGCTCTGTGCTTAATCCAAAACAACAACAACAGAAAATGTTTTATACGATGGTATTGGTTTAGTTTATTTTGAATTTCTCGTAAAGCCACACGAAGACTATCTTTGATAGCCATTCCTAATTTAGTAGTGAAAAACTAGAAGTAAAGCAGCTAATCATCATCATCCACCGCAAACTTTAGAATTATTTTTTTTACAACGAATAATGAGACTGATCGTAACGTTATAACGCCCCCACCACTGAAAGAGAGAGCATGTTTAGTGGAACGGGAAGTATGAAGCCATAACCAGCATTTTTAACTTTCTTATTCTAATAAATAATTTTCAAAAAGTTTTGTTTATTTTTAGATGAATGCATTTTTTAAATATTACATGGATAGTCATAAGTTCATTTTTAAAATTATTTTTCATGTAATTTTCCCCTGCAAATAACGTCTGATCTATCCATGTTCCTTATAACTGTGAAGATGCGCTTTGTGCACTGCGTCCTCTAATGTCGATCAGATAATATATCAAAGTTAAAGATTTCATTATATTTGAATGGGAATGACCAGACATGTGATAGCGCTGGTTGCTATGGGTAAGTCTGACACTACTGTTTCAACCAAGTAATGTAAAATATATGTAGTTTGGAACATCATATTGAGCGACTTGGTCAGCTTGGAAATAATCCATTATCCATAAAGTGAAGTACATAGACTGTTCATTTGTCTTGTGTTATAATAGTTATTGTTTTTTATTTTATATCACACTTTATTAATAATGTGCTTATTTCTTAGCACAGACTGAGTTAGATTTATCAGTGATGTCGAGAAACCCACTTGTTGAGAAATTTATATGCAAAAACGGCTCGTTTGGGTTGAGAAAATATTTTACATAGAAGAGCGAACAACGTTTCGACCTTCTTCGGTCATCGTCAGGTTCACAAAGAAAGAGGTAACTGACCGGAAGCTGACCACATGTTTGAAAGGGGTTGTGTAACTGAGTGTCGGAATGTTCAACAACCAAAACTATATACAAACAAATGGCCTAAGCATGGGCAACCCAGTATCACCAGTTCTAGCCAATATTTTTATGACACAAGTTGAAACACAAGCAATTAACACAGCATTACATCCACCACTATACTGGTACAGATATGTAGATGACACGGTTGCGGGATTCAAATCTACAGAACACATACTTATTTTTTTCAATCACATTAACTCTATACATCCCAACATTAACTTTACATGTGAACAGGAAGAAAGCAATCAAATATCATTTCTTAACTTCAAAATTACAAGAACCGACACACAATTCAAAACAGAAATCCACCGAAAAATCACCCATACTGGACTATACATTCCTTGGGACTCAGCACATGAAACAAAACAAAAAACTCAACATACTAAGAAACCAAATAAACACAGCCATAAAACTATGCTAACCAGATAAAATTAACGATGAATTAGACAAAATAAAACAATACTTCATCAACATCAGTAAGTTTCCCCCACAAACCGTAGAAAACATTATACGCACACACCTAGACAGAAAGCAAAATCAACCAACTAAAGTAAATATATCTCACGAATCAAAAAATCACGAACCATATACTGCTGTATACCATATATTCCTGAAATCAGCAAACAAATAACCAACATTTGGCAAAAATTAGTAACAAAATATGACATTCCAGTTAATACCAAATTTATTCAAAAACCAGGCACAAAACTGAGGTCTATACTATGTAAAAACTACACTGACAAACACCACACCAACATTATTTACAAAATACAATGTGATAACTGCCACGACTTCTATATTGGAGAAACAAGTAGAAAAATGGAAACCAGCTTCAAAGAACATAAAAAGTCACCTTCACACGTTTTCGAACACTGCAAGTCAAATAAACACAACATAACCATAGAAAACACTCAAATACTAAATAAAGAAACAAACATAAACAAACGCAAAATTAAAGAAGCTTTACTTATACAACAACTTAAACCCAAAATAAACCAATATAAAGGAACGCCTTTATACCTATGTTTATATAATAAAATAAATAAAATTATATATTCAAGCATCTAACACCGCCCTCTACATTCCGACACTCAGTTACACAACCCCTTTTAAACATATGGTCAGCTTCCGGTCAGTTACCTCTTTCTTTGTGAACCTGATGATAACCGAAGAAGGTCGAAACGTTGTTCGCTTGTAAAATATTTTCTCAACCCAAACGAGCCGTTTTTGCATATAAATGAGTTAGATTTAATAGAACTGAGTATTATTCTATAGTTTCTCTTTTTGATTTTCAAAGTACACAGAGACCTACCTAATTTACTATATTAGAAATTATTTATACATAAGGTTAAAACAAACCACATTTGGGTATGTTAGTTGAATCTGTATCGTGAGACAAAATAGTCAGTATTGGTTTGTTTTTAATTTCGCGTAACGATACACGAAAACTATTTGCCCTAACCGTCCCTAATTTAGCAGTGTAAGACTATAGGGAAGGTAACTAGTCATCATCACCCACCGCTAACTCTTGGGCTACTCTTTTACCAACGAATAGTGGGATTGATCGTCACTTTATATCGACCACACGGCTAAAAAGGCAAGCATCTTTGGTGTGATGGGGATTCGAACCCCTCGAATTACAAGTCGAGTGTCTTGACCACTTGACCATGCCAGGCCAAATATTAAATACTAAATTTAAGAAATAAAATTAATTCAAATATATATTATTAGAAGGGATAGTTTATGAGATGCACTTACTGCAGTCGTACTGGTTTGATTCTTAGGTAATTATTAATAGCTACCTTCACATAAAGACTACTTGTGTGAACATTTACATCTATTGTTTATGACAGCCCAACAGTACATTGACACAATTCTTAGTTTTTGCAGTCATTTCAAACATTTTTTATAACTAGTGCTTCCCAGAAATGTATGTACATTTATTACAGTTTAATGGGAATACACTGAAAGGACTCTGATGTTTTCATTTTTAGGAGCACAAGGTATATTGGAACTAGTTTCTCTAACTTGGTTCCCTGGTAAATTTCCAAACTTACAATGCTAAAATCCTGGGTTTCAATTCCCAGCAACTAACACAGCAGATATTCCAATGTAGCTTTAATCTGAAAAAAATGAAGCTGTCACACAAAAGCTACTGACTGTCTACATTCTTTTCTGGTTAACAGTTCAAAATTACAATACTGAATCTGAAAATTAGAGGGCCCGAACCTACCATTTAGCCTATATTACATGTGATGTCTTTCTAGTTAGAAATTCTGGTATTAATAACTTTCTTGTCTTCCAAATAACTTATATAACAACATTCTTATGAAAAAAATCAGTTATTGGTGATAACGTTATAAGTCACACAAAAACTGCTCTGTACTACTTTTTTATTTATGTACCTAGTGGCTCAGCAGTAAGTCTGCAGACTACAACGTTAAAAATCAATTTGTATTTTAATTTCGCGCAAAGCTGCACGAAGATACATGTGCAAGCCATCCCTGATTTAGTAGTATAAGACTATATGGAAGGAAGCTAGTCATCAACACCCACCTCGAACTTTTAGACTACTCTTTTATCAACGAATAGTGGGATATTCCATTACGTGGTAGGTCCAACAACGATAACTCATTGTGTAGTTTTGTGCTTGACTACAAAGAAACAAACCTTTATTTTTGAGAATGAATGGAAATATACATTCAAAGTTTGGAATTATCATTTATTCATTATTGAGAAATTTGTTCTTTTACTTTTTATTTGCAAAATACATATTCAACAATGTCATTAATTTTATTCTGCCGAAAACTAATAATTTTGTCATAACTAATTACATCAACTTAGTTTGTTTTTTTACCTACTATGAAAATTATAACAATGTGATTTTCAATGAACACTAAACATTGGATTAAAATAAATGTATATAACATTGTGGAGGATGTATAACGCATTTATGGGAGTAACGATAGTGGACATACAATCATTGCAAATGAGGAAAAGACATGGTTCTGTTCCTTTTCTAACGCCCTCTGTAAAACAAAATGGCTAACAGAACCGTAAAAGATGCACAGTCTGTTAGGGGAACAAATCCTCAGTATCTTGTAGAAAAGATTGTCAGATCTAGAATATATGACTCAAAGTTTTGGAAAGAAGAATGTTTTGCTTTAACAGGTATTAAATATGTTTGTTTATTTATTTACAATAGGTGTATAACTACTGTTTTCAACGAGTGAGTGTGTGTTGTTACGGAAGACGTGAGACGAACAACTTGGTTAAACTGTAATAAAGAATAAATTGATACGTCTAAATGAAAACACAATTTTACTGCCTGACAAGGGGTATTTTCTGGAAATGTGGCAGATAATAAACTAGAAGTTTTAATTTGGACTTATCGGTTTACTGTTAAAGTGTTAAAGATGTATCAGGATCTGAAATTCGTGAACGTTTTAACTGGTCATTCACAACACTAATTGGGCCTTATACATTCTAAGAATACATATGTTAATTCTGTTTATCAGTCGCAGCTTGCAAATATAATTGTTTCAAAGAAAGAAACAATTGCAGATAAGATATATATGTGTAACATTAAGGAGAACTTTTAATAGAAAACCGAAAAGCATTTTTCTGTTAAGATGTTAACATTTGTTACAATTTGTTGAGATTTATCATACTAGTGACATATTCTAGGAACGTTTTACTATTTTAGATATTATAGGAATTTCAATGTTTAAAATAAAAAATAAGATTTAATATGAATGATAATTTCACAAGAGGAAAACACAGCTATGATTTTAGGAAAACAGTATAGAGATGCATATTTAATAGAATGGTGAATGGAAAAGAAAATGCTTAGAAATCTAATTGCTATTAAAGTTAGCCCATGGGCCTCCTAGCTAGTAAGAACTTCCTAAATGATGTGTAGTTGGTTAATGACATAATAATGCTACTCTTTCCTTGAGATAATTGATTTGTCCCTATAATTACAGATCTATTAATATTAAATCAGTAAAGTATGATAAAAGATATAAAACCATTTAACAAGTTAAAAGTTTTATGGAAGAATATGTTTTACTAATGTTTTGATATATTTAGGAGGAGGTAGGGATGTGGAATTTATGTAATTGCATTTTATAAAGCATTTGAGAAGGTGCAATATGAAGATTAGTTAAAAAATAATCTGTATAGAACTGAGGGATAAATAGAGGAGTGGCTTTGTGGAAGAAAGTAAGAGGGTTGTTATAAATAAGATGTATTTTATTTTTGTCAATGACATAGATGAGGAAGTGGTCAGTAGTCCTTAAATTTGCTAGTAATACTAAAGTTTTGTTGCTAGCTATGAAGAGGATAATTCTGATTTCAAAGAAATATTTATGTCCTGTAGTTAATTGAGCAAGTAAATGGCAAATGGCTTTCAGTTATGATGAATGCAAGATAATGTATGTGGGTTATCTCATAATTTGAATTATAAATATAACTTTTATGAGAATAACCCAAATAGTATTATAGAAGAAAATATCTTGGTGTTGTGATTGGTCAGCCTTCTTAAAACATTCAACCAGTGTGTGATTGATAATGGTAAAGCAAACAGGATTTTAGGTTGCCTCTACAAAGTTATTCAATATATATATATATCTAAAGATGCTATATTTTCATTGTTTAGGTCATATTTGGGCTGCTAGAATGATTCTGGAGATGGAAAAGTATCATGGGTGATCATTTAAGATCTCTAAAATTATTTTGTCGTGAAAAAAAAGCAAGTTTCACAGTAAATTTTAAATACATCTATAATTAATATTAAAGAAAGCAGCAAAAATTATTAAGTAGAAAACAGAAAATGTAGAACTGGATACAAATTAAACTTTCGTGGGAAATTCATGAATATTACAAATCACACCAATTACAGTAAATAATGCCTTTATTACATTTGATAGTTATCACTAAAAGTAAAAGCACTGAAATGGATAGATTGACTGTCATTTCTTATTTAGTGTTTAAAACACTGACATGTATTGCAACAATCATGTATACAGAGCTGAAATCTGTCACTTGTAGGAAAAATAAATTTCCAAATGCTAATTTCTACCCTGGTACTTCATTTCATTCAGAAGTCATGAAAAATTATAAAATATCAAACTTTATATACATAGCTGTAAATTTTTAATTATATTGCAAATAACTCATTTACAGGTGTTTCAAAACTTACATAAACCAGAAAAATTTCCAAACTCTTTTACATAACAATTGTTATGGATTATTATAATTATGGAATATTTCAAAAGAGTAGGAACTATAATTATAATTAGTTAAGACTTGTCATAAGACATCAGTTTTAGTCTTACTATATTTTTTATAACATACTTATATTCTGTCACATTTGTTTGTTGTGTTCTAGCAAAGCCTGATAAGCAATATAATGAGTGAAGAACATTGATAGTAGATATTGCAGATGCAATGTGGTTGAAATACTAGTATACATTCTTCTTAAATATCCCTAAGGAACTGAATAAAGAATGTAGTGTTAAATATAATAGATATAATACTGTCATCTTTTGTCAAGGTAGAGTTATATTTCACATACTTTTAAAAAAAGGAAATTCAATACTTGTGAACATTCTGAGAGTGGCACATCAATTTTTTCAAAGTTATGCATTTTCCTTTAAACCCAAGGATCACAAATATTCTTGCATTCATGAGGAATTTCATCATTTTAGTTGAATTTCCCATTTGGTAATGCATGATCCATCCATATTGCTTCAGTGAACATATTGCATAAATTAAATAAACACAGTTCATAAGAAATTGGAATTTGAAATAGTGTAATCTTCCTGAGTAATCTTTCCCTTGAATAAATGTAATTTTATTTATATTCCTGGAACCACAAATCATGTAATGAAAATTGATTTTAAGAATTGATGAAAGTAAAAGAAAATTTACTTCCACTTATAGGCTTTGTTCATTTACAGTAATGTTTGTTAGAATGCACATGTTTATCGATTCATAATATTAAAGTTATAATTCTTCATGATGTTGCAGTAGTTCTTAATGACACTGCAATGTAGCCACCATAAATAACAGGTTGTAATGGATTTCAAAATATGGAAAGAATTCATTAGAACTTGTTTATATACTAATCCATAGTTTAACTCAGGTCAACCAACAAGGTTTGTTTTTACAATAAGTAGTATTGCATATCATCAACAGTACAACAAAAAAATTCTTAATGAGGCATCTCAATGTAAAGACCACACATTTTATCATCAAGCCAATGACTTTTTTAGATGGAACATTTCAGCTCTACATTGACCATATGAACACCATTCTTAGTAGGAGGTTGCTTAAAAGGCACAGTAGAAGATAGTTATGAGTGAGAAAAATTTTGACAACCAATTTTCATATTTCCTCACTAGACAGAAAATGTAGAGCTTTGGTGGAAAATGAAACAAAAAAATCAAATCTACACCTGTTTAAAAGACCATGATGGACAGTCACCTGTCATTATAGCTGTAGATGGTTCTTGCATTATTGATTGTGAAAGAGCTTGTTGGTTATATATCAGTTTGTTATAAAACAAATATACTGTAGCACTAACTTATGTGACTGACCATAAAATTCACAATAGTTGGTCCTCTGATAGACAACAAAGCAGTGCAACTGCATGGCAAAAATATTACTTGGATGTACTTGCCAAGTTGTGTAGGTGTAAAGCTAAGTAAGGAAACTAACAAATACTAATTTCTACCTTTTTAGGATATCGACCTTCTCTGCACTAGTAAAGTGAAAGTAACACAAAAGTTCTCATTGCATCCAAAGAGAACTAAATCAAAGTAATGTGTAGTGTAGCTAGGAAATGCAAAATGATTAGGTATCAATAAGACAATATACAGACCACTAGTTGCAACAGTAAAGGAACTCTCTTTTACCTTCTTTGAGCCAGTCTCCATATAAAGGATTAGTGGTCGATGGTACTGAACTTGGAAATTGTTTAGCCAGGATGTAAAGTTCATCCACTTTTAGTTTCAAAATTCTTAGGATCCTTTTATTGAAACTTGGAACCCAGTAATGGTTGGATGCATTTTCTTTTACAAAGCTTTATTTGTTTATTTTTTGTTTCCTTTAGATCTAGACTTAAAATACCTTTTACAACTGAAAGCATGCGAAATTTTCTTTCATAGAGAGTAGTTTCAAAAACATTTATTTGTCAGTTACAACATTTTGTATAAGAATATTTTGATAATATTTTTGACTTATTATTGCCTAAATGTGTATTTGACTTACTCTTGTGGAAAAATGCATTTCAAATTAAGCATGCTCATCAAATTCAATTGTATTTGTCATTTTATAAGAAATTTCTCACGATCTAAACAATGTTATTCTTTGTTATTTTCATTGTAGCTCAGAACAATGAAGGAGCAATTGCACAGCTCATCATAGTAATAACCATGTGCCATTTTATCCACTATTGCACTAAGGTGGCATTTTGTAGTAACATTTTATAACTTTAAGTTTATTTTACAAAAGCTATAAGTTATATGAGGAATCTAGGCATGTTGGATTATATTTCAGTAATGCAGTATAAATAAGCATGTGGTGATGACCAGTAACATCATTATTTAAATTAAAAATAGTAACATATTCTTAACTAGAACTTATCACAGAAACTGAAGTTTTAACTTTTTGTAGACAAAGTGGTTTTTTTTTATGATGGAACACGTAATTGACATTTTCATTCATAATTTTGTTAGGCTAGAATCTTCTGTTGTTTGTTCTTGTAATATAATTAAGCTGTAAATAACATTTGTTGCAAATGAAAAAAGTCAGATCATGTTTGAGCCATTGTATGCTATGAACTCTTGTTCTGCAATAATGATAAATTATTTCCTCATCATTTAACTTCTTTACTGTGCTTTTTGACCAGAGATTATCAAACTATACTATGGCAACTAATGTGTAGCCTTTCCAGCAACTTTTCATCTTTCTTCCCTATCTCTCTAACTTGTGGTATTTCCTTCTTTCCATCATTTTAAACTTATTTGTTTAATTGGGATATTCTTCTGGTTCTTTGCACTCTCATATAGACTCCATTTGAACCCTTAGCTGCCTGTTCTTATCCTCTTTCCTTCTCTTTGAGGTTATCACTGTTCCTTGACTGTTGATCCCTTTCTTGCACATAAATCATTCTAATCCCAGTAATCCTTTGTGCCCATTCAGACAGTCTGGTGTTACGTGATAAACACTGCTATCTTTTGGGATGACTGCAATCACCTGTTCTTGGTGTGTGATCACTCCTCATTTATGGATCTTTAGTCCACTACACTTACCAGTTTGGTTGAGCAATTTATTCAGATTGTTTGTTGTTCATTTGAGGACATTCACAGACTTAATCATTTCTTATCAAATTTCTCTCTTAACTCATTATATAGCTTCATTCTTTTAGTGATCATTGAATGACATTTTATTAAGTCTTATCTCTACCTCATAACCCACCCAGTGGCCAGTGTTGATTTGCAAGTTATACTTCACTAAATCTGCATTTACTAAGGAGTAACAGTCTACCTGCCCTGGTTTCTATGTGCTTGTTGTTGAGATGAAGTTTTACACAAGACCACTGTGGTGATGTGTGTGTGTGTTTATATATAAATGATTATAACCTAAAAACGTGCCAATCAGTGCAACATTTTCTGTTTATTATTTTTATTTATTTTTGTTTCAGCAAGTTTTTAGGTTGTAACAAACTACTATAATTAGTCAGGTTTGGATTTGCTGTTTTTAATACAGTCCTTGTAATTGTGTTTACTCTATCAGTATTAATTTTCTCTAAAATTGTTGTTATGTTGCACTTTTACATTGTTTAATCTTTATGAAGAGAAGTGTAAGAGCCTTAACTAATGACATATTTTGAAACCATAATTTAGCCTACTGAAATGATTATGGTAATTATATTGCTGCAAATGTTATAAAATGTAATAGTATAAGATGTCTCATATGTCCTGTTCTGAATACTTTCCACCCAATTACTCACAAAAATTCATTTTGTAAAACAAAAAATGTAATTTGTCTATTAACATGTACTAAATGTAATATGGAATATGTGAATCAAACTTCAAACCCATTGCATATAGGTATAAATTTGCATAGATCTCAAATTAAAATTAATGTAATGAATTCCATATAATTAAAACATTAGGATTCATCCTATTACCTCTGTTAAGATAACTATATTAGAAATTGTTATTGAAGATGCCAATAGTCTTCAACGAGAAAACTTCTACATTTTGAAACTAAGAACATTATATCCTTATGGATTAAACGAAGATTTAACTGATCTAAAAGTAGATGAAGTTAATAACTTACCTTGTGAGTGTGAAAATAGTTTATTTATTGATACTTTTCATAAACATAGTTACTAGTAACTTGAAAATTATAAAAGATTAAATATTAGATGAAATACTCAAAAAAGGATCTAAATACAGAATAGTCACAAAATGTAATAAGAATAATGTTCTAAAATCTATTGAAAACAATATTGATGAATATATTTTAAAACTTAACTATATTACATCTTATCCACCTAGATGGTTTATGAAATGAAAGTTTTATGTACTTAACAAAAATAAAAAATTATCCATACAGATTTATCATTTCATCAGTTAGAAAATAAGATCCAAGAATTTCAAGAAAAATGTTAGTTCTTATTGATAAGGCTAAGTGTAATATTGGTATCATCCATAAAAAATTTCATGCATCAGTTATAATAAAAGAAATCAATAGTACACAAACATTTAAACTTATTAACCAATCCAAAGATACAGTAATTAATAATTTCATTAAAGTTCATAATAAATGTTATTCTAAATAAAATCCTGATGTAGATTTACCTCTTCTTTATACTGTTCCCACATTTCATAAATATCAGATTACGATTTATATGTAATTCAGTAAGAACAATTATTAAACAAGTGGCTATATTATTAAATAAAGAACTTAATATTTTACTTGATAAAATTAAAAGTGTAAGTGTTCATAATAAAAAACATACTTTTGGATAATAAAAGATAATCAACCTATTTTAAAACATCTAAAAATTGTGAAGAAATAAATAATATTCAAACATTTAATTTCACCACATTGCACACCACAATTCCATTGAAAGATTTAATCTTTGTTTTAAATTCATTAATAGAACAGTTCTGTTATCCTTTTATAGGACTGTAAGAAAGAAAATTTAGCTCCAAAAACATAAAAGATATATTAAGTTTCTGTATTTACAATAATTTATATAGTTTTCAATAACCAGGTTTTTAAACAAGTAATAGGAGTTCCAAAGGAAGCTAACTCTTCTACTTGTATATCAAATTTGTATCTTTACTATTATGATAATAGATTTATTGAAAATGTCACAAATCCAGATATTTTTACCTTAACTTACAAATATATAGATGATTTAATTAGTATAAATAATCCTGAAATAAATAACATTATCAACACTATTTATCCAGCAGAATTAAAAATTGAAAATACTTCAGTATTTAATACAGAAGTGCATTATTCTGATTTAGAAATTAAAATCATTGGTAAGGATGTCAGTGTGACTGTTCTGCCTTTCCAATTTATGGCTTACCCTATTTTAATAGTAGTGTACCATATCATTCTGTAAAAAGCATTATAATTTTGCAATTAAAATTTGTAATAAATTTCAATATTTTATCAGTAATTTTAAAATTCTGATACAAATATTAATAGTTAATGGATTTAATAAAGAAACTTTAAATAAAATTATTAAACTATTTTGTAACAAATATAAGAATGTATTATATAAATAAATAAAAATTATAGAAATTTTACTAAACATTTCTAAACTAATTTTAGTTATAAGGTCATTTAACAACTTACCTATACTTTATGCACATATACCACATATAAAAGCTTGTTTATAGAACAATAGTTATTTAAATAAACTAGATGGGACTCTTCATACTGGTATAATTTGTTTACTGGGCTACCAGTTAGTGCCTACCTACCATGATGGGGGCTGAAATGCTAACTTCAAGAGGTTTTTAACTTGCCCCCAAATTAGAATCTGATTCTTCTTACTCTTATTCTTCAATTTTTTTTCTTTTCTACTTTGGAGAGCAGCTGCCTTCCCACAACTGTCTGCAGGCAGTGAAGGGTGATATAGATATAGGACATTGTGGGCTTGAGCACCTACATCTTGCTCTCCTAATTTCTATTTTTATATCTATTGCTACTCCTTTATTTTATTTCTGTATGTGAGACTGGCAAATGGGTGTTAAGACTGATAGATGGTGTATCCCCATTGCAATGTCAGTCCTACTTCTGCAGTCACCTTCAAAACCTAGGGTAAATTTTATATCCCACATTATAGCTTGTATCCTGGGATCTTTTTAATTAGTGCAGCATTTTTTTGTTTAATATTTAGATTATTTTTGTTTCAGCTTGTTTTTAGGTTATAACAAACATATAATTAGTCAGAGGTTTGGATTTACTGCTTTTAATGCATTCCTTTTTTCATTTGATTGTGTTTAACTTTATCAGTATTAATTTTCTCTAAAACACACACACACACACACACATTATATAAATAATATGCTTGAAGTTGTCTTTACAGAACTTTCCTCACAAATTTTTTGATCAAACTATACAAGTCTTATATCACCAGAAAGGCTTATCTGAAGAGTCCAAACTGCATGTTGACTTTTCCATTTAGAATAAATTTAGATTTTTTTTTGCTTTGTCAAACTTTTTAATGCAATGAGTGTGCTACATGATGACATAATGTCATTGTCATCATATGGCAGCTAGTTTTGATTTCAACTTTAGTTTTTCTATTTGCAAAGTATTTCATACAAACAACACTTAACCCACATGTTTTTCATAATTTTGCTCATCTATTTTTCTCTACCTTGTAGACTTTACAAGTGCCCAGTCAATTGCTCCAACCTATTTTCTTCTTCAAGAAGATGCTTAGGTGGGTTTTCTCACCAAATTTAAAAGTCATTTACTGCACTCTCACAGTATCTTATTCATTTGGAAGTTCACTTTCTATCTCAATGAAGCCCAACCATCTCCACTTTGGTTCATAGATATGTAGCAGGCATTCACAAACTTCTTCCCTTCTTTTTTTTTCTGCACAAGAGGTTCTCTCTCTTTTCAGTTTCTTGTGCAGTGGAACTTTTCCCAAGATCCCTTGGATTATCCCATTTTTCTACCATCTGAGATTAGAACTGACCTTGCTGGTGGTTAAACAGAGACTTGACCACAGTGGGTATTCCCATTTTTTTGTCTCACACCAGTTTTCCATCTGTTTGTAGATGCTTCCCCATAGATTTGGGGCCAGTTGTCATTCTAGGAGGCTACTTTCCATTTTCAAATCCATGAACCTTTCACAGTTTATCAGGCCCTGTCTCATTCCTCCCATTTTTGCAGAGGTGGTTGGTTATAGTTCATTCTGACAATTTCACCATTGTCAGATATATTATGAAGTAAATGGAAACAAAGTCCAGATTTTTTTTGTTTTCAGGCTGGATTTTCTGTGCTAAACCATCCTTTGCTGGGACAGTGGTAAGTCTATAGATTTACAACACAAAATTCAAGGTTTTAATTCCTCTCAGCAGACACAGCAAATAGCCTGATGTGGCATTGCTGTAAGAAAAACACACACCTATACTAGATCATCAACCACAACATAATTGTTTAGGCATGTTACATTCCTGGAGTAGTTCCCCAGTGGCACAGCAGTATGTCTGAGGACTCACTGTTAAAAACTGGGTTTTGATATCTGTGGTGAGCAGAGCACAGATAACTTATTGTGTAGGTTTGTGCTTAATTCCAAATAATCAATCATTCCTGGAGTTATTAATCTTGTGGCCAGTTATTTATTGTATCCCAAGCAGGTTTTCTACATGGAGTGGTCTCTTTATCCTCAGGTTTTTGTGTGTGGATATGTTCTCAACTGGTATTTCACATACATATTACTTTCCTACTCACTGGAATGCTTAACATCTTTCATGTTTTGTCTCCAGTTCCTTACCCCTCGTTATTGGAAGGGTCTACAACAATCACTCTTTGCCTGGGTCTTTTCATTTATCAAGCTCACTCCTTGTTTACTGCTGGTTGCTCCATATTGGGCTACTAATATGTGGTTCCCTCTACTCTGGTCCTTACTGAAGCTATAGTTCTTGCCTTTATCCCTGACCTGATCCTTTCTCCAACAACCATGTTCACCACAATGTTACCACATTCCAGCTTCATGTGTGACTTTTCTTCATTCCTGTGCTTCAACCTTGGGACTTGCCCCTTGTGTAATGTCTTTCTTTGCCTGAATCATTCATCCATTCTCCTTTTTTCATGTACCTGAGGCTTTATCCCTACTTTGGACTTTTATCTATTGGTCTTGGCTTTCAACCAACCTGTCCTTCTGTTCTTCATTTACCCTTGGGTCTTCATTTGGTTGTTTGTTTTGGATTTGTCTGTTTCAACTGTTTTCTTTTAAGGTCACTTTATCAAACATTTTTTATCAGTTATGTTTTTCAACTCTGTCTCTGCATTCCCTCGGTGTGGATTTCTGTACGTGGTGAGGGGACCTACCAGGGGAAGTTCTGTTCTTTCACTTTACCTCCTTTGGGATCTAAACATTTACCCATGTGTTTGCTGTGCGTAGTGACCCGTAAAGGGGAGGAAAGGATCCTGGTGATTGAGGGGTCCAACCCTAATACACCACTTTGGTCTTGAATTCCTGTAGATGGGCAGCCTAGGGGTGACCCCCTTGGGTCAGTCAGCTGGTCCACTTGAGCTAGGGTCAACTAAGTGCAAGTGTTGGATGTTCTCAACAGGTGTTGTGGGCATTGTATTTGATGCTTATGTTTGGGTATTTTGCTCACAAAACCCTGACATTGCTGCTGTCCTTGTTTGGCATTTTAACACATCCCTTCATAGGGTTCCATGGTGAGTGGGGTCAATAGGCAATGAAATATTCCTTTTTTTTTTTATTATGGATCCTCCAAAAGAAATTTTAAATAAAATAGTGAAAAAACAGTCCATAGGTAAACGACCACATCTTGAAGATTCTGAGCAGCAATCTTCACCATCTGTAACTTATTTTCTTATACTACATTCTACTTCAGACAAACCTTTAGAGCAGATATATGCTTTTTTTCATTCAGAATGGACTAGATGGATTTGCTGGCTCTCCAAAGTAAGTAAAGAAACTTCGATCTGGTGATATATTGGTGGAAACATCCACATCTCAACACAGTGAACTCCTCTTGCATTCAAAGGCAAATGGGGATATACCTATTGAGGTTACACCTCATGCTACTTTGAATTCATCACTAAGAGTTATTGTTGAGAGGGATTTGAAGAACATCCTTGAGTCAGAGATTCTTGCTGGTTTCTCCACCCAAGGAGTTTCTGCAGTGAGGCATATCTCCACTTGGAAAGATGGAATTATGATGCCAACCAACGTCCTCATTCTGACATTTACATCACCATGTCCACCTGTCACCATCAAGGCAGGTTATCTTAATGAAAATGGCCACCTTGATACAATGGAACTCTCGAGGTTTACGTTCTAATCTGGCATCAAAACACTGATTGCTTCCTACCATTTTGCATGTCTTTCCTTACAGGAAACCTTTCTGAAACCTGCCAATACAGTCACCTTTCAGTAGTTTTCTTTGAATAGAAATGACAGGCTGTGTGATGGATGAGTACATGGGGAGGGATGGCATTATTGGTTGATCAGCATGTGTCCACCCTGTCTTTGCCACTCGACACACCCTTGGAGAACGTAGCCATCTGTGTTTCCTTGTGTTGTATCATCACTGTTTGTTCTCTCTACCTGTTGCCTGGAGAGACCTATGATCAATCAAATCTTGATGATCTCATTAAACAGTTGCTGTCTCTTTTTCTAATTTTGGGAGACTTAAATGGATATCATCCCCTCTGGGGAAGTGCTGATTTTGATGGGAGGGGTTGCTCTGTAGAGTATATGCTCTCTGATCACAACCTTTCTCTTTTCAATAGCAGTTCTTATACTTATTTTCGTGTACCTAGTCAGTCCTTTACTGCTATTGATCTCTCAGTTTGCTCCCCTTCACTGTTCTCCTAGTTTTCATGAAGGACTGACAATAATCCATGCGGTAGGAATCATTTTCTTATAATTGTGAGAGAGACTGTCTGTGATCGATGCTGGTGGAAGCTGGATCAAACAAACTGGCCCTCTTTCACTGCTGTTGCAGAACTTGATCCTGTGTGGCACCAGTAACTGACTGTATTATACAGGCAGCTGCTCAATGTATTATTAAAACCTTTTACGTTTTCCATGATACCCTCATCTGTGGTGGAATCCTGCCTGTCACATGGCATGGAAGGCTCAAAAATGGGCCTGGGATACTTTTCGTAGGTATCCCACACTCTCGCACCCCATCCCTTTCCAGCAGGCCCGTGCACATGCTTGGTGGGTAAGATGTCAAGGCCAGAAAGAATCTTTGATTGTTTTCACAACCAGCATATCTTCTACCACCAGTTCCAAAGTCATATGGGACAAGATTCTAAAGGTCAGTGGGCAATTAATTCTATCCCCCTCTTGATCTTGCTCTCTGGTTACCAAGAAGTAGCTGATACTTGAACCATAGCTGATACTCTAGGTGAAAGCTTTTCTGGGTACCTAGCACTTCTGCTTCTTTCTCCACCTTCTTAGCCATCAAGATTCAGGCAGAGCAATCACCTCTTTCCTTTTGAGCTGATTGTCTCTATGACTATAATCGTCCCTTTACATTGGTGGAACTCAAACTGGTCCTTCATTGGTTGGACTTGATGATATACACTATGAAATGCTGTGGCATCTATCTGCTGCTTCTCCTGCTTTTTTGTTGTTGTTGTTGTTTTTAACCAGATCTGGCAGGAGAATGTTTTTCTGATGCCTGGCACTAGGCTATTGTCCTACCTTTCTCTAAACCTGGGAAGGATCCCAAGATTCTTTCAAACTACCATCCAATTGCTTTGACAAACTGTCTCTGTAAGACCTTAGAGAGGATGGTTAATGCTTGTCTTGTTTGGTTCCTCAAATCAAACAACCTCCTCTCACTCACCCAGTGTGGGTTCTGACAACAACGCTCCACCATGGACCACCTGATTCAACTTGAAATGTCAATCTGAGAAGCCTTTTCTCAAATGACAACATTTTATATCAATATTCTTTGACATTGAGAAGGCTCATGATACAATATGGAGGTATGGCATTTTGCGGGACCTCCGTATATATAGGTTTCGAAGCCGTTTGTCAATTTTTATTAAATTTTAATGGACAGATGATTCCAAGTTTGTGTGGGTTGGACACTTTCCTGTTTATTTCTACAGGAACTTAGAGTTAGTGTTATTGGTGATGGTGACACTGTCCACCTTGGAAATGTTTTTAGTTTTTTAAAGGCCATTAATCTTTTTAATGCTATTTAAGTTTTTTAATTTATACATTAGACCCTTGTTAATGTGATTCCCTTTTAAGAATCAAAGTACATCTAGTTCAATTTGAAATTAGAAAATGGCTGTAACGTCAAATAACTCAAAATTAGGACTGGAAAGGTCAACTTTAGGTGACTAATGCTGCTGTTTGAACTACCTTTTAGTCATTCTGGTGAGTTATAATTAAAATTTGTTGCAAGTCTTTTAAAACTTTTATTACTTTACTTTCTGAAAATGTTCATAACTTCAAATAACTCTGAACCAGGACTGGAAAGACCAACTTCAGGTGACTGACAGTGGTTTTTGAGCTTATCTTGTAATCTTCCTAGTGAGTTATGATAATTACAGTTATGTTACAGAAAGTCCTTTACAACTTGTATTACTGTAGTTTTTCTCTTGCTGATGTAGACTAGATGTAAACATTGGTTTTAATGCTATTTATGTTTTTTAAACTTTGTTTTACCTTAATTTCCTTTCATTAATTTTACTGAATTTAATTTTAACTTTTTACTGGATGTTTTACACAGATAGCCTAGTTGCTTTGTGCCATAAAACACCAAACCAACCAACCATCTCTGCAGAGTATTATGCTTTTCTCCATATTTACCACACCAACTATTCTTTTTACATACCTTTATCAAATAACTGTCTAAAACTGTGATCCATTTAAACTTGGCATTATCATTCCTTCCCATCTCATCTATTTACCTTCTCCTACTTTCCTTCTTCTTCATCTAATAGCTGAAGCCTGTTGCTTAGCACAACATGCTCCCTAGGCCTAAGTGCATTAATTATCATGTTTACCTTCCTGAAAACCCCTTTTATCTACTGAAATCTTTCTACTAAAGTTCATTAACTCTTTAACGGTGACCATCATCAATTGATGCTGCTACCTACAACATTCCTGCTGTTTAAGGGTTAAACCCTGTTGCCATTTCCTCAATTTGCATTTCTCTGTCCTAAACTTAGTAACTGTAATTAATACTGACCCTACTCTCTCCTTCAACCTGCAAAACAAATGGTGCAACTTCACTTTTGTCTTTCTGAAAGTGAATGTTCATCCAGTATTTTCTATCCTTGCATCTATTGCACCCCTAGTATTGCAGGCATCTAACACCTACACTATTCCTAACCATTTCAGTTTTGCTTAGGACATTACAAATGTTAGTAATGGCCTTCAACTTAGTTACAAACTTAGCTAAGAAACTTTAGTTTAATTGCTATACTGTGGTCATACTTGATAAGTTATCATTTTTGCTTCCTTGCTTATGTTATTTCACAGGCCCAGCATGGCCAAGTGGTTAGGGTGTTTGACTTGCAATCTGAGGGAGGAAGGTTTGAATCGCTGTTTCACCAAACATGCTTACCCCTTTCAGCTGTGCGGTTGTTACAATGAGCAGTCAATCACACTATTCATTAGTAAAACAGTAGCCCAAGATTTGGTAGTAGGTGGTGAGGATAAGCTGCCTTCCTTCTAATTTCTCAGTGCTAAATTAGGGATGTCTAGTGCAGATAGCCCTTGTTTAGTTTTGCATGTAATTCAGAACAAATAAACAATGCTATTTCATTACAGTGGGTTGATTAGAATAGACAGACACTTATTTCTCTTTTTATTAGGTATCTTCTTGGGCATTGGGTGTAAAACATTAGGTACACTTTTAAGGTCAGCTATTCATAAAATAAATTTAATTTTTATTGCTTATCAAGATTATTTAACAGAAAGTGCATTTAACTAAAAATGTTTAGCAATCAGCATTAAAAATATTTCTACTCTTAAATATTTATTGCAAAACATACCACAGAAAACCCATATTTATTGTGCTTGGATATAATGAGCTGATACTCTACAAATGTAGCTTCCCTTTGGCCTTCACATTTGGTATAAATGGCAAAACTTTTTCATTTTCTGTTTTGCACCTCACTGCTTTTTCTTTAATCTTTGATATTATTTGTCACTAAAATTATGCTATTATAATAATTTAAAAATTGAATTCTTAGGCTTTAGTATTAGATTATTTTCATAGTAATTTTCATAAATACTTAATAGGTTTACACTATTTTATTATATCCTTTGTATAAGCATTGGTTTATACTCAGATGGTAAGCTAGACATCAGGAAAACCTTGATTGATAGTCTTTGAGGAATACATATATTGTAAAAATAAACTACCTTTATATGTAGTTTACAATTGACTGTTATTTCAGAAAATTGCAGGTATGCTTATTAAACAAACCTTTTGCATCCTTAATTGCATTTTTTAAATAAATGTTTGTTTTAGCTGAATTACTTGTGGATAAGGCTATGGAACTAAAGTACATAGGAGGTGTTTTTGGTGGAAACATCAAACCTACTCCATTTCTGTGTTTGGTCCTAAAAATGTTACAGATTCAGCCTGAAAAGGATATCATTGTTGAATTCATTCGTCAAGAAGATTTTAAGTGAGTCTGATTGTTCTTTACCTTTCGTGTGTCATACCTTTGTATAGAGTAGGTTTAAAGTTTTGATCTACCTGTTGTCTATTTACATCCATCAACTGAACAAAATCAATGATTAATAGTTATTTACAAACAATATTTTTAGGGCTTAAAATTATTAATAAATATTAAATATATATAAAACTAGTTTATGTAATGTTATGGTAGTAATGCCCTTTCTGTAGGAGAGCAGCACAACACAACAATCAGTAAATAAAGTGTGAATTGAGATCAGGGTTTTCATCATTATTACTACTTTGAGGGGAGTTCTTTAGAGTAGTTTTCTATACATTTGTTAATGGTTTTTAATGTTTTGCTTGTTCTGTCATTATATGAAATTAATAAATGTTATTAGTTTTAAACTTCTTAAACTAATTAATATGTTACGTGCATAAAAAAGTTTTATTCCTTCAAATAACACATTTTTAATATAATAATTTGATTTTTATTGACACATCTCCTTAGGTATGTCAGAGCACTTGGAGCCTTCTATATGCGACTGGTAGGGACTTCTATAGATTCCTATAAATATTTAGAACCACTGTATAATGATTATCGGAAGATTAGACGACAAAACAGACAGGGCTGTGAGTTTGAACATAAGTTTAATTTAATCTTGTAACAAGAGGACACATAATACTAAGTTAGTTAATGGAATAGTGTAAAAGTTGCTGCATAAAGCGAGTGAATTGATTCAGGGACAGAAGAAGAGATATCACTGATATTGCTAGATTTTTTTCCTTTCTTACAGTGGGAAAAAACTTAACCAAATTATATATAATTTGAAACAAACTTGCTAGATATTAACTAGTTTTTACTTTTATAAGTTTTAAGTAATTTAATTTAGTTTTATATCATTTTTTATATTTTGAAATCTTTAAATTTTTTATTGTGAGGCTTGTTTTCAAAAATATTAATTCCTTTTGTCTGTTTGTATTTTAAGTTACAAAGTTCCATGTCAGATTCCTTATAAATTTCATTTTGATTGATATTTATTAACATATTTCTTTTGATATTTTATTTGCTAATTATAATAGTTGTCAATTCCAGCTTTAAACTGAAATAATTATACAAAAATTGACTTACTGGTGTCCTATGACTAGAACTTTCATAATGGCTAAGTAACTATATTTTTGCTGACAATATTCTTGGTCCAGATAGGCTTATATTTAATAAATATACTTTTTTTTTCGTTGAATAGTATACTCTTTATTTATATTGTTTGATTTTGGTAAATTTAACAATGATATTGAATAAATAAAGATTTCAGTCATTGGAATATTTTGCCATTGCTTACTGTACTAGCTAAACCTAACTAAGCGTACCTGAAGAAACTTTCAAACAAATACAAGTTAATATGAAAAAAAATTTCAGGAAGAAAAAGAACATACATAAAAACAAAATATTACCACAAAACAATAAATTACTTTCTATAGCACTTTATCAACTTTACTTTTATGTAAGTAGTTTATACTCTGCTCTATTCATAGATATTTAAAACTTCTATGTAGCTTTTCCAAAGTTCTCATATAACATGCTGTGATATAAACTGGTTTGAATGAAAGGCTATATTAAATAAAAACAGTGAAAGAGAAGAGAAATCACATAAATAAAATATAGATAATTGTATTCTGAAAGAATGATACTTTCTTAGCAGATATTAACTTTTGCTTTGGAATGGGAAGAAACTCACAAAAATTTATAAAAGCATTACCTACAGACAAGACTCTTAGAAGCTGTTCTGAAATGAAAACTTGACATTTGTTTTTAATATTTCTTTGGGTATTAAGAATTAACTAAATGTTATGGAATGAGCAAAATTGATTCTAGAAAATGAAGTTAAAAGTTGTTGAAATAAGGGTTTATTATTTGTTGAACCTTGATGTTTTGATTTATAAAGTTTAAGAGGTGAATACTGAATAGTTCAGATATATAATATAAAACTGAAATGGTTGTTGTAAAGAATAGTCAGCTATGAAGTAAACATATTTTTTCAAGCTTTCAAGTTCTTGTATGTTTAAATTTTTGCCTGAAGTATAAACTATTTTATTTTTGTATAATGCAAACGTTTTTGAAGACTTGTAAACAAAACCTTCAGTTCTGTTGAATCAATACTGATTTTTTTCAGATGCTGTATGATTGTAAAAAGTTTTACTGAGTAGGTTTTTTGTATTGAAAATGTAAGATTCTAAATGAAACTTAGCATAAGTAATTAATTTTAGAGTAGGTGCTTTTCAAATGTTAAAATCTTTTAAGTTATTTAAGAATTAACCAGTTTTGTTCCTTATGTAAAATAATTTTAGTATATGAAGCAATCTACATGGATGAGTTTATTGATGAATTACTTCATGAAGAGCGTGTTTGTGATGTAATTTTACCCAGGATACAGGTAAGTATTTTTAAATGAAAACCTAGATAATCTCTTTATTTGAGAGTTTGTATGTAGATACATACACCAAATATTTGTGTTAATATATTGCATTAGGTTACAAACTCTTTTCTGCTTTATAGTAAGCTATTTTCTGTATAATTCAATCCATGTAAAAGTTAGTGTAATTATGATTACAAAAAGAAGAGAACTTTATTTCTAACAAATATTTAACATAATTCATTGGAAACTGTACTGTGTAATAATATTGTTATTTTTTATAACTACTGCTAAAATAGTTGTTTCAAAGTATTTCATAATTTTATTGCCTATTAATTTCCAGATTTTTTATTTTTAGTAACTGTGAACTTTAATTAGTAATCTATTTAGGAATAGCAATAACATTTTAAAATACTGTTTATTTTGAACATATATACCTATTTTTCCCAGAAATTTATCGAAGAGTAACAAATTTTGATCTATTTGAATGAAGCCACAGAAGTTATTATTGACTCTTTCATAATATGGGCATTTTAAGAATAGTCAGGAATAGTTCAATACATAAGAAAACAAAGGAAAAGAGAAAAAGTGTTTTTTTCTTTTAATGTTTTATAATATATATTTTGCCATCATACAGTTTCTATAACAGAAAATCTTTATTCATTATTGTTGTTAGAAACGTCAGGTTTTAGAAGAACTTAATGAATTAGATCCAAGAGTTAGTGCTTTAGACGATGACTTGGATGACGTAGAATCAGAAGAAGAGGAAGAAGAAAAGGTTGGAATATTCTAGAATATGTTTTTTTTAGTTTCTAAAACGTAATGAAAATATCAACATGATATTTTTGTGTTTAAAACCTTGGAAAATAGAATATAAAACTATTAGATAAAGTTATCCATTTATTATCTTAGTCTGGAGTTAAAATACTTGTGCATATATGGTAGGGGGTGTGACAATTGCATATCAATTATTTTAATGGATAGTAATATATATGATAACTTAAGTCTAGTTGTTTATTGATTTCAAATGCTAACTTTCTGCTGTTGTCTTCAGAGACATCCTGAGAAAAACTGTTTCTAGTTATAATAACCAGGTTTTGATCCTGGGTTTCTTAAAAGAAAAACTGATGTGCTGTACACATTTGTTTGAATTCTTCCCTGTTAGGACTTGAATTAAATGTTAGAATGATTTTAAGAGGAATAACTAGGTTTAGCTGACTTCCATGCTAGATTGACCAAGTGTTTATTAAAAGTTAAGTGTATGTAGCAGATTTTCCTGTTTTTCTTTTTCATGTGTGGTTTTGTTCTGATATTGTTTATTATTCAATTTTATTTTATGGCCATTTTTTTCTCTAACACTGGACTATTAGAGTTAGGTCAGTACTACAAAAACTTTCATGATTTTTGCTTTTTATACAACTGAATTTTGACTTTTGTTGGTTGTTATTTCTAGTATATTGGGGTTCATGTTCTCTTAAGATGTTATAAATGGTGTTTTTCCTTATCATTTAGTTCTTGGGTGGTTTTGTATGATATGGCTTATGAACAGTGTTTTAACTTTGTACTGTTTAGATATATCTTCTATTGTTTTTGTGGATATCTTGACAAATGGCTGTATGATAATTTCATTTATTTCTGTTATTGACAGTTATTTTTTTTTATCAAATGTTTAACAGTTGTAGTAATAGTAATATTTTTATTCCTTCAAAGTATCTTCTGTATCTCAAATCTTATTCACCATGGAAACGAGCCAGCCTGTAACACTCCCATCTTCACATTGTTGGAATTGTTTGATTTATAGTTGAGGTACTGGCAAGTACCTATGGTTTTCCTTTAAACTTCTAAAAAAAAACTGTTGATGTCCTGTTTGACCTATATATATGCTATTCCAGTCTTGGCATTTTAATTAGTAAACATTACTGTTGCACAACATTTTGCATGATTGTTTGTACGGCAGAAGACTGATCTGGTCTATAAATTTCTTATTTTCATTGTGTTATATATATTTCATGAGAGAGTTTTCCAGTGTAGCTTATCTTAAACCATTTCTTCTTATTACTATTGTCCTTTGGTACAGTATATTGGTATATTAATTTTAGGTTTATGGGTTTTAATTTTTGAAAAATAATGTGTCAATTAACTTTGTTTGTATAACCATTGTTGACAGCATAATTGTTCTGGTCTTTTTCCTCATTTCTGTAACTATGGAGTTTCATTAAGTACTAATGGTTTGAAATATCAATTATCTTTCGATATACCTTTAAACTATACACCTTTAAATTTGTAGCCAGTGCAGAAAAGTCCCACACCAGAACATTATTTAACCTCAGCACAGAAGCGAGAAGATGACAAATCTAGAAGACAGAACTCACCAACAAGGCATAAGAGGGTTCGCAGCAGATCTCCTCACAAACGAGAAAGGTCACCACGAAGAAGGTCACGAGAAAGAACTGAAAGGGAAGACCGCGACCGTCGTCGACATAGGTCTCGAGAAAGAGATTATCATGGAAAAGAAAAGGATCGAGACTATAGGCATCGTTCTCCAGGTGTGATATGATACTCAAATTTTTCACATTAACCACAATAATTAGAAAATAACACTATATCATAATGTAAACTTGATATTGCATAAGATATTCATAGATATTGCTTATTTTTTTACTCTTCTTTAATAAATTTGTACAAGCATTTTTAAAATTTAATATAGGTCATGAAAAAAGAAGTCATGAGAAAAAGTCAAGTCATCGGAGTAAACACAGTCGCCGTGAAAGAGAATCTAAGGAAAGTTTTGATATTGCAGAGTCTAATGCATTACGTGCTAAGCTTGGACTTGCTCCTTTAAGGCGATAATCTATAAAGAAATCATTACAGTGCATTGAAGTGGATGAGGTACTGGAAATAATGAATGACATTTTAGAAACTTAAATTTTGTTTTGAAATCCTGCATATGCTTTTTATAGTGTAAAATTATATGTTATCATTGTAATTAAAATCACCATCAACACTTTTTTGTTGTTCAAAAGTCATTCCTAGTGCTTTGAATCATAAGAAAACTTGCAAAAATCTTGCATTGTTTTTAAAGCCTAAATTGTAACTTCTTACACAAAATTTCTTTTATGGTTCTTACAGATATGAGCAATACTAAAGCTTTTACATTGAAAAATATTTTAAATAGTTTATGTTAGATAAAAATAACTATGAAGCCTGATTTATTCACCATTGTCATTAAACTTTACTAGTTTCGGAGAATATTGCCCCTTTCGGTAACTCTAGAAAAGAGTAAAATTAAATAAAAAAAACAAACAGGCTTCTGTATATTCACATTATCATACAGTTTAACTTTTAAGTTACTTTTTAACAGAGTCACAATGATCACATTAAAGGTAACTTTGGTAACCCTATTAATATGTAGCTTCCTTTTGACCAATCTTGTAACTACCATGTAACCTGCTTGCCTGTCTCACCACTTGTAGTTCTTTTTGCCAAGTTCGTTTATAAGAATAGATTTATATTCTTTCCATTTTGGTACTTTCTTGTTAAACTTATTTTTTTACATTTGAGTTGAAGAAGGTGACTGACATTGCTTTACTTGGCAGAGGTTGTGCAGTTGTTTTTCATCAGTGATAGCAATGTTTGACAGAGGAGTAATATTTTTATATATTAAACATTTTACAATGTTCATATGCTTGTAAACTGTCTTTAATCTTACAATTTTTGTTTTATTTGCATAATCTCTAGAATTTATTAAATGAAGATCAAAAGTTTTTAGTAAAACTTCATATTTTATATTATTTTTTCAACCTTAACACTGAAGGTAGTAGAATCACCAATATATGGTAAAATAAAAAGTTGGCAAATGTGAAATAAATCTAAATCACCCTCTTTTTCTTTTTATTTCAAAAGTAACTGCATATTATGGCAGACGATTACACACTATTTATTCTTGCAGCCAAAGCTTAATAGGCTTTTTAAATCTGGGTTAATTTAGTTTTATTGCTTTAGAAGTCAATTTAAATCCTCTTAAAGTATGCCAAAAGCTTTGTGTTAAGAAATAACTGAGTTGAGAGTACACACAGTTGAATTACAGTCATGTCTTGCAAGGTATGTGTACTATGATAGCAGTACCACAAGTACTTTTTGAAGTTTTCTTATCTAGTCTAATACGTTTCTAACTTGTAAATTTTAGTGACTTTTTTAACAACAAATACAAAATATATTTGAAAAACGAAATTATAACCTATGTGCTTAAAAGATAAAGTACCTTAAGCCTACATTTTGTCAGGTTGTTAGTTGTGAAAAGCAAAATTATTTTTATTTTAAATATTCAGATTAACACACACATTATTATACACAAAAAATAGAATGGTCTAAAACTAATATAACTTGACTAGTTTCCTGACTGAACAGTAAGTGAATATTAAGAAATTTCCTTTAGCTGGTCAAGCTGCACCAAAAAGGACAAATTTTTTAACCTACTGCCTGAATGAACTAGCTTCGTAAAAAATTTAGTAATACAGAGTATTGCCTTTCTATTGGCTGTCAGTAATTCAATAGTATATATCAGAGGTAATTATTGATATTTTTGAATGAACGTGAAAGATTTTACTATCTTGTTTGTACCTCAATGAAACAAGAAGTTTGCAGTCTATAAATTTACACTATAAATTATATCTTTACTATAAGTGTTATTTATGCCAAGCTCAAATTGTAATAAAGGGGAAATTATAGGGTGGGAAATTGGAAAAAAAAAGATCATTTTATCGGTTAATTGGAACAAGAAGATAAAAAAAGCTATAGCAGGTGCAAAACACTTTTTATGAGAAAATGTAACTAAAATGATGAAAAGTTTGGGTATTTATGAAAGCCAGTGCTACAATTAGGATTTCAGACCATATTTGAACAGATCTGGTCTAGTGCATTCTAAAAAATAGTTTTACATATTTTTCTATTATCTAAGAAAAGATATAACAAATTTACATATTCAAAGTGAAAGGGAAACTTTTTTTGCCTACTCCCTGTATATATAAGAATTCTACACTACCTGAAGGGAACTCATAACCATTTTTTCCCTCAAGTGATATGCTGCCCAACTTGTAAGTAGTCTATATACGTTGCCAATGTAGTGTGTTCCAGGAAGAAAAAAATACCACTCTAAATAACAAACATCATATTAAAATGCAGAAACATAAAAAATACAGTTTTTAATAATGTACATGGAATGTGTATAGCATTGCAAAGAAATTAAAATTTTAAAATTAAAGATTTGATCGTTGTTTAGAAGTAGGTCTCTAATAGTTATGACAAAAGTAGTAACAATCGTATCTTTAAAGTTAATAACATTTTGTTTACTTTGAAGACCTAAATTCAATGACAAAGGATATTTTATTATTTCCAAAATCTTTCATTACTCAGTATACCAAAATTATTTGTTTTTTCATATCCTTAGTTTTCTTCTGTTATATTTTTGTTAAAACCATTGGGTAAAAATTATTGGAATTCAGCACAGTTGTCTTCCATTAGGACAACTATAATTCTATCACCAAACTGTTTTTAATTGTTTGTTGCATTGTTTCCTATTAATGAATTATTTTCAAAATATTGTACTTTTATCCCATTTTCCATATTAACATTGTTATATTAATGTTATTACTAATTTCAATAATAATTTCATCAATTGACTTTTCAATCTCTATCTAATTCACTTGTATTATTTTTTAATATATTTACATACTTTTTGTACCCTGCTAAAACTTTCTAGTTATACACAAGATTTAGTGGCACCATCAGTTTCTATGGCATGATAACCAACATTTATAATTTTATAATTTTTTTACATCATTTCCTATTAAAAAATTACTTTCCAAATATTGTAATTTTCTCATAGTTACAGTGTTTAATGAATTGTAATTTTATTATCTGACTCTGAAATTCTTATGCTTCCATCATTTTGTTTTTCTCTGATTTTTCTTTTTATCTTCTATGAGGCTTGATGTGGCCAGTGTTTGGGCACTTTGCTCTCAATCCGAGAATTGCGGGTTGAAATCCCCATCTGACCAAATATGTTCATCATTTTGCCCATGGGGACATTATAATGTAAGGGTCAATTCCACTACTCCTTGGTAAAAGAATAGCTGAAGAGTTGGTGGTGAGTAGTGGTGATTAACTGCTAAATTAGTGGGAGATAGTCTTCTTGTAGTTTTGTGTGAAATACGAAACAATTTTTATCTTCATAATTTGTATCGACTAAATCGGTTTCTGCTATCATTCTCTTGTTTTTAATTATCAGTATCAAAAGTATCATTGACTAATATTCTTTTTAATACATACAGTAATTTTTATTTCTATTAAGAATATTAAAAGATTTATCATTGATTTTTGTTTTGTTAAACATTAATAATAAATCAACAGCCTGATTGTTATTAATTGCACCTTTAACAATTTTAAATTGTTTTGTTTGAATATCAAAATTACCATTATAAGTTAATTTAAAACAGACTCCAGGTGGACTAATAGGATTCTGAAATACCTTCATACATGTATTATAAAAACCAGTATTTCATTTGTTATTACTAAATAGTTAATTTAGACTCGTAATCTGAGGATCGCAGGTTTGAGTCACCATCACACCAAACATGTTCGCTCTTTCAGCCGTGGGGGTGTTATAATGTGACGGTCATTCCCACTATTTGTTGGAAAAAGAGTAGCCCAAGAGTGGTTGGTGATGACCAGCTGCCTTTCCTCTAGTTTCACATTGCTAATTCAGGGACAGCTAGCGCAGATAGCCCTCGAGTTGCTTTGCGTGAAATTCAGAATAAACCAAACCAGACTTAGAACGCTAAAAAGTGGGTTTCGAAACCTTTGGTGGGCAGAGTACAAATAGCCCATCGAGCCCCATGTGGCTTTGCTATATGGAAAAAAACATACAGTTAAACAAACACACTGTATTTAGTTTGTTAAAAAATCTATGATAATTTTGAACATTATCATTTGTTACAACTTATTTAAGAAATGCGTCTAATATATCTACAGCTTGATTAAGAAATTTTAAAAATTGTAATAAATAATTAAAAACAACATTTACTGTTTACACAATTCAAACTTTATTGAAACCGTACGGCTTCCACTTTAAAACAACACTACAAGTACTAATTTCGACGTACGTCATTTTCAGGAGTTCACCTGTTTCATCTGGATTCTTAGATTCAAAGCTACAAAGCTATACGGGAACTTTTGGATTATCGCCATGCTTGAAAGTTCAGCTGGATTCATTCAACACTAACTAAAACCACTTATAAACACAGGCCATTTAATTCAATGGTGTTATTTTCGTTTTTGTATATTTAGGTTTATGCAATTTCATTTTAATTTCTATTTTTAAATTTCTTTATAAAGTTTGAAAATTAAAATAAGAAAAAACGCATTCAGTTTGTGATAACTTTCTTTCAATTTTGTCCCCCGCCAGTACAGCGGTATGTCTTCGGATCTACAACGCTAAAATCAGGGGTTCGATTCCCCTCGGTGGGCTGAGCTGATAGCCCTATGTGGCTTTGCTGTAAGAAACACAAACAAACAATCTTTCAATTTATCCGTTAACGCAACCGTACGTATCAATATTATAACCAAATGTGTGTCTGCCATGCTCTGTATGTCTGTCACTTGCCGTATATCCTGAACAATTAATCATAGAGAAAAACTATCAAAATACTTATTTTCAAAAGTTTAGGAAAATTTTTATTATTTTTTGCAATTTCTAAGCTTTCGTATCTATCTCAACATGCATCCATTAGTCTTTCCATGTGCTGAACAGTCAATCTGAAAAAAAAAAAACGTATTAAGAACAAAAATGTTTGTTTTGGAATGGAATTTCACGAAAAAAAAAAGCGGGACTTTTTCTGTAAAGTAATTGAAAGAAATATTTCATAAATATAAGTATAAAAAACGCATAAAAAGTGGAACTGCTTAAGTATCTAATTTCTGTTTTTATATCACTATTACATGCGTGTATGATTTTATTGTACCATAAATAAATTTGTTTGACTTGAATATCTCTCCTTTGACACTTCTTATAGAAAGGATAACTCTCAAAAAGCGCTCATTTCGGTAGCACTCTAGTATTTTTTTATGCTCAGTAAAATGACAAAGAATGGTGGCATTCAGTATAAAAATATCGTTGGCTTTATAGCGAAGGTGAGTGCTCTAATGTGTTGGATGCACCCATTGAATCAAAATCGGATATTTTTTGGCTAAAAATACATGTATTCAGTCGTCTTTATTTAAAAACCAACAATGGATAATGTTTCTTATTAGAATAACACATGGAATGACAAAAGATTATTATAAACATCTCATCAGAGAATCGTATTTCACGTACGCTCTGAATAAAGGGATTGGGTTGACTGCACGTCTTATATTTATTCATCACTGTTTTTAGAGAAAAAAATTCAATTAAACTGTTTCAAGGGGCACCTGCTAGTGTTTACTATAATTATAATCTTACATAGTGTAGCTTCATGAAAGTTTGTAAGTTTTTAGTAAACATCGAAAGTCTTTAACACGTAAAAAATCGTGATATTTAATAAGGTATTTGGGTTAAAAAAACCTTTAATGAACTAAACTGAATGAAAGGTGAATTTAATGCTAAAATTAAAAAAAATACTTCATCTTACAATGCGTGTATTTAGTTTGCAAAACTTATAAAACATCCAAAATGAGTATCAAAATCTTTTTCAGCAAAAGTTTCTTTTATTCACATGTGGTCCCATTTACTTTATTGTTTTACATTTATACTTAGACCGCCTCTGAACATGCTAAAATAATTTATCAGTCGGAAAGCTATATGGAAACAAACGATCAAATTACAATCACTTTACACAACGTGAGTGTGATTACCTCGACAAAAGATATTTAACAGAGTCATGTTTTTTCGTATATGTCTTATTTTCTGACCTAATACATTTCTAATTTTCGCATGCTAGTTAATTTATCTTTTATTATGACAAATAAAAAGTACACATAAAACATAAGATATTTAATGCTTACATTTGGACTCATGCCTTTTGTGATGGATGCATTTCAGAACATAACAGAAAAATATATCATGCACTATAATACAATGACCAAAGACCTTTTAAGTTAACTGGCTTTCTAACTAAGCTATGGATGGGTTTTAAAAATTCCGATACGATCATAAAAAATAAAACTGAGGCCAAATATCTGTTCGTGATTTGTTTGAAGTTAAATACAAAGCTACACAATGGGCAATCTGTACTCTGTGCACCAAGGGTATCGAAAGCTGGTTTTAACCGCTATAAATTTCCAAACATACAAACAGCTAAAGGAAATATAACCCATTTAAATATTATATTTTAAGAAAAACTCTTATTTATGCTGGTTGTAAATAATCCAATAGCAAAGTAATTGAGAATTATTGACAATTTTTGAAAGACAGAATTATACAGGACATGGTATCATACTGGTTTGACTTTCTTTTTTAACTCGCAGCCAAAAAAGAAGATTGTTCTAAGTTTATGTTCTGGTTTGTCAATATTAATACCGTGAGTATGTGATTAATTATACACTTTGAAACCTATAAAAAGAGTCAAAATAAAATCTAAAATGGGACAATTTGGAGCGCAAGGGTGTCACGTGTCACAAACAAATTAAGTTTGAAAACGCATTCATACATTTTATTTTGAAATAAAGATATTAAACTTATCTAATATAAAAAATAATAATTATAGAATACATTTTATTGTCAAGTTTGTTAACATGTATTAACAATAAAGTTAGTTAATTATATCTTTCATGTAATTTCATTAAAAGTCTTGACATATACATTTTCATACACATTTTAAATATAAGGTTATTCACTCCATTAGGGGTTTTCAAAAGGAAAAGTGTGTAATTGTATTTCAACCACACTTTTTTGTTATATCGACTATTGATGATAAACTGCAGTTAACCCAGAGGCCACTAGGCAGGTCTTATCACAAAGAAACACACTGCTAGTCAGAATATTAGTAAAAGATGTTATTATACAACAACATTTGTAACAATGTAAAAAAAATATATATATAATAGGCTTAATACTAATGTCTTATATCAAGTATAGCTGATTATAACTTTAGTTCATCAACTGACAAAAGGCATTCATCTCATAATAAATGTTGTAATATATGAATTATGTGAATAGTTTCCGACCTCAAATGTTTGTGTGCGATTGTCTTAATCATCCTAATGAGCTCTGTGTTGAGCAGAGCGTGTTGTCGTGGTAGACATGGTGTGACTGAAATACTGTTCTTGTAAGCTGTATTGAAAATGTTTTAATTTATATATTTTCTAACGGTTGCATGAGTTTAAGGTTACTCTAGTAATTTTAGAATGCCTAGAAAGTTCAAAAGAACCTAATAATTTTTACTAATAACTAAATGAGGGTATATGATCTATAACTTCCAGTGAACAGTTTATTTAGTGAATTATTTATTGAGAACCGTGGTGGTTGAGTTAATTTAATGAATGTTTAATAATGAATGATTTAATAGCTACTTATCGAGTAAAGATTGGTCGATTAAACTAATTTATTAAGAACTAATGCTTCTGTGAACTATCTGTATGTTAGTTAACATTTTTATGTTTGGAGTGACGGGGTCGCTAGCTTATACAAGCCGTTTACATCATAATAACAATGTCAATTTTTTTAATGCTGAGAGTTTAGAAATCCCCGTAAAGCAGTTATTTATGGTATTTGCTGTGTAATTACAAAAAAAAAGAAAGAAGAAATGTAGATGCCTTCTCTCGCTCAGTGGTAAGTCTAAAGGTCTAGTTTCGATACTTGTGGTGGGTAAAGCAAAGATAATCTACTATGTAGCTTTGCGCTAAACAACAAGCAAACACTTTGAATAGACTTCTTATGACACGCCACAATTTTTTACGTGTTCCGAGTTTTTTCTTGTATGAAGGTACAAATTAATACTTAGAAAATACTGCTATGAATGAGTTTTCAACTTTGCGTTTATAATTGTTGTATTATAAATAAGTCAAATGTTATAAACACCGTGGCCCGGCATGGCCTAGCGCGTAAGGCGTGCGACTCGTAATCCGAGGGTCGCGGGTTCGCGCCCGCGTCGCGCTAAACATGCTCGCCCTCCCAGCCGTGGGGGGTGTATAATGTGACGGTCAATCCCACTATTCGTTGGTAAAAGAGTAGCCCAAGAGTTGGCGGTGGGTGGTGATGACTAGCTGCCTTCCCTCTAGTCTTACACTGCTAAATTAGGGACGGCTAGCAGAGATAGCCCTCGAGTAGCTTTGTGCGAAATTCCCAAACAAACAATATAAACACCGTAACAAGAGACTGCATTGAAGTAATACATTTTAATGCTTTCATTGATAATTTTCGTATGTATATACGTGTGTGTGTTTTCTCACAGCAAAACCACATCAGGCTATCTGTTGTGTCCACCGAGGGGAATCTAACCCCTGATTTTAGCGTTGTAAATCTGAAGACTAACCGCTGTCCTGGCGGAAGACTTCATGTGTAATATAGGCCTAATTTACTGTATTTTATAAGCATGATAATATTCACTACCTTCATAGGAAAGTTTCAATTTTATTCAATGTCCACACATTATTTTTATTTTATTTTTCCATTTGTGTTTTATTTCGTATAAGCGTACTTTCAGAATTTGAAGTGTATAGGAAATTTCCTTACCGCTACTATATTTGCCGTGTTTGAAATATACAGTTCAATAAACATGGAGTTAAGGATTTAATAAAAAGGTTCACAGATTTATTGTTTTGGGACAGCATAGGACTTATTGGCCCATCTCGGCTGTTCCATCCTCTTAACTAAATTAAAATAATAATAAATAAACTTTAAAATACTAAAATTCGACGTGGTGGATGGTGCGCGGATAACTCACTGTGTGGCTTTACGCTGAAACAAACATTTCGTAAAGAGCGTTAATCGTAATGTATTAAGTTTTTTTCTGAAGAATTTGGTAAATTCGTTTGTCTGTTTTTTCTTGTGACGTCAAATACAGCTCATGTTTGAATAAGAATGAAAAACTGAGTTCGTATTCCTCGTGGTTTGGTTGTTATTATGGCGAATGAGTTAAATTGCAGAGTTGTATTACCTGGAGAAAGTATATCAAAATTCATCTCTGAGCTAGTATCTGATAATTCCAAAACTGTATTAGGTCCAGGACTTCAAAGGCATTCTGACGATGTTGTTGTTACGAAATGTGGCATTTTAAAGTATAAGAAACCAAATTTGATTTGGGTGGATTCACACGAAAAGAGAGTAAGTAAAAAAAAAGTTATAAATTGTACCTCACTATAACTACATTGAAGGCTTAACATTAATAATGGTAGACATGTATTGGGAGACAGTTTTCTTGTTTTAATTCATTCATTCGATGCCATTATTCTGATACAAGTATCGTAAATTGAAGGTAATCTATTGAAACGTTGATCACCCTGTTTGAAAAAAACAACAACAAAAAAAAGATTTGCAGATGATTTCTTCCATATGATATTTCATGTCTTATGTGATGTAGGCCTACCCTTTTCATTAGAAAAGACACAAAAGTAGTAATATATCAGCACCATTGTCTTTATAGTTTTGAGCACTTCAATCAATTTTTTTCAACTACCAGCATTTACCTTCTTTACTCCTGTAATTTTCCACCTGAATATAGTTAATCAAACTTTTTTAATTTGTAATTTTTTATTTTTTCCTAATATTTCTATTGGGTTATCTTATCTCTAAGCTGCAGCTACCCATTTTTTAAAATATGGAACAGTTATTGTAAATATTTAACTAATTATTTTTAAAAATCTCACATCTGACAAGCATATCTGAAATATATATATATTATCTTAATATTTATATTGTACTCATGGCTGATATTACATATTATTAGTTCATATACAGCATAAGGATGTGTGCGAGTCTTCACATCTTTGGGAAAATTTACAAGCTGTGAAAGTTATGTGGGTACTAGTTGTTTGCTACTGTACAACCCAGCCACTTCCAGGTTCCACATGTCCTGATGTTGTGTCAGATGAATACTGACTGTTGTCAGTGTGAAGCACTTAACAAGAAACAATAATCCAGTTTGACTGAACTTCATTAGTTCCAACCTGTTACTTTCTCTCATCAAACTTCGATACAGTAATTAACTGGCTTTTTCCCAACCCCATCCTTAGTTAATTATTTGTGTAGAGAAATTGAAACCTGAAGTGGTATGGATTACAAATTATACAGAAGTTTAAGAAAAGGGTTAATGAAGACTTTTGGATTCATTTTCAAACATAGTTTTAAGTTTTCTATTTGTTGAGGAGCACTGAAAGACAAGACATCCAGGACAGTCTAAAAGACTTCTTGATCTTTCATCACTTAAAATTATTAAAATGACTGGCCGTGGTCAATGCCACCCTACCCGTGTGCCCCGGTGGAAGCTGGATCAGGATGACTGGCCCACTTTCACTAGTCTTGCAGAACTTGATCCTGCCATTGTGAATCAGCCATCAATAAACGACTGTGTGGCAGCAGTAACTGGCTGTATTATACAAGCAGCTACTCAGTGTATTACTAAAACCTCGACACGTTTTCCACGATACCCTCGTCCATGATGGAATCCTGCTTGCCACTTAGCACGGAAGGCTCAAAAACAGGCCTGGGATACTTTTCATAGATATCCCACACTTTCGAACCACATCACTTTCCAACGGGCCTGTGCACATGCTAGGTGGGTAAGACGTCAAAGCCAGAATGAATCTTGGATTAAGTTCACAACTAGCATATCTTCTACCACAAGTTCCAAGGTAGTATGGGACAGGATTCGAAAGGTCAGTGGGCACTACAATTCTGTCCCCCTTTCGATCTTACTCTTTGATGGTCAGGAGGTGGCTGATGTCTGTAGCATTGCTGATACTCTAGGTGAAAGCTTTTGCCAGGTGTCTAGCACTTCTGCTTGTTCCTCCATCTTCTTGGCCATCAAGACTCGGGTGGAGCGTTCACCTCTTTTCTTTCGAACTGACTGTCTCTTTGACTATAATTGTCCCTTTACACTGGTGGAATTAAAAATGGCCCTTCATCGGTCTGGCAGTACATCTGTTGGACGTGATGATGTACACTATGACATGCTGCACCATCTATCACCTGCTTCTCTTGATGTCCTAATTGTCTTTAACCGGATCTGGCAGGAGAATGTTTTTCCTGATGCCTGGTGCCAGGCTATTATTTTACCTCTCTCTAAGCCAGGGAAAGATCTCAAGATTCCTTCAAACTACTGTCCAATTGCTTTGACAAGCTGTCTCTGTAAGACCTTAGAAAAGATGGTTAATGCTCATCTTGTTTGGTTCCTCGAATCAAACAATCTCCTCTAGCCCACCCAGTGTGGGTTCCGATGACAGCACTCCACCACAGACCACCTAATTTGACTTGAAACATCAATCAGAGAAGCCTTTCTCAAACGTGAATATCTTGTATCAATATTCTTTGACATTGAAAAGGCTTATGACACAACGTGGAGGTATGGCATTTTGCGAGACCTCCATACAAATGGGTTATGTGGCCATTTACCCATGTTTATTAAAAACATTTTTAATGGACAGGATATTCCAAGTTCGTGTGGGTTCAACACTTTCCCGTTCTTTTGTACAGGAACATGGAGTCCCTCAGGGCTATGTTTTGAGTGTCACACTTTTCAGTATAAAGATAAATGCCATCACTGAACAACTCCCTCTCACTGTTGCAAATGAGCTGTATGTTGACGACTGGCACGAGATGTGAAAGTCGTCGAACATGAGATACATTGAGCGGCAACTACAAACTGCCCTCAATTGTGTACTGAAGTGGACAATGGCAAACAGCTTTAATTTTTATCTCTCTAAAACCGTTTGCATGCACTGTTTCCGCCAACGGGGTGTTCACCCTGATCCTGAACTTCATATCGGTGAAGTTTCGCTGCCAGTGGTCCCTGAGACTAAGTTCTTGGGGTTTATCTTTGACCGTAAGCTGACCTTTATACCACACTTAAAGCAGCTACGGGTCAAATGCAGAAGAGCACTGAACATCCTCCGTGTCCTCTCTACTGCCTTCTCTGCACCTTTGCCGTTTGCAACTATCTTTACTATATTCTTTGAAACTTCGTTCCTTACCAAAGCATCCCACTTGGGGATGTGTTTTCCTTTCTCAGTGGGTCGTACTTTTTCAGAACAGACGATCTGCCATTGCTCCTTTTGGCCTTGGCATCCAGATGCAATTGGATGAATTGGGTCTGTCCTTGGATAACATTGCAGAATCCACAGGTCAGCCCATCCCACCATGGCTTATTACAGCCCTGACCTTTCTTTCAGCCATCTGATAAAGGCAGGTACTTTAGTTTGGAAGTGAAGTTTTTGATTTAATGAACATCTTTCAAATAATCATTCTGTTCCAATTTATACAGAGTTCCAAATCAGGTAATTCAGTGGGCTCTATCATGGTTTGCTGCGGTTCGGTGGTTGCATGCAGAATCCCCTCTACAGCATCTGTGTTCACTGCTGAACTGTACGCTATATCTCTTGCCCTGGATCATATTGAAGCTAAACAGTACTCTAACTGCACTATTTATACTGACTCGCTTAGTTCTCTACTGGTCCTGGAATCACTACACTTTGGCTCACACCCTGTTCTCACTGATATTCAAAACCGACTGGCCCATTTCTCTTTAACATCTACTTCTATCCAGTTTTTCTAGATACCAGGCCACGTTGGTATTCGCGGGAACGAGCTTGCAGACACAGCAGCTAAATCTATCTGCTCTGGCACTATCACCACTGTGCCTATTCCGTACATGGACTATGGTCCTGTATTCAAGGCTCGGCTCCATGCCAGCTGGCAGCCCACTTGGAGTGAGCAACGAGACAACAAGCTTTTTCAAATAAAACCCTATATTGGGCTTTGGCCATCTAGCTTGCGTAAAGTTCAGAAGGAGGAAGTTGTTCTAACTAGACTACGCATTGGTGACAGTTTTTTAACTTATCGTTTTCTTTTATCTGGAACTGTTGCACGAGTGTGTAATTTGTGTAACACTCAAATCATTATAAGTCGCATTTTACATTCTTGCCATCGTTACGACTCTCAACGATGGCACTATTTTAAACATGTTTTTTCCCAGGGTTTATCTGTAACATTGGACAGTGTTATTGGTGATGGTGACACTGTCCACCTTGATAAAGTTTTTAGTTTTTTAATGGCCATTAATCTTTTTAATCTCATTTCAGTGTTGGATGTTTATTCATTACACCTTTTTAATAGTGGTTCCCTTTTCAAAGTTTCATTCTCTCTAGTTCAGTTTGACATTGTGAAATGGCCAGAACATAAAATAACTCGACACCAGGACTGGAAAGGCCAACTTCATGTGACTAATGCTGCTGTTTGAACTACCTGTTAGTCGTCCTGGCGAGTTGTTATTCCAATTTAGCTGCATGTCTTTTAAACTTTTATTACTTTGCTTTTTGGTACTGGCCATAATGACACATAACCTAGAACCAGGACTGGAAAGACCAACTTCAGGTGACTGACAGTGGTTCTTGTACTTACCTGTTAGTCTTCCTGGCAGGTTATGATCATTACCATTCTGCTACAGGAAGTCCTTTACAACTTTGTAGACTGGATGTCAACATTGGTTTTATGCCAATATCTGTTTTAATTGCTGTTTTGTTTTTACCTTCATTTACTTTTACAAATTTTACTCCATTTACTTTACTTTTACCTTTTTTACTGGACATTTAGCTACTCATTATTACAATTTTGCTATGTGTCTTTTAAAACTTCTATCATTTTACATTTTGATAATGGCTGCTATGACACATAACCCGGAACCAGGACTGGAAAGGCCAACTTCAGGTGACTGATGGTGGTTCTTGTACTTACCTGTTAGTCTTCCTGGCGGGTTATGCTCATTGCCATTGTGCTAAAGAAAGTCCTTTACAACTTCTCTTACTCTGCTTTCTCTCTTAACATTGTAGACTAGGTGTCAACATTGGTTTTATGCTTTTTCTGTTTTTCAATGCTGTTTTGTTTTACCTTCATTTCCTTTTCTGTATTTTACTACATTTAATTTGTTTTTACCTTTTTACCGGACGTTTGGTGCAGATAACCAAGCTGCTTTGTGCCATAAAACACTAAATCAATCAATCAATCAATTTAATACATATATATATATTTTGTTTTCTATAACATTATTTGATTTTATGTAGTTAGCTAAAACTTTTCAGTTATATCCAATAATTTTTCATCCATTTTAATACATAAATAAGAAATGTAGCAGTCAAAATTACTCTGGTTTGCTGGTTCTAGGTATTAGTGCAAGCTGGGCAGATGTTGTGTTGAATAGCTTTAAGTAAGTTTTGAATGTGAGTGTAATGATACCAGGAGATGGCCATTCTGACCCAACTGTATGCATAGTATCAAACAATGTTTATTTATTTTAGTATATACCTGTAAGAGGAGAGTATGTGATTGGAATCATTACAACCAAAGGAAGTGAGGTAGTACGAGTTGACATTGGCGCGCTGGCGATTCTGCTGTGTTGTCCTTGCTGAGTTTTGAAGGAGCAACCAAAAGGAATAAGCCAAATTTACAGGTAGTATACTTACAGATTTGTATTTTTGTTAAGTGTAATCAATTTTTACTTTAATGTGTTTGTACATTTAGCAGTTTAATTTTTGCATTATAAAATATTTTTGGTTGTTTGTAACTTAGCTAAATAAACCTTATATTCAGGAAAATGTACTATGAGGTGTTAAAATGTGTATAACAGAAATATGAGCTTTATGCTTATACAAATGTAAATAAGAAGGAAAGGAGCTGTAAACACCATAACATTTAGTAGTTTTTAAAGAAAATCATTGTTGTTGTTATTATACATGCACTTGTATCAGATGGTTAATTGGACAAAAACATAGCATTTGGATTTTGTATTTGAAGTTATAAAAATGTTAATTATCATAATGAAGTTACAAAGTCAGTTTTGTCAGGAATCTGCTTATTCATGTGTGTGAGGAAAAGGACTTTGAGGTACAACTCTTAATTTTCTAAGAATGTATTTTATATCAAGTAAACCTAGGAAATTAATGGTATTTGCTGACTGTTCAATTGATAAATTTATTTTTTTAAAGTAATTTTCAGATTTACTCTTCACTAAATATGATAGAAATCTTCTTGAGGTTGCCATTTTCACATTTTTTGAAGAACATTATTTTTCTGGTTTATTCATCTTATAGTGAGTGCAGGTTAACAAAAGTTTACATACATTGATGTCTTAGTAACAAGTTTAAGATTGTATTTGAATAGTACTACAAACACCTGTCAATAATGTTGTGGTGAACAGAATATATGTACGTGACACATGGTTACTTTCCAAGTTTCATTTTGATTTTGTTATAAATGAAGAGAAAAATGAGATTATCATGGGTATAAAAATAGTCATTATTTGGTGCAGAATAACATTCTACTGTGAAGTGATCCAACAATATTTTAAATCTGCAAAATTTAAATTTATATCTTTAGTTCTATGTTACATATTTATTTATTAGTGCATGCAAGTTTCCCAAAATATATTCCTATGTCTGAGGTAATATTTCCGTGTAAAATTAGGGTAGGTAGATAATATATTTTGTTTTTATTAAATTGCACTGTATGTCATTATCAGAATATATGTTTTTAATTTTTTAAAAACATTACATTTTTTCTCCTTCACTTTGATATCTGTTATCAAATATGCATTTGTTTTCCTCATTATAGCATATTTCCTACTAATAAGGTTTGTGGATTATAAACCAGTCTTTCTTTTTTTTTTCTAATACACAGTTGCTGTAATTGTAGCTGAAATTTACATATACTATGTTTAATCATTCTTTCTAGCATTATCTTTTTTTATACATCATGTATATCACTTATGTATTTTAATACAAACTGCCAAAATTTGAATTAGATATTCAAAAATCCAAATGAAAAAAGTTAGAAAATCTTTTGAGTGAAAAACCTTCAGTACTTATTTCAAAAACCAGAGATTTAGAATATGAAAGCCTTGTAATCTTTACCAGCAACATTTTGTAAATATGTGTGTGCATCACCAAACATCATTGTATATTTAGTTGTGTATACTTTTGATTTCATGAACTAGATGGATTTCACCTATCCTGAAACAAAATGTTTATAGTAGTATAAAGTTATAAAAGCCCAACCAGATTATCTAAACTAACTAGTGTAACTCACAATCTCTGCCCATTAAGTCCACTTTAACTACTAATTTTTAGACTTTACACAAGTCTTCATATGCAAAAAGGTGTTTATCTGCATAAAAGTAGTACAAAGTTGTTTAAGCAGTCTTACTAAAAACTAAAATAAATACTTATTGGAAACTGTCATCAAAATCACCTTAATTTTATACTTTTTATTTTAATAACTTAATTTAGTTTTTTTTATTAAATCCATTGAATATTAATTTTGAAGTTATAATAATCATAATAAAGTAGCATGACACATTACTATTAAAACATGGTTAACCATATGTTGGAAAAGAAAAATATATTTAATTAAAAATATTTAGATTGATATTATTATCAGTTATTTTAATTTCTAGATTTAAATAGTGGAAGTATTTCAATTTCTAATTCTGCTGGATAAATAGTGTTTATAAAATTATTTATCTAAGGATTACTTGTATTAAGTAAATGATTTATATATCTTATACATTAAAGAAAATATTTCCTGGTTTCTGCAATTTTCAATAAACCTACGAGGTCTGTTCAAAAAATACGCGGACTGTTTGAATTGCGAGGCTCCAGTTAGTTCTAGGGGAATCCGCTTCGTTTCGCTAGATTCCCATAGATCAGCTTATTACGACGCCATTTCCCGATTGCAGATATCTTCATTTGTGTATTAGCTACGCGGTTTTAAGTGAAGTGAGATTTTTTCGTTTGGCGGATTTCAGAATGAATGACCTGAAGGAGCAACGACTTGCTGTGAAATTTTGTGTTAAACTTGGAAAATCTGCGACTGAAACTTTTGCTATGCTTAACACGGCTTATGGTGATGTTGCTATGAAGCGTACGGTATGTTTCAAGTGGCATGAACATTTTAAGGATGGTCGACAGTCCATTGAAGATGATGAACGTCCTGGACGTCCTTCCACGTCAACTGACAACCCACACGTCGACAAAACACCCTGGTGCGGGCAAGTTGACGTCTGACTGTCAGGGAGCTTGCTGAAGAGTGTGGGATATCAGTTGGATCTTGTTACGAGATTTTGACCGAAAAATTGAAGATGCACCTCGTTGCTGCAAAATTTATGCCTCAGAACTTGTGAGTTTTTGGCCAAACACTCGATCACTATTCTTCCCCACCTCCCCTACTCTCCTGACCTTGCTCCTTGCGATTTTTTCTTGTTCCCCAAACTCAAAAGACCCTTGAAAGGAAGAAGATTTGAGACGATTTCCGAGAGTAAGGCAAATGCGACGAAGGAGCTGGAGGACATCACAAAATAAACGTACCAGGACTGTTTCAACAAGTGGAAACACCGTTGGGATAAGTGTGTGCGTTGGGGAGGAGAATACTTTGAAGGGGTCCCAGACCTGTAACTTCTAAATAAAGTACATTTTGTTTTATGACGTCAGTCCGCGTATTTTTTGAACAGCCCTCGTATTCTTATAAAAATAAAGATATAAATTTGCAATAAATGTTGAATAGTTAGCTATCATTGGAACTCCTCTTGCTTACATACCTGGTTATAAAAAAAAAACCCAACAAAAACATAATTATTATAAATGCAGAAATTTAATATATCTTTTATATTTTGGAGCTAAATTTTTCATCTTCCAATAATATGAAAAAATAACAGAATTGTTCTACTTATGAATTCATAACAGAAATTAAGACTTTTAATAGAATTGTGGTATACAGTGTGGTAAAATCACATGTTTGAATATTTTTTACTTGTTCACAGTTATTTAGGTATTTGAAAAGGGGTTGATTATTTTTATTATATAAAACATGTTTTTCCTGTTATTGATATTCATGTTTTCAGTTTGTTTGAGAATAAAGTTTCATATAAGCTTTAATGAAATCATTAATTACCATATCTTTGGACTGATTAATAAATTTATACCTTTGTGTACTGTTGATTTCATTTATCATAATTGTTGCATAAAAGGTTTTTACAAATAAAGTCAAAATTAGTTAGTTTTATCAATGAGGAATACAACATATTGTTCTTCTAATTCTTGAATCTTATTTTTAATTTACAGAATGATTAATTTGTATATTTCTTCAGTTTTATGCAGAAAACTTTAAAATCTTAATTGTTTTTAAAGTACATATAGCTTAGTTACCAGTGATAATGTGTTTATGAAAAGTGTCAATAAATAAACTATTCACACTCATAAGGTAAGCCATTAATTTCATCTACATTTAACTTAGTTAAAAAAAAAACTTTAGTTGTATGATTTTGTGGATCAGTTAGAACTTTGTATTTGTAAACAATGAGAGGCTTTCAAGTTTTTACAAGGAGAAATATTTTTTATAGATTGATGAATAATTTTTTAAACTGTAAGTCATTGTGTACCTTATTTCAAATTAATTACTGAGTGAGAAGTCTTAATTTGTGGTTTCTCCTTTTTCAACATAAGTCATTAACTTTTAATTGGTATTTTACAATGTCTAAAGTAAATGTTTTGTATGATCATTTCAAAAATCAATTAGTGCTCATATTTTAGGAAAATTAAGTTGGTAAATCTTTTAAAAATACTTTTTATGTACATTAATACTACAATAAAAATATTGTCTACATTATTACAAAATTATAAAAAAAACATTTTAATTTATTTTTATTTTACCATTTATTTTCTTACTCTCATGAAAAACATCATCAAAAAGAAAAAAATAAATAGTGATACAGTAATTATTACTCAAATTCACTATAGTAGAATTATTGAAATCTTGGTTTAGTCCACAAGGATGTAAAAATTTTAATTTGAAAATGTAAATGTTCTCTCACTGATGTCTCTTGATTTCTTAACAATTTCTAATAAGGTTATCTTAACAGAAGTAAAAGGATAATACAGTAGTTTTTTTGGAAATTTTTTTTTGGGCTGAAACTTATTGAACAGTGTTATTAACCATATTTTTAGCCTGTTGCAGGTTTTTAGCCTCACTTTTCATGTATGATACATTTTCATGTTTAGCGATTTAGGATTAACAAAGTTACTCAAAAACTATTGTAAGTGAAAGCAGAGTATCCTGTGGCTTTTCATAATTTTTTGACAAGTTAATTTTATAACTCTGTTTCCTGAGATTTACTCATCTCTTAAGAATATATTCATTTCTTCATATTCAAGTATTTAACTTTCTTTTTTCTGTAACATTTTTGTAACTTCACCTCAAATGGTTTGATCATCCATTTACTAATAAAATACAGCTACAAAGAGTTTCAATGTGGTTAGAGAGATCACTTTGTAGTAGTTTATTGTTTTGCAAGAAAATTTGTAGATGGCATTCCTGTAGCATTGATCAAAGGAATTCAGTGGTAAGTTTTGACAATGTGGGAATAAATAAGATTTTTTGATCTTTATTTACAATTACTCTGCATTTATTAGCCTCTCTATGGCCTTTTGATTTGCAATGGTTGTAAATATTAGGGTTATATTACTACAGTAAAACCTGTCTAAGGCAGAATCGCATGGGACCGAGTATAATGTTCGGCTTATGCAGGTTTTCCAGCTTAGACATAGTGAACATAAATTTCCTTAATTATATATAATTTTTAAGCAGAACATTATACTTGCTTGACTCAAGGGAAGTAAGATTTTTATAAATAAAGTTATTATATTGTTTGTATGCAAGAATAAGAACAAAAATAGACATTCAAAATATACATAAGTACACAAAATCATAATCTAATTTATTTGAAGGAAGTATCCAGTTTTAACTGTTTTGTTTTTTAATGGGCTTTCTCATGAGGTTAAACGAGAATGCCAATTCTACGGCCTTTTCATGAAGTTCATTTTCCCTCTTCATTTTTTCATACAATTTGATAGTGTTAATGTAATTTAACACTTGCAATAAAGTAGGAATTTCTGTTTCCTCACACTCTTTTAAAGTTAGGGAAGATAGGATTTTTTCTTTTTTGGGAATTATTTAAAGAGTAGAATTTTGCACTTAAAAGACAAATATATTTCTACAAATCATGAATCTAATTTAACTGCAAAAATAATAATGGGAGATAAAAGAACAGAACATATTTAACCAATACTTGCTGTAATAAAATGTCCAAGAATTTATTAATATTTAAACAAATTATTAATTAAACAAGAACTTATTAATATTTAAAGAAATGATTAATTAAATAAAAAAATAATGTTTAATCAAAACATTTTTTCTTCCTTACCAAGGTTCTTATCCTACTTGTTGATAGATGAGGTAGGTGAAAGATAGTTTTCCATCTGTGTTACACAGGTTCCACCATACAGAGGGCCTTTTATAAGAGAAATTTTAAAATAATGCTACAAAATTTTAATATTTCCAAATTGTATAGGTTTCTGCCCTATTCAGTTTCTGACTTAGACTGGTTTTACTGTATTTTGTTTTCCAACTTGTATTGTCATTAAATAAGGTTACATGGTTTAATAAGTATGTTAGGCAATATCAAAATGTCTTTATGACTCAAATTCTTATTGAAAACGTAATTCAGAAAATTGTAGTTGGTCATTTGCGATATGTTTTAAATAAAAGCATTATTACCATTATCAGTGTATTTAGTGATAGAAAAATATGTTTTTATTACTCATTTTACACAAAATCAATAGTGGATTACTGTCTGTTTTAAAAACATAATTATGACCATGTGGTTGTCTAAGTTAATACGAGTTACTTGCCATGCAGGACATGCTCAGATTATCTTTAAAAAACAATTTTTGTCAAAATAATTGTTTATACAATAAAAATATTGTTTTGCTAAACATGCAAATGGCAACCACTAGAACAGTGGTTCTCAACCTTTTTTTGCCCCATGCACCCTTTCCACCATACGTCAGAATGTCATTCTCTCCTTTCCAAGATTGTCTGAATCAAAAGGTACATTCTAAATAATATGGATATAATATTGAAAATCTTTTATTTTTTCTATACTAGTACATATATATTTACTTGGATCATTTTTATAATGTAGTTTTACAAATTTAATAGCAATAGAAAATGTTAATGGATTTTGAAACTTGAATACAAGTATTTTTTTCATAATAATAACTAATAACAGACCAAAGTTACTGAAGCATACTTCAGTAAATAAAAAGTTCAATAGAATACCAGGGTATTGTAATTTATTTTATTCTGATGGTCACAATTAGTGGGAAGCCTGTGATTGTTTTCTCTTTGCCAATTCTTGGATGCGTGGAGGAGTGCTTGAAAGGGCACAATGCAAGTCATTTTCAACCTCCAATCTTCTTTGTTGTAGAGTTTTCATTTGCAACAGAGTTGAAAAGCCTGACTCGCAAAGATATGTTGACAGAAATGGAAGGAATGCATGGATGGCTCTTCCTGCCACCAACTCGGTGTGGATTCCTGTACATAGTGAGGGGACCTCCCAGGGAAAGTTCTGTTCTTTCAGTTTACCTCCTCTCGGATCAACACATCCACCCACGTGTTTGCCATGTGTGGCAACCCATGAAAGGGAGGAGAGGATCTTGATGGTTGAGGGGTCCAACCCAACACACCAATTTGGCCTTGAATTCCTGTAGATGGACAGTCTTGGTGTGGCCCCCTTGGGTCAATTGGCTGGTTAATTTGGGGTAGGGTCAACCAAGTACTAGTGTTGGACGTTCTCAACAGGTGTTGTGGACATTGTATCTGATGCTGGTGCTTGTCTATATGCTCACTAAACCCTCGCATTGCTGCAGTGTCTTTATTTTGCATTGTAGTGCGTCCCCTCGTAGGGTTCCATGGTGGGTGTGGTCAGTAGGTACTGAAATATTACTTTTTTATTATGGATACTCCAAAAGAAATCTTAAATAAAATAGTGAAAAAACAGTCCATAGGTAAATGACCACATCTTGAAGATTCTGAGCAGCAATCTTCACCATCTGTAATACCTGTTGTACTTCATTTTCTTATACTACATTCTCTTTCAGACAAACCTTTAGGGCAAATGTCTCCCATTTTCATTCAGAATGGACTAGAGGAACTTGCTGGCTCTCCAAAGTCAGCAAAGAAGCTTCAGTTTAGTGACATATTGGTGGAAACATCCACATCTCAACACAGTGAACTCCTTTTGCATTCAAAGGCAACTGGGGGTATACCTATTGAGATTACACTGAATTCATCACAAGGAGTTATTTTTGAGAGGGATTTGAAGAACATCCCTGAGTCTGAGATTCTTGCTGGTTTTTCCACCCAAGGTGTTTCTGCAGTGAGGCGAATCTTCACTCGCAAAGATAGAATTACGATGCTGCCCAGTGTCCTCATTCTGACACTTACATCACCACATCCACCTGCCACCATCAAGGCAGCTCATCTTAATCACAGGGTATGGCCTTGCATTCCAAACTCTCTCAGATGTTTCCAGTGTCAGCGGTTTGGTCACTAGAAGACGTTATGTAGTGGTTCCTTGACGTGTACTCGTTACTGTGGCAAGGACCATGATGCCTATGAGTGTGAAATGAACCTCATTGTGTCAGTTACAATGGCTCTCACCTGCCCTACTTTTGTTCTTGCTCTAAATGGTTGGAAGAAAAAGAGGTGCAGTGTTTGAAAACAATTCATCACATTACTTATCCTGAGGCTTAAAAGTTGTTGTCTACCACTTCATCTCAGACGTATGCTGCATCTCTTTCCACTGGTGGAACTCAAATTGGCCTTTCATTGGTCTGGCAGTACATCGGTTGGACTTGATAATGAACACTATGAAATGCTGTGCTATCTATCTCCTGCTTCTCTTGCTATTCTTCTGATTGTTTTAAACGGGATCTGACAGGAGAATGTTTTCCCTGATGCCTGGCACCACACTATTGTTCTACCTTTCTCTAAGTCTGGGAAGGATCCCCAGATTCCTTCAAACTACCCTCCATTGCTTTGACAAGCTGTCTCTGTCAGACCTCAGAGAGAATGATTGATGCTCATCTTGTTTGGTTCCTCGAATTAAACAACCTCCTCTTGCCTAACCAATGTGGATTCCGATGACAGCACTCCACCATGAACCATCTGATTTGACTTGAAACATCAATCAGAGAAGCCTTTCTCAAACATCTTGTATCAGTATTCTTTGACATTGAGAAGGCTTATGATACAACATGGAGGTATGGCATTTTGCACGACCTTAATATATACGGGTTACATGGCCATTTACCCATTTTTATTAAAAAATTTTTAATGGACAGGAGATTCCAAGTTCGTGTGGGTTCGACACTTTTCCTTCGGCTTTGTTTTGAGTGTCACGCTTTTCAGTATAAAGATTAATGCCATCACTGAACAACTCCCTCTTACTGTTGCAAACAGACTCTATGTTGATGACTTTCCCATCTCATGTCAGTCATCGAACATGAGGTGCACTGAGTGGTAGCTACAGACTGCTCTCAATCATTTACTTAAGTGGGCCATAACAAACAGCTTTAACTTCTCTCTCTCTCTAAAACTGTTTGCATGCACTTTTGCTGCCAATGGGGTATTCACCCAGATCCTGAACTCAGTATTAGTGAAGTTGTGCTGCCTGTGGTCTCTGAGACAAAGTTTGTCGGGCTTATCTTTGACCATAAGCTGACCTTTATACCACGCATCAAATGGCTACAGGCCAAATGTACAAGAGCACTGAACATTCTCCATGTTCTCTCTTCCACCACTTGGGGAGCAGATTGATGTTCTATGCTAAAGATATATCGTTCTCTTATTCAATCGAAACTTGACAATGGATCTCTGGTCTATGGCTCTGTGAGGACCTCTGCCTTAAATTTGCTGGACCCCATTCATCATCAAGGACTTTGTCTCTGCTGTGGGACTTTCTGCACTTCCCCAGTTCAGAGCTTATTTGCAGTCTCATGAACCTACTTTGCACTTCTGCCGTTTGCAACTGTGTTTACTTATATGTTTCGAAACTTCGAATCCCACCTGAGGTTGTGTTTTATTTCCTCAGTGGGCCATACTTTTTCAGAACAGACAATCTGCTATTACTCCTTTTGGCCATCGTATCCAGGTACAGTTGGATGAATTGGGTCTGTCCTTGGATAACATTGCTGTATCCACTGGTCAGCCCATCCCACCATGGCTTTATACATTCCCCAAATGTGACCTATCTTTAAGACATCTGAGAAAAGCAGACACTCCCAATTGGAAATACTGTCTGTTATTTGCTGAACATCTTTTGAACCATCCTTCCATTCCTATTTATACAGATGGTTTGAAATCAGGTGACTGTGTGGGCTCTGCCATGGTTTGTTGTTGTGTGGTTGGTTGTGCATAGAATCCTCTCTACAGCTTCTGTGTTCACTGCTGAACTGTACTCCATTTCTCTTGCCCTGGATCACATAGAAACTAAACAGTACTCAAACTGTTTACACTATTTATACTGACTCATTTAGTTCTATGCTGACCCTAGAAGTGCTTCACATTAGTTCACACCCTGTTCTCATCGATATTCAAAACTTATTAGCCCATTTCTCTTTTAAGTCTACTTTTCTCCAGTTTTTCTGGATACCAGGCCACTTTGGTATTTGCAGGAACGAGCTCGCCGACACTGCGGCTAAATCAATCTGCTCTGGCACTATCACTGCTGTGCCTGTTCCATATATGGACTATGGTCCTGTATTCAAGACTCGTCTCTGTGCCAGTTGGCAGTCGATGTGGAGTGACAAACGTGAAAACAAGCTTTTCCAAATAAACCCCTATACTGGACTTTGGCTGTCTTGCTTCTGTAAGGATCGCAAAGAGAAAGTTGTTCTAACCAGACTATGCATTGATCACAGTTTTTTAACTCATCCTTTTCATTTATCTGGGACTGATGCACGAGTGTGATGTCTGTGTAACAGTAAGGTCACAATAAACCACATTTCACTGACTTGCTGTTGTTATGACTCTCAACAATGGCACCATTTTAAACATTCTATCCCAAGGTTTATCCATAGCATTAGATAGTGTTATTGGTGATTGTGACACTGTCCACCTTGGAAATGTTTTTAGTGTTTTAAAGGCTGTTAATATTTTTAATGCCATTTAAGCTTTTAATTTATACATTAGACCTTTTTTAATGTGATTCCCTTTTAAAAATCAAAGCCCATCTAGTTTGATTTGAAATTAGAAAATGGCTGTAACGTCAAATAACTCAAAACTAGGACTGGAAAGGTCAACTTCAGGTGACTAATGCTGCAGTTAGAACTATCCATTAGTCATCCTGGCAAGTTATAATTAAAATTTGCTACAAATCTTTTAAAACTTTTATTACTTTACTTTATGAAAATGGCCATAACGTCAAATAACTCTGAACCAGGACTGGAAAGGCCAACATCAGGTGGCTGACGGTGTTTTCTGAGCTTACCCGTTAGTCTTCCTGGCGAGTTATGATAATTATAATTATGCTACAGAAAGTCCTTTACAACTTGTATTACTGTAGTTTTTCTCTTACTGCTGTAGACTAGATGTAAACATTGGTTTTAATGCTATTTATGTTTTTTTTAAACTTTGTTTTGTTTTACCCTAATTTCCTTATATGAATAGTACTAAATTTAACTTTAACTGTTTACTGAATGTTTTGCACAGATAGCCTAGCTGCTTTGTGCCATAAAACACCAAATCAACCAAGTTTTTGCCACTTTGGGATAGAAATCGCACATCAAGGGCCAAATTCTGTGATTGATTTCTCATCGAACATATCTCTTGCTCATGAATCAGTCTTTAGCTCCAGAAATTCATCTTGACAATCATCAGAAACTTTTTCAACTGGCAGTTTAAATGGATTTCGCACTAAATCCAACTCCTCATTACCGAGTTAAGGAAAATATTGACTTAATTCATTTTCCAGTGCTGTCAGATATTGTAAAATTTCATTTTTTGCAAATTCTAAAAGCACTTGCTCTTCACCACCAGTAACAAGAATTTATGACAGTTTTTCAAACATTGCAACATTTTTTATCTTGACCTTTCTCTTCTTGTTTTCCAGCTTGCTCAAGAAAGCTTTCAAGGAATTCATGAATTTTATGATGCTTGTATTCATTTCTTGCATCTGAAGATTCAGTTTATTCAGCTGCTCAAAAATGTCAACCAAACAGGCAAGGCATGCAATCCATTTCTTATCATCCAGCCATGCAAAAAATTTATCTTACCCTGAACTTCAAAAAATAATTTGTGCTCATCTTTAAGCTCAAATACTTGCTCAGTTACATTTCCTCTTGAAATCCATCAAACATTTGTATGGAAAAGAAACAAATATGACCTGCATCCATGTCAGTACATAACTTCTTGTAAAGTAATGAGTTGAGAGCTCCTCCTTTGACAAAATTCAAAATTTGAATTGCTTGATCCAAAACCTTCTGTTGTGGAGTTGGAAGTGTTTTTGAGGCTAGTGCCTGATGATGAATCATACAGTGAATGCCTTTCACTTTTGGAACTCTCTTTTTCACACAAACTTGAAATCCATATTTTGTTCCTAACATAGCTGGTGCTTTATCTGTACAGCACTCACGAATGTTATCTCAGAACAGATTTTCTTATTCAAAGAAAGATGAAACCTTTTCCAAAATATGTGAGGCCTTGGTAGTTGTCTCAAGAGAAGAACAAAAAAGAAACTCCTATTTAAATGAACCTGAGTGATCATATCTTGCAAATACCAGCAACTGGAAATGTAATACCATATCAGCTGATTCATCAAGTTGAACTCAAAATAAGCCAAATGCTACAGACTTGGTCTTCTGCATAACTTGATCCTTGATGTCAATGGCTATGTCACTGATCCTCCTTTGAAACAGTACTGTTTGATAATGAAACTGCTGCAAGTTTTTTCTCCAATCCATTTTCCAAGACAATTTCCACCATTTTGAGAGTGCAGAGTTTGTTGATCAAAGTTTCTCCAATTGTATGTGGTTTTGTTTTTGCTTTGCTATCTTCAGTGCTACAACATAAGAAGCTTCAATAACCTTTTGGCTCATTTCTTGGAATGTTTTGGTGAATCCAGCTTCATCCTTGTGAGAGCATTCCCATGACGTTCAAAAAACTTTTGTTTTTGTCCTTGCATTGAGGATGAACATTCTGCAAATGCTGCCTCAACTTTGTTGGTTTTATAGAATCATTTGACAAAGCTTTGCTACAAATCACCATTGACGATGATGGATATGAATCCACGTTGAATATATGGACCATTGCATTTTTTTTTTGACACTCATGATTGGCTTCAAATTCTGTGAATAAAAAATGAAAATAAGTCAAAGATAACTATAAATGGAATATTTTCACAGATAAAACATGTAATATTTATCTTTATTTTTAATTTAATTCATGACATCCTCTGTAAATTAAGTACAATCTGTGGAACTGTAGTTTGTATAAAGGCTAATATTCCAATAGTTTGAATCTGCCAATCTGTGGTCCCAATTCTCCCTCCTGAAACTCTAAAATTGCCCCCAGGGAGGAATTCTCCCCTGGTTGAGAACCCTTGCACTAGAAGATGTCTGTTATATTAAATAAAGGATCATTTGAACATTACTAGGTGAAGAATAGAAAGATTAATATTACATTAAAGTAGTGCAGTGATTCTCAGACTTTTGAAGCTGACATACCACTTTTCAAAATTAGTACACATTTACATACACCATTAATACTAATACTGGCAATGCATACTATAATTTGATAAATGGTAGACTAATTAGTTAAGTAATTGTGTAGTGAGTTCTATTTATTACCAAGCTCTAATTATTAACTAGTTTTACAGAATAACTGATTCTTGTACCTTTTTCTAATAATTTTAGATATATATATAAGGAATTTTTTTTGAAATTGGTATTGGTTCTGACTTTGAAGTTTTTTCTGATTACTAGAACCTTGTTGCTATTTTGTAGTGCTATTGTATTTGCTTCAAATTTTGCTTGTCCGTAATAATAATAATAAGCCATTTTATGTTTGATTTATTTGTTTTATTTCTTTATTGACATGAAGGATAACAGTAGTAATTAGAAGCCTAAGTAGAAAACTTAAAGTTCTAAATATCTTGATTGTAAACATTTTACCAGGTTGGAGATCTAGTCTATGCTCGAGTGTTAATTGCCAGCAAAGACATGGAGCCAGAGCTAGTCTGCATGAACAGTCATGGAAAGAGTGGAGAACTAGGAGTTCTGCCTAGTGATGGATTTTTGTTCACAGTCCCCTTGAATCTTGTTAGAAAGTAAATTTACTTTAAACTTGCATATTTTAATTAGTATCCTGTTTTTATATCATACTCTCATCAGCTGTAAAAGATGTTTTGTCTTAAATATCTTTTGAAACACGTTAAAGTCACCAATTATTTGTAGCTGAAATATTATATTTGATTGACTAACAAATTTTGCACAAATTATTGATGCTGCCCTCTAGTTAATGGCTTAAGCAGTGCAAGTTAGCCAAGTCAATGTCACAGCACAAAAAATGAACATTTTTTTTTAAATGTTAAAGTAATGGTCTGTAAGTTGTTATTATAACAACAACAGTGAAGTTAAATTCTGAACAAAGCCAATTAGAAAATCATTGGTATTGTGTTAGCAAGAGCTACCTTTTATGGTTTTTTTGGGCAAGGTTTTATTCTACAGGTTGAAAACATCTTTATGTCAGTGTAATAGTAAATGAGTGATTAAGTCACAATTCTGATGAAATTCTTAAGTGCATCTAGCTATCTGTACGTGTAGTCTTATATGGAATTTGTTATTTATGAAATGTTAAGGTGTTGTGAAGTGTGGTGTTCAAGTAGATTTTTTTAATTAAGGTGCTGGATTTTGATTACTTTTTTTTCTTGAATTCTTGCGTATTTCTGGTGTTTGAAATGTGAAATTTCTTCTATTGTGTACTATATCTTAAATGTTGGGGCTATTGAAATATTTATTCATATTTAAATAGTTTCTATGTCTTTCAAATGGATGTAATTTAACCACAAGTACTTTAACCATTCACAATGAAAGAAATGTTTACAGAAACTATAAAACAAACATTTAAACTTATATATTTTAGTAATTTGTTATAAACCAATTCCTTATTTATCCAATCATATTCAAACTTGCTTTATAGGTGTTTTTTCAAAGCCATGTTTTATTAGTAAATGAAGAGAAAAAAATTGATGTGGCACCACAGCATGGTTTCAGCAGGAGCTGCTATGCTGAAATGCTTGAAAACCAAGAAATATATAATGTATTTTAAAAAATATAGAAATATTGACAGGAAGGAGTGCATGGCTTGCAGAAGTTCTGAGGTGGAGAATAGAAATAGCATGCATACAAGAGACAGGATGTATAAATGGCACAGGAAATTAGAGAAAGTTACAACTCATCTTTCATGCAACTCCGAAAGAAAAAATGGGGAAGCCGTTGTATTAAGTGCAGAAATGAAAAAGAAAGTAGTGGAAGTGACAAGGTTGAGTGACTCAATTCGTTGTGGTAAAGCAAGAGACAGAATGTGGCATGCTGAATGTAATATGTGTATATGATGTCCAATGATAAGGAAAAAGAGTTAGAGGAGGTTTGGAAAATAATGTAGAATATACTGAGAGAAGAGTTAATTGCAGTGGGACTGATCTAAATGAACAAATTGAACAGGACAGTACTGGTATTGAGGACATAGCTATGAAGAAAGAAATAAGAAAGGCAAGGAGACAGTTTAGAAAAATTGTTTAGCTGTAAGTAATACATTTTTCCAGAAGAAGAAGAATAGTTCATAACATACAGAATTGAGAATATTATGAGCCAAATATAATACCTATTAGTTAAGAAAGAGGAATTAAAGTGTGAAAAATTATAAAGTTCTACCAGGGGAAAAGTTGCACTCCAGCATGGACTAGTGGTGATGGAATATGAAATTAAAAGCACAGAAAGGATGATGATAAACCAGTGCACCCACAAAATACAGTAACTGAGGCTGTGAGAACTAGATATGTTAAAGGAGCTCTTTGACCTAATGTTGATGGAGTGCATCAGATTGGATAGAATGGGAATGAGATGGGTTCTCAAAATGTGTATTAGATATGGGAAAAAAAGTTGTGGAAAAGATCAAAAAGGAAACTGTATCCAGAGAGAGAGGCATGGTGATGAAATTAGGAAGTGCAACCAAGTGTGAAAAATAAGCTAAAAAGGAGGATCTGCAAGCATACATAGTACCAAAGAGAGAGTATGTAGAGCTGTATGAAAAGATGGCAGAATAATTAAAGTCAGAGAAGTGAGAAAATAGGGATGCAGATGAAGTGAAGTTTATTAAGATGATAATGGTCAGATGATTACAGATATTATAGATATTAAAAGTAGAAGGGGATCATACTTCAAACACCTTTTAAATTAAGTACATGAGTGGGAGAAACCAGGAGGAGTATGAAAAGCTAGGGGATGGTGGAATATGTGACAGTGGAGAATAAAAAAGAAAATGAAAAATGGGAAAGCAGTAAGTCTACATGATATACTATAGAATCATTTAATAAACTAGGAAAGTGAGGGGGCCAGATGCTGAACAGAATTTTCAATGTTTTAATGCCTGAAAGGAGCATATCCTTATGTTAGTAATTAAAAGGACTGGTGATGTGCAAGACTGAAATAACTATAAAGACATAAAGTTTCTGTGTTGTTCTACAGATTAGGTCAAAAAAAGGAACAGAACAGTTTGGGTTTATTCCTGGCAAATCAACAGTAGTTACCATATTCTTATTAAGAGGGTTGATAGAGAAGTTTTTGGGGAAAAGACTTGAACATGGTATTCATTGAACTGAGAAAATCTTGTATGAAGAGTTGGAAACATTTATAAATAGTGTTGTAAACTACAAATATTTCTGTTACTTGGATATTTGAAGCAAATGAAAAACCTAAATTTAATTGTGATTACATTTGTGACAATTTATTTATTGATGATTTAGATTAGTTGATTTTTTTATAACATAATTTGATTAACAGTAATTTTGATTACTTTTTTAGCTTATGTGGCATTAATAAATGTAATTTCTGCTTACAAATAAGTAAATCAAAACTTCCAGTGCTAATTGTAGTGCATTGTTCTTTGAAAGCTGATAAAAGATTAACTATTAGTATTTAAATGTATTTTAATAATATAATGGTTAACATGAAAATATCAGTTAGATTTAGGTACATGGTAATGGTATCAACCTCCAATTTCAAGGCTTTTGCACAAATTAACATATTAAAAGGAAAATATAATATTCTCACTGTTTGTGTCTATAAGCTGATGCAATTATTGAGTCAACTCAGAACTCAACTCGGCAAAAACTTAAAAATCAGATGATGCTATGTGTATATTGGCATCTTTAAAAATCTCCATGTAGTAATGAGATTGGATGAAGAATCTGTGTGAGAGTTGTAAGCAAGTTTTGTACCATAATGATATATGACAAGAAGTACACAGCTCATCTGTTGCATTTGCGCTGTATATAAATTTCCTTGGATATTTTCCATCTAAAAACTTTGGATTTGATCAAATAATGACTTGGGTTAGATATATTTATGTCCTGTATGTTCTGAATTAAAATTTTAGGCACAAAAATACAAATCCTCTTCAAGTATTTGAGGTTTGAAGTTTATTGCATACAAATTCTAAAATATGATCTCACTTTTCATGTCTGCACAATATACATTATTTAAAATTATCTACATATGAGATGATCTGTTTCACTAGTGGATTTTTAATTTCACATATTGATGTATGATATATAATTATAAAAATAATGATAATCAAAGTTATAGTTTGTGTAGTCTTGTAATATTGATATTGAAATTAACAATAAGTGGTATGGACTTATAAGATATTTAGTTATTCAAACTTCGATAAAATCTCTTAAAACAGTATCTTTATTTTATAAAAATGGGATTTTTTTATCTGCAAACTGTTTTGAAAACTAAATGGGGAATTTCTAATAAATTTTAATTTCATATTATTTTGCTTAAAATTGATCAAAACAACACTAGAAGTCAATGTGCAAATAAATGCAAGATAAATTTGTTATAAATAGCCATAACATGGCCAGGTGGACAGGGCACTCACCTTGAAATGTATGAGAGGGGGACCAAATTTTATCATTGCATGTTACTGCTGTTTCAGACACCTCACTATTCATTGGTAATGAGTAATTAAAGAGTTCTTGGTGAATGGTGCTGGTTAGTTCTAGTTTATCACTTCAAAATTACAGGAAGCTAATATAGATATTTCTCTGCTTTGTTCGAAATTTACTATGTAATTTAAACCGTGTTTTTTGTTACTGGTTCTGCTTTCTACGGATGACATTCTTGGCCAGTTTAAAACACCCTGCATTAATTGGTTGGTTTCCTTACATATGATGACTTTCCAATCTAAATGTTTTGAGAAAGTCCAACTGTGGCACATAAGTGATTAAATATAGAATCACTTGGATTCACTTCAAAGTAACAACTGAAAAAAGATTATGCGAGCTACTTTTAATAGTATAGACAATATTATGTGACTGATATGAACTATAATTACAGTTTAACTGTTATGAGTAGTGTAGTTGTTGGTTAAAACAATGTAACTCAACTGTCAAATGTTTGTTCTGTAAATTACTGAAGTCATACTTTAATCAGTGGGTGGAATAATTTTGTTTATTCTGTAAGTTATTTTATTAATCCTTGCTATAATTGAGAAGAAACTACAAACATTATACACATGTTTAGATGTTTTTCACTAATGAAATTACTTCTGTTATTTATTTCAGAATTCTTTCTCCTTCGTGTCCTCTTCTGAAAACGCTAGGTGAGAAAATTCCTTACGAAGTAACAGTAGGAGCTAATGGTCGGGTTTGGATCAATGCCAACACCATACAGAATACCTTATTGGTGTATAATGCTATTTCTTTTGCTGAATATATGACTCCTGAAGAGGTTAATGTAATGTGTTCAGAAATTTTATATGGTCATCAGTAGAAGCTGCTTTGCTAACAATGTATAAATGAAAATGTTTTTCAATTACAAGAGCTGTCAGATAAAATTTTAAAGAAGGATAAAATATTTTTATACAGCTTTATTGTTTGTTTTATTTTTAAACAAAAAAAAATGTATGTGATGAAGTTGACAATTCCCACATAAAGATTTATAATTAAAGAATTCTGATAACTGTATCATATTTGGATGATATATTTCCTTTGTTGCCATGATTCTAACAAAGAAAGGATATTTTTATATATTTATTTAATGCAACACCTTGCTTACTTACAAAAAATATTTGTGGTACTCCTGGGTTAGCTTAGTTGACCAAAATATTTAACAGCAAGCAGTCTTACAGTTGACACAGTTTGAGAGTTCAAAAAATACCTACAATTCTAAGCACAGCAGAAAGATGGAGAGGTATTATTTAGGTTTAGTTTACATAATAAGCTTTTTATTCACAATGTTATTTCATTCTCTATTGAGAAGAGAATCTTGATGTATTTATTGAAAGGTTTACATGTTGTTGAATTGTTTCTAAATGCTGGAATGATTTCCTTTATGTCATTTGAGATCTGCTTTGATTTGAACTGTGTACTAATATTGCCAGTATAAACCTTTTTAAAATGGGTACATTTTCCAATGTACATTGGAATGTAATTTTTTTTAACTAATGCATACTTGATGCTTAAAGGTGACTTTCAGTGAAGTTTGTAGAAATGAAGATTTTAAAATTTTCAGTATAATTTTCTTTTTTTAAAACTTACAAACCATAAACAGTAAAACTCTTGTTAGAGGTAATGTATGTACATCAAGCACTTGCACTTGAGTGATATTCACTTTTTGTTGACATTTCTTCATTGTTTTATTGACGAAGTTCTGGGAAAGACCGTTTTTCTTTAGAGAATTAGAGTTGAAAAGCATGTTTTATTCTTGTTACTGTTTCACTAGAGGTACTTTGAACTAACACAATAACTAAATCTTTTTTTGAAAACAGAATATGTGAAACTTGTGGAGTTAAAATATAAACCTGAAAAAGTTGTTTTTGATAATAAGATACTAATAACTGTTTTGTAATTTAAAATTTTAAAATGATAATACAAAATCTTTTTTTTATTTTCTTCAACAGTGAAGTTAAGATTGCACTATCTTTCCTTTAAATGTATTAAAAACTTCTGCATAAATCATTTATTTTTAATGGTCAAACCTTTCTATTAAATGATAATTTAATTTTAATTGTACTCCATGTAGGAAGCTCAGATATTCCTTTAGTTTTCATTGAAACTTGATATTGTTAGTCACATCTAGTCAAAAACACCTTAGATGTGAAAAAAAGGTACAGCCAAAAAGAAAAAAAGGATTGAGCAAGTGACTTAAGAAAAAAAAATCAGATTTGGCAGCTAAATTTGTAGCTACACTTACAGCATTGATAATAATTTTGCATCAAATATTCATTCATTAGTTAACAAGGCTGCATTTTTGTTTAACTCAGCATCATATCTCAAGCTGAATGAAAACTGCACCCTAGCTAACAAACTCATTTGGATGTAGCTACTAGTTTGCCCTTTAACTTTTATTGTATTAATTTTAAGTTCCATGTATAATTCTTTTTTTTTCCCCTCAGTGTGGATTCCTGTACGTGGTGAGGGGACCTCCCAGGGAAGGTTCTGTTCTGTCTGGTTACCTTCTCTGGGATCTAAACATCCACCCACGTGTTTGCCGTGCGTGGCAACCCGTGAAGGGGAAGAGAGGATCCTGGTGGTTGAGGGGTCCAACCCTAGCACACCACTTTGGCCTTGAATTCCTGTAGACGGGCGGCCTTTGGGTGGCCCCCCTTGGGTCAGTCGGCTGGTCCACTTGGACTAGAGTCAACCAAGTACCAGTGTTGGAAGTTCTCAACAGGTGTTGTGGACATTGTGCCTGATGCTGGTGTTTGGGTATAGTGCTCACGAAACCCTGGCGTTGCTGCATTGTCCTTGCATGACATTATAATGCATCCCCTCATAGGGCTCCATGGTGGGTGGGGTCTGTGGGTACCGAAAATTTTCTTTTTTCCTATGGATCCTCCTTCAAAAAATTTAAATCAAATAGTGAAAAAACAGTCAATGGGTAAGCGACCACTTCTTGAAGACTCTGAACAGCAATCTTCAACATTTGTAACACACGTACCTCATTTTCTTATATTACATTCCCTTTTGGAAAAACATTTAGGGGCAATTGTCCCCCTTTTTTATTCAGAAGGGACTAGAGGGACTTGCTGGCTCTCCAAAATCAGTAAAGAAGCTTCGATCTGGAGACATATTGGTTGAAACATCCACATCCCAACACAGTGAACTCCTCTTGAATTCAAAGGCAATTGGGGATATACCTATTGAGGTTACACCCCATGCTACCTTGAATTCTTCACGAGGAGTTATTGTTGAAAGGGATTTGAAGAACGTTCCCGAGTCAGAGATTCTTGCTGGTCTCTCCACTCAAGGAGTTTCTGCAGTGAGGCGCATCTCCACTCGCAAAGATGGAGTTATATTGCCAACAAATACCCTCTTTTTGACATTTACTTCATCACGTGCATCTGCCACCATCAAGGCAGGTTATCTCATTTGCAGGGTACGGCCATACATTTCAAACCCTCTCCGATGTTTCCAATGTCAGAGATTTGGCCACTCAAAGACATCATGTCGTGGTTCCCTGACATGTGTTTGTTGTGGGGGCAAGGACCACGATGCCTATGAATGTGACATGGACCCACATTGCGTCAACTGCAATGGTTCTCACCCCTCCTACTTTCGTTCTTGCCCAAAATGGTTGGAGGAAAAAGAGGTGCAACGTTTGAAAACGATACATAACATTAGTTATCCTGAGGCTCGGAAATTGCTGCCCACCACTCCATCTCGGACATATGCTGCTGCACTTCATTCCACAACTACAGTGGGAGTGCAGACAGATCTCTCTGTTCCTCCAGGAGAATCGTTTTCAAAACAAATGAAAAGCCTTTTTCACGGTTAAAAATCTCCACGGTTAAAAAAGGTTGATTAATTGACTTCCACACCCATCTTTGTTCCTCCCATACATTCCAACAAACCTCAAGATTCAGTTTCAAATACAGGCATTTCTTCTGATACATCTTTTTCTCCCACCCCAAGAGGCAATAACAAAGACCTGCCCACTCGACCCAAGGCAGGATCCATGGAGGTTGATAGACCTCCTCCGACTAAGGACAGTAAGGAAAAACGACGTGGTCGTAAACAGAAGGGTTTTCCAACCACTTCACCTACCCATCATTAAATATGGCCACCTTGATACAATGGAACTGTCGAGGTTTACATTCTAATCTGGATGATATCAAAACACTGATTGCTTCCTACCATCCTGTTTGTCTTTCCTTACAAGAAACATTTCTCAACCCTGTTGATACAGTCACCATTCGGCAGTTTTCTCTGTACAGAAATGACAGGCTGTGTGATGGACGAGTACATGGAGAGGTGGCACTATTGGTTGATCAGCATGTGCTCACCCTGTCTTTGTCACTCAACACACCCTTGGCGGCCGTAGCCATCCATGTTTCCTTGGGTCATACCATCACTGTTTGTTCTCTCTACCTGTCCCCTGGAGAAACATATGATCAATCAGACCTCGATGCTCTCGTTGAACAGTTGCCCTCTCCCTTTCTACTCCTGGGGGACTTTAATGGACATCATCCCCTCTGTGGAAGTGCTGCTATTGATTGGAGGGGTCGCTCTGTAGAGCGTATGCTCTCTGATCACAATCTTTCTCTTTTCAATACTGGTTCTTCCACTTATTTTCATGCACCTAGTCAGTTTTCTACTGCTATTGATCTTTCGGTTTGCTCCCCTTCATTATTCTCTCATTTTTCATGGAGGGTTGACAGTAATCCACTAGGCAGTGATCACTTTCCTATCCTTTTAAGAGAGACTGGCCGTGGTCCAGTCCTACGCGTGTGCCCCGGTAGAAGCTGGATAAGGCAGACTGGTCCACTTTCACTGCTCTCGCAGAACTTGATCCTGCCATCGTAAATCAGCTATCAATAGACGACTGTGTGGCAGCTGTAACTGGCTGTATTATACAAGCAGCTGCTCAGTGTATTCCTAAAACCTTCATTTACTTTTACAAATTTTACTCCATTTACTTTACTTTTACCTTTTCACTGGACATTTGGCTACTCATTATTACGAATTTGCTATATGTCTTTTAAAACTTTTATTCTTTTACATTTTGATAATGGCTGCTATGACACATAACCCGGAACCAGGACTGGAAAGGCCAACTTCAGGTGACTGACGGTGGTTCTTGAACTTACCTGTTAGTCTTCCTGGCAGGTTATGATCATTACCATTTTGCTAGAGTAAGTACTTTACAACTTCTTTTACTCTGTGTCTCTCTTAACATTGTAGACTAGGTGTCAACATTGGTTTTATACTTTTTCTGTTTTTCAATGATGTTTTGTTTTACCTTCATTTCCTTTTATGTATTTTACTACATTTAATTTATTTTTACCATTTTACCGGACGTTTGGCGCAGATAGCCTAGCTGCTTTGTGCCATAAAACACTAAATCAACCAATCAATCCTTTTTTTAGGCTGCATCTTTTCTCTTACATCTAAAGTGTTTTTGGTTGGGTATCATAATTTTTTCCAATAAACACCAACCAGTGCAAGTAAGAAACTGACACTCAGTAGTAATTGAGTTAAGTGCCATTGTCTGCGGCACTTAACATGTTTATAATATATCCATTTTTCATCTCCAATCACTAACCTGTTCAAAAAGGTTACGTTCACTAGACTGCAAAGAAGTCCAATGTCTACTCTTGCTCTAAGGTTGGCTTCTATCAAATCATGGGGGGATCCATTTTCCAAGTTTTGACACCGTTCCAAGCTGTTGCAGACAATTGTCAACTATTGAATAGGTTGAATTAAGCTTCTATGATAGTTCAATTTTACTGTTACAGCACAGTTTTCATCAAGTGCAGCCAGCAGCAAGGCATCATTAAACTCAACAGGACGACCTGAATGCGGCGCATCACTTAAGCTGTAGTCACGTGATCTGAACTTCTGAAACCACCGACATTTTCTTTCATTGAGACTACACATCATAAACACCTTGAATGTTTCGTGTACTTTCTGCTGCATTATTGTCTTTTTAAAATTCATAAAGCATTATATGCCTAATGTGCTCCTCAGACACACCCATCTTTATAAGGGTTTATTTGATTAATGATCTGAAAAAGTGGAGTTGTGTTAGAAACTTACTGATGGACTGTTGTTACAATACAGTCTGATAATTTTACTTTAAAATTTGCCACAACCATACACTGTATCACTAAACTTCCGATTACGCATTCTCGACGATTTTTCAATGCGTGTTTATACCTGGATAAAACGTTGAGAACAACCATTTGTCTGAACATTTTTATACATGTTCTACAACATATTTTAGTCATTAAAGCCTTCTACAAAGACAGAGATGATGATCCACTTTCTGTATTAAATTTTCGGACATTACTTATGGGATGACCTGATAAAAGAAAGGCAGAAAAGTAAGAGAGGAACAAGAAAAAAGAAATATTAACAGTCAAAAGGAAGAGACTAAGACTGAAAAAAAATTTGAAGACATGATCGATGAAGCTGTTGGTAATATTAAGATTATAATGACAAGTAAAAAAACCCATAATGGTAAAATTGATGTGATGTGTAGAAAAATTATAGCGTGAAGATCAATGAGGTGAAACAGTGAGAGATTAAAGTTTTGGAAAAAGAATTGGCAAATACAAAAATCAAATTAGTCTCCCCTCTTTCTGTGCCTAAACAAGAATTTCAACGTAAAATATCATTAAATATGGTATAAGATAAGTTATTTTGTCTACACTTATTACCACTACTGCAGTGTCATCTGTGAAAGTAAGAACTTCTTTAGCTGCTCTAGTCATGACACTACAAAACGAGTTTCAGAATTTAGCTGAATAATTCAACATCAACCAACTGTCAGGTTTTGTAAGGATGGATTATTTGCAATAAGTGCCTGTGATTTGGTGATAAATTTTAACTATAACAGTCTACTTGTTTCAAAAAAAGAATATTTTAAATATATATATATATATATATATATACACGAATGTTCGTTACACTGTTGGTTACCAAAATTCTTTTAAGAGCTTTAACTCAATTTTTCACCAAAGTCGGTATAAGTAGTCCGGTTATTTTAGAACATAATTCACTCTAATCAGTGATGACGAGAAACCCACTTGTTGAGAAATTTATATGCAAAAACGGCTCGTTTGGGCTGAAAAAACACTTTACATAGAAGAGCGAACAACGTTTCGACCTTCTATGTAAAGTGTTTTCTCAGCCCAAACGAGCCGTTTTTCCATATAAATAATTCACTCTGTTATTACAATACAGTTTGATAATTTCACTTTAAAATTTGTCACTAAACTCCCGATTACGCATTCTAGAACTAGAACTCGACGATTTTTCAATACGTAATTATATCTCGACAAAAGTCTAGAACATTCCCTGCAATATTCTGATGTAGCAATATTCGATTAAATTAGTAAGAAACTCGGAAGGTTCTGACAACATAACGCAATAATCTCACTGTTGTAAGCAATCGCTAATTCATAACCATTGAACTACATAACTTACGAATCGTAAACAAATTTACCATAAAATACTGCTGAAAAAACAAGTATGACCCTGCCCTATTTAAACTATCCGAGTTGTAATACATTAAATTCATGTGTAACTAACACAAACGGACTAAGGTGTAAAAGCACTGAGGGAGGCACATTTGATTGAGTTAGAGATAATTTCCAGATCGAATGAGTATAACAATGAATAACAAGCTATTTGTACTTCTAATCAGTCAATATTTATTTTTAGTTATATTAAATAACCTTCTATTCGAGAGTCTTAAAAAGGGTTAATAAAGAGCTAATCAGACATAAGAAAACTGGAATTAACTGAACATAAAAGGCAAATTTCATATTTGAATACTCTATATGCCTCAAATAAGATAAGAAGTTCGTTATTGATAGTAAGTCTTGTAGTATATTAATCGCAGTTTGACCTATATAAACCTACCTCATTTAATAATGAAGGGTTGGAAACTGAATTCAAAGATGAGTAAATATTGATGCAGGTATATATATACTGAACTCATTTCTTACACTATTCAGTATTAATGTCATCATAATTCTGTGATATATTAATGTACATCATATTACTATCACCTCGTAGAGTTGTCCTATTTATTTTGAATTCATTCTTTAATTTGGTATGTGGGGGTTTTACATTAATTTGGTCAAGAAAGCTTTGCTCTTTTGTGTTCATTGTAAATAACACCTGTACCACTGCTTAATAAAATGTTTTGTACAGATGTTTACTATATTGTCCTTCATCAGTTGCACAGATCATATCTTGAAGTTACAACTCCATTTGTCATAATGAGTATGGCCAATTACTTGGGTAGTGCACGACATTTTTAGTAAATATCACGATTTCTTGAAATTAAGAATCCTAAAATGTATAAATGAAACTTATCCATCAACTTGTAAGTCATTTTTAGAATTTTGTTTTTACCAAATAAACCGGCCCGGCATGGCCATGTAGATAAGGCACTCGCCGTGTAATCCAAGGGTCGCCGATTCGAATCCCCGTCGCACCAAATATGCTCGCCCTTTTAAAAGGCTTGGCATGACCAGGTGATTAAAGCACTCGACTCGTAATTCAAGGATCGCGGGTTCGAATCTCTGTTACACCAAACATGCTCGCCCTTTCAGCCAATTCTTCTACATTCCGTGTGGTCTAGTGGCTAGGATACATGGCTTTTACCCAGGATGCCCGGGTTCGATTCCCGCCATCAGAAGTTCTTATTTGGGGCCCGGCATGGCCAAGCGTGCGACTCGTAATCTGAGGGTCGCGGGTTCGCATCCCCCGTCGTGCGAAACATGCGTGCCCTTTCGGCTATGGAGGCGTTATAATGAGTAGCCCAAGCGTTGGCAGTGGGTGGTGATGACTAGCTGCCTTCCCTCTAGTCTTACACTGCTAAATTAGGGACAGTTAGCACAGATAACCCTCGAGTAGCTTTGTGCGAAATTTAAAAAAACAAAAATCAAACCAAATAAGGCTAAGAGAATTCACCTAAAGTGATCATTCAGTACTGTTTTTATATATGGCTTAACATTTCTTAGATTCACTGGTTCACATCGCATTCATAATTATTCTCCATAGAAAAGGGTTTATTTATATATTGCTATCCAAATAAATGATCTGTAAATACACAAGAGTGTATTTTATTTAATGTTTAATAAAAATTGTTCATTTGTTTTTTGCTTGTTTCCAGTCTCATTACTTCATTGTACACTTTGTAATAAATATAATTTATCCTGTTTTTATCGAACCTATCAGATATAGTTCTAAAATTAATCTGGTTTCACCTGAATATATTACCGGGTAAGAGACATTGAAATTCGGTGCTTCAGTTGCAAAGTTCATCAACTGCTGCTGAAGTGTGTACTGTTATTCACTTGAACAGTATTGTCATTAAACTTTATAAGGTTCTGACAATTATTTCTGCCAGTGTATTTACCTTAACTCTGGCCAAAGCCACCTGGGTATGAAGTAAGACAAGAGGCACTGTTGGTAAATGCTTCCTGCAAACCTAAGCTATTTTGCCATTAGGTGAGACAATTAATGTTGAACTTGGGATTATGCAAATATAATGTACAAGCTGCTTAGAGCACCTTGCTTCTCTACCACCATAGATTGAGAACCCGCCATTTGGCAACTCATTGAGACATCTGGAAACACCTACCCTACTGTGCCAACATTTGAGAATATCTTGGTCAGAAGAAAAGCAAGTAGTTGGAAATGTTTCTTTTCTTAATCATTGGTCCCAAAACGAGTAACTCTCAATATTTGTAGATGCAGAAAAGGAAAGGGTAAATTGTTTCCTGAACCATTTATTTGTCTAAAATGGCTAGATTCCAGACCAGACTGCTCAATGCCTTACCCAGTCTGGAGTCTAGACTGTCTGGCTTTATGAATCCATTGACCATTTGGATAAGGAATTCATGTAGAACTGTAAGTAAGACAGTCATAATTGAGTTCTGAGTGCTGCTGGAGATAACAGCAAATCATTAAGCTAGGTTCAAAATTCAGAAGGAGAATGCCACTGAAATGTTGACAATTTATGCAGACGATTTGCATAGTCAAGCTTATCTGTAATGATCTTAGCCTGTTGCAAAGATATACTTAAGCTAAGTTTATGAAATGTCTACTTGAAAATATGATGCAGCATCGTTTGTGTGCAAGAGACTTCGCTCTTTCTGGTGTAATCTCTGTTGTGACACGATACCAATTTGTACAAGAGGAAGAATTTTGAAGAATCAGCTGCAGTGACTTTGCTTCAGACAGGCTGTACTACCCAAACATCCATATTGTACCAGGTACAAATCTACATGTGAGTTTACTAACCAACTGCACACTTCATCATTGAAATTTAGAAGTATTTGTATTGAATAAGCATAACTATCTCAGTATTTTCCACGAGTGATATGTACAACAACAGTTGTAAAGTACACTTGGACCTCCTAGGAGGCATGAATGAAAAACATGGTTTGACTTTAGAGCATTAAATAATTTGAATCAATTGGCCCTGTCTTGCTGAATGGTAGGGTAGACAAAGCTGCATGTTTTTACTAATTGTACAACAGCTTCAAGAGACAAAGAAGAAAGTTTTGAATAATCCATTGTAGCTCCATAAAACTAGAGGAGACAAAGTATAATCTAGTAACCAATTTGGGGAAGTGCGGTAAACAGGTTGTTCTACAAATTGACCAGGCCACGCCTGAGAGATGGGGATCTTGGCACATGCCTGTTGGAGTATAAGGGAAGATACAAAACTCCTGGTTGACGCAGGAGTGGCCAAACCATTAGTACATCTCGTGCTATATCAGCTTGTTCAATTTAACTTATTATTCAGTTCATTTATTAATTATTTAGTTTTCATAACAACTGTTAAAAATTATTTAATTTAAAAGTAATAGTTATAACACTTTTTGTTACGTAACTCTGTACTAGTAGCACGTTGTGTATGCAGTCTGATTATATTTGTACTAGGATTTTCTAATATTGCTGACGTCATGTTACTTCAATTTTATGAATTTTTTCGTTCTGTGAATATTGTTGTCACTAGAGGGCTAAATATTTCTCGGTTTTTCTTGTGTTATAAATACATACAGATCCAAAGTGTAAATAGGAAGTAAAAGTTTGTTTGTTTGTTTTGGAATTTCGCACAAAGCTACTCGAGGGCTATCTGTGCTAGCCGTCCCTAATTTAGCAGTGTAAGACTAGAGGGAAGGCAGCTAGTCATCACCACCCACCGCCAACTCTTGGGCTACTCTTTTACCAACGAAAAGTGGGATTGACCGTCACATTATAACGCCCCCACGGCTGGGAGGGCGAGCATGTTTGGCGCGACTCAGGAAGTAAAAGTAAGTTAGTATTAAAAAATTTAAGTTAGTGAAAGTAAGTTGCTTCGTTTTTAATTTTACGCAAAGCTCCATGAGAGCCATCTGTGTTAGCCGTCCATAATCTAGACTAAAGGGAAGGCAGCTAGTCATCACCACCCACCGGCAACATTGAGGGGGATTCGAACCTGCGATCCCTCGATTATAAATCGGGTGTCCTAACCACCTGACCATGCTGGGCTATGAAACAGAGAAAACATCAAAACACATAGATGAGATTATCAAACTGGTAAAAGGGTATACGAAAGCTGTTGGAGGGTGTGTGTGTGTTTTCTTATACCAAAGCCACATCGGGCTATATGCTGAGTCCACCGAGGGGAACCGAACCCCTGATTTTAGCGTTGTAAATCCGTAGACTTAACGCTGTACCAGCGGGGTACCGTTGGAGGGAATATAATCCAAACTTTGCCTGGGTTCGTAAGACTTAGTATAATTTACGACCGCAACCACATTTTGCCAAAGGTTAAAATATTTTTGCGACAATACTGTAGTATTGGCTGAGGACGCCTTTGGCATGTGACGTAATAAATAATAATGCTGAATGACAGAAAAGGAAAATAAACTATATGTGAAAATATAAATACTTGGAAACAAGAATATAACCAAAAGAAGATATTTTAAGGTTGTTTAGCGAAGAAATTAAAATGTTTTTTTTTTATTCTTGATTTCAAGTATTTCATTGCAATACTCCTTGATGACGATGTTCGGATTTCAAATTATATAGTCCGAATGCAAATAACTGCAATACAAAAATACTGAATATTCTGGTACATACTTAATTAAAATAATCGCATTCTTTGTGTATTAAATACTTGTAACCAATTTGCAAATTGGTAATCTCTGAACCTGAAAGCTGTAAACATGCAGTCACAGAGTAATCTTGTTGCCACGATACTTGGATGTATACTCAGGCCTACTGACTGATACGAAGTTACGAACTATAACTTAGATCGAAAAGCTTAGAAGCACGCCTATATAAAAGATGTACATTTCAGCTACTGAAAAAGCTTACATTTAGGCCTAATTATGTAATTCGATTGGTAAGAACACGAGAATCACAAGAACAAACACACAATTTGTAGGCCTGTGATGCAATAAAACAATTCAACAGGTGGGCGGGGATGATTGTATGCGCCATACCCCCCTAAAATGAAGGGGGATGTATACCCTCCATCCCCCCCCAGGATCTACGTCCCTGGTGGGAATGTTCCATTTTCCTTGGTTTTGCATCATATAACCAACTATTTGTGTCCAATTTCTCCAAAGTTACCATACCATTATTTACTTTCACCGAATTGAAGATGCACTTTTGATAGAGAGGAATGTGAGCAAATATTCCAGTGCTAGCAGGGCTGTTAGTTCCTATTGGACACTGATGCTTGTGATAGTGGAATCATAGCAGCGTTATTAAAGTTACAGGATGCAGTAGAATGTGTAAATACAGATGCTAGCTATACACTTAGGGCTTCTGAATGCAGATACTGCACAATGAGAAAATAACTTACAGTAGTGGTCTTCACGAAACACTAGTGACACTGTTTGTATTATAGAAAGTTCACCAATCAGGTGGACCACATATCAATGAAGTGACTTTTGAAATCCAGTTGGAATGCAATTAAATAATGCTGTAGGAGCATGACTTACCTATACTACATTATCTAGGTCTGCAACACATAAATGTCAACAGGTTGTCTTGCCATATAAGATAAATAAAAAAAATCGAAAATTTAAAAACCAGCAAATGGGGATCATAAAAAGGAAACAAGGCTGGGGATAGTGTAGACATTATTTACTCAAAGTACATACTCCTATATTGGCTCCATGCTGTTACCTAGCATTACATTTGGTAGAGTCAAAATATGGATTTGTAGTTTGAATAAATATTATCTGCAATATCTCTAACTTGTTTCCTAACTTTTATGATCCATATTTACAGGTTTTTAAACTTCCAATTTTTATTTATCTTGTTTGTTGGCTTTTTTATGCTGAACTGTGTGAAAAGGATTACTTGATATGGTAGCTAACCTTATACATTGTAATGATAATAAACATAGCTAGTTGATACAATTCATAATGATTTACTGTAGCTACTGACTACTTGATTATATTAGTTCAAGACGTAAAATGTTAAGCTCCAGCTGGAGATTTGTTTGAGAATATACTGAACATTTATAGTTTCTGTGTGACTAAATCCTCTATGTATAGCTCATAGCAATGGGCAAATATATGCCTAGACTAAGATAACTCCCACTAAATCCTTATAAAACTTTACCACTTGAAGAACACCTTTTCAAATAAAAGATATACATCTAAACACCACCTTATATAAACCTTCATGTTATTTAAAGTAATTGCTGTATGAATTTGTGTAATAAAATTAAATATTATGTGTACTGATTTTTTTATCCCTCCACTTCATACATAATATAGAGGTTGGCTCTCTAAAGACACCAATTGTGTAGTGTACACAACATCAAGTATCTAGATATTACAGTCATGTAATGTTCACCTATTATTGGCTGCTAATTTCACTTTCACTCTGTACTTAAGTTTTGTTGAGGAACACTAGATATTTGTTAGAAAGCTAACTTCAAATAATAATTATAACACTATTTATATTAAAATTATAATGCTTTTAGCATGTATAAAATATTGAAAAACAAATCATCTTCTCAATACTCCTAAGACCTTCAAAGTACATTATTTAGTATTCTACAGAAGTTTTGTATACAATATACCAATCGTTTTTGTTGTGAGCTAAGAAAAGAAAAAATGATAATAATGATATGAACAACTGAACAGTTTTTGGCAGAATTTAGATTTGTTCTAAGTATTGGATAGTTGTTGTTTTTTTTTCTAAATTTTTTAAATGTCTGCAGCTTTTAATATTGTAAAGGAGATTTTAAGTGTTGTTTCAGGATAAAGTTTGCGTTTTCACTGTATGTTTATTTTGTCAAACCATTATCAAGGTTCATGATGGTGAGACCCTGTCCATTTGTTCAATATCCTAATCCCAAACACTATGTGGGAGCTGAAAACATTTCTTGTGATAGTGACATCAATTTATTCAATAGGTGGTTTCAATAATGGTTAAATACCACAGTTATCACATTGGGAAGAGCAACTGCAGGGCCCAGACCTAGCTGTAAAGGATGGTGAAGCTCTACCAATACAGACTGAGGAATGAAGCTCAAATACACATAACTTACAGCATGTATATGAATAGTTGCAAGTGCAGAAAGATGTGCTGTGATATTGTAATCAAAAACTAAGATATGGTTCTCATCTTGTGTTGCAGCTAATGCTCTCCAGATCTCTGAGGCAAGAATTCATCTAGACTTTGAATGAAACAAACAGTGGAGAGTACCCAATGTTACATACACCTGCAGTGACATTTTACAATGATCCTACTGGTTCCATTTGAATTGATCCATGCACAAATGGTGTATGCTATCCAGATTAAAAGTCTGCCTAAGTAAATTCAAACTGAATATACTGGTTCATATTTATAGAAAATAGCCCTATATACTATTTACTGAACTTAATGAAGTAATCAATATGTGCTAGTTACTATTGTTTATTTCATTAGGTAGGTTGAGGTTATCCACTGGTCAATACTTCAGCACAGTCAGAAGCTGAACTTTTGACAGAATATTGGATAGCTCAGTTCAGTGTATGTAAAGATATTCAACCTGATTAGGTAGATAATTTCAACAGCCAGCAATTCTTTATATTGTACAGAGCTGGAATGATGAAAATGCAATTACACTTTATCATTCCAAGTCTTATGGTTTAGTTGAATGTATTATACAAACTATCAAGCAAATGGTTGTGAAGTTTGTTAATTTCAGCAAAATTGATGGGGGTGAAACCTTGTCATATATCATGATAGTAACTAAACAGGTGTTGACTGGTTGTTCAAACATGCTCATTTTGGCAGGTAAATAGTGTTCCTTCCATAGGTGATGTATGGTTCTCCCCTGAGAGCAAATGTAGCAGTATCCACAAAAATATGTGGAGTTTATGGTTTGGGTTATGTGATGTTAATGAGTTTGCACTACAATTACTAGAAAATATCCCATATGCCAGAAGAGATGTTGTGACAAGACAATTAAGAAATGAACATTATAATATAAAGACCACGTGTAGTTTTGATGTTACAGAGTTAGAGAAGATTTTTGGCTAAACACGACTTAATTTTGTACTCCAACAAATCAGGGTACTGACATAGAAGTTACAATAATTGTTTGGTATATGTACAACATGCCTCAAAACTGTATTCATATGTTAAAGATGAAACTGTCATGCACTGGCTAGATCAGGAATAAAAGGTTGAAATAAATGATTCATAGGTAGCTGAGAATGCAGTTTCATATCATCTGGAATCCAGAAGGAGAAAAGAGCTGAAAGTGCTTATATGGTCATACACAGTAAGCTATACAAAGCAGTGCTAGTTTTTTGATTGACATGGCTCGAATTAACCGTCAGACCAGGAGCTAAGACAATCACTGTTCGTAAGATCAATGGGTGAAATGAAGTGATATCCCTGCAACTGAGTGACAGGCTCACTATACAAAATATGCACTAACTTGGATGACTGCAAGATCAACAGGGTCAAAATGGTATTATAACCCTTAGCTTAATAGTTTAAAAAAAGAAAAACATTGAGCAATAACTACAAGATATAAAGTGATGAGAACTACTTGAATATCACAAGGACTTGGGCCAGCTGGTGTTAGCAGATGTATAGCATAAGCATTTTTAACAACTGAATATATTCACTAGGAATTAAAAAAATCAGCTGTAAGGGCATTATGAAATTTACTCTTCCAGGAGCAACAAAATAATTTTCTGGGATAAAATATTCTCTCTCATTTCATAGGAAATTCTTACTTGATTTAACCGAGTTGGGGAAGTTCAATTGAACAAACTGCCCAATTATCACAGAAAAAATATAGTACACTTGTTTGTGGATATTACTTCACCATATTCAATGAGGTAGTTGTCTTCTGTCACAGCATGGATTATAAATCAGGTTGCTATGAATCCACTGGTATAGTCCTTATTTTGCTAAAACTGCCTATATATACTTTTTTTTTTTCACGTCAGCTGTAGTAAGTATATCGACTTCTGTACAGCTGTACTATATCTTGTTAATTTAGCTACTGGTGTTGATTTTTTTTTCCAGAGCAATGAATCTGTTTTATGTATTATGCTAAAAAATATATATTAATTCTGGTTGAAGGAAGTTTTAAATAAAAAGTCATAGTTTGGAATTTTGCATAAAGCTACACAAGGGCTATATGTGTTAACCATCCCTAATTTAGCAATGATAGACTAGAGAAGACAGCTGTTGTACACCACTCACCACCAACTCTTGGACTATTTTATAAATGAATAGTAGGATGTACCATTACCATGCTTATAGTAGACACTTTTTGTGTCAATATAATTATTCATTTCACCACAAAAAAAAGTCAGAATAAAACTATTCAGTTTATTTTATAAAATTTGGCACTAAAACTTTGCAACTGTATAAAAAACCACAACTGGTAGATTTTGGCTTCAAAACACAAAGGGAATATGTAGTGCATAAATACAGTACAATGAATCACCTCATATTTTGTATATTACAAAATATACTTATTGTGTAGACTGAAAATAAAAATACTGGACTACAAGTTAAATTCTATTTACTTTTCATTTTCATTTATGAGGTAAAAAAATGTTTAAAACAAATAAAATTTGATGAACTTATAAATATACTGTTGAAGAATTACTTTAAATGCTAACAATTTCAATGAACTAACAAAAACACATTATTATTATAGTAAGTTTAATATTACAAAGTTGAGTATTTGCATACTTAACCCTGATGGTCTTTATACAGCAGTACATGGCTATGGTGAAAGTTGTTTAATGATGGTCACTTTGACCACTGCAAGGAAAAATACAAAATCTGAGCAATGAGCATCAACAAAAATATTGGTTTATGTTGTCACTTCACCAATAAAAATGGTCGATGACATTAATTTTCTTTATATTAGTACTCACTTTCAATATTCACGTAGAAATAAATATTTGTGTGAAGTTTTGTATACTTATTTATTTATACATTTATGGATGTTAAATAGAACAACAGTCAAGCAATGTATAAGTGAAAATAAAGAATTTGGCTTCAACATTAAACCTTTGTAACATGAATTAAACTGCAGTTACTGACTTATATACTGTAGTATTATTTGAAAATATAATGTACCTGATACTGTCATTATTACCAGTTTTGGTTTGTTTGTTAAGCACAAAGCTACACAATAGACTATCTGTATTCTTCATAAAAAGGGATAAAAACCTAATTTTTAAATTATAAGCCCTCAGATTTACTACATAATCAGTAGAAAGTCATTAATGTTAGTGAGAGACTGCTCCAATTTCAACACTAAAATATTTTGGCAGATAGTGAATTTTTATAATGATAAAAGTAACAGAAAGGATCTTACTATGTATGATGGAAAATACTGTTTGACCCAGTGTTCTCTGCTAGTAGTGAATAACATTTTGATTTAATTGAAATACATGAGTGGGAGAAATTATCCATAGAAAATATTCCAAAAAAGTACTTTGAATATTGTACCAAATGTAAACTTGGTGTATACAATGTTTCATTTGGTTATGAGAGAAAAATTATAATCATACAGATTGAAATATTTTGTACACATAGTTTTATTGAACATTTTGTGGCTATTTCATCTTGGACTGGATATGAAAAATGTCTTGCATATTCATTTTGTCACTTGATCACTCATAATACTGTATGGAATTAGATCCTGCCAAAGGAACGACCCCAAGGATCTGGCAACCAGGTAAAAAAATCAAAGTTAAGTAAAGTTGGAAAAAAACAACAACACAGAAATGAATCTCCTCACAGATGCTTCTAACAAGAGGGTTTTCTAATAGGTGGCCAGTAAACTCTCATTGGTCACAAGATAAGACCAGTATCAATATGCAGTCCTCTCAATTCAATGAGCAGCTGTACCTTTATGTAGCATTTTTTTTTTCTCTGTTCAAATTTCCACTTCATAAAGTAAGGATTATGTATGTATGCAGTTACTTGTTTAACAATTACCAGTGATAAATATTAAAGAGTATAATTATGTTTTATCTATCGTTTGTTTTGTGTTTTTATGATTGTACAAAACTGCCTCTTCTTTGTATTTTCCCTTTTCTTTTGTGTTGTGTGTACATAACAACTTGTATGTTTTCACATATAATTAATAGTTATATTTTTAACAAAGGGTTGTTTTCTTTCATACTTTAATATGCTATGTAAAATGTTTCTCTTTTATTTTTGTTTTTATTTCGTGTCAGATATTTTAATTTATGAACTTAATTGTTTCATGCATTTAAAGGGATTTATTTTTATTTTTCAATTTTTTGTGTGAAAGGTTTTCTTTATTCTGATATTTTTGTGTTATGTTAATGACTACACTGTATATTGTGTTGGTCATTCAGGGTAGTTTATGGTATCAGCATTGTTTATCAGTGTTAAAGGATATTTTATTAATTTAAATGTTTTATCTTTGTTAAAGGGTTATGTTATCTATTCTGTGTTTTACAGGGTTTTGAACAACTTTCACCAATTTCTTGATCAGTGTGTAGATAAATACAGTTGGTTTTAAATTTTAAAAAGATGGCCTGAAGATGCAAGAGAAAACTGCAAGATGCAGGCATAATAAATATTTGTGCCCTCTAGTTATATATAGAATATTTGAATGTGTACTTACACCAATTTCTTGACCAGTGTGTAGATAAATATAATTGGTTTTAAATTTTAAAAAGATGGCCTGAAGGTGGAAGAGAAAACTGTGAGATACAGGTATAAGTAATATTTGTGCATTCCAGTTATAAAAGAATATTCTTACATGTCTATTTACTCAGTTGTATGTAGCTTTAATACAGAATGTTGGATGAGGAATTCATTGTAAGTTCCTTATGTCCTGAATACTTATTTTATTGGGTGATTCAAGGTATGTTTATTACTTTTATTTTTAACTAGAAAAGAATTCTGTAAAGTTCTATACACTATGTGAAAACAGACTATGATTCTTTCCATTCTAGGTTACACAATTTCTTGAGGATACAACCTCCCTTGTTTCATGAAGAGAATAACTAACGGTCAAGTGTTTAATGCACATTCCATGGAAACACTAGTGTTGTTGGCTTGTGCATATATTATGTTTTCTCAGTCTGTAACAGAACTTCAACTACAATTTCTTGAGATTTTGAAAGATTCTACAGATACAAAGAACTCTTTCCAATACAGGTACAGTCCTTTATAAGTATAATATTAATTATTCTTTTTCTGTGGAAATATCTTTTATTATTTTATTGTAGAATATAATGATGACTAATGTAGTTATTACAGTCAAATACACTCACAATAATACTTACTTTACAACTTTTTTTTCTTTTCAAGTTGAACAAACTATTTTCTTATAAAAATATTAAACCACTTTTGTAAGTGTTCCTGATACCAAAAGTCATACTGAAAACTCTGTGACAACATGATATCAGTGTATATTCGACCATTGATATGGTCCAGTTCATGTTGGATTATGCGTGCTGGCCAACCTTTTACTTGCCATTCCACTTCTTCAGCCTTTTCATTGTAACCTGAAAGCAAATACACAAAATACAGAAGAGATCTTTTTTTAAACATGAAAAAAAAACTGTATTACAATTTAAAGACTAATATTGAAACTAATAAATACCAGATCCTAATTTATGGCATATAAAATGTGATTGAGAATTAGCAGTAAATGGCAGAAAATTAAAACATGGGAGTTACACTGAGTGAAAAATGAGTTCAAGTAATGATCACAATATTAAGTGCATCTCATTTGGAGAAATAACCAGATCTTACATAAGAAAGATGTTGTTCAAAGTCAATTTACAAAATATCCTAACAGTTAACATCATAGAAATTACTAAAGCAGTATAACAGTATCTACTGCTGCTCAACTTTGTTGGCATTATTGAAGTACATTTTAAAGGATTATTTTCTGCTATATTATTAGCATACAAATAGCCACAATGACTTAGGAATGACCTTGATGTATTATCATGATAAAGTTTGGGATTTAATAGTGTAACTTCATCTTATTAATAAAACTAAAAATAAGCATATTAATTATATGGTAAAACACAGGTGTAGGGTAATGCAGAAAAAATTTAAAGATAATTTGTAATGCCTCTTCAAAATACATTTTGAAACTTCACTGGCAATTTTGAGATGTACGATTTAGAATAAGCAGAAAATATATTACTTGTTGAGATCAATGTTTTATTCCTTTGCTCTTATGTACTATATAAGCTACTGTGTAACTGCATAATATTAGTGTACCTTTTTACATACTTGGTGAAAAAAATTGTGAAAGATCTTTAATATGTTATTAAAATGTGAGGTATAGATTTCAAAGTGCGTTCTAGTGTTTCTGAATAACATATACGACTCAAAAACTTCTACTACCCATATAAAACTGTTCTATTCCTTTCAAAGCATCTAACGTACTTGTACTTAGTCTACCATCTGTAAACCAAAACAATTACAGGAAATAATACGGTATGCAAATATCTTCATTTCTCAAATATTGTAATGCTGACTGGAAGGGTGTGATGAACCAACAGTTCCATTGAACAAAGTCATAAAGGAGAAGACTGGGTTCAACTGATTTAAGTGTTGAAAAAGATCCCAAAATTGACAAAATATTAGGTGGGTCTGTGAAAGGGCTTCTCTAATTTGATTAACCAACCCATCCAAGTTGCACAGTATGATTAGCCAATTCCTGTTTGGAATGAGCAAGAAAAAAACAGTCATCCACGTAATAATGAAATGGCAGCTCTAAAGCATGAAAATGATGTTGAGAAAAATCTCAGACTACTCAGCAAAATACATGAGGTGGTGAGTCAAGTCCAAAGGGGAGGGCCCAATATTAATAAATCACCACCAGATGGACAGATAAAGATAAGGACTGAAGTGATATTGATGTATGTACATAAACACTGGATACATACATTTTGGTCTTCTATAACAACAGAAAAATGCCCATCTCAGGGTGAGAAAAAATCCATGGTGAACTTGGTTAATGAAACAAAGCTGTTGAGGTGAGATAAACTGATTACTGGCCACAAATTCCCAGTTTTCTTGGAGACAAAAGAGGCAGGAATAAAACCTGAAGAAAGACGGTGAACAGGTTTGATGGTTCAATGCAAGAGCAATTCCAGACTTGTTTCTGTTAAATGCTTACTGGTCATGGGATCTTGAGAAGGAGGGAAGGAAATGGAGAAACTGGACAGTGAATTGTTCTGATAGAACCTGAAGCACCCATTGATTACCAATAAAAGAATACCAGTGATGAAGAAATTTGAACAGCCAAGCTCCCACTGGAATTCACTAATACTGGTAGTGATAGGGGGTGCATCATTGAGGAAAGCAATGAGAAGTACCCCAAGTAGAATGGACAAACCATGATAATTGGAGACATAGAAGGCTCTGACTGAGATACATGGGCTACAGTATTTATAAGAATGGACTGTTGTTGAACTGATGTCACCCAAGACTGCAGAGTTTCTCGGACCGTATCAGAAATGTAAATCCCTAAGAGTTATCAAGGGTAAACAGACCCAAGCCAATAAGGAATCATGACCTGTAAGGTTCTAACAACAATGTGTATGTAATACCAGAGCTGAAGATGATATGCAAGGTAAATTGGAGAAGAGAATGGCAAAGAATGTCCAAAAAAACCTTCAGGATTTCTGTGGAGAGCCTTAGATAGGATAAAAGAAAGTTACTTTGAAAGACTGGTAAGGGTGAAATGCAAGTGAAAATACTGGACATAAGTAAGAATGGCAGATGATTCAGTTTCCATAATTACTATTTCTTCCACTTTTATCAGCCATTTGTATAATAATTTGTGAATTATTTTACAGCTATTTAACACCTGATATCTAAAATTCATGATGTTTAATTTTATGGTTTTATTTGTTACCTTGTTTGTTGTTTCAGCTCTTAGTGTTTTGGTGACTGGTTGCTGTACAAATCTAAAATAAGTATAAAAAATATAATCGAAACAGTAAAGTTTTTTTTACTGAGTGACCAAGTGCTAAAATCAAAGGCCATCTAAAGAAAATTTATTCTAACAATATAAAAAATGGAAGCATTTTCAAATATCAACAAATTTGATGTGATAGTACTTATAAGGTGAAATGGAATGCAACATAGGACTCCTTCATAACACAGCAGAAATAATTAGCATTTAATCAGAACTAATAGCTTTAAAATCTTATATAATAACAATAACATCAATTACAAAAAATAAAATAACTTTTAATTATTCATGAACCAAAACCTAATTAAAAAACAACAAAAACAAAACAACAGCTATCTCTCTATATAATCAGTGATGTCGAGAAACCCACTTGTTGAGAAATTTATATGCAAAAACGGCTCGTTTGGCTCTTCTATATAAAATATTTTCTGAACCCAAACGAGCCGTTTTTGCATATAAATATCTCTCTATATGTTTTCCAAATTGGAACAAGACACTCATGCAACTTTCTAGTATCTCATACAAACGAAGATAGTTTTACCTTACAATGACCATATAAGTGGTCAAAATGCTGTTATAAAGTTCATAAAATAAAATAATCCACTCAATAATGATGTAAATCCTGAATGGGTAACTTCCAACTCTTAAATGAATCTCATTAGTTGCTGGCTGGTTTGACACTAGCATCTGGATTTTGTCTGATAGATGGAATATCTCCAATTGGTTTTGGGCAATATGGCCACAGACTATCTGATATGACTTGGAGATAAAAACATGGATTGTTAATGGAAGAATAATTTTGATTTTTCAGTCTCATTATAATTCTGTTTATGTTTTGCGTATACATACACAACTATCAGCTATAGACCTTATGCAGTCACGTGACCAAAGTAAACACAGCAACAACTTGCAGCCATACTGGACGTAAACATGACCCACACGACATAATCACATAGTTCTCCATTCATTTTTAATGAATAGCAAATTAGACAAAATACATAAGTAAAGATCTGAAGCAAAGTGCAGAAAATTCAGTCTTGACACTACAGTTCTTTATCCCATTAGCAATGACGATTGCAATAGATGTCAGAAAATTAAATAGCACTGCAAATGGAAGACTTGATTTAGTCCTATAAACCAATGTTAAAGCCCCACAAGTTGAGAATATTGATGTCATATTTAGTCCTCATAATATCTTTTTCCACTGGAAAGCATATCAAGGCCCATAAAATCCTTGATGCTTGCAATTATTTTGTGGCCAGATGAATGCACTATTTCAGACTATGGAAAGTGTACAAGATGTTCAAATACACAGCTTACTCAAAGATAAGTTTTGGTTGTTTTTAGTGACTAAGCCTATTGTTTATGTTCTGTCAATGATAAATTTATAATCTAGATAAACTATATTGTATTGTATTACATTTTAAGCCCTTCTGTTTTGTAATACCACTTTCTTCACTACACATTATCACATATTTTACACAAATAAGCCCTGTATTGTAAGACCACCTGTCTTGATAAGTTACATTTTTGATAAAACTTTATTATTGCCCACTTGGCCTTTCCATCTAGTATTGCTTGTATGTGCCCATATCATAGTATTTATATTAATGGAAGCACCAAATATTTACAAGCTACTGCTTTTATCAAAATATGTGCAATATAACCGTGACAAGGTTGGGGATTATATACAGGTAGTACTAACTGGTTATACAATAGGAATTACATAGTCTTTGGTACAACAATGGTTTCCAAGCCATGCCAGCACTGTTCAGGTCTGCATGTTTTACTGCTGCAGTTCGTATAACTCTACACAGTGGTTCTTTTGGAAACCTATAAAACAGTATCTCTGGATTTTTTGGCTGGTTGTTTGTATAACTCTCATGGAGTTGACTGTAATTTCAAATACTTGATCCTAAATTCCAATACCTGCAACTGCATTGTGATTAATAGATTGTCTCTTTGCTATGTCTAAAATGGCAGTGTGTACTTTTTGGCTTTCCAGTAGTATATGAGTGACTTCACATGCATATGGTGTATAGAATTTTTATAACATAATTTTAATTAATTTATTTCAAGAACAGAATAAAATATTGAAAGTGTTCTGTAGTTTTAAAACATACTGCACATTCATAACATAATAGACACCAGAACTGGTGAATCAGAAGATGAGAAGAATACAAAGAAAGGTTGACTCTTCAAAGGCATGTTGCAAATGGATAATTGCTCTGACAATACACAAATGTTTTTGTCTGTTAAAAGTGACAAAACATATAGTTGAGTGAATAAAAACTTGTTTTCAATAAATGATGTTTTACTATACTATTACTAATTTTGTGTTATGTTACAATGTTTTGCTGCATATACTAAGTTATCCTACAATACTTTTAATTCACTTTCAAAATACTGAGTTTGCTTGGTTAAACTATTTTTAGTTGAAGCATTAAGAATTAATACAGGTCCTTTATTTCAGGTAATTTGAAACAATTTTGCTGTTTCATTTACAACTATAAAATTATGTATACTTTTGTATACATTTTTTAATTCGAGACATACATTATACAAAATACATTTCACTAACAGAGGTACCACAACTTGCAAAGCAAGACAGAGGTACTTCTACTACAAATGTTAGAAAAACTAAAAATCTGCTAAAGAAAGGAAAACCTCTTATTTTTTGGTGATGAAACCACTCCCAAAAAAACAAAAGCAAATCAGCCACCTGCATATAAGGATTCTATTGTATGAAGAGCCATTTGATGATATAGAGAATTATATTACCTACCCCCAAAAAATTTATAATGAGCTATAAGGTAGGTAGGTTTGGAATTAAGCACAAAGCTACACAATGGGCTGTCTGTGCTCTGTCTGCCAAGGGTATTAAAACCTAGATTCTAGCAGTATGAGTTCACAGACATACTGTTGTACCACTGGAGGACATGAACTAAAAGTAAAAACAAAGCTTGTAAAAATACACAAGGAATTAAATGAAGTGGCAAAAATTATAAAATATAAGGAAGATGTAAACACAAAACAAACAGCTTGATACTGAAAACAAATGTTTAAAAGTGTTAAATTTTGCATTCAGGAATGCATTGTTTCAAACTTATGAACAGTAAACATTTAATTTATCGTGAATAAAATTAATATAAATAGTCCTTTATACATGTAATGTGCATGTCTATTACCAGTCATATTAAAACTTATTGTTTTGTACAAACATAAATACTGGCTAAACCTGTATGTGAAAAATCCAATATGAAAAAGAAAACCTGAAACCATGCCTTTAACTGAATTGTTCTTGTCTCTCTAATACCTTTTGACTTTGGTTTGTTTGGTCTAACTTGGAAAATGAAACTATTTTAAGATTTTAAAATTTTTAGGGGGATTTCACACTGATTCCCCTGGCTATGATATCAGTGTTTACTGTGTGTTATTTTCTTTTTATCTAGATCTAATCTCAACTGATTTAAGCCATATGAATTTGCAAAGTTAAATTTTTCACAATTATGTAGGTTATATATTATAGATACAGTCCATTTATATCACAAAGTAATAATGATCCAAAATATATTTACATAATGATTTGTGGTATTCACATATAGTTGATGGGCTTATTGTACATCTTTGAGATGTATTGTTGTTATTTTAACATACATTTTGTGTACCTCTTATAATATTTTTGTTCTTTCCAGTACCTGCTAGTATAAATAACACACCTGAGAAACCTTTACTCTCTCCCATCGGGGCCAACAATTATGAAAGTGAAATATGTTTGTCACCATTAAATAAAGCTGATGAATGTCACATACCAGAAAACAAAAACTATGGTCCAGAAGTACAACTTTTTATAATCAGGTAAACACAAATAAGAAAGTCCTTATAAATACTCTAAATGTGACATGTTTCATTTACAATATTATGGACTTGCAACTTTGTAATTTCTCCAGATAAATTAAGATACATTTTCCATAAAAACCTTTATTGATTAGTGACCAAAATAAGTGTGTATTTATTATCATTATGAACAAATGATGGCTTTTAAAGTTTCATAATTTAATGTATTCTGACATGCTATAATACTTGTGAAATGGAAAAAAAATATCACTACTGCAGTTAGTGTTTTTTAATGTATAAACACTAATTAGAAAATATGTTCAGCCAGGATTATACAATTGTCTGTAGAAAGTTCTAGGCCCCAGTAACTGAACCAGACTATGTGAACTTTTGACAAAAAGAAAATGAGACAATTATTTAAAGCTCTAAATACAAGTGTGATAACTAGTAGTGTAATGAATTTTAGTACATATGTTTGACTTATTTTACATATAATATTTTAAAACAAATGAATTGTGTGCTGTTCATTTGTTGCTGAAATTTATCACCAGCAAGTCAGAGACACCTACCATAATGCATGTAGTCTCTAGTAGAGCCTAACATGTTCTAATTTCCTTGATAAGTACTTGAAAAAAAATTAACAATTATTCTGATTTTAATTCCATATTTTTATTTCCTCATTGAGAGAAGGCAAGTGAAATACAGCTAAAATGTGTTAAATTCCTCTTTAGTTGTTCTAAGATTTTAAATATTTCAGTGAAATAAGTGTTTCAGGGAATACTGTTCTTCAAGAGATTCAAATGACTGTACATTCTTATTCTGGTATTATCATATTGTAGCATTAGTCACAGTTTCCATCTGTTGACTGTTTTACTAGCATTCCATATAAAGCTGACATATTTTTATGACTGAATACTTTCAACACAGTATAGTATATTAAAAAAGTGTATTAAAGTGCCATCATACACATTTCACATGTGAGATTGGTATGCTTAACTTATAGTGTTGTAAAGAAAAATGTAATACACATGAAGTTCATATAATACTTGTCTTTAGCTGATTTTTTAGCAATTATAAGTTTCAATTTTTACAAATAAATGTTAAACAAGATCATACTTAATTATAAATGATTTGATAACCAAGGTATTTCAAGTTTTCCTATTTTTTTTAGGTCTTTGAAATTTTCATTGTTTTAATATCAAGGAATAATATATACAGCAATCTTTTTTTCAAACTGTTTGTCTTTTTAAACACCAAATACACATGGGAAGGGATTTATGAATTTAAAAAGGAGGGTAGTCATATTAAAGAATATCAGAAGGAATTCCTATTTGTTAAATATTTGGTTACAGTTGTCTAGGCATCATGGATACTCAGAGAGAGAAGCTTAATGGAAAGAAGTCCTCCCACTGCTGGTAGGTAATAAACATCTTTAGCACCTCAAAAATATGAGACACAAAAAGGAACTGATGTTTCTTTAATGCCGCATAAAGACAGGTAACTTGGTGTTCTGCTGTAGTTGAAGATTAATGCTAGAATTGTTCTTTATATGTATTTTAATTTCTTTTTGAAAATGCCTTCAAAACTGTTTAGAAAAGAAAAAATATACCAGAAGGAGAAATATCCTCAAGATATTTAAGGGCAAGAATATAGAAGGTATATCATCAACAATATTATGGATTTAAACATAGCAATAAAAAATAAATAAATGAAAAACAGAAGAATCTTCATTACTGTGTAAAATATTGCTACACAAAAATATATTCTGATAGTATTTTTTAATTCACTGTAGCATTTCTCTTTAATATGAACCAAATATTCTTTATATTAAAAAGAAAAACATAAATTACACTGAAGATGAAACAATTAAAAACTGGTAAATGCATATATTGTGTTAACAAGTAACAGGTAAAACCAGCAATGAAACCAAAAACTGTTATGAGCATCAGTAATATTTGTTACAATGTGCAACTATTGTTAGTCAATAAAAACCCAGCTGGAATTTTCACTAGACATAGCAAACTTTGCTGAACAAATAAATAATTACTGTTACACGAGTTCAGTTTGGCTTTATTGTTACAAAGTAATCCAAAAGAACTCACCCAATGGTTGAACATGTCACAACATTACAAACAGTTCATTATTGTCTTAGAGACATTTAAAAATAAATAAGTCATCATTTTCATCATGGCTACTTTTGATGCCAGAAAAATTATGAAAAACACATAAAAACAAAAAAAAATTGTCTATATCACTGCTTGGGACATACAGTTATGTTTTATGAGGCATCTTTATAATTACAAAAAATGGACAAGTCCACCATTTTTGTATGTTAATGTATTGGAGTTGTTGAAAAATATGTTTCTACCAGATCCCATGTAAATTGGCAAAAATATGGCCTAGTTATTATTGACAAAACCCTAAAATTTTGCTTTTCTTTGAGCTATGACTCCCTCTTAAAAGATTATAAATAGGCAAACTCAACATGTTTGTATGTTATTGTTGGGTGTATGAAAATTTATATTTGTGTTAAATTCCATTGTGACTGCTGTAAATACAATTGCACTGTTACAATAGATTTTTAGGCTGTTTTACCTTTTATCCCATAAAATCCTTAAAAAGACATAAGTCAAAAATATGAAAAGGTGTCTTGTTGTATTGAACTAAGGTATAACTCTTATCACATTTCACATCAATTTGCACAAAAAGGAAGGAATGGAGGACAATGGAAACATGCCTGGAAGAAGGAACAATAGAAAAACAGATCTCTCAGTGGAGACATCATTATTAGAGTTTATATTAGATTTTAGTTGAAAAGTCTTCATTACAGTATATTTTCCTTGTTTAGAATGTAATATGTGTTCAAAATTAAACTATACCACAAATGTGATGTTTTATTTATCTTCCCAAATAAATTATTATTTGAAAAGCACACAAGCTAAAAAACAATTGAGGCTTTTAAATTGGTTTCAAATAGTGTACAAACTTACATTACTTACAATATTTGTAACAAATTTTTAGTTGAAGAACTAATGGGTGTTTCAATTTTTATTCCACTTTTAATTTCCTTCAACTCTTTATGAAAAACGTTGTGTATTTTCTCCAGTAATGTAATAAAAGACACATCTTAAGACTATCATATTTCACTTCAAAGAAACCAATAATTCATTCCACAATATATGTAAATATTTTTTGAAAGTGAGTGAAATTAACAAAAATGTATTCTCAAGATGGCTGGTTTGGGTATCAGTACCCATAACAGCCATCTTTATAATACGTTTTTACTTCAAGTAGGTTTCTCATCATCATGAAACATTAACAAAAACAACTAACCTGTTATTTTAACTTCATAATATCTTGGTACCAATGCACTATAACCTTTAATACACTCACAAGCTTCTGGGAATGTAACTTTGTGTCTTTCCACAACTGTCATCACTGGATTGACAAAGACCTTTCAAATATTCAAAGAATGTATTTTGTGTGAATATTAGTTAGTTCTTTTTAGTTAAAAAATGTTTCTGGTTACATAAAAAACAAAATATCAACACTTGTGAGCAGGGACGTAATTTTTTACACCTGATGGGGGGATGATTTTTGCAACCACTTATGTGGACTGTTCAATTTGCAAATTGGTAATATCTGATTACGTGAACCTGAGAGCTGTAAACATGCAGTCACAGAGTAATCTTGTTGCCACGATAATTGCATGTATACTTAGGCCTACTAACTGATACTTATGAACTATTGCTTAGATCAAAAAGCTTAGAAGCACACCTATATTAAAGATGTACATTTCGACTACTGAAAAAGCCTATCTAGGCCTAATTATGTAATTCGATTGGTAATAACATGAGAATCATAAGAACAAACACACCATTTGTAGGCCTGTGATGCCATAGAACAATTCAACAGACCAAACTGTAGGGAGGGATGATTGTATGCACCATACCCTCCACCTAAAATGAAGGGGGGATGTATTCCCCCTTCCCCCCAGGATCTATGCCCCTGTCTAATAGTTAATATTCTGAAATATATTAAAGAGCATTTAAATAAATCCTCTGATATTATGGAAAAGAAAACTGGCATTAATACATTCATTATCATCAGTAATTCTAATGAGTGTAAAGAGAAAATTAAAAACCTTGAAGCTATAATAATAGAAACACTTGTTTTGTGGTAATCTTTACAGTAGTTTTCATATTGATAAAATTAAAAAGTATCTTTCATTAATGATTTCAAATTTCAAGGTGTTTTTAATATTTCCAGTAAATTAATACTTTATGTCATTAAACACTTTTTTTATGACAGTGTCACTAATAAAAATTACCACTGTTTCATATTAAACAAATTCTTATAGACTAGGTATTTCTTACTTGGCAACATCCCCCCTAGATCTACACCCCTGCTTGTGAGCATCCTTTCAAATACCTTTGAAAAGGATTACAGACTCTTAGGGTTGAATTATTAGTGGAACTTTATAAGATTAACAAGTGCGTTTCAATATCTGCAACAGACAGATCATGGATATCCACTAGTTTAGTTTTATGCTTAACAGCAGAGATACAGATTTGAAATATTTCAATTACAAATATGGTTGAAATAATCAAAAAACTTTAAACTAATAATTCACAAGATAGTTATCAAGTATCTTCAAGAGTCATCATACTAACTAACTGATTAAGCTTAACAAGTAACTTATCTTGAATTAATAAAAAGTAATGAAAACTCATAATGTAAGTACTACAATTTCAGTTCTGACTAATTGATTATTTTACATAACATTAATCAATGTTATCAATGTGGACAAGGATTTCTACAGACTCATTTGATTGTCATCCCAACCAGAGCTTTGTTGATTTAAAAAAAAAATCACATTTTTTTTTTTATTAAACTTGTTGGACTGCCCTTCCATGCTATGACCCAAAAAATATGCAGTCACGGTTGTTCCAAAAATGTCACTCAGCAGTAGACACCAAAAACAAGGAACAAAGACAGAATATTGATCAGATGAGAACATAATTCAATATTTTTTAATCTCTTAATTTCTTATATGAATACTGGCACTTCCTTTTTTTTTTTTACAAATATTAATATATTCTGTAAATGATTAGATCACTCATGTTATAATCCAATGATTTCAAAATTTGTATATGTATTTCTAGAACTATGAGTAATATAAAACAATTAAAACATTTCAAATTTATAAATTAAAATTGAATAGTTGTAATTAGTTAGTTTTACAAAAAATATTGCATTCATTTGTAAGCAGGACTGTTTTCAAAAACATTTTAAAAAAGTTAAGTTATAATGTCATACCTCATGCATTTTCACATTTCTTGGAAGTTAGCATTATGATACTTACCTTTCACACTTGAATTCTAATTTATATACAATGATAAGCGATTTTGTAGGATATCTATGTTACAAGATCCACAGGTGTTCTAAAAATACTAAATTTAATGACAAAAAACAACTTTAAACTCTTAACTCATTGTTAATGCTTGGAAAAACCAATGCATAAATCTTTATCAAGGAACTTTAAAATAGTTTGTATGGAAATTAAATCAAATAAAAACACTGATATCTAATTTTTGATACAGCATATCGTCTTGTAAGAAACTGTGGCTATTTTATTTATTTCTGAAAACAATGGAGGGATCTTGCCTGTAATTCCCCAGGAACCAACAGCTGGGTAATGAAAGGAAGATAAACAGCAATGAGAATGAATCATCCAGTCTGCAACACCTGGACCATGCACATGTGAGGATTTATGTGGCTGGTTCAACTCCACTCAACACCAGTACCCAACAGAAGCCAATATCTGAGCAATGAAGGGGTGAACTGTATTTTGACTGAAATCCTCCAATTCATAACTTACAGTATCTAAAATAGTACATCAGGTCTATGGAGGGTGAAGCATCAATATGCCTCTTACACTGAAAGAACATCACCACCTTTCCCTCAGTTTAGTGGAACTGAACAAATTCAGGAGGAAGCCTCCATGGTCCACCCCCCCAATAGCTAGAAGTTGGTAAGGACTTCACACCACACTGGAAGAAGAGTCCTAGGAATGCCATCAAATGAATGTGATGTCTGTGGCCAAGAATAGGAGGTCCAACAAGTGATCAACTGGAAGCTCCCTTGTCAAGTGATGTACAAGATAACTATAGATTTGTTGGAATAGATCTTGACTGATTGGTTATAAAACGATAAAAGGAAATGAACCAAAACTAGATGAACAGCTAGCAGTATCAAGAGATTGTTAAGCAGTGTTGATTTCACTATAAACCAATGTCTCCAAATATTCTGCATGCCCAAATGTGCACCACAAACAGAAAGAGAAGCATCCATGAAGAGGTACATTCTAGACAAGGAAAACCCACTGTGGTTTTGTTTTGATTCAACCACCAGCCAAAGTCCAGTTCTAGGAAAGAAGGGAGTTAGGTGGCAGTGTTCAGGAGATCCCTAATGATGTTACACTGATCTTGTACAACCCATTGAAAAGGATACATGTGGGCTTGACTGAGAAGAATGAGGACCTCCAAAGAAGCCCATGTCCCCAAAAGAGAGAGACAACCTCTTACACAGTTACAGAAGGAGAAGAGAAAGTGACCTAAATCAAAAGTTCCATAGATCACAGGTGAAAGGGGGACGGTTGGGCCCAAATGAGACAGGAACTGAAAATATCAAAATGAACAAGGTATTGAGCAGAAGAAATGAAAGTTTGGTTTAAATTTTGCACAAAGCTACATAAGAGATGCCTGTACTAGCCATTCCTCATTTAGCAGTGAAAGACAAGGGGGAAAAAGCAACTTGTCATCACCACCTACTTCTAACTCTTGGGCTATTCTTTTATGCATTAATAGTGGGATTGATTGTCACATTATAATGCTCCCAGAGATGAAAGGATGAGCATGTTTCATGGTATGGAAATTCAAACCCACAGTTCTGAGACTGCATATCAAGTGACCTAACTACGTGGCCATGGCAGGCCTGTTTGACTCCTAAACAGTGGCAAAATGAAAAAAACATGAACCTCACCGGACTTGAACCTATCATAGTGATCAGAAGCACTGGTGATGGTGAAGGCATTGAAAAAAAAAAGACAGTTGGTCTTTGAAACCCATGGAGCAGAAACTGGTAAAGGAGGGAGAGAAGACATGGGAAGATGCTCAGGAGAAGGTTGAGAGAAACAGGAAGCCAATGAGAACAGAGAGATGTGTATGAGGGCAGACTACATTCTGGATTCTAATGTGACAGAAAAGACTCAAAGACATCTTGCCTTAAAGAGGAAGCCATACATAACTTCTCTAAAAACGTTGAAGGTAAACCAATATGAGACAGGACTTCCTGATCTAAAAGATAGCAACAATAGAGGGCCATGTTTGAAGTGAAAGGGCTGAAGAGGACAATCTTGCCAGAATGGAAAAAAAATCAGGCCATGAGACTCCACCAAAACCTCACAAGAAAACTCAGACTAAAGGTAAATGGAGGAAATGGAATGAAGGAGGGAGAATAAAGTAAAACAAATATGGAAAACTGAAGATGAGAAAATGTGACCAAAGTATTGGGATACGAACCCCATAGAGACAAAGGAGGAACCAACAGTTGCAAGTCCAAAACAAAATTTAAACTGATGTAAGCCAAAGTATGGGTCTTTATATTATGTGGGGGTCTAGGCATAATGATCCCAGAATGTAAGTAACTGGCCCTCAAACCTACTGACATGAACCACATGGTACTGAAGGTGTCTCTTGTAAAAGGGAAGGAAAGGAATCAAAGGAAACATGAAACACGGATAATATAATATGTAAAAATTGGATTCACCAAGTCCAGTAAAGGATTGTTTGTTTGTTTTTGAATTTTCCAAAAACTACATGAGGGCTATCTGCATTAGCCATTTCTAATTTAGCAGTGTAAGACATCAGGGAAGGCAGTTAGTCATCACCACCCACTGCCAACTATTGGGCTTCTCTTTTACCAACAAACAATGAGACTGGCCTTTATATTATAACATTTCCAAGGCTGAAAGGATAAGCATGTTTGGTGTGCTGGTGATTCGAACTCATGATCCTCAGACTGTGAGTTGAATTCCCTAACCACCTAGGAAAGAAGGGAGATAGGTTTTGGAGGTGACTGCAGAAATAGGGCCACTTACCAGTCTCACACTGCTACTCTTTATTTCTCATGTGAAATTGGTGATATGGAGGTTAAGACTGACAGACAGGGTATCCCACCACAATGTGAGTCCTAGTTCTTAGGTCACCTCCAAAACCATGGGTACATTTTATTATCCCACATTATAGCTTGTACCCTGGCTTCTTTTTAGTTAATGCAGCAGTTTTTGTTTAAGTTGTTTTTGTTTCAGCTTGTTTTTGAGTTATAACAAACTAATATAATTAGTCAGAGGTTTGGAACTGCTGCTTTTAATGCAGTCCTTCCTTGTGATTTTTATTTATTTTACTATTAAACTTCATTGAAATGTATTAACTTTCACTAAATCATATATATATATTCAGTAGTTGACCACCACTCATGATCTTCATGAGTAAAGCAGAAAAGGATTTTTGTTCAATCCCTGATACCTCTTTAACTGAATAAACTGGGATTGATCTGTTTCTCAAAATAGGGAATCATGGACACCTATTGTACTTTCTCTGGTATGATGCTCCTTCAGGCTCCCAGTTGCATTTACTTCTCTCTGTTTTCTTCCAATGGAGCAGAGGAGTCCTTCCCAGTTCTCATTTGCTGTGGTGATAGACTATGGAGGCTTCCTCCTGTGTGAGTTTGTAAATGCAGCATTGTTTTTTAAATAATATGTTTATGTTTCAGCTTGTTTTCAAATATAACAAACTAATATATATATGCATGCACACACATACATCACAGGGTAAACCACCAGTAGTCTTGCAGAACACATAATCTCTACAGTGATTATTATAATATAGTAATTGTTCAGGTTTCAGATAAAGCACACCTGATAAGGTAACACCTGCCACAGAGTTATATCTCATTATCAGTGGTTAAAGTTAAGTTTCTCAAATAAAAATATAAATGAAGTAAAAGTGATAAGACTTATCCCAGTCAAAGGCAAATTAATGCATGCAGAATAGCCACAGAAGAGAGAATATCCATTACAGAAAGATACAGCCAAGTCATACAAACAATGACCAACAAAGGTATTGGGAATAGTCCACATTCCAGCCTAAATGATGTTCTCCAAAGGATGGCTAAGTTGTGCAGCTAAGAACGTAGTGATGTGATGAATCTGAACCTTTCATGATTAAGTCCAAATATGCCAGCATAATGACTGACAACTTCAACCAGTAAATTTAATAAGGGATGAATCACAGGAAAGGGAAGGGTTCCAGGGATTAAAAAGTAGGGGACACACACCTGAAACAAGGTAGTATATGTCACATAACACATTAAAGTGTAAACCAGACAAAGAACTGATCAGGATTGGAGTAGGAGTACAGGTAGGAAATGGGATGTAAAAAAATGTGTGAAAACCAAACCACCTATAAAGAGGGCATAGGTATAAGTTAGGAAAGACCAGTTGATATAGAGTATGACACAAGATGCAAATAACATAAACACCATAAATAACTGAAAGATAACACCCATAAAAAGAGAAAGAAATATGGTCTTGATGGAGAGATGGTATACAAAACATGTAGAAAGAGGTTCAAACTGAGAACAAGAAAGAGCATAAAGGTTCATATTGAGATCCCAATCAGGCAAATCAAAGTAACATGGAGGACACACGATTCAAAAAGGAGCAGAAAAAATTATGGAAAGACAAAAACAGGAGAAATGAAAGTCATTAAACAAGACTACCCAATAGCTAGGGAAACAGTCAAAGTGGAAAATCCATTGCCAAATAATTAATTTGGTGAAGAATAGGGAAAGATAAGGAATGTAAGAGTGTGAATGAATGAAACCACATTGAAGAGACCGAAGGCAAAAGTTTTACCATTGCCTCTGGTAAATGCATAGGGAAGAAGGTCTAATGGAAAGGGAAAAAAAAGATGCAGCATATGGAGTCACTCCATGGGTGGAAACAATGGATCTGACCAAAGCCATCTGTGAAGAAGTGGGTAGCAAAGACATACATGTCTTCAGTAAAACACACACACCTAAATACCTATGGAATGAGGGATCACTAAGTTAGAAGGAGAATCTTGTTGGAAGAAAGTAACTGACCCACCACTAGATTTAGAGAACCAGGAACACTGTAAGCAAAGACCACAGTCTGGTGATTGTGGGCGTGGAAAGGAGATCCTGGATCTGGATAAAGCACAAACACCCAAAACTGGTACTCTCTGGCACTGTTATGTAAATCACTATTGTAGAGATGTTGAAACACACCATAACCACTCCCACACTTACCACAGAAGAGAAAGGAAGTGAAACAAAGTAATGACCAACTGTTTGAAAATTATCCCAATACTTTTTTTTTCACCACAAACCTTAAACCTCTGGAAGGCAAAGCAAGAAACTAACCCTCGGAGGAGGCATTCCTGAACAGATGTAAATCCAGATGAGATGGAGCAAGGGACACCCCTCCATGATCTGGTTTCTGTCTAATCACCTAGCCAGAAATCCAAAGAAATTCCATGGATCTAGGAGTGTCCACTGAAGTGAACACTTACAAAGTCTGACCCACAGGAAAGAGACAAAAGGGTAGATAATGAAGTTCTACACAGACAAAAATTAAGATTAGAAACATAGAACAATGAATTACATTACTAATAGTAATGATATTAATGTACAAACAATCCAGACACACATAGTTAACAAGGTACTTATAAACGTATTCTCAAGATGGCTGGTATGGATATTAGCATTTTAATTAAAATAAAGTGCTAATACCCATACTAGCCATCTTGAGAATACATTTTTACTTCAAGTGGGTTTCTCATCATCACAAAGGTACTTATAAATATGAAAAGAAAAAAACAATTAAATTTACATAGTCCACAAATTACAAATTAATAAGGAATGTGCAATCCAATGGAAATTAACAAGAAAACACATTAACAACCAATATATAAGTTATAATTCCTCTAAAGTAACCTACACAACAAAGTACACTAATTAAGTCCTATACTGATGATAAAAACTGCTCAAATAGAACAATAAATTAGATGTTACTAGTAGTAATGATATGTTACCTAGAAACAATGTAAACATACCTAGTTACAATACTTAATAATAAACTAACAAACCCATAAAATCTATAAAAACTGCAATGTTCATAAGATTAGCGAATGTCCAAAAAAATTAAATTTACCTAAAACACACAAAGTAATAATCAATACCTAACTTACAATTCATATAAAGTAACTTAGATGACAAAGGACACAAAATAAAAATTTCCCAAAATCTGAACACTGATGATGTGAAAGTTATAATTTTCCTATACAAAAAATGATTTGCAATAGGTACTTGCCTCCTCTCACATTTATAGCTGTTATTCAGTGCTACCTTCTGTATGAAAAACATTTCAGATGCCACAAGTCTTGCACTCATATGCACTCCACAATCATTGTGATTCAACTGTGTTATGTATATCATGTGATCTTCACACACTCTATATACATGTGATTCCCTCTGTTTGATTCCACTGAACTATCACTTTGAGTTTATGCGTAAAAATGAGCTCCAAAAGTGCAGGTAGGTACCTAACAAAAATACATTTTCAGTATATGAAAATTATACTTTTTTACACAGTACATTACTTCTGCTCACATACATAGCTAGAATCTCACATTAAATAGATGGAGAAACTAGTGTGAAAGACAGAAAACAGTATCCTTTAATAGCATTTATGGGAGATCTCATCACTTCTGTGTGGAAAGAGGTGCTGCATACACAGGCATATAAAGGGGGGAGTACAACCAAAGGGAAAGAAAAAGAGTTGGATTTTAATTAAAACCACAGAATATCATAATCTCAATCAGGTCAAAAACTAACACAGAAGAAACATCTACAGGCAGTAACATGAGGGAAAGCTAAAATGGATGTGCTCCAAGATGTAGTGGCAAGAGCAAGACTGATTGTATGCAGCAGGCTAACTCCACTCCAAAACCAATCAGTATTGGGAATATAACCTCAAATCTGGGGTAAAAGAAAGTCCACATCATCTTCACTTCAAGTTCAGCGTAACAGAAGTATATACAATGCAAAACAATCTACAAATTTGGCAAATGTGTGCAAATATATAACTAACCACATATCTTGGAACCTGAAGTCTGAATGATGGCAGTAAGAAATGTGCCTGAGTGGAAGGTTACATCAAACTCAATCGTACTGCCATACCACTGTGAAATATTCTCCTCGGGCAGTGGAACTCCTTGAGGTTGAGCATAAGAGGAAAAACTGTCACCTCATTCAACGTTACCCTCTGGATGGAACTGCATAGAAGTCAGAGCACAATGCTATCCTCCAGGCACCACCACATACAAGTGAATTCCTTACAATAAAAAATATAACCACTTCATCCTCATGGAAATGCACAAAGACTGGGTGCAACATCAACCTCTGGGAGTCCCTGCATGGATTTGGTAATTGTGATAAAAATTTTGTGAGAAAAAGGAAACACAAGCAACCCATGTGTGAGGATGTATGTTAATTTTTCTCACTTTAAATCTAAAATCAGTCATTGAAATCAATGTGATGGAAGAATGAGGGATCCAAATCAAAGGGGCGAGCTGCAGTCTGACAGATAAAAGCCAAAGAAACAACATTCTCCACTGTGAAATATTGTCCTCAGGCAATGAAACTCCTTGAGGTTGAGCATAAGAGGGAGAACTGTCACATTAGTTGATATTACTGCAGGAAATTAAAATATACATATAAAACATAACTTACCCAGTTGCAGTTGGACTAAAGTTGATAGGATGATGACAAGTAAAGGACTGAACACCAACGAGTAATAAACAGCTACATGATGAAAATAGTGAAAGAAGAATATTTCAAATGTAATCCACATGCCCAACTGAAGATATTTCTTCAATGGATGATGGAGGTGAGACTCCATGGAAAAGGTAAGACTCCTGGATCTGATGTGACAACAACTGGAACAGAGTTTGAAAGTAATTATCTGAATTAAAAGCCAAATAGAACTGGTAAGACTGGAAGGAGAAAAGCCACAAAACAGAGGAATGTTTCCAGGGAAAGAAATGGTGGAAACAGAAATCATGGAAAAAAGCTGTGCAAGCAATTTCACAATAAAGAGCATGTATGAGACATAGGAGTCTATATGGATCAAAACAGGAATAAAAATGAGAGATGGAAGTAAGTAAAACTGGCAAAAGGATGAATTTTATTCAGAGCAGCAAACGTTTTGGGGATGAAAGATCTATCCTGATAAAGGAGAATACAGGTGGAATGATACAGAGTGCATGAAACATCAGTGGTAAATATATTAGACAACTAATGTCTATAGTTTAAAAGAAGTAGGAAATAAGATGTAAGAGACAATTGAAATAAAGAACAGGATAAAACCAAAATCATATGATTGGACAGTTAAGCAAGAAAATCTATATTATGTGAAACAGTGAAATGAGAAGGCAAAAATCATGACTCAAAGACCAATTGCTGAAGACTTTCCATTTGTACTGATAGACTGCCATTAAAAAATGGTAAACAGAAAAAAGAAGCAATCTGCCAAGACAGCCTGGATCTCCTTACTAAGGACCTGATAAATGTAGGACAACAAGACAGGAATAGGAATGATGTGAGAACAATAGATTCTTAAGAGGCAGTTTGAAGCCAAAGTAGATGAGGAAGCTATGGTTGTGTCACCCAGTAAAGAGCAACCAAAAAGATCTGACATGAAGTGACATGAATGATCAAAATCACCTGGAATACAAGTAAGATGAGAGGATAAACATAATGGTACTATTTGGTCTAATCCTGGCTGAGTGCACCTACAGCTAGGGCATTTGGATGAGTGAAGACCAAAATAGAAATAACTTGGTACTGAGAAAAGTGGTAAATGCATTCAGCAGAGGAGTACCACAGTGGGAGCATAGCCACTGCAAAATCTGATGATTGAAAGCTCCCTCCATAGGATAAAATTTCTCAGGCTTGGAAAGGCAACCCATAATGAGGTAGAAAGCACATGGAATATGACCTGCAAGGATCTTAGGAAATCTTACCAGTAGCTTTTGTGACTGTAGCAGGATTTTCTATGGTCAAAACATTGATCACAAATTCATACTAAGTGGTATGCCTGCAGACTTACAACATTAGAATCTGGGTTTTGATACCTGTGGGGAGAAGAGCACAGATAACCCATTGTGTAGCTTTGTGGTTAATTACAAACAGTAACTCTTGCTATGATTTCTTATAATTGTGTAACAAGAAATAAATAAAAATGGTAGAATAAAACTCTTGAAAAGAAAATTAAATGCCAAAGAAGCATGTTTGTAAAGGGTAGCCATATGTGAAAAAACACACATCTGAATAATGCTATGCCAACTGAGAAAGTGAGGACTGAACAGGCAAAGCAGAACTAATTAGCTGTGCCAATATAGCTGGCATAATACTATTGGTGGAGAGTAGTGTCACATGCACATGTTCAGAAGTGGTGTGAAACTGATGGGGTATAAAGTCTGGTACACTGATCATGAAACTACTTTTTGAAATACTTAGAGGGGAGAAGATAATTCAAATAGCTTTGTAAGAGAGGGTAAGACTGACTGTATCAGAAACAAGCCTTTTTAAAGTAAGAAATTTTAATATTACATTTTACATTTTAAGGATATGGTTATTAGGAGCTATTTTTTAGCTATACTAGTCACTTCACTTGTGTTATGTCAATTACAGAATTATCAGGGATAAACAAAAAGTGTGAAACATGTTTAAACAATTAAGGTAAAAAATACATGAAATATTATTATGTTTCAATTTATTCTATATTTAATTCATAAGTTATTCCACTGTTATGTTCTCATTTTGAGGAAGGATATAAAAATATTCTAAATATGATTGTGCCATGATAAATAGTTTTAACACACAACTACACCTACTATATAAATACTACAAATGAATCTTGACAAAAGAACTTATCATTAAGCACTTATACACTTGAACAAACCTTACCTGTAGAGGAAAAGCTTGATATTCTCTACTAAGAACAACACTTGGAGGAAATTTCTTTAAAATATCAGGACAAAATTCCATTGTGATTATTCTAAGAGAACATCCGATCTGTGGTGCAGCTAGGCCAACTGCCTTGTGCTTTTTCATTACTTTTTTCATTTTGCTTATGACCTAGAGTACACATTTAAAGATAATGTACATTAAATGCAGTTATACCAAATAAAACTTTTAAAGAACACCAACAAAAGCTAATTAACCAAATATATATATATTACAGATAATTTACCTATAAAACTACAGAGTAGAGTAGGCCCAGCATGGCCAGGTGGTTAAAGCACTAAACTCATAATCCAAGGATGGTGGGTTTGAATCCTCGTCACACCAAACACGCTCAACCTTTCAGCTGTGGGGTGTTATAATGTTATGGTCAATCCCATTATTCATTGGTAAAAGACAACCCCAAGAGTTGGCGGTGGTTGGTGATGACTAGCTGCCTTCCCTCTAGTCTTACACTGCAAAATTAGGGCCAACTAGCACAGATAGCCCTCGTGTAGCTTTGCATGAAATTCAAAAAAACAAACAAACAAACAAAGTAGAGTTAATGATTTCTGATCTTTTGAGTAAGGAGGTTTTCTGGTCAAATAAAAAACTAATATAATCAAATCAACTCTTTTGAACTAGTGTCTTAACAATTAATAACTATATTTTGATTATTTTAATAGTTGGGAAAATCAAAAACAGTACTAATCAGAACTGCTAATTTATTTACTTTAATCAGAATACTGATGAATGAATTAGTTTACATAACATTAATCAATGTAATTATTACTCATAAATAACAGATTACAACAACTATTTGGTTAAACTGCCCAAGTATACTTAACTATTTCCTACAAAAAGAGATTTCACTTAATTCCTTTGTGAATGAAAGGTGAGTCAAAACATTAAATAAACTGAATGCAATGGGACATTTTATTTTAATTTATGTTTATGTACAGAATGAAAGTTAAAAGCATAAAAAATATGACCACAGAATTAAGAAAAAAGTTTATTTATTAAATGAATATTTATATTATAAATGATAAAAATATGACATGATGGAATGCCACTCAAAAGTTGAAAAAAAACGTTGGTTGAATGGCATTTATTGGCACAAAGCAACTGAACTACTTGTACCAAAAAACTGGTACGAAAAATGACATAAAAGTAAAATCTTTGTAAAACATAAAAATTAATCAAGATAAAACTACAGAAATTTACAAAAAGCAAATAAAACATAAATAGAATTGAAAAAGCCAATGGCCCTTGAAACTTTAATAACATAAGTAAAGTGGACAGTGCCACCATCGTTAACAACACTGTCCAGTGTCTGGGGTAAAGTCATGGAAAAAAAATTCTAAAATAGTGCCATTGTTCAGAGTCATAAAAAGGGCATGATAGTAAAACATGGGCTATTGTGAATTGAGTGTTACAACAGCCATACATCAGTACATCAGCAACAGATAAAAGAAAATGATAAGTTAAAGACTGTAACTAACATGTAGCCTTGCCAGGATAAATTCCTCCTTCCAATCCTTCTGAAAACAAGATGACCAAAGAACAATAAAAGGTTTAATCTGAAAAAGCTAGTTATCATGTTGCTTACTCCAAGTTGACTGCTAACTGGCATGGAGACAAACTTTGAATATAGGGCCATAGCTCATATATGAAACAGGCATGGTAGTGATAGCAACAAAGCAGTTGGAATTAGCTGCAGTGACATCAAGCTCACCAATAAATACCAATGTGGTCTGGTAAACAAAAAATTGTATGAAACAGAAGAAAAAGAAAAACAAACAATCAGTTTTAAATATCAACAAGAATAGAGTGAGAGCCAACATGAAGTAATTCCAGGGCCAGTTGAGAGCTAAGAGAGTTGGTATAAATAATGCAACTGATATACTTTATAGCTTCTACATGATTTAGGGCAAGAGAAATGGCATACAACTCAGCAGTGAACACAAACTGTAGAGAGGATCCTGTGTGCAACCACCAAATCACAACAAACCATGACAGAGCCCACAGTATCAGCTGATGTCAAACCATCTATATAATCTGTATAAATAAGAATGGAAAGATGGTTTTAAAAATGTTTGCAAATAGAAGATGGTACTTCCAATCAGGAGTATTTGTCTTCTTCAGGTGTGGATGGTAAGCCATGATAGGATGGGTTGATCAATGGATACAGCAATGTCATCCAAGGATAGACTCAATTCAGCCAGCTGTGCCTGGCCACAAAGGCAAAAAGAAGAATGGCAGACCATTTATTCTCAAAAAGCATAGCCCACTGAGGAAGGAAGACACAACCCCAGGTGAGATGCTGTGATAAGGATCAAAGTTTTGAAGTAAGTTGCAAGTGGCAGAGGTGAAGAGGGGATTCACAAGACTAGATTTTGGATTGAAGAAGTGTGGAAAGCCCCCATGCACAGCCAAAGACCCAGATGGTGAATGGGATCCAACATCTCCAAGGCTGAGCTTGGACTGAATGAGGACATGATAGACCTTTAGCACAGAACATCAATCCACTCCCCATGAAGTGGAAGAGAGGGCATGGGAGGTCATTAATGTCATGAAATATGAAAAAAATTAAACCAGAAAGGAGATAAGAAGGAATAAACCACCTGGATCAAACATCAAACTCAAGTGGTTTGGTTAACTTGAGAAAGATCACAGGAAGAGGATGGTTGCAAAGGGAGAAGCAAGTGAAAACAAGTACCCTGGAGGGAAGTCAAAATAACGATGGAAATTGCAGACAGGACAGAGGAATTCATCTATATCAGGTGGAGGAAAGAAATGAAGAATTGAACATAGGCAGATAGGAGGAAGAAGACTTAAACATAACAACTCACAGAGAATGTAAAGAGGAAGGCATGATCTAGATAAAGGATAAGGAGCAGTACAAAGACATGGTAAACTAGAAAGTAAAATTATCCAACCTACAATGACTACAGGCAGGGAAGAGGAAAAAATATGCCAAAGATAGTTGAAATATGGAACACACAGACAATGTGAGGGCAAGAAAGACCATGATAATGTCCAAGACCAAGAGTAATAACCACCACTGTGGCTGACAGAGTCAGAAGGAACATATCAACATGCAAAGGAGAGTGGAAACAAGGACCATGTGGAAATTGGGAGAATGGAAGGTATGGGATAATACTACCTGACAACCAAAAATAAAAAGACTGAAGAACCCCTCTCAAAGAGTAACGTGAAACACTCAGGGATACAGATAACCCTTGTGTTAGAAGCTTGAAAACCCAAAGTCAATGCCCAGGAGCAACAAATATAGATTGATGAGTAAAGAAGGGCCAATGTAACAGGCTAATAATTGTGAAGATACTCCATGAGAAAAAACAGATAATCTAGCCAAGGGCCTCACAAAAACTAGGTGGAATGATGGAGGACAGATGGTGTGGAATAGAGTGTCATTGACTGGGTTGATGAAGCAGGTCAGGATGGAAGAAGAAATATCACAAACAGTTGGAGAAAATGAGAAAACCAATGTTCAGTGGACTTGGAAGGAGCAATCAGAATGACTGTTCATGAATGAAGCTGGCCACTCAAAGTAGTATATGGATGGGAGGGTAAACATAAAGGAACAGATGAGACCAATCATGGCCAAAGACACTGACAGCCAAGGCTGGAGGATGGAAAACCTTGGGCCAAAACCAAGGTAATGGGGATTGAAGGCAGTAGCAAAGGCATAAATAAGAGATATAACCAGATGCAGACAGAGTTAAGGAAAATGGCAGGATACAGGGACAGGGCCCAGAGTAAGTGAGATCAAGATGAAAAAAAAAAGATCAACCTGATTTTATATTGTTTTATTGCTTGATAGTTGTATTGTCAGTGTAAATAATTCACATAAGCAGTACAACACTCATACATGTACTCATGTGTAATCTCCATATTCATCAACACCACCACACAATTTACTAATTTTGTATAATATGATATATATATATCCAACCTAAAACAAGATAAAAATGCTGCACCAACTGAAAGGATCCAGGATACAGGTTAAACTGTGGGATATAGAATGTACTCTAGATTTTCAAGGTGATTGCTGAAGTAGGACCCACACTGAAGTGGAGATAAATTGTCTATCAGTCTTAACCTCCTCCATAAATCAGTCTCATATAAAGAAATAAATTAAAGGAATAAAATACGTAAATTAAAATTAAAATAATAGAAATAGATAGTAGAAATAGAAGAGCGAAATGTGGGTGCTCAAGCCAGCAATGTCCCATATCTACACCACCTTCCACTGCCTGCATTATGGTAGAAAGACATTAAACAGGTAACCTAGTAAATGGAAGTCAGAATGCTAACTTCAGGAGGTAAGTTTATTTAACTTATTTACTACCATTTGTAGTACCTTATTTTTACTTTTATTTTTTTCATTATTTTTTTCTTCTTCTTCCTTACTTTGGAGAGCAGTCACCTTCCCACAAGTGTCTGAAGGTAGTGAAGAGTGATATAGATGTGGGATGGTGCAAGCTTGAGCATCACATTTCACTCTCCTATATCTAATTTATATTTCTATTATTTTAATTGTAATTTATTTATTTTATTCACTTATCTTATTTCTTTATGTGAGACTGGTGAAAGGAGGCTAAGACTGATAGACAGTGTATACCCATCACAATGCAAGTCCTACTTCCACAGTCACTTCCAAAACCTATGGTACATTCTATATCCCACATTATAGCCTGTACCCTAGATCCTTTTAATTGGTTTAGCATTTTTTATCTTTGTTTCAGCCTGTTTTTGGCTATAGCAAACTAACATTAGTCAGAGGTTTAGAATTGCTGTTTTTAATGCAGTTCATCCTTTTAATTTTATTTTATTTTAATTAACTCTTTAGTGTTAATATTCTCTTTATGTAAATATATATATCAACATATCATATAACAATGCTGCAGATAGCAAGAATATCTGTTTAAAATATACATATTTTATATTTTACATATATCATATATCAAATGTACTATTGCCGATAAACAACAATAAGAACTAATGTGCCTACTGGCTGTACACTGTGAAAATGGCTATTTTTCCACACAGATGCTTACATCATGCTTAAAAAGAAAGCAAACTACAACTAGGAGTGTAATGATATGTTGAACAATCAATAGGTTGCAATAACTAAGGTCCAGTTAGCAATACATTAATGGTAAATTTTAGAATTGATAAAAACTGGCAATAGTATCCTCAATTATTTACGTTTTCAACAGTTTGCAAACTTGTGTATTTCCTCCATTTTGTTTATTTTACTTAAGTTGTTTCTTGGTAATTTCCTTTGGTTTTAGTCTGGTTTTACAGTTTCTACTCACCTATAAGCCTAAAAGTATGAGGTATACAAAAATTTTGCTTCATACATATATATACACACACACACACACACACACACACACACACACACACACACACACACATATAAAGTGAATGAATAAAATGAGAATTTCATGCTAAGGATAACTTATACTTATTTCCATTTCAAAGTTTTTATATTTTATTTGCACAATCTCTAGAATCCTCCTAAAAGAAAATCAGTATATATATTTGATACATTATATACTTTATTTTTAGGTTTCTCTATACAAACAACACATACTTCAGCCTTCTATTTCTGATTAAGGTCTAGCAGATGGGGCTATTACTGGTCTTGCAAATTTTTAAGAGACCAATAAACTTAAAAACATTTCAAATGATACTGAGATAAACACTGAAACTAAAGTGATGACCATACTTAACAAATATTATTTGGTGCAAAATGAATGGCCTAAGTTCAAAGGCATATTGAAAGGCACATATCAAAACAAAAACTAAACATTTACATCAAAGAGTAATTGAAGTACATGATGATCAATTTCTTACCATGTCAAAAAGTTAAACATTTCTATAAATGTTAACTCAAGACAACATTCAGGTGCTTTATGATGGTTGAAAAGATAATGTTTAATGGGAATTGTAAGAAATTTTCATTGTATGATCCCAGTCCTGAAATTAAAATGTGGGATGGTACTGAGAACAGAAAAAGGTTGAGCTACCTTACAAAGAAATTAAGAATAGAAAAAAGTTGAGGCTTTCACTATCATACAAGAAAATTAAGAATTAAAAATGGACTGTGTAAACTGTGTATATGCATCCCTACAGCACTTTCTTAAAGTAAGTACACAATAAGAAAATCATTATGCTTTTAACCCATAAATAAATTCAATCCTACATAAACCAGCATATCGAAGGTTGCCCACAATACTGAGTTACTGATCAATTTAGCAGATACTAACAGATTCAAATTTTGTCAGTGCAGTATTAATTATGGCAAAAATTACCTGGAACATTGAGTCTGTGCAATGACTCATACATAGTAACTATAGGAATCTAAGCTACCAATCTACCAGCCAATAAACCCAGCTCTATTCATCATGGCATCATGAAATACTTACATGTACAATTCAAATTAAGTATGTTCTACAGCTCAAATAACTGAAAATTTAGATTAATTTTTCATTTGTCCACCAAAGCACATGTCAACATACACCCAAGCAGACAGGCTAATAACTAACACAGAAGCACATTTGCCATCAAAGATTCCTCCAAGTTCCAGAAGCCAAATATCACCACACTGTATCATTAATATTTTTATGATAGGAGCAATATACATATTTAGTGAAAAACTAAAACATCAACCTGCCAAATATGTATACATATGTTTGTTACACTATTTAACATATTTGTAACCAAAACATTAAATACCTGTCTCTTTTTTCATCAAAGTCCACACAGATTGGTTCAGTTAACTTTAGAACACAACTGAAAGGACAAGTTATTTTTTCTATACTCTGTTATCACAATACAATCTGTAATAATTTTACTTTAGAAACTGCCACTATATGCTTTTTGTTGCTAAGCTCATAATAATGCAGTCTATTTATATCTATATACTTTACTACATATTGAAAGCAAATTTATAGCCAGATGAAAGTATAGAACATTCCACATACCATGAGTTTGTTAGAGGCAATAATACACAATTAAATCAACAAGAAAACTTGGAGAGTTCTATTAACAGGATGCAATAATACAAATTCACAACAGTTGAACTACACAATGTACTGTTCATAAACAGTTATGTAAACAAACTTGTAATAAACTATTCCTTCTAAAAATAATTAAATTTAACAATCACACTATATTTAAACTATTAAGATTATAACACTCACATGAAACTTAAAACAGAAAGTAATATATTTAAGATCCTCTGATTTCTGGTTCAACCAAAACTTGAGGTTTGTAAATGACATACAATTTTAGCTTCTCAATGTATTTAATAATTTTATGTGACAACTGCAAGTGGCAATTTGATAAAGTGAGCTGCCTAAAAATGGAGTAAGGACCAGATTGTTAAGTTTGAGTTGTTTCAATGTAATAGAATCATAAGAAGTTTCCACTTTCATCTTACTAGGTAGTAGACAAAACATTATGTCCTAAAACAACCGTAGTTTTCTACCAAATATGAGCAAATTAGGGGGAAAAAAAAGTCATTTTCTGCTCTACTGCATGATATATTATCCTTAACAAATAGCAGGTGTTACTTCCAATCTGCAATGATTCATTTGATTGTCTATATTATCTACTATACTGAACAGTCAAAACTGGGTGTTATAGCTGAGTGAACTTGTTAACTCCTTCTGCAGGACCCAATATCCAAATGTGGAAAGTAACTAGTTGTTAGAAGTAATTCCTTGATCCATATAGACTTCTCCAGGTGCACTAAATCATACAATCCATTATAGAGAACTAAACATCAGTAACAGAATGTATTAATGTATTGGCACACAGATAATCTTCCACCAACTTTGTGAAGTACATGAAACCAATCATCAGCACACAGACTAACTTGTTCAGTTTTCATGCTACACCAACTACATCCTAAGCCATTCTTTGCAAAGTACACAAAAATATTTTTAATACAGAATCTCTGTTCACTTATACTCCAATGTATAAGTGAATTCCAACACCACAGTGGACAAACCTTCTCCTCAGTCTGAAGAAGTCCAAAAGACAACACTCCAAACTCAGAATGCTAGGATCCTGTATGCCATGCTTGAGCTGTGGATATAGTTTCAGATTATGAACCCACATCATCACTACCCAACTGTGTGGGCAAAGTAAATTCCACTTGCCCCAGAAATTATGAGGAGGATGTGGAACAAACTGTGCTCAACCAAGGACACCAGATGGGACCACTCTACATCTGGAATTAAGAGAGGACAATGGACTCTCTTCCAAGAATAATGCAACTGAATCAGTATTAATCAAAATGAAGGGTCACACTCAACCTAACTGGACAGTCAAGCACCAAATGTGATATAGTATTACAAGTAGGACCCTATGCAGGCTGTGGCTCTCATAACAACATATGGGAAGAAACATTTGAGGTCCTGGTTAGGAGGGCCCCAACTTTGTTCTCTTCACTAAGAATGAAGGAGATTCATACAAACACTCTGGAGAAATAACATTGGTTCACTATCCTAGTGACTGAAAATTGGCTGTGGCAAATACTCCCTAGCTCAAGTAGTAGAATTTGAAGGGAATGCTTATTGGTTCTAAGAAACTGTTGTCTGAAAACAGTGCAAAAGGTGAACCAAGTTTTCTAAATTTTGAAAAGCAAACTGATCCTGATTTATTCAACTCATTAATTGACAGGATCTTTTAACACTTTCCACCATGAGTGGCTGTCCAGCATAGGACAGTAATACCATCCAGTCTGCCTCTATGTTATTATATGGAACACCACATTTCTACAGAGCCTGCTGCAACCTAGATAAAGCATCCTGGATTAACGACTGCTGTTGTGGATTTGGTTTAATAAAAGCACACTTGTCTGGGCAACATTCCCCACAGAGTGAGATCCTGTGAAAAACAATAAGATAGCCTGGAAAGTAACAAGATAACATGAGTAATGAAAATACCCCTCTTTAAAATCTAGCAGATATGGTTAAAATAACTGCAAGGAGTAGTTGAAAACATTTAGAGGAAGATAATGCCAGATCATACAAATAATGTGAGGTAAAAGTATCGTGAAAGGTCTGCATACCAGCCCACACAAAGACTTTCAGCAGACAATTTAACTGGACTGCTAATAACATGAAAATATGATGAATCTGATGAGAACATGACTTGCACAAGTTTCCCCACTTCAAAATGGGGGCCCAGAGTAAGTGATATGAATCAATTTTGATACCCACTTTGTCAAGATAATAGTTGGAATGATGATAAATATCTCAACACTATAGTCAGAGTTGGAAAAATCTTATAAAATTATGACCTATTCAGATTGATCAAAGACTCAGTCCCAAAAACCCACATTTTCAGGAAGGGTCTATTCTCTGAGAGTCTAAATATGCATATATAGTATGCTAAAATAATTATTCCAACAGATGTGGCAGATAAGTAATAGTTTTCCCTTTATGTAACTGAACAGTATTTGCCCTCAAATCTTACCTAATCAAGGAGAGAAGAGATTAAAAAAAGTAACCAGGAAAACATCAAAAACATCATACACTTGATTTATGAACTGAAGAAAGGAAGCCAGAAGTGGCTGATCCAAACTGTCCTCATGAGAAACTGACAGAATAAAGAATGGCACTGCAAAAAATAAATCCAAATTTTTTACCATGATGTCCAAGATCATCCACAAGCGCAGACTCAGAGCACCCCCCTCTCAAAGGAATGCCAATGGATCAAATATACATCTTCATCTCACTACAAATAAGGTCACAGACAACCTCAAATGAGAGCAACTTTCTCTCCCTCAACTGTTGAGCAATTCTAAATATCATAGGTGGAATAGAGGAGACCTGATTTGCCTCTATGGTAAAAACAACAATCTGGGAATTCATGGTGTATATCAGCTTGCCAAATGAATTTTTTTACAGAAAAACAAACAGATAACATAAAAAAAGCTCAAAGTCTCTCCATAGGTCATAGTACAGAGAAATCTGTTAGTAAATGTTTTGTACAAAAAAAACTGATATCATTATCTGAATGAGGTGCTGGTATAAAGTTCCAGGATAGAGGTGCATTGAAACAGGAGTAGACCACCACATGACAGATACTGCAAAGGGAAATTAAATGGAGAATAGATGACTGGAACAAGTAGGTAAAATCAGACCAATGCTTACATGAGCAAAAGAAAAGCAGCCCTAGCAACTGTATAATAGCCACAATGTGTGTGTGGATTTTTTTTCTCCACTAAAGAATATCTAGATTTTACAATTAAATAAGTATTTTATTACTGTATGAAAAAACCACACCCCAGGAAATATGTTGAAATACTTAGAGACTTAGCCAAACAACTATGGTAGGCAACCATTTTCATGCTAATCTTTCCAAAGCACATGTTAAAGTTATGCTATTTTTTTCTATTTTGTGAAATAGTGCCAGTGATTATGTTTCATTCATTTTATAGTGTGGTTTTCTTTTATTTGTGTTTTTAAATTTGTGTAACTATTGTGACAGAGCAGTGGTTCTTAACTTTGTTGAGGTACTGAACCCCAGAAGTTTTGTAATTGCATTCCACTGAACCCTTCGTAATTGGAAAAATAAAATATGATTTTTTCAAATTCAAAACATAAGTACATATTTTATTAGTGCACAAAATGAACCATGCATCAGTTGCACACAATATCACTGTTTTCAAAGAACAAAACATGAATTTCACACAAAAACAAAAAAATAACTCAATGAATGTCTACTGCAAATCAATGTGACTTTTGCTGTTGATTTTCAGAGACAAGTTCAGAAATGCGTGGCTTCACCTTTGCAAGTGCCACTCTTATGTCAATTTCAACAACGTCTGCTCCTTTTCTTCATTTTTATGTCTACCATCCTCGAAAAGGACTGCTCGCAAAGATATGTGGTAACAAACGGGATGAGTATCTCAAGGGCTTTCTTAGCAATAAGAGGGTACGCTACGATTTGGTGACACCAAAACATTGAGAGCGTTGTTGTCCTGAAATGTTGCTGTTGAACCTGGTTCTGCTGAAGTTCAATGATTTTGTCAAGGTATTCATCATTGACATCTGCTGTCGCAACACTAAACGTAAACGGCTGTTTCACCCATGCTGGATATGACTCTCTGGTGGGGAAATATCTGTTGAGAGACTTTGCGAGCTCATCTAAGTGCATGGCAATTGCTTGCTTCAGTTCCCAGGGTACAGAAATGTTTCCGATTTCAGACACATCTTCCATCTTACTTACACAGTCATCCAGCAGGGGAAAGTTTGCGAAGTTATCATTCTCTGTTCATCGTTTCCATAATGGTAGCTTTTTTGAAAAGCCTTCAGGTTTTCTTCCACTCTGATGATGTTGACTACACTGCCCTGCATCTGTTGATTGAGATGATTGAGAGCATTGAAGATATCAACCATGTATGCTAAAATGAGAATGAACTCAGATTTTTCGAAGCAATCTGCATAACAATGTTGGTGCTCTAAAAAACAGGGCTAATTCCACATGCATGGCAAAAACACGATTCAGTACCTTTTCCTGAGATAACCACTGAACATTAGAATGGTACAGAAGTACCTCGAATTCAGAGCCCATTTCATTACACAGCTCTTTGAAGATGCGGTGCTTCAGGGCACTATTTTGCACAAAGTTCACACATTCCACTATAATATTTAATACTTCTGCCAGTTTTGAAGGCAAGGTATCTGTTGCCAACACATGCCTGTGCAAAACACAGTGCATTACAATGATGTGTGGTGCATCGACTTTCACCAGTGCACCAAAACCAAAATTTCATCCCAGCATGACTGGAACTCCATCCGAACAAACTGCAGAAACCATATCCCACGAAAGATCGTTGTCTCCGAAGAAGTCATCCACAAGTTTCTTCATGTCAGCTGCCTTAGTTGTTGTTGTAAGAGCCTTACAAAATAAAAAAAATCTTCTTTTATCTCGTCGTTCTTCACATAGTGCACAAATACAACAAGCTGGTTTAGATTGGAAACATCGGTGGTCTCGTCAAGTTGAAGGCTGAATTTTGCTGGACTTGAAATCAGATCTGCAATTACTTGAGCCAAGATGCCATCGGTTATGTCATATATTCTGCTACTGATGGTGTCTTTTGAAAGAGGAATTTGGGATAACTTATTTTCAGCAGCTTTTTCCAGCATGATATTCGCCATCTTCAATGCAGCTGGTTTTACGAGTGCTTCACCAATGGTGTGTGGTTTGCCCTGCTTTACGATCAAGTACACAACTTTGTACGATGCTGTGAGGATTGGTTTGTCGATGGGTACAAAGCCAAGAACAGGCAAAGTAGCCTTTTCATCGAACCTGGCTCTCGTTACCTTGAATTCAGCAAGCGTTGTGTTCTTGTATTTCCCATCTCTATGCAGCTTTAGGGAGTGTTTTCTTAGTTTTGCCGGTGCTAGACTAGAGTTGCTCATCTTGGCATTGCAAATCATGCATTGAGGACACTGACTCACATCATGTTCAGTTATACACGTGAATCCATATTGTAAGTATTCATCCGACCACTTTCTGTTTTTGCTCAACATAGTTAATATGAAGGGATTGAAAGAATAGGGAAAAAATGATGCACGATTACTACAGTCACAAGTCGACTGCTAAGTTCCTTGCAGCATAAATATTAAGGCCAAGTAATGTGACGTGATCAGCAGCAGCCAATGAGGGCCAAGTGGAGCATGACGTCAAGAATCATACGAGTGGGGTGAACAGAATGGAGACACGCACACGGTGTGTGTGTCTTGACCTCTGCCAAACCCCTGGGACTATCTCACCAAACCCCTGTGGTTCGATTAAACCCAGGTTGAGAATCGCTGTGATAGAGAATTGGTTTAAGTTAGAGAGCCATTGAATGAAGTGTGCAACATCTTCATGGATGTTTTCTGTGGTGCATATAGTGTATGCTAAATTTAGTATATGATGGATTACATGAATAGAAAACCATTTTATGTAACTTCTTCCATAAGTTTTTCTAAGAATGTTAATGGTGAAGCCTTGGAGATTTATTAAATTTTATCATTTGAAAAAATTATTGTGTAGTTAATTTCACTTTCACTGTAAATTACATGTCCATGTAAACTATTTTTGAGCTGAAGAAATTTTATTCATATAAGACCATGTATTACAGTTTAAAAAGCCTAAGGAATGTTATTCTATACAGTGTGATAGATAAATGGCTAAGTTACCTGGATAGTAGCTTTCCCACAACAACTCTACATAAGTGAAAGTAAATAAATGTGGCTTGTTCTAACATGTCAATTAAGTGCTCTTCTTTTATTATGACTGATTTGGGGTTTCATAAAATTATTTATGTCCTAAGCTATATGCCTAAAGTTTCTGAAACATAAAGTTTCAGAATCCTGTTGAAGTATTTACCAAAATGTGGTGTGGTGCAAGAGTATTCAAAGGATTGGCTGTTTACTGAAGACTTCATATTTGGCAGGTGGAGATCAATGAACCTGAAAACTACAGAAAAAGTTATAAAATTACAATTTGGTACCACTTTCAAAAATATGTTAGTGTGGAGTTTTCCTCTGAATGTACTTCTTTGTTTTATTTGTCTTTCTTGTTATAAAATGGTGTATACACCATGATCTTAGAATGGCAGTCTCTTATAACATTTAGAACTCATGATTAAAAACTAAAAGCTGTAGTTAAGCTGAAGTGAGAATACCTTCTGAAAGTGTGGGGAAATAGTATAAAAGGCCTAGTTTATACTTAAAATCTTAAAATTTTTCAAATTATAATTTCTTAATTTCAAAATGAAATAACAAATTTCAATCTTCTGCACTCTGAATTCACCAGTTTAGATCTTATAACTTCAACAATACAGCTTCTATAGTTCTTTATTATCAAGAAATATAAACTACACATAATCACATCAAGAAAAAAACAAACAAAAAACAAAAGCTTAACTTTTCAACACCTTGATTTGCTGGGATATCAACAGATTTGTTAAATCCATAAAAAAAGGCCCTTCCCATCATTTCATGCATTTCAATCCAATTATATGGTCATATTACTTGTTTGACACATTTTTGTAACCAATAAAAGTAACATATTGTAATGTACACAGATCCTAAATTTGTTTAGCCTTGGAGGTCAAAGAAGTAAAATTATTGCTCCGCACAGTAATGGAACTTCTTTCAACTACTTATGGTTTATTTAGAAAGCCATATACATTATAGTAGTTCTAGGACATTATTCTAGTAGCTAATAATTTTGTGTATTGGAAAACATTTTAAAGTTACTTGAATTTATACTTGAACAATCATCATAATAAGAAAAGTAGACTTGCTGAAGCACAGCACCCATATATAAATGGCCTCAATGCTGTAAGAAGTGCTAAGTTTCCTTTTTATGTACAAGTTTTACTAATTGTTACATTTTTTAAAAGAGTAATTAAAACTTAAAAATTAAAAGCTTATTAGGATAGACAACAAAACTTAAGTAAAATGTATGTTGACAAGGATACTAGAAAAGCTCTTGTAGTATGAACATGATTGTATCCTAATTGTTTGTTTACTCTAAATTTCAATGAAAATGTCCCACTGTTAATTTCTGTTTTTCACACAGGGACAGCATCTAAAGGTACAGAAAAAAATTCCATAAAATTCATAAAGTAAACCAGATGTAGATAGTTTAGAAGTTAAGGCTGTTAAAACAAATAGCTGTAACATATAAATGTTTATTACAATCTGAAGTTATTCTAGAAACAAAATAGATATTAATTTTATTTTGTACTTTTCAACTTTTCAATCAACATAAAAGCTTTATATTGATTATATTAAACTCAAAAGAAGCATACCTGAGACGATTATGATATTCAAAAGGTCAATAAAATTCTACCAAATTATTCAAAAACTTGGAAACAAAAAATATACTTGCATGACTTCAAGTCCCCTGAAGCATCATAAACAAGGATTCCATAAAATATTTATACCAATTATTAAAAAAATTAAAGTGTGATAATATTCTTTAATTTTTGCAAGGCTTATTTTTTCATCAGAATTTCAACCCCCATGTAGTATCATTGATAATTTAATAAACAGATACTTTCATTTAAAAACCTGTCATTAACCTTTTCATGATGGGTTTGGTATAATATACATCAGTTTGTCTACACACTTGCGCTATGACTTTTGATACAGCATGTGCATCTTCATAGAATTTAGTAGATTTATAGTAAAGATTGCAAGTATTCTGTAAACAAAAAATCAGATTATTAATGAAATGCTTTTACAAAGAAAATATAGTGTCTGTTTTGTTACTAGTCTGAGTGCAAAGTGATTTCCTGTTATTCTTCATCCCAAAAATCTCAAATATTGTTAAATAATTTCAAATTTCGGTAAGACTTTATAGGGCCCGGCAGTGGTTAAAATACTCTACTCGTAATCTGAGGATCAAGGGTGTAAATCCCATTACACAAAACATGCTCGCACTTTTAGCCATGGGAGTGTTATAATGTGACAGTCAATCCCACTATTCACTGGTAAAAGAATAGTCCAAGAGTTGGCAGTGGGTGGTGATGACTTGCTGCTTTCCCTCTAGTTTTACACTGTTAAATTAGGGATGGCTAGCACAGATAGCCTTTGTGTAGCTTTGCACAAAATTCAAAAACCAAACCAAAAATCAGGAATTTTTATTTTGTTATACTTTATACTTTTAACTCTATGGGGTTTGTCACTTGATCAACCTCATAACCATCACACAAAAATTAGGAAATAAATATAAATTAGGCTTTTTTCATGCTGGAATGACTACAGATTATAACACAAAAATAGAAATGTTTAGTCTAAGTATCTTAAGACTTATTATGCTATACTTATTATTTTTGATTATATTGATCTACCAGTCATGCTTAGCTAACATTACATAACTTGCATTTATGTAGTGCATGTGTACTCATGTTACAGTTACATATCCAATAATATAAAACTGACCTTTAATCTTCTTTGTCTTGGCAGTATTTAGGTGGACAGGTATTTTGTAATATACAATCAGTTTTAAATATTATTATAAAATATATATGTTTATAGATTATTAATATTTAGAAATAAACTTTTAAACTTATTTTTCTTGACAATAAAGCAAACAATTATCTCTTTTGCTACAACTTTTGTTCTGGGTTGCTACTGGACATAGACTGCTAGTCTTAAAATTATCTCTTTTGCTACAACCTTTGTACTGGATTGTTAATGGACATAGGCTGCAAGCCTTTTAAAATTTTGCATGTGGAGGATACCAAACAAGATTTTTTTATGTTTTATATATACAGATGAATAACCAAAGAATCATAAATAACGACACAGATAACAGAGAATTCAACTATAATTTATTAAACTCTGTAACTAAGTTGTAGTTAAATTTTAAAAACTATGAAACTTCAAGCAGACTAAAGACACAACTTACCTTCTTGGAATCTTCGTTCGAAAGAGCATGTTATCTTTTTCATAGATTAAAAGGGCTGAGAAATTCTCTAGGGATACATTCTAAGCTGTGATTTTGTTATTCACATGTCATATATTGAAGTAAGTGTATATAAGGGATTGTTTCCAAAAATGGAAAGTGGTGAATGGGGCCACTGTATTTGATTCTGTACATAAGCCATATGTCAGAAAAATAAAGATATGAGGTTCTTACTTTATATTCAGGCTTTCTAATAGTAGTAATTTCAGTTCCTAATTTGTATGAAACTATAGACTTAGTATTTGGACATCATAAACATCTAATTTTAAACAGTGTGGCATTTAACATACCAGGTGACTTACTAAAATCCATATTTAAGTGTGTTCTTTTAATATATACTTTAAATTAAGAAATGAACTCATATATAAAATTAAAGTTTGAATTATTATTCACAAGTTATTCCAAACTCACTGACATAAATTCATAAAATAGTAGTTCAATAAAATATTTGAATGCAAGCCAACAAACGTGATGACATGGTCTTTGAACCATGACCTATTGTGAAAGGGTTAATTGTATATACATTTTGCAAGTTATCACTTAAAGTACAGTGTGACATAACACAATTATGTTTGATATGGAACACTTATTTCTTTTGATTTATACAACAAAACATCAAAATCTAAATTTATATGATATTACATCATATGTCAGTAAAGAAGTATATCATGAACAATGATAGTAACAGGAATCACCAGGAATTTGTTCAATAATCTAATAGAACATTCAACCAAAAACCACCTTAAAAAATAGACTTATTCTTGATGTAACACTACATAATGTCTACATTATTTCTAGCCTTGTTTTTTACTTTTATTTAAAAGAATTCCTAGTTGTAAGCTTGAAAATATGTTTTGCATTTTGATTGAAGTCTATTCCATCTTTTAAAATTAACAAGTTCTACTAATTTTGTAATATAAAGTAAATATATTCTGTCAACAAACAAATATAACAGATGGTTAATTACTAACAAACCAATATAAACATGAAACATACAATTTAAGTGCAAAACTATTTAACTAAAGTTTCAAGAGCCATTTAAATCTAATATATACTCATTTTAAATTATTTCATAGCACTATTTCTAAATGGTTCAAAAGGGATAAGCTACTCAATGATATTAGTTTACACAGGACAGAATGATCTTGGTTATAATACTATATGACTACATCATTGACTTTAGTGGTTTTGTGTAAGACATAACACATCCAATCATTATTATCATACACATCATAGAATGTGTGCAACGGATTTTGCTACTTTAATCTAGTCTCCATTAAAGTTATAAAAACTGTAAACTAAGCTGGAAATGATTAACTGTTTAAATACCTTACCTTCTGAATTTCTTCTGAGTTTATTGCTTTTACATCTACAGTTTTGGCTTCACATCTTAACACTGGATCTCCTATCCTACAAATATGATTGTATGGAGGTTTTTTTGGAGGGGGTTTCCATAAATGACGATATAATGAAGCTAGCTTTGTCAATATAGTGGACGGTGATTTCATAGCCATTGCTGCCAAATATATACATATATATATCTAAGAAATTGTTAAAGATAAATGTAATATGTATAATCAAAATGTGACAAGTGGATGCAAAAAAAAAAGATACAAACTAATTGATTATTAATATATATGTTGTAAGTCTGAAAAACAACATTACAATTTAAACAATTCATTTAGGAAATTACACTGAATTGCCAATAATTAATAGCAGGATTAAGATGTTCTTAGAAATACCAGTCTTCATTCAACAGCAAGGGCCAGGATTTACAATGTAATGGGTCTTTCAGCTGTGCATCTACAAAGACACTGAAAGTTACCTTTATTCATTTATGCAGGCTGATGGCTTATGAAGAAAGCAGATAACTCTACCACTGATGTCAATGCTCAATGATGAACACAGAAATAATCAGTGGAATGCCTGTTGAGATTCAGTTTTAGGTTAGTTGCACCAACGTTTTAATTCAGTAAAAAGAAAAGCTACACAGAAAGTTCAATGTCAGAAAGTAAACACTCTATGAGAACTTGACCACTTAGACTATCTGATCTGCCTTCACAGACAGTCATATCTGTCCATCTAAATTGCAAACCACACATATAATCTTTTTAATAAGATCACAGGTAATACACCAAGTGAAACTGTATGGTATGATAAGAAATTTAAATTACATTAATGAAGGTCATTTTTGGGAGGGGAAATAGATTTTACTTTGTTATATCAAGCTAGTTGCAGGAAAAAGGGAGTTTGAAGTAGTAACTGTAGTGACACCAGCTCAGCCATAAAAACTTTCAAGACCTTACTATCTCACAAACAAATGTTAATCACAACTGATGTAAAATAGGAATCCAAACCTAAAACAGAAATTGTAACTTGAGAAGAAAATAAGCATTATTTAACACATAGTCCATTTTCTACCATGAATGATCCTTAAACTGCAGAGTAAACTAAGAAATTGCTTGATTTCTGTTCTTTGGGAGGATTCATTGCACAATCAGTTGGCACTACACTGAGACTTAAAGATTTTACAACTTTCATATTTGATAAAGGTTTAGTATTAGGTTTCATTTGTAATTATTTTGACTGATGTGTTTTTTGTTAAGTTCACTCTTGGATTAATTTATATGTATTGTTTAGTTAATAAACTTTTTGGAAAAGTCATAGGCAAGCCACAGATTTCCACATTTTTTGTACCATTAAACTAAAGTAGCTCATTGATATTTAACTACTGATCTTGAGGACACAGTAATCAACTTTTACTTGAGAATGTTAGAGCAGCTCAACTCACACAAGACTGGGAGGATCTTGGTTTTACTGATAAAACTGAAGTTCCATGGGGACAAAACAACAGATGGAACCTTGGAAGACATTCTGATGGGTAATGGAAGCCTAAGAAGAAACACATTTCCACCTTACCTATGGTTCTTTTTTTCTGGAATAAATGGTGTCTTTTAAGTTATGACTGAATACTAGTATGTTAGAGACAAAACTGCTATAAAAGTTCTCATCTAGAATATTCTGTGGAATAGATGAGCTTTAACATTAACATTTTTGTTACTTAAATATACATCTCTGATAGGCAGTCATCCTTCCACACAACATACAAATAAAATGGTACTGTTACCAAGATGTTTGTGTGAATGTATCAAGACTTTGATCAATACTCCCAATCCTACACATAAAAATGTATGCAATACCAGTCTATGAATCAATCAACTTCGACTATATCTCTTCACATATCATTCATGCACAGTGCTCTCCTTGAGCACTTTCTGTATATCAAAAGTTCATTCTTAATACCAAAAAAATCATGCATCAAAAGTGAGGAGGCAGAGTGAATGATTTTGTTAATAGGTGTACATCTATCTAAGATAAATTTCAGGTGAAAAAAATGACAACTTCATAAAGTCTACATGTCTCTCCTGAATCTTGCACAGAGAAGGTGTGGGAAAAAGGGTAAATAAGAAAAAAAGGCAAAGATGAATTTCCTTCTGAGAATAAATTGATATAAAAGGAAAGTGTATGTAGTGCCACCCACTTGTAATGTTAATAAAATGCTAATTACAGATTCCCTTTAAAGTTTTAGCATTTGACATATCAAAGGGGCCAGTACGTTATAATAATGTTACATAAAAATGTATTTTGGTTAAATAGTGAGATGGATCTATCCTCATACAGAAATTAGATGTTTATTACAATCTGTTATAAGCATAATTTCATTTTTCATTCTAGATATTGCAATATTTTTAAGAATTAAAATGTGTTCAGTATTAACAAATCTATGTCCTACTGCTTAGAGAAATATGAAAGCTCTATCACTAGGTGGCTGTTCCTAAACAACTTTGAAATTCTAACTCACTTTATGTAATTAACAAAACTTTGCCTCTCTACATGGAGAAAATACATGGATTCTAAAACACTTTATGGTTGTCTAATCATGTAAAGGTATATGTTGTTAGAAAACTTGTGAATTAATAACACTGCTATGTACATCACTAAGTGACTGAATATTAATTATTGTCTGAAACCATTAAAATGTTTTACAGAAAACTAAATTTACATATGACATGTCTGATCAGACAAGTATAAAACCACTAAAGTTTTTTATTAATATGTTGAATAAATTATAAAGGGGTTTGAATGCCTGTCAGATTTGATGTTTTCCTCTTTTCTTTTTATCTTCTCAATCATCATGAAATAAAACACTGCTTTCATCTTCTTCTGATTTTTCAGTCTTCTCCTCTGACTCTTAGTGAATCCTGTTTACCAGAGATTCATTGGTAATACCTTGAAATAGTTGGTCAACATGCACTATAAGCTTTTGAAAGCCTCTCCAGTACCTTAACCCTATAAACATGAATGGGTCAAAGTAGGCATGTCACCAATTTTTCACACTTTCATTTACCTGAATAACTTTATTATCAATGTACATCAATAAACTTGGCATCAAAATGTATTTTATAAATCAAATTTTAGTTTCTTAATTTGGAAAAGATGTATCTCAATAAATTCTGTCTTTTATTCTTTACACTGAAATGTCAATTTTAGATTTTCTTTATGATCTATATGATCTTTTTAAATCATCAACAGTTACAAACTGTACATACTAGCTGAGCCAAAATGCAAACTTACAGCCTTTGAACTTGCTTTACTAAGATATAGATATGGAAGTCAAACCCATATGCTATGCACTTCCTATGTTACACTGTCTTTCAGAAGATATCAATAAGTCTTTCTGATCTTTGCTATTGGATTACTGATAACCAACATAGAAAATTCCATTTCAAAAGATTCCTTATGAGGAGAGTTCATTCAAATACCAAGTTTTGAAATACTTGGCCTCAGTTTCATTGTCTGCCTTTGTTGTAGTTTTCTCAACCAGTTCATGAAATGTTTGTAATTTACTTATAACTTATATTCCCAGATAAAGTTTATAAAGCTGATCTTAAATTATAGTAACTAAAAAGTGTAAAGGTAGAACAATACAACAGAACAATTCAAACTGGACAAATCTGTTGTTTTCACTCAACTACACTGGACACTAGATAGCAATATCAAAGGATTCCCCCATGATGGTTCAATTATAGAAATTACATTTTCCAAAGAAGCACGTGGGGAAAGTTTGGCATGTCTAGCAAGAGACTGGACAAAAGCCTTGCATGAAAACAGAGCATTATAAGGGAATACAGTCAACTGAAATCCTCTGGACTGAGGGACCACTCTGTGAGGAGAATCTTTTCAGGGCATGATAAATGACTCATAACCAGATTCAGAACAGCTGGTATATGACATATTATCAATCAAATGAGATGCCTGTGAGCCCATAACAGAAGGTTCAACATATAACAATAAAGAGACCTCAACTGAGTGCTCCAGTGATGTACAAGACAATCATTGTTACCAGTTACAAAGAAATGGAAGGAAATTAACAGTGAGCAGTTCTGAGAGAACTAGATGCAGAATTGACTCCATGATGAACCAAAGTCTCCACCTTGACCAATCAACCTTCCTGTGCAGCTTCTAGATGAAGCAATAGAGTGCAAAGGTAAAAAGTTGCATGCAAAGAGCCTAGAAGCAACGAGCCATTCATGTGATGGTGGAAAAGAAGGCCCCTGGAATGGAAAAATGGGCAAAGGCCTTGATCACCTGACAAAAATTGTATGAATCCAAAGCCATCCTGAACAGAAGATCCTAGAACTGGTAGATGCATGCCTGATGGATAAAGCAAAGAAAACATCAGGATACTAGGGAAAAGGGAACGTGGAGGTACGCATAGGAGACATCTGATTTCTTCATCCAAAGACTTGAAAAAAACTCATCAAAGATATAGGTGAGACTTCATGATGAATTGAAGAAGGTCTAAGAAGTAAATCAGGGAAGAAGGGTCAATGATGGAGTACCAGCCCACATTCTTCTTGGGGGCAACTAATAAACAGGAAAAAGAAATGAGATTGAGAAAGATCATCCATTCCACTACCTTGTATAAATGTTAGTTGGAAATGGGGTTCCAAAGAGAAGAGATGAGGGGATGGTGGGAGGAGGAGGAACTGAAACACAGAATAAGCCCTTCAGGGAGAATGCACAGAGCATTTAACAGCAGAAAGGTGCAAAAGCCTGGCCCCCATTGGACTGAACTCAATGAAAAAAATTGACAGTTATCTTCAGAGAGGAAGGAGGGCAGTGAGACAAAGGAACAGGTTCAGGAGGAAGATGATATAAACAAAAAGCCAATGAGGAGAGACTACTGATGCAAATGGGCTGGCTCATCTGTGGACTCTATAGTCAGAAAAACTCCCAAAAATATCATTCCTTAGAAAGGGAGTCACACACAAGTCTCATAATCAGGTTGGAGTAAATAAATAGGGACAAAAGGGCATCTCAACTCAAAATATTCCAACAACAGAGGAGTCATCGTTGGAGGAAAAGGGCATAAGAGGACAATCAAGTAAGAGTGGAAAAAATCAGGGCATAAATTTTGACTGAAAACCTCTCAAAGGAATGATGAAGAGTCTCAGACAAAAGGTTAAAAGGGGATAAATAAGAAAAGGTGAAGCAGACCAATGGTGAGCTGAAGCTTCCATATTATGTGAGAGTCAAGATATACTGACCCTAGAATATAATTGATCCACAAACCTCTTGGCATGAACTTCAATAATTAGCAAAGGGAGGAGAGAACAAGATATTGACCCAAAGGTATTTAAAGCAATAAAACTCACTAAATACAGATTTAAAATGTTCTTTAACTTTAATTAAAAGAATAAGTCATTTAATTGTCTGTTACAATATGAAGTTTTATTCTAAAAAGAGAAAAAAGGGGAATTAAGAGTTGGTGTTTTTCAATTTTTCATTTTACCCAACGTTACTAATTTAGATAAATCTAGTGTTAAGGTTAAAAATAACAGATAAAATACAAAGTTTTTATGAAAAACTTTTCATATTCATCTTAAAAGGTTCTAGTGCATCATATTTCTATGTGTGGTTCAGAATTCTTTAAAGTAAATCACTAGCAATAAATTTCAACAATACACAAACAGCACAAAGTCCACTTGTTTTAGAAAGACATATTAAAACAATTAAACATATAAAACATTTTTTGTGAAACTACTGTATCCAGAACTTTAAATAAATGCCTCTCTATTTTTTCTTATCAAGATCCAAAGAAGCTGGTTCAATTATCTTAGAATAAAATTTGGCAAGATGAATTATTCTTCTTGCTCTGTCATCAGACTACAGTCTGTTATAACTTCACTTTAGAAATTGCTACTATATTCTCTTTATGGTTAAACTCACAATCACTAAATTCTAAACAGATATTTATATCTCAACAAGAGTCTGAAACATTCAACACACTTCTGTATATTATGAGGTAATAATACTCACTAAAAAACAATGAGAAAACTCAGAAGGTTCTAGTAAAATGAAGCAATAATATAACATTTAACAATTCATAACTACATGACTACTCAACGTATGATTTGTAAACAGTTACATAAACAAACCTGTGATAAACTTTTCACTTCTAAAAATGAATTTTTTGAAACTCACACTATATAACTATCTAAATCATAACTCTTACATTAAACTTATACAAAAACAGTTATGTACATTTAACATACCAGTTACGTGCACAAAATATGAAAACTAAGTTCAAAAATATCTTAAGTCTTAGATTGAAAAACACCTTTCATCAGACTAGTTCAGTAGAGGACTTGTAAGTTACAAATCTTTTATAAAAACATTTCTTTTTATTGAAAGCTTTTCAAATTTATGAAAATACATATAATGAATTCAGAATTATACTGAATATTAATTTTCCAGTACAGGTATCAGTCCAATGCATTGATCTTGTGTACATTGAGTTAACTCATAGCACAAGATAATGTCTTGTCCAACTAGATTCAAGTTACTTTCATGCTATGGCACATACTTAAGCCACATCCACTCTTTAAACCAGGACATGTGTTCCTTCATGTTTTTTATTATAGAAATTCTTCTGCTGTATGGCAGCTCTCCTGAGTTTATAAGGTGCACACTCAGTTGTTTCAACTAATGCAGACCTTAGCCATTACACATTTTTAGTGGACACTGGAACATCCACAGAGAGAATCATATATTACTTCTAGAGGAAATAAGAATTCCTATCAAACATATATATATATGTTCAGTGAATAACCTGCTGCTCTATGCTCAGTTGCACAGTATGCCATTACCACATATGATAAGGGTTAATTATGACTAAACCAACATACTAACTTAATAAGCATATGCTTTATAAAACACATTACTCATTTTACTAAACCATCAGAATATGGATGATAAGGCAGAGTTTGCATCCTCAATAAGCTTAACATTTCACACAACTCAGAGAACAGTTCACTGTTGAAGTTAGCATTTCATTTAAGTGGATCTTTTTAGGTGCTCCAAACCAGATTATCCAATGCTCTGCCAATGCATAAGCCATTCAATATACTCATATATCACCCAGTGATTGGGCCTTTATCCACTACATGAAGTAGTTGGTGGTCATGAGTGTATAAAGGTAACCTTGTTCCATCTCTTTACATGGATTAGTAAGATTTAAGGATATTCTCTGCTTGAATTACCATTTTTTAAGCTTGCATTTTCTCTGGGTAGCACACATGGTATAGTGTTAACACCAAATGCAGCCAGTAAAACCTAAAGCAAGTGTGGATAACCCCAGTTTTATGCTATGCAGTATGGAAAAACTTGTGGTTGGTTGGCTTTTACAGGAGCAAAGTAACTGGGTTAACTGCACCAAACAACTGATAAATAAAACATAAAAGTAAAATTGTTGTAAAATCTGAAAATTAATCAAGGTAAAACTAAGGAAACTTCAAAAGTAGTTAAAAACTTAATGTAGAATTAAACATGTCAATGACCATTTAAAATTTAAAAACACAAGAAAGGCAGACAGTGTCACCATTGCCAATGACACTGTCCAGCATCTGAGCTAAGCCCATGAAAAAACATGTCTAAAACAGTGCCATCGTTCAGAGTTGTAACAATGACACGAATGTAAAATATGGGCTATTGTGACTTGAGTGTCATAAAGGCTATACATTGGTGCATCAGTTCCAAATAAAAGAAAATGATGAGTTAAAAAAATGTGACTAATGTGTAGCCTTGCCAGAAAAACACTCCTTCCGATTCTTACAGAAACAAGAAAACCAAGGAGCAATGGAAGGTTTGACCTGGAAAAGCTCATTATCATGTTGTTCACTCCAAGTCAAATGCTAACTGGTGCAGAATCAATCCTTAAGTACAGGACCACAGTCCATATACAGGACAGCTGTAACAATGAAAGCACCGGAGCAAACAGACTCATTTGCAGTATCAGTAAGCTCATTCCTGTGAATACCATGATGGCATTATATCCAGCAAAACTGAAGAGAAACAGAAGATATAGAAAAATAGGCCAATAGATTTTGATATATCAATGATAACAGGATGAAAATGAATGAGAAATGATTCCAGGGCCAGTTGGGAATCTAACAGAGTCAGGACAAATAGTACAATCAGTGTACTGCATAGCTTACACATACTCCAGTGCAAGAGAAATGGCAAACAACTCAGCAGTGAACACACAAGCCACAGGGGAAATCCTATGTCAGCCAGGATAAATAGTACAATCAGTGTACTGCACAGCTTCTACGTAATCCAGTGCAAAAGAAATGGCATTCAACTTGGAGTGAACACATAAGCTATAGGAGAAATCTTACGTGCAACCACCAAACCACTACAAACCATGGCAGAACCCACAAAGTGACCTGATTTCAAACCATCTGTATAAATTGGAGTGGAAGGATAGTTCGAAAGATGATTGGCAAATACAAGATGGTACTTCCAATCAGAAAATTCACCTTCCTCATATGACTCAAAGAAAGGCCACAGGGCTGTGCAGTGAAGACAACAAAGAGATATCCAAGAACAGACCCAATTCAATCAGCTGCAGCTTGACACAAAGGCCAAAAGAAAGGATGGTAGATGACCATCCGTTCTGAAAAACATAGCTGACTGAGGAATAAAAACACAACCCCAGGTGGGATGCTGTAGTAAGGATCTAATTTCTGAAGCATACAGTAAAGAAAGTTGCAAGTAGCAGATACTAAATAGGGAAACAAATATAAACAAATGCAAAATCAAAGAAGCCCTACTTATACAATTATAACCAAAATTAAACCAATACAAAGGAACACCTTTATACTTATAGTAATTAATAATCTAACATCTAACTACAATTCCCCCTACAATCCCACACCCATTTATACTCTCATCCCTAAGACATGTGCCGGACAACGGTCAGTTGCAAATTCTCTCTTAGTTAACCTGAAGATGACTGAGGAAGGTCGAAATATTGTTCTCTGCTTCATTATTAAAAGTGTTAATAGCCATACCAGCCATTCTGAGGTACATTTTTACTTCAAGTGGATTTCTTGTCATCAAGAAAGAGTTAACTATCACAGAGTTATCATTAATGCATAGTTGACATTTACATGAAAATCACTTGACTAACTGGATAAATGGGTGATAAAGTTACAGATTGATATATCAGACAACAAAGGAAGATGCAAATGTATTTCAAGGTCTAGTGATAACATACACAGATGTAAAATTCAAGAATGAAAGAAACGTTATTAGTGCTGTCAATAGTAAATGTAACTTGCCCTAAGAAAAATCTGTATTCTCTAAAAAAATAAAAGAAAACAAAAAGAAAGTGATCTATGTAAAATGATATTCCACCTTATTCTACGTTGAAAATATCCATACCTCATTTTAATAATAACTGTACAACCAAACACTAAAATAAAACTTGTGAGTTAAGGAAAAAAAACAATAACTATGAACTAACTACTTAACAGAAAGAAGCTGCATACAAGATCTCATGGAAAGAAAGAAGAAATTTAAACCTGGGAAATGAGTATATCCCTGCCTACCAACTACAGCAACAAAAACTAAGCAAGCAGGGAATGAAAGAAGTAAATGAGCTATATCAGTGAAGAGAATGGAACAAAAATTACCAACAAAATCTTTGGGGCATGGTGAAGTGCCTCAGGTTTTAAGTATAGAGAGAAAAGGTGAAGAATTATGGTTATAAGTATCAAGCAAAGATGGAAGTATTGGACACTGAAGGGTAAAACTGACACAAAAAAGTCTGTACCCTCAACAGGCACAAGAGATCTCAAATTTTTGAATCAGAAATGGGAATTCAAAATGACTGAAAAATAAGTGAGAAAGGCAAGGCACGAGGTTGCAGGAATGTGGTTGATTAAAGAAGGTAGTAGCTTGAATATAAATATCAGGAAAGTGTAAAATTAAAAGTATTTAGGATTAGGATTAAGAAATATGGAATATAAAGAACTATATGACACAAGAGAATGATAAATTGTACATATCTGTGAAATAATGCCCTGATAATGCAAGAAAGCTTGAGTTCTCTTTAATAGGAAGAGAAAACAAACAGTCAAATTTGTCCTCTTCCCTCAAAATAGGGGGAAGAATTGTCTGAAGAACAGACTGGAGCTGAAGATCATAGCTGCATAAAGCAGCCCACTACCTTATGTACAATGGCTATCATGTCATCCTAATAAGTGAACCTCCACAAGCCATACTTGATACACTATCTGCTTGAAGAAATTATCTCACACAAGCAGTAGAATACATTAAATGAACTTCTGAGTTCATAGTTTGCAGAAATAAGAAAGAAATAAGTTAATAAATTTCACAAAATATTTATGAAACAAAACAAAACGTCCAATGTGTTCAATGCTAAGGAAAAGAATGAAGATTCATAACTAGAAATGCATGAACGGAGTTAGTACTCAAGAAAGCATGTTATCCTCCAATTACTGGTGGGGTTTTGCTGCATAACATAATTCATGAGAGACTTAATGGTATGCAAATGTCCAAGGCAAACAAACAAGGAAGACAGCTTAACTGTGTAAAGAGGTGTGGTAAAATCTCGTTGAACATTCAGCACAGTTTAACTTATAATTTGATATAATTTGGTTTATTTAGTGATTTAGTACTTAAATGACTGTTTGTTTTTTGTAACAAGAGTTTGAAGTAATTACTTTAAATATGATAATTATGACAAATTTCATTATGTAACTTAGTAAGAGTTGTATGTTGTGTATTTTAATTGTTGCAGTATTGATATTATCTTTCTTGAAACCCTTAAATGTTTCTCACTGTGCAAGTTTTCTTACATCAAACCATCTCCTATATTGTAGAAAGTTCAAGGCATTAGTTGAAAAATGTGTAAATATAAGCAACTAAATAAATGCAAGCCAAGGGAAGTTCAGTCAGAAAACAAGTTAAAAATGTGAACTTAACCAACATGGAAGTGATTAGCATTAACAGGTGGTAACTTATAGTGAGTTTCAAATTTTAACAGATATAAGGTAAACAATTTGTTCTGTCAAGGTGTTTTAAAATAACTGACCCCCATGCATGAACATTGATAAAAAGGAGACAATTATTTAAAACTCATGATACAACTGTGGTAATCCACAAGGTAAAGTAAGTGAATTATTCACTGATACTACTGTGGTAAGAGTAGGAAAAAGTAATTTGTCTTGCAAACTGGATTCTAAAGTAATTGAATCAGCTTGTGTGGACTTTTGACAACAAAAGAAAATGAGCTTTAGATAAAACTGATTTCCTATACAATAAAGTATTTTTGTACATACATTTGCCTTGTTTTGAACAGATATTACTTAAAAATAAATGGTCTGTGTGCTGTATGTTTATTGTTCAAATTTATTTCCAACAACTGACAGACACTTACTATAGAAGAATTCCAGCCCACTCTTATTTAAAATGCTTACGCATGTCAGAACACAATTTTCTTTTTCTTGGAATGGCACACAAACAATGATTCACAGTCCAGTCCTCTAACAAACAGACCACACTTAATGCCTCTAAAATACATCCTTCCTAGTTGATTAATTAATCATTTGGTACAGAAAACCATCCTGAATCACTTAAAAAAAAGCTTACTCTCTCTCACCGTTTGATACCACATATTATTTTAGCCAATGCATCTAAAATTAAGTCTTCTTTTATCATTGCATCAGTATCCTTATAAATATAGCCCTGATCTCATAACACAGATTTGTCATTTACACCATCATCTGCTTGACTACCTAGCCTATAAATACCACATAGTTCTTTCTAAGCAGGGTTGTGTAAAACACAACCCCCTCTGGGGAATGATACAACTGCAAAAATACATACTCTAATCTAAGATTTTTTAACCTATCCTCCCTAGAAGAGAAGACATTAATTTACCAATTTCTATTTTAGATTAATTCATTCCAATGACGCCAACTGAATTATTCAGTGTACAGGTTTGTCGTTACAGTCACAACATTCACAATAAGCAGGTAAGTGAGTTATTTTATGCTACATATACATTTGTTATAAAGCAGGTTAAATGACTTGATTTGTAGGTGTTGCTATTTTGTGTGCCTTCCTGAATATATAAAATTGAAAAAAAATTTACTGTACAACTACTCTTATTACGAAAAGGTGTAGGGTTAAGATTCTTTTGAAAACTAAGAGCAAAAATGAGGACTGATATTTATGTAACTTCATGTTTTTTACATATATCTCTTACTTATTCTTATAAAAACAACTAAAACACCAATATTACAAACACATCAAGTTAGATAAAAAAAACAGAGATGCAAAACTTTAACAAAAAAACTTCTCAGCAAGGTCTGGACATCAGCTGAATGTATGTTACGTAATTCAACACCAAAACTTGAGCTACACATTCACTGCATTTTAAAAACTCTTTACCATTGAAACCTGCTACATTATATATTGCTAGATTAAATGCAACATTTTCAAAGAAAGTTAGTAAACTAAGACATGATCTCTACTTTAAAAATTCATGCTAATGATCTGTGATAATAAAAATTCAAAATTCCTAACTGTTAAGTTACTGAAGTAACACAAGATCACCTGGCATATACTTTCCTATACATCTTGCACCTCCTCCAACCATCAAAAATTTATGTAACACTGGCTAATCGTCAATCTCCACAGTTTTAATAAATATATTAAAAATTATGGTTAATGGTTCATAATTATACTATTTCACTCAAATTCCAAGAAAATTATCTGCCTGATGTGATTCATGTTTTTTTAACTTTCAAATACTTAATCATATAATTTAGATTTAATTAATCACAAACCATGATATCAGTTTATAATAGGGATTACAAAATATTGTACAAAACCTTTATAGAATGTTCAACCAAAAAGCACCTTAACTCTACCACTACAGGTTGGGTGGAATCAAACCAGCTTCTTCTCACAAAAGTATCTGTGAGAGTAATTAGACTATTATTTTTAACAATACCATTTAGACTATTATTTTTAATAATGTAGACATATGTTTACAAAATATTACAGGTTACTGGTAAATATTAAAATGTTTTCATACATAGAAATTTAGGTTTTGAACAAAGTAATAAGATTTTTTAATTAAAGACTTTTCTTGTAAAATCTTTTTTACAGAATGTTTACTATACAACATACAGAGTAATTTTCATTTTAAGGCTAAAAATACTTTGAAACCTTAAAATTTTAAAAATTTCAAATGTGAAATCTTTATAACATCTCAATAATTATCAAATATTTTAAGGAAAAACTTTATACTTTATCTGTTGTTTTCATCATTTCATCAAAATTTTCTGTATGTGTTGTTCAGTAGATATGATCTCTCATAAAAACCATGAAAAATTATGAAATAAATGAAATTATGCTTTATTTTATAGAATGACTACAAATTATAACTTGAAAATACAAAAGTTTAGTCTAAATAACTTAAATGTCATGACATTATACATTTATATACATATTATTTTTATTATATTGCCTTTTCAGCCATGGCAAGCTAACATTACAGATGGCTAGCCGCAATGATGTGGCACATGTGCACTCATGTTCCCATCTCCAATAATATGAAACCAACCTTTAAAGGTGACCTGTTTTGGCTGTATTTTAGTGGACTTCATTTAATATGTTATAAATGTATACTCATAATTACTAACACGACCTTCATACTCTGCTGCTGTTTGCTGTAGGTCATTAAGACTAAAGAAATTTTGCACATAAAAAAATGTGAAACAAAATTTTAAGTTTCATATACATATTTGAATAAACAAATATTCAAATATTAATGTCAAATAATTATTAAATAATTTATAATATGAAATTTTTATTTATAATCTACAGTTTAATACCAAACTTTGATACACAAGTTCATTAAAACATTTTTAAAAAATCTAACAAGTTTCAAGCAACTACTGATGAAGTTTTTTATTTAAATTAAGCCTGAGAGTGAGGAATTACCTGAAACATTGCTAGTAAAACCTTTTTTTTTTCTACTTACCTGTTATGTTTTTGCTGTAATTTTATTAAAAGAAAAAGTGGTTGCATCTATATTTACAATAAATTTAAATCATGACCCTCATACAATGGTCATATTGCATTTTTAAATCTTGGTGCTCCTCAGGGCTATTGGGTGTGTTGAGCTAATGTTTATGCTGCACTAGAATTTGACTTAAGAACAAGCTGCACCTATGTTTAATGTTGGTATTGAAATCTGTAATGTACCTGGACTAAGCAAATTAAACAGAAAGAATGTTAAAACATAAGCTGAACCTATGAAAGGGCTTTAGAAGATGGAAGATAGAAAATGATGAGATGGCCAGGCATTTAAATACTTTTTGTTAGCTTTACCTCAAATTTTACTTGATAAGATGTAAAGTGTATTTGCTGTTTTTCAGCTACAATAATGAGAGAGATGAGGGAATAATTTTCTGATGATACAAAGATCTTGGATGTTAGATTTTGATTATTTGATAAGATGGATGACTAATTGGCAGATTATAATAAATAAAATGTAATGCATAAGTATAATTTTAATAAGAATAACCTTTGTATTATTATGAAAGACAAGAATCTCAATAATCTAGTCGACTAGCATATAGTCCATCAAACATGACAGGACAAATACTGCTACCCAAACCCATAGCATTAATCCTAACTAAATATTTTATACCTAAAAAAATAAATAAATTTTGCAAAATTAAGCATGACAAACAAAAAGACAGAAAAGGACAGTCAAAGTAGTCAAACATAGGCAAATTTCTTTGTGGGCCAATCAAACATAAGATAATTCATGAAATGAATAAATGAATTATTTATAAAATAATTATTGGTAAAACTCACTTAGATTAACAACTTCTAATATATAGAAAAGCCAGAGCATTTTGGTAACACTATGTTCCAACAATGGCTTTTTATATCATGTTGCTTACCAACAAAAATATAATCTAATATTGTTGTTAGTCTAAATGCTGAAAATACAAAATAAAATGTATGGACAACAAAACTGAAAAATATTCAAAAATTTCTTAATACAGGGTCTGTTGATTATTTTTTTTTTACATGGATGATACAACAGAAAATAGCTTGATTCATAAATGATTTATGTTTAAAATTTAATCTATTTTTACTTTCACAATAAATTTTATGCACTTTTCTATAGTTCAGATGATTACACACTATGTCTTTACATGTTATACAAACTCTCACAACACTTAAGATTTCACAGCTCCCTCTTGCATCCCTATCACTAAATTCAGACAGTAATTGAGCTGTTCTATCTGGTTAAATGCATCTTAGATTTTATGACTCCTTTATTTTGATAAATCAAGTGTGATGTAACAAGTTCTGGCTTTTATACAGGTTAGATCCATTTTAAGTCTGGCAAGGAGTGTGCAGTTTCTTTGGGGAAGTCACTGATTAAGCTTTATTTGGAGTATTGTGTTTACTCTGTTGGTTCTAAATTTAAGAAAAGACATTTAATTACTTTAAAGGGATCAAAGAAGGGTTACTAGTATGATACCTGATACGAAAAGAATGTCACTGAATAACAGGATAACATTTCTGAAATGATATTCTCTTGTAAAAGTATTTAAGAATGTTAAGGGAGTTAACAATTTCTATGCAATATTTTAATTCATACTTGAGACTGAGAACTATCAAATTCGTGGAAACAAATATGTATTTTGGGTGGCGTTGGAGTTATCTTCAGCTCAGACAGCATAATTCTGGTATTATACGTGTAATAACAGCTGGTATGAGTAGAGAAAGCTCTATGTAGAGGAGCGAACAACGTTTTGAACTGTTCTGTATATTAAGTAAAATGAGTGTAAAAACTTATTCTTAAATTGCAATATTGTATATACATTCATAATGTATTATAACTGAAATGTCACTTTATTTTACAAAATACTAGCCTCTAAAACACAGGTCTCAAGGTCGGATTTATATCATTGGAGACGGTAACATGACTGCAGACGTTCCGCATCTTAATAACTTATGTGCTGTTAGCAAGCAACGGTCAGAATAAAAACAAAATAATTTCTTTCCGTATAAATTTCAAAAATACTAATAGTTTATACCATAGTTACTCAACAAACAGTACACGTCTCGTTTCGATGGTGATAATGTTTTTATTGCAACTCCGTTGACATTAATAGCTTTCGATGGAAGAAAATTCGAGTCGACAAAAGCGAGGTCAAATACAATACAGTTGGTATTTTATTAATATCTAATTTTAAATCTTAAACAATATTACAGACTTCATGAAAACTATCATGTATAAAAATGTAATACAGCTAAAACTAATGTTTTTTGTCACAAACACAATTGTAATAATTTATTCTTGTTTCTGTAACATATATTAACACCTCTCTATAAAACAATTTTTATAAATAGCATCAGAAATAGAACCGACCTACAAATCTAGGAATTCATCAACATGTACAGTTCTCCGATAATGGTAAGAAAACATATAGACTGGTACGATTCCCAAAGCGGGGTTACCCTCCCTTGGGAGCTATAAGAGAAAAAGGTGTTGAAGGGGGTGTTTATAAAAAAGACTGCGGAAAAACGCTTGAGAGCAACAAAAGTTTTAAAAAATTATATTAATAATTGAAGAATAATATCATAAAACAATGTGTGGAATTGATAATTAAATAATTATAGGCATAAAATGCGGCTTTCTTGTGTGCGGCGTGACGTAACTAAAACCGCTTTATTTTTTAAAGAGAAATATACCAGTTACATAATTTCATCTGAAATATTTTCGCGTTTCTTGATGACGAGAAACCCACTTGAAATAAAAATGTATCTTAGAACGGCTGATTTGGGTATTAACATTGAAGAACATGATGATGACCTTGGAAGGTCGAAACGTTGTTCTCTCCTTATCTGTAAAAGTGTTAATAACCGTTCTGAAATACATTTTCGCATTACGCATAGAGGTGATGTCCATACACATATACGTAAGTGAAAACCCAAAATTAAATAATATTTTTTCCCAAGTGGGTTTTCTCGTCATCACGAATTAATAATGTTTCCCTTTCCAACAAAGACTCAGTTTAATGAAGTCTTAGGCCCCCCGTTAGTACAGCGGTATGTCTCCGGATTTACAACGCTAAAATCAGGGGCTCGATTCCCCTCGGTGGGCTGAGCAGATAACCTTTGTGGCTTTGCTAAAAGAAAAACACACACAAACACACACACACATGAAGCCTTAGGCCTAAGTATGTTTTGTCACTAACATATTCCGATGTGTCTGAATCAGTTTATGTTTTTCAGATATTTATTTGTAAAATATGTACAATAAAAGTGATTTTTTAGTAACCATATAAATCTACATATGTGAAAAGACAAATTTAATTAATATAGAAAATTTTTCCATCCGCTCCAAGTTTATGCTCGACCCCTTATATAAATGAGCTTCCACATGCGCTACTGATACCAACAAACATAATGTAAGTCAGGGTACGCTTGTCTGAGTAAAGAAAAATCTGCCCGTTTGTGTAACAAAATTCCACGAAAAAGCAATATTTGTTATCAATATAGAATATTTTAGCAAATATAGAAATAAAAAAGATGTACTTGATCCAGTCTTTGTGAAATCAAATAATAGGACAGAACATAAAATCCGTATTAGTTGGATACGTAAAATTTAACGCCGGTTCTTTATTTTCGTGACACTCTTGATTCCTTATTTGTTTTTAAATTTCTCGCAAAGCTATATAACTGCTATCCGCGCTAGTCGTTCTTAATTTAGCTGTGTAAAGCTAGAGTAGTTAATCATCACCACCAACTCTTGGGTTACTCTTTTACCAACGAATAGTAGTATTGATCGTAACTTATAACGTCCCCACGGCTGATAGGGCGAGCATATTTGTGTGACAGGAATTAGAACCCGTGGATACTCTTGATGAGAAAATATTTTTGAAAAACTATTTCAAGCCCAAATGTTTTACTTTTTAAATACGCTCCCCGCTAGTACGGCGGTAAGTCTACGGACTTACAACACTAAAATCAGCGGTTCGAGTCCCTTCTGTGGGCTCAGCAGATGGCCCGATGTGGCTTTGCTATAAAAACACACGCACTTTTTAAATAATGCTATGAGTATGGTTTAAATAGAAAATTGCTCCCGAAATGTACTTTTCACTGAACCATTGGAATAAAACACAGTTATATTTTATTATCAACTAATACAAGTATTATATATTTACCTCTCACAAATCTATTACGGCTCAAAGAAAGTACATTTGTCATCTTAAAATTATTATCCCTTTTCTCCACTTAGCAAATAATTATGAAATAAAATTCATGAACGAGGTTTTTGTGTATGACTAAATTTCACAGGAAAATGATACGCTTTTTGTTCTGGTCAAGTAACACAACGTGAAAAGCGACACCTTTTGATCCAAACCGAATAAGTAAGAGAAGTGCCAGAAGGACAAGCTTGACGCTGAAATGTTGGTAAAGTCTTTCACTGGTTATCCTGTCCTGTATTGCATATTAAAAAAAAAGGCCCATATCAAAGATTGGTGAAACACACACACAACAGAAATAAATGTAGAAATAAAATGTTGATTATTTCAAATATGGATTTATACCAGCACCAAATAACCAACAACAACCAATGCTCGTTAATTGTGTGAGAGAGTTTTCTCAAATAAAGCAATGAAACCTTCCAGGCTCCTTGAGCAATTCAGAAAAAGTCACTCTGACAAAGTAGACAAAAACATAACTTATTTTCAGTCTCTGCGAGAAAATTTTCAGAAACAGAAAACCTTGCAAGATATATTTTCTAGCGCTTCACAACAAAACAGTGATGGTTTGTATGCTTCGTACAACATTTCGTTGTTGATAGTCAGAACTGGTAAGCTTCATACAACTGGGGAGGAACTGATTCTGTTTGCAATAAGACAGGTTCCAAGTACCGTTTTACATAGGTGCCCTGACCAAATTATTAAATCTGTCTTCCTCAGTAATAACCCTGTCTTAAGAATGGTGGACGAAATGGTTGAAAACGTTGAAGAAGCATTGTGCAACATACTTAGAACAACAGAATTTTCTTTACAGTTGGATGGGTCTACTCTACTGGACAATGAATCCTTGTTCCTTTATTATGTTCGATCCATCAAAGATGAAAGTTTGAACCAAGAGCTACTTTTTGCGAGACAACTATAAACAGGTAAAAAAAGGGGAGCTAATTTTTCGTGTTGTTGAGCAATTTTTTAAAGATAAAGAAAACCCGTTAACCAACATTCTTGCTTGAGCAACTGAAGGGGCACCATCAATGACAGGTCGTTATCATGGCTTCAGCACTTTCCTGAAAAATGCTGTGCTTGGTGTGTTTACAGTCCATTTTGTTATTTACAGGCAACATCTGGTCGCAAAGAACCTAAGTGATCGGACTCACAAATCATTAAGAACTGTTACTACAATGATAAATAAAATCAAAGCAATGCCCTCAATGCCAGACTGTTTCAACGGCTTTGCATTAAGAATGATGAAGATTTTGAATGTTTATTGCTGCACACAGAAGTCTGGTGGCTGTCGAAGGGAAACTGCTTGAGACGTTTCTTTCAAGATTCCAATGCTTCTATCAGTGAGGGACTCAGAAACATCAAACATGACATTGCTTACTTCGCGCAGTTTAACGAAGTCAGTTTGCAACTCTAAGGAAATGATGTGAACCATATAAAAGTAAAATCAATCATCTCCACGTTTCAGTCCAACCTACTCTTATTCAAGCGTAACATAGGCCATTGTGAGCTCTTTCAGTTCCCGAGTCTCTCCGAATTGGAAGAAAAGAAGAGAATACCGGACGACGATCTTCAAGCATATTGTACACGCCTGGAGGAATTGCACAGGGACATGTCTCAAATATTTCAGGATCTTCTTTTCAACAAATACCAGACTGGGTGATCAATCCATTCCTGGATATCAACATCAAGGAAACAGGAAAGGTAAAAAAAGAACTAATCTCGCTACAAAATTACATTGAGCTGAGGCTCAAGATCAAAATATCAAGTGTTTTGGTTCCAGAAAGAAATTTCTAAACGCTATCCTGTACTGTGGAATGAAGTCAAGATGTACTTTATTACCTTTCCGATATTACCTTTAGAAGAGCGCGGCTTCAGTGCAGTAGCCATGATTCTTTCCAAAAAAAGGCTCAGCATGACAAGGTGGTTAAGACATTCAACTCGTAATCTGAGGGTCGTGGGTTCGAATCTCCATAACTCCAAACATGCTCGCCCTTTCAACCATGGGAACGTTATAATGTGACGGTCAGTCTCACTATTCGTGGGTAAAAGAGTAGCCCAAGAGCTGGTGGTAGGTGGTGATGACTAGTTGCCTTCCCTCTAGTCTTACACTGCAAAATTGAGGACGGCTAGCGCATATAGACCTCAAGTAGCTTTGGGCAAAATTCAAAACAAACCAAACGAAACTTTCCTTTCCAAACAAAGAAACAGGCTGCAAATTACTGAACGTGGGGATCCCAGGCTTCTTCTTAGTACCTTGCAGCCTGATGTGGAGAAACATGTAGCAATGCATCAAGCTCATCCATCTCATCAAAGGTTACAGAACAGTGCAGTTACCAATATACTCTTCAATAATGTTAAGTAAAGTGGTTTACTTGATTAAGCTTTAATTTTTAAATATATAAGCTTCCATTACCATTATAATCATCACTGCTGTGTAGATTTGCAGATAGATAGGCTTAGTAGAAGTCTTATACCAGTGCAATGAAGTTATTATTATGTATGCGTGTGGAATGAAAGAGGGGAGCACTGGGGATGTGGTCTGAAGGAGTAGGGGCGGTAACCCGAAAAGGTTTCCAAACCATTGGACTGATAAGTATATATTTTTTTTCTAATTTTTGGCATTTCAAAAGCACACAGGATTTGAAAAATTCGTTTAATCCCAATTCTAGTGATTTATGAAAGACACAGTTGAGTCTATTCTCGGGTTTGTAAAAGTCGGGTACGCATCGTGTCAATTATTACTTTAATGTGCCTTAAAAATAAATAGCTGGCAAAACATACAATAAAACACGTAAAACTTAACTTTAGGGGAAACGTAAAACCAATAGGAAATTTTAATTTATAGTTAGCTAAAGAAAGCATTCAAATGAGAAAACATAGCTCTATAAAACAAGCAAAAAGAACGTCATTAAAATATTAGTTAAATAGAGAAAAGAACAAAAGTTATGTTTCAAAAGACACGATAAAATATAACAAACTATGAGAAACACAGAATGATACACAGAGTAATATAGAAATCATGTAAAACGTCATCCAGCTGTACATGAAATGTTACTCACTTGTAGAAAACACGATAAACAATAGTTTGTTTTCAATTTTGCGCAAAGCTACAGAAGGGCTATTTACGCTAGCGTCCCCAGTTTAGCAGTGTAAGACTAGAGGGAATGCAGCTAGTTATCACCACCCACCGCCAGCTACTGAACTACTTTTTTTTACCAGTAGTTAGGGGGATTGATGGTTACATTATAACGTACTCACGGCTGAAAATGCTAGCATGTATAGTGTGACGGGGATTTGAACCAGCGACCCTTATTTTGTGAGTGGAGCGACTTATCACTTAACAATACAGATTGAAACAGTAGTTAGTCATTGAAAATATGGAAAAATACTTGTAAAACAAGAATAACGTTAGGTGCCAAAAGGGCCGGCATGGCCAGGTGGTTAAGGCACTCGACTCCTAATTTGAGGATCGCGGGTTCGAATCTTCGTGACACTAAACATGCTCACCTTCTCAGCCGGAGGGGGGGGGGCGTTATAATGTTCGGTCAATCCCACTATTCGTTGGTACAAGAGTAGCCCAAGAGTTGGTGGTAGGTGGTGAAGACTAGCTGCCTTCCATTCTAAATTAGGGACGGCAGCGCAGATAGCCCTCGTGTCGCGTTGCGCGAAATTCAAACAAAACAAACTTTTCTACGTTTCTCGAAAAGTAATGTTTTCACCTTTTCTCTATACAGATTTTGTTTTTCAGAATGTCCTGATGTTTTCTTTTTGGAGGTAGTTTGTCGTATTCATTATTAATTTTTGACAGCAGTCTCTCTTCCTTTTGATTTGTTCTTTCTCATCATTTATGTGTTTTCAGTATTCAATTGTCTTTTTGTTGTTTTCTAAGACGAATCTTATGTTTCCTATCATTTTTTGATATGATTTCTATGTTTAGGTTTTTCATTGTGTTGTGTACATTTGCCGATTTTTTTATGATTTATTTTACAAAAATGTACAGTTTGCATGTTTAGTAGAGAAAACTATTGTTTCATACATTTTACTACATCGTTTAACAAATTTGTGCATATTTAATATCGTTTCACGTTCTTTCCGAAACTGTGTGGAAGTACTATCTTTTAAGAACTCTTACACGTAATTGACGTATTTATTTTTGATAATGTGAAAAGATGAAAACCAAGTTTCTCAAGTAACCTATAGCAATCACATGAAAATGACAGCTCTCAGTATAAAACATTTCAAACGATATTCAACATAAATCAGTTATCGTACGTTCACTCTTTTTTATATATAACTAAACATCGATTTACGGTTTTCTTATTACCAGCTATGTGTTTAAAATAGTTTCTTCGTTATTAATATTAATACCTATTTCTGTACGTGATATTTGTTACTGTATATATTTCATAAATACCGTGAGTTTAAACGAAGTTTCTCAACAAACCAAACTTCTGGCATCGTTATTCATAATAGTTTTCGTTGCGTTCCTGTCGACGTTAATGGTTTCCAACTGAGTGAAAAACGAACCAACAAAGGTGAGATTAAATACTATACAGTGGTATACTATTAATATCGTTTTTTATAAAATCTTAAACATTATAACGGACTACATGAAAAATATACTGTGTAAAAATGTAATAGACCTAAAACTAATGTCTGTATCACAAAGGCAACTGTAATAATTTCATTTGATTCTACTGACACGTGTAAACAACTGAAGAACTTTTTATGAAATAGTTTGCATAAATAGTATTATGAACACAACCGATTTGGGAATTTATGAATCTACCGAATGGTGGAGTTCTCCAAAGGTTCTAAGTATAATCTTTTTTAATATTTGATATTTTAAAAATACATAATGTTCATAAATTAAGCTAATCCTAGTGGTTTAATACTTTTTTTTGGGGTTCACAAAAGTTGTGGACGAAACATGCCATTTGTTCAAATTATTTTAGAAATAAGTAGCTGGTAAAAGATACAGTAAAACATAAAACCAACTGTGTAAGAAATGTAAAGCTAATTGTACATTATTATCTCATAAAGGATGAAGTAACTTCACAAAATCATAGTGAGATGTATAATACCACTCAGAACAACTGACATTAAAAATATTAATTAAGTAGAGAAAAGAAGAAAAGAGGTGTTTCATAATATACGAGAAAACAAAGTAAACTATGCGAAACACGGAAAACGATAGACGCTATACGACATGATATAGAAATAATTTAAAACGATATCTAGCTGTATGTGAAATATTACTTACCTGAAGAAAACAGATATTGAAAACTTGGAAAAAAATCCCTGTCCCCGTCGCGCCAAACATGCTCGCCCTCCCAGCCGTGGGGGCGTTATAAAGTTACGGTCAATCCCACTATTCGTTGGTAAAAGAGTAGCCCAAGAGTTGGCGGTGGGTAGTGATGACTAGCTGCCTTCTCTCTAGTCTTACACTGCTAAATTAGGGACGGCTAGCACAGATAGCCCTCGAGCAACTTTGTGCGAAATTCCAAAACAAACAAACGATAATTAATAAATATATTTAAATTATGTAGAATATATTGTTCAAATCGGAAGCGCTAACACAATGTAAAAAAACAACAATATAAAATCACCAACTTTCTTTTGTAATAAAATAAATAAGCACAAGTGTTATTTGAATAAAATTTGCAAAATACTTTGAATGATGAAAATAAAAACTACAAAATAGAAAATAATAATTATTAATAGTTTTGATGTACAATACAACATTACAATTCAAAATTAAAATATTTTACAGTTCAGTGATGAACTGGTCGATCTCTAGTAAGATCACTTTTATTCTTACCCAAAGGTGTTCTTAATAGGGAGAGTACAACAAAAAACATTACAAGTTACATTTCAATATTCCATCAGTTTTTTGTTTGTTTTTGTGAAATTCCACAGACGAGTGATTGAGAAACTGCTTTGGAAAACCTATCGAATGGAAGAATGGTTAAATTCTATGAAAACACTTGGGTGCAGAAATATATGCCATTCTACTAGAAGTTGATGTATCTAGCACGAGCTATTTTACTTTTGAAAATTAACGACAAAAAGCACTGAGCTACACAGTATTCCCAAACAATAGAAAAACGAAAATTGATTTTACATATATACAAAATTGTTACAGCATCTTGTGCACAAAAGGATATAAAAGTCAAGTCATATATCGCAAAAGTTTGACAGCTATTTCTAATTCGAAAGAGCAGAGAGAGAGAACAGCCAACTAGCAGCACGCTTTAGAGGAATTGACTTTATTAGCTACAATTACCCCAACAACAAAAAGTATGGAGCGTGTTCAGCTGATACTTTGAAGCAACTGATGAAATCCACTAAATTAACTGCTATTTCACTGCAAAAGCTCCTTTCTAATGCTGGTTGCAGTGTATTTTACAATTTTTGGAATGCGTTTCTTTGCATATGGTAATGTATTCCAAACTTCCTTGTTTCACGGCTCTCTTAGTGTCTCAGGAATTTTTTAACGGCGTCCTTAGGCGAAAAGAAGAACCTAACACTTCCGTTTATTAAGTAGTTAGATCCAAACAACTTAATACTTAATAAGTATTTATGTCTTAACAATTTAGAAGCCGTTTGAAAGAATGATATACGTTAATTGAAAGTAAAAATAATATTTTTATTTCATTTTTAAATAACCACAACTACGCCTGTGGTCACTGCAGAACTTCTCAAACCTTGGAATCAGATTGGACACTGCCACCCTAATTTCCTGTTCCGCATTGATTTTTGTTTTGCGCGGTACTTGCTTTTTATCACAGCAGATACCACATCCTCACACATATGCTTAGATACCATATCATCACACAGTTTTTTTTTTAAAAAACCTCGCCTTTTGTGGCTGCGTTTTGTATAAAGTTCATCACTTTCAACACACGTTTCAGGGCTAGATTCAGTGAAAGGCTCAGGTGCTTTGATGCAAGGGCTTCCCTATGGATTATGCAGTAGGTTCACAATGCATCAAGAGCTTTGCTTTGTATGAGTGCCTGCAGTTTTCTATAACAGCCGAGCATAGAGCGACCACCATCGGTACAGATACCAACGCACTTAGTCCAGTCTAAATTGTTTTGCACATAAAAGTGTCAAGGATCTCAAACAAGTCTTGAGCCTTTGTACCTGCAGTGATACTTTTACAAAAGAGAAGGTCTTCCACAGTTTTGTCACCATCCACAAACCGTGTGTAGCAAATCAAATGAGCATCCTTGTTACTATCCATCACCTCATTTAGCTGTAACCTGAATTCCTTCCCTTTCATTTTTTCAATTAGCTGATCGTTGAGTTCTTTGACCATGTGTTGGATTCTACGACTGATAGTATTGTTGGATAAAGGCACCTTTGAAAGCAGATTCACCAACCATAATGTTCACCATATCCATTGCAGCCGGTAGAAATCAGTTCTTCTGCGATGGTGTAAGGCTTTTCACATTTTGTGACCCTATATGCCACCTTGTAGAATGGTAGCAAAGCATTGCTTGGTATTGACGCTTGCTTAAAAAATGTACCTTTTTCTTCTTTCAATTCTTTTAACTTTTTGGTAAAATAATCACAAGATTTACTAGCCATGTTAAGATGATTGGTCTCTAAGTGGCGTTTTAGTTTACTCGGAAGCATGTACTCTGGAGTCAAAACTGTAAGACATAATACACATAATAACTTCACGATTGACATCTACCGAAGTAAAACCAAAATCTAGATAACTATCGTCATATTTCCGATACTTCACAACTTTTCCACTGGCCTGTGGTTCGCCATCCTTTTCTTCACTCCCACATCTCTTAATAATGTTCACAAATCTTTCTATTTTTATGCACAAGGACTAAAAATCAACAAAATAATTCACTGAACTTCGCTACACCTCGCAGACACTTGATCACAACACTCTTCAGTTATATTGATCACTGACGAACCCGGAGAGTCGACAGGCATTTATATACAAAATCTAAGAGAAATTTCGAAAAGTTATTGGCGTAGTCGAAAGTACAAGTAAACAAAAATATGTCTCAAACATTCGAGAACTTCATAGAAAGGAATGTGGCGCGATCTAATGCTAGAACTGTGAACTACTTCGAGCTAGTAGTTTGCGCGGTGTCCGACAGATGTCAATATCGCGGTTTCCCTCGAAAATTTGAAATATCCCGCGGCGCACAGTTTCGAAACCACTAGCATATCCCGAGGGTTAAAAACTTTATTTTCAAAACAGCTTAGGAAGTGTTGCAAATGTTACTTTAAGTGTTCCATGTATATATAAATAATTATCTAAAGGCTAAGTTCCTATCATCCACTGATATGAACGTGACCACTAAAAAGATACACGCTACCATTATAACATTGTCTTTAAACCTCAGCCAAAAGATAGCTAGAACAATTATTTTCCTAAACAAAGTATATTTAAGGTTTTAGTCAAGTTCATAAGATCTGGGCAATGTATCTTTATTCAGAAGATAACGGAAAAAAACACTCCCAATGACAGCAACGGTGACTAATCTAGTGAGGAAAGGACCAAACTATCCCCAGATCACCTACCAAAACGCAAATGCAATATAATCCAGAAGTGTGATAAATTATGTGAAGTGTCGATTTTATTACGTAATTAACATATTACATCCCATTTCAAATTGAAATAGGACATAGACTACAATGAAAAAATGGTTAACTGAATTTTAATTTTTACGTTTAATAAATCTTTATATGAGTTTGGGATGAGCTATTATTAAAAAGAAAGGAATTATAGTTTAACGTTATAAGTTAGATTAACTTGTGTACTTAAGAATGGTTGTACTAGTGACTGAAATATTTGTTCTAAAAATAATTTTCCTTCTTATATATTTTACAACTTATAATAAAATAAAAATAATAGGATGTTGAATGTAGAGAGCTACCGTTTCCCTTTACTAGTTACACAGCAGTTACATGTCTGGCATAACAGGAATAAAACCAGGGAATTTTTAAAATTCTCTAGCACCTGATGTTTACTTATATAATGGTCAGTGACTAAAAATGCATACAAAATTAAAAGGAAGCATCAAGACATTTTCTTTACATACAAATATATTTGACAGATACTTGTCTCTCCACAGATCAGATAGCTAATACCTCATGTTATTGGCAAAAACGTTTTGTGCATGTTCTAAGCCTCTGACACAATTAACGTTAGACTAATTCCATACACGAAGAAGAAAATGGCATCTTCCATGCAGTCTACTCTGAATATTCACATCTCTGGATTTTTCCCTTAGGACTTCCTTTTGTGTTAGAGTGTAATGACTTTAGCTTCTGATGCCATGTGGCATTGAGCTAAACAGCAGATATTAAATTTTTGGGAACCAAAGCATAACAGCATTATATGTGTTATGACCAGTGGTGTTATAATGAGGCAATATTGTACTTGTGTTTCTCATTCATGTTCCTGGATATCAGCATACCTTCCATCTATCTAGTGTTTGATTCAAGCTTATGGAGGGTTGTCACTTTCTGCTGTAAAAAGCAAAGTACTTTAAAGGTCGATGGCAAAATTTGATCACTGTTGTTAATGACAATTGATATTCAACGGATTGTAGTCACTTTTTCCACTGTGAAAGGAATAAGAGTAAATCTTTTACTAAATCCAGGTCTTAATACAATGATACAAAACACAGCATCATATTTCTATGTATAGTCTTGTTTTAGCAACTTTCAGTGACTTTTTAATAATGTGGTACCTAATTCTATTTACCATTAAAACTTGATACATATGTTTATCTTTTGTTGAGTTGTGCTTTGGTTGTAGTCTTCCAATAAACTTCTAATAGTCAATTTAATATTGTGAAATAAGCATGCTACGTAACTAGTTTTGTTTTTTTAAAGTTAATGGATAATGTTAAATTAGAATCAACAACCACTTCCATTTACTAAATAAAATTGTGTAACTTGATTTTTCTGTTCTGTTAAATATGAATCCAATATTCTTTTTGACTGGTTCCAATACTGCACTAAATTACCAAAAAAGAAAAAAAAAAGAATAACAACTGCATAATAAGGAAAAATACAACATGAGGTAATGAAAGAGTTTCATCAGATAAAATTAAGAAATGAAAAGTGTTTATAAAATTTATTAATCAGCAGAAATTATCTTAATAATTTTTACAGATATGAACAAAAGGCAAGAATCACCACAGTTACAAACACAGAGTAGGTATAATGTCAGTTAAGCCTGTAAAGTACTTTAATAAAAGATATTTCATTCACAAAAAACTTCTTTGGCATAACAACCTTAATCCCAATTAGTCTGAAGTACAGTTCAAAAGATAAATGTTTTGCATTAATAACTGTTTTCTGAGCCTCTTTCTGTTTTTATATATATGTATGTATAATTTCTGAAACAAAGATCTTAACAAAACACAATAAACTTTTATTACATCAAATAACATGCACAATAATACAAATACTGATGGATACTGTAAAGTCTGTGGAAAAATGACTGGTCACAGACTCTTGATAATAATGGAGAGCTTCAACAAATGCAAGAGGAACTTGTGGTCAAGAGTCACTATATAAATGTATGTTGATTGACTTGTTGCTTTAGTTTTAAATATGTACTACTTAAAACTATGGCAAATAGCAATTTAAATCAAACATTAAGTAACAAGATGTTCATAGAAGGTACTACTGGATTGATGCACTGTTGAACACACACTGATTGAAGTATTTTTTGTACCATGCAATGAAAAATTATATAACATAAAATATGTTATGCTCTTTTCATGCTTTTTGAATTAGATTATTAATATTGTTACATACAGTTAAATGTTAATAATATTTTGTTTAATTGATCAATAATTTATTAGATATTTTGTTCTCAGAAGTAGTTGTACCTGAAATAAATACAATGTTCATCTACATTTCTAAAACCTTTTTGCAAGACTCGATAAACAAATTCACTGTCAATCTTTGAATTATTTCTTAATTAATGTTAGTTACACAATCCTCAACCAGTGGAAATTCTTGTTATCAGTTAGAAATACAGATATTAAGTTTTAAGTCTCATTTGTTGTCATAATGCTGTTGGTAAACAATATTCATGGTTGCTTCTGGTTTGATCTTGCATCCTCATTTTGATGGTCGAATAAAGTATTATCTAATCCAAGCAGTTCTTCATTATGTGCTTGAATCTTGGTACAAGTTTTGTTATAGAGTGGACAACACTTAGTAGGAACTGAGCCATCTGAAATAAATAATGATAATTATTACCGAGAATATACAAAATAACTATCAGTTTAATATAGTTAAAATAACTGTCTGTTTAATATAGTTAACTAGTTAATTATATAATAAAATGAAAAAGTTTGTTACAAATAAAGTGGGGATACAACTTAAAAATATATATAAATACTGTTTAATGCTCAGGTATTATTTGTTGCTATAAACTTATTCTCTAACCATGTAATTACCACTCAGCAAGGTAATCTCATACTTAAACAATATTAATTGCTAAACTATTAACAAAACAGCTATATATTGTAATGAGATGCCTAAAGCCAAAACTGGTGAAGGTTAAGTATAATCACTTTTTTTTTCACCATAACTGACAGAAAGAATACTTTGTGTTTGTAACAGTGCAATTCTCAATTAGTCTAATAAGATTTGTGTTAAATGGGTACATAACAGCATTTCACTATAATTTTGTTACTAATAAAGCTTCATATCTAAAGTCATTACTTCAGCTTGTGATGACTATTTCAAGGAGTAGAAAATAATAAATCAGTCCTCCTAGATGAGTAAACATGGGAAGTTCCCCAAAGGTTGTCCTGGGATGACACCAATATAACATTAAGTGCATAACTCCTCACACAATATAGGCCATATGAAGACTGTGAAATACTAGAAATATCTGGCCTGTGACAACAGTTCCCCTACTAACTGAACTTGTAATGGAACTGGATGATTTCTTAATTATTCACAAATTCTAGAAAGATTGAAAAAGGTGCCACATTATATATATGAATGAATACTTGAACATTGAGAGCATGGGCTTTAATTTTACTCACTGCACTAATGACAGTGTATAATGACTCATGTACGTAATCACTAAGGCATTTTAGCAGCCAGATGTTGGCAAAGAATGACACAGTGAATGGTTAAAGCATTTGATACTGCTTTTTTTTGAGTAAGCAACATGCCCACCATAGTGATAAGTCAGTGATGGTGCTCCATCAGTTGCACAAGCATGTTAGTAAGTGGAAGTTTCTTCTTTTTGAAGAAGTGCTCAACAGCATAAAATATTGACTCACCTTTAGTATAATATATAATATGCAAGTAATAACTTTTGAAAAGTTCCAAGAAATACTATTTAGCAAAACAGTGCATGCTTTTAGAGGGAAGGTCAGTGCAGTGCATAGCAGAACAACTGCCCTGTAAGCATGTCAAGTTCATACTGACACTCTCTTGACCAGTTCCTCCCCTCTGTGCCACCCCTTGCCTATGACACAGAGATGTATAATTTAAGGTGAACTAACTGAATCAAATATAATTTCACTCTTCATATGATCAGAAATAGAACCGGCACCATTATTTCATGGTCCATACTGAAATAAACATTTCAGAGGTTAGTTACAGATTATGTAATTTAATATAAGAATAAGATTTAGAAGTAATCCATGCTGAAGAACTGTCACCAAACTTTATGAGAACCAAAGAATATGATGAGACTACCTTAATAACTAATATTGAGATGGATTAGCTATTTGAAAAAAAGAAAAAAAAAACAAAGAAAGCTGTAAAAAAATAAGCCATATAAAAAGGCAACTATATGTATGACATGAGAGAAAGCCTAGTAGCAAACAAATTGTAACAGAAATCAATTAGCAATAAGGATCCTCATAATTCTGACTGTGGGGTTATGGAATGTTTAAACACTTAAAGCAGCAGCTTTAATGTAATCATCCATAAAAAAGTGAAGTTTGGTCAACTCACCACTGGATTCACCCTTACCATTCAGCTAGATGTACTGAATTAAATGCTTTCTCTTGGATAGAAATTTTGTTATGCAAGTGGGGACAGATGTAATAAGATTACATTACTCAGTTTGAAATACTTATTATGCCATGCCATACACTCATGGACTAGGCATGCCAGTTATCTTATTCATGATTGTGCTTAGTGTTCTGATTCCTGCACATGCTGCCTGATCCATTAGACTTAAGTTATTTTTGTATGTGAATGTTTTAGTTTCAATTCACTATTCATATTATCTTGAATATTATGATTATATTTTTTCTTTGGTTCATTGGTTGTTTTCTAATTACACTAAAATGTGCTCAATACAGTTTAATTAAATTCTCCATTAACAAACACTTGTATGTAAAGAGTTATTACAGAGCTTGCTTGGATATCTGTGTTATTATATTTATTTTGGTAACACACATCTAATTTTAACATGGTTTTCTTTATTACTTTTTATGTCATTAGAGTTCACCCACATTGTAACTTCCCCAAGTGTTTAATAAAATATATAATTAGAGAGCACTTATAATGCTATCCTGGTACATTCGTAGCTAGTCTGGAAGGTGGGAAGTGGGGAACATGGTTGTTGACAGCATGAGAGTAATTCCATAAGGCTTTTAGTACTTCAGGGGTAATTCTACCTAATTTGTAAAAATAAAATTATTTTTTGGCATATAACATTTATAAAGTCAGTATACAAAAAATAACATTCTATTTCATCTAAAAGAACAATTCAAAGATGGACAAATTTATTTTCAAGGCTTGTTAAATACACACAAATGAAAACTGCAAATTGGTAAATATGATACACACATTTGTTTCTTTTAATCACATTTATCCATAATAATTAAAACATCTAACCTCTACAATCACACGACCATTTAAACAGTGTAATTTCCTCTGTGTTTTGCTCCTTCCTATCAATAACAGCCTGGTCTTTCAATTTGTTGGTAACATCTAAAATCTTAGAACAGAGAATGACTGGTTCAGGAAAACAAGCCAAATCCAGCTGCAGCCTGAAAAACATGGTAATAAATATATAAATACATACACTTTCAAACTCATTAGCAAAAATAATAAGATGGTTAAAGTAAGAGACATCATACAGTTTCATGAAGCAATTTTGGCATGATAACATTAAATTTAAAATAAATTTAAAATTGTGTTAAAAAGATTGTCTATTTCCACAAAATATTTTACTCTTGCTCAGTGTTAAATATCTTAAAATATTGTATGGAATAAGTCTATTACTAAAGAAAATTCTAGGTTAATACCACTGAAATGTCAATATCTCATTAACCTAGCATTACTTGATTCTTGCAGATGGAAGCACCTGTCAGTGAACAGTTTCACTACATTATACATCACTCATTATTACTTTGTCATAAATAAATTGCACATTATATGATATTTATATTAATAAAAACTTACTACTTGGATTTCAAACCACCCTTTCTTCCAAGGCTTTATAAGATAAATGGAATTATGATGTTACATAATAATAAATAAAGTTAAGCTTAATGTTAAGCTGTTGTTGATTTGTTCTTTTGAAAAAGATATATGACTGTGGAAACAAATGACATTTATAATAAAATGCATTTCATTTTTCTGGTGTCACTGACATATATGTAAATTTTTTTTTATATCATGTTTAAATGAACGGCATTTAGGAACCCACATTCTCTTTATTATAGAGGTAAGACCTAAAGTTTGTGCATGTATATTGGCAAACAGGCTTTGAATATCTCAAATTTTTTTTCCCTTTGATAAGAATACTGTGATTCATTGTTTGCAAAATGTGCTTATTTCTTTCTTCAGTAACATATAAAAATATTTATGTAACTTCATTTCAATTTTATTAAATAAGTTATACTGTTTAACTAGCTATAAAACAACTTTAATACAATTAATTATTCACAAACTCGGCTATTTTACTTTGATTCTTTTCTTTACAAGGTAATTCTATTATTTTCAGTTTCTTCCTTTTACATAAATCTAGAAAAAATACCTAATTTTAATGTTCATAAGCATGTTTGATTACAATTCCATAAAACTCCCCCAATCTAAAATAAGTCTCAGAAAAAACTTGTATTGCACTTTGGCAAGGGTAAAATACAATCTTATAAATTTCTACAGCAAACCTCAAAAGTCATAGCAAAATAAAAGTTTAGAATGTGTTAAGATGTGACAAAATAGAACGAAGGTAAAAATTTCACAATGACAAACTAATATTTCCTATACTGTGCTCTTACTTTCTTGAGAAGGGCTGGATATCATGTCCTTTAAATTAATACACATGAATATTACACATTCAAACTTAAATCATTTAGGAAATAAGCTTTTCTCCCTGTGGCTAATCTAGACTTTTTTTTAAATTTTAAAATAGGATTAAATACAAGTTGGATGAAATAAGTAGTGAAACAATTTCTAAATTTACTATTTGTAAAATGATGCAATTTAGTAGGAATAGAGAATATAAATAAAAATATGCAAAAATAACTAAATACACAGAAAATTCCTTGTTTATGGAAAATTGGTCATGTGTTTATCATCAAGATCATATTTTATCCATTCATCATGTATGTTATGTAAATATATATTATCATGCATGATTTAATAATGTTGGTTGGTTGGCATATATTGGTGCAAAACAACTATGATATCTGTGCCAAACAACTGGTAAAAAAGTAAAATTATTAAAATACATAAAAAGCAATCATGTTAAAACACAACAAAGATCAACTTTTGAATTAAAAACTTACAGAGTTAAAACAGCCAATGGCCCTTAAGAATTTAAAAACACAATTGAGGTGGACAGTATCACCTTTACCAATGACACTGTCTAAAATATTGCTGTTGCTCACACTTGTAATGATGGCACTGCAGTCAAACATGGGCTATTGTGATTTGAGTGTCACACAGACCACACATAAATGCATGTCTCATATAAAAAAAAACAATAAGTTCAAAATCTTTGACCAATGCATAGCCTAGCCAGGACAACTTACCCAAACAGACTTCTGTGATTTCAGATCCTTACAGAAACAGGTTTTGATGATGCCAAAAGGAGCGTATAGAAAATTTGATCTGGATAAGCTTCATGAACACAAACAGTACAGATTCTGTGTGCAACCACTTGCTCTAAGTCGACTGCTAACTACAGAAAGACATATTTGGGGATGATTATAAGCCATGATTCCAAGCCTTGAATACAGGACTGTAGTCTGAAGTAAGCATACAGGCCCCTAGACAGGCAAGGGAAGGACAACTGACTGGATTGGGGTGAATAACACATAGAGCAAACAGACTTAGCTGTGATTTCATTGACAAGCTCATTCCAGTAATGGCATTAATCTTTATAATGAAGTGTAACACTCAAGATGGCCCTGAGGGACTTCAAGTTCCTGTGGGGAAGTGTTGAAACCACATGGACTTAGAAAGGCCAGTCCATGAAAAAATGTTTAAGAAAAGTGGGCAAATGGACACACAACTCAGTATGATTGGAGGTCTCGTAAGATGCCATACCTCCACATAGTATCATAAGCTTTCTCAAGGTAAAAAATACAGAAACAAGATGTTGTCATTTGAGAAAGACTTCCCTGATTAACGTTTCAAGTTGATTCAGGTGGTCCACAGTGGAACACTATTTTGAAACCCATATCAGCAATGCTCTGGGCATCAGCAACTTTCTGGCTGTCAGAGAACAAGATCGAAAGGTGAGCAGAAGTATACTGTTCACTGACCTTTCAAATCTTGTCCCATATGACTTAAGAACTGGTAGAAGAAATTGTGCAAAATGTGTATTTAATCTAAGATTCTTTCTAGCTTTGATGTCTGACCTGCCGAGAATGTGCACGGGCCCACTGCAAAGCAATGTGGCTTAAAAGTGTGGGATACCTATGAAAGGTATCCCATGCCTGTTTTTGAGCTTTCTGTGCCATGTGGCAGGCAGGATTCCACTATAGATGAGGATACTGTGGAAAGTGCATGGAGGTTTCAAGAATACACTGAACAGCTACCTGGACAATACAGTCAGTCACTGCTGCCATGCAGTCATCTAACGATGGCTTAGAGATGATCTTAAGATCAAGTTCTGAGAGAGCAGTGAAAGAAGGTTAGTCTGGCTGGTCCAACTTCCATTGAGGCACAGAGGTTGGATGGCAGTGACGATGGCCAGCCTATCTCAAAATCACAAAAAAATAACCACTGTCTCATGGGTTACTGTCAACCCTTCCAAAAAAAGTAAGAGAAAAGTGAAGTGGAGCAGAAAGGGAGATCAATAGCAGTAAAAGACCAACTAGGTGCATGAAAGTAAGTATAGAACAAGTATTGAATAGAGAAAGGTTGTAAATCAAGAGCATACGCTCTATGGAACAATCCCTTCCAATCAATATCAGCACCACCTCAGAGGGGATAATGTCTATTAATATCCCCTAGGATTAAAATGGGAAATGATAAATGCTCAATGAGGGCATCAAGGTCTCACTGGTCATAGATATCTTCAAAAGCCAGGTGGAGAGAACCAACAGTGATGGTAAGACCCAAAGAAACACAGATGGCTATAGCCTCCAAGGGTGTATCAAGTGGCAAAGACAGCATGGTTACATGCTGATTGACTAGCAGTGTTACCCCCCTCCATGCATCTGTTCATCACACAACCTATCATCTCTGTACAAAGAAAACTGGTGAAGGGTGACTGCACTGGCAGATTTCAGAAATATTTCCTGTAAGGAGAGACACACAGGATGGTAAGAATAAATCAAATCCTTAATGTCATCTATATTAAAATGAAAACCCCAACAGTTCCACTGTATCCATTTTTATTTATATGGAGGAGAATGGGGAAGAGAGCTCCTCTATTATCAACATTTTTTTATTATTATTGTTATTATTTATTGGATGGCCTGGGTTAAGTAGGCAGGTCTCTGTCTGTGGACAAAGATTTCAGCAACTGAGGGCATGAAACTTCCCAAAGGCAGAGGAAGTAGACCTTGGCAGTCACTGGAAGAAGTGGTGGGGACAGAGATTCATCAACTCTTTTAACCATGGAGAGCAAAAGACTCGAGTTGTTTTGCAAATGACTCTGCTGGAGGCACAGAGAGATCTGTCTTCCCTCACACTGTGGCAATGGAATGGAGTACAGTAGCATACGTCTGAGATAGAGTGGGGGACAATAACTTCAAGCCTCTGGGTAGGAGATAATTTTTATAGTCTTTAAGCATTGCTCCTCTTTCTTCTCGACCCACTTAGGGAAAGAAATAGAATAAGAGGGGTGTGAACCACTACAGTTAACATAGTGTGGCTCCAGTTTGAACTCGTAGGTATCGTGGTCTTTGTCAACACAATGAACACATGTTAAAGAACGACATCATGATATTTTCGAGTGACCGAACCACTGACTCTGGAAACATCTAAGAGTGTTGGGAATATATGGCCATAACTTAAACTTTAGATAACCTGTTTTGATTGTGGCAGGAGGATGTGGTGATGTAAATGTTAGTATCAGAACATTAGTAGCCATCTTTGTGAGTGGAGATTTGGCACACTGCAAAAATGCTCTGACTGGAGTAATCAGTGAGAATATCTGACTTGGGAATGTTCTCTCAACTATATCTCCCCTGGAAGAATTCAGAATTGCATGTGGAGTAACCTCAGTTGGTTTATATCCCAATGGCCTTCAATTTCAAGAGGAGTTTGATATGTTGTGGTGAAGACGTTTCTACCAAAATACCTCCAGAGGGTAACTTCTTTATTGACTTGGTGGAGCAGCATGTCCCTCTAATCTCTTCTAAATAAAAAAGGGAGACATCTGCCATCACAATTTCTTGGATAAGGAATGCATAATTAGAATTTGATGTACAGAAACTGAATGTGACTATACAACAGGGTCATCTATGAGTGGTTGCTTTTCAATAATCTGTTTCTTTTATATTTTTTTTAAGAATGGGGGTGTCCATAATAAAACCAATACATATCAGTGCCCACTGACCCCATCCACCATGGAGCCCTATGAGAGGATGCACTACTACATCAAAGAAGAACATTGCAACAATGCCAGGGTTTTGGAACCACTATACCTGAACACCAGCACAATGTCTACAACACCCATTGAGAATGTCCAACACTGGTACCCAGTTGACTCTAGCCCAAGTGGACTAGCTGATTGACCAGAGGGGGGGCACACACACCAAAGCTGCCCATCTACAGGAATTCAAGGCTAAAGTGGTATGTTAGTGTTGGATACCTCAACTACCAGGATCTTCTCCTCACCTTCACAGGTTCCCATGCACAGCAAATACGTGAGTGGATGTTTATATTCCAGCTTTTCTGGGAGGTCCCCTCACCACGTACAGGAATTCACCTCGAGAGAAGTAATAATGTTGGATCTACATAATTTTATACTGATAGTTTAGTGACTAGTATAGGAGTTTCATAGAAAAAAAATTCATGAGTTGTGAATAAAATGTTTGTTTCTTGCAAAGCTATTTGAAGGCTAATCTTGATGTAACAGGTTAGAGGGAAGACCAAGTCAACATTACCCACAACAAATTCTAGGGCTAATTTTTCTCATGAAATAGTGGGATTGACTGACACGTATTGATACTATTGTGGTTGAAAGGACAAACTTTTTCAATGATGGAATTCTAACAGCTTGAAAGTGAAGTGCCCTAGCATACTAATTGCCAACTTCACTAAATAGGAAGGTTAGCAAAGCCATTATTTAATGCCAAATTTTTTGAATCACTTTATGTCTTATTAGAATAATTTTTTTTTTTAAATGTTCTCCTATACAATCAATTAGTGATAAATATTTCCCTTTATATTAACATTCACATTGACTTTTCAATTAACTCTCTCAATTTGAGTTGGGTTAATTTGACTGAGCCTGTAACCTCTGTGTACTCATTTAAAGTCTTTATATATTTCATACTTCTAACTTTAACATAGTGTGTACATTTTCATGAAATTTGGTAATTTTTAATTAAGCATAAGTTTTCCACATACAAAAAAAATATTTTTACTGAAGTATTTTTAATAAATTAAAATAAAGATTTGCCTAAGAATATGTTGAGTATCTGTTTTGAATAATTTGTGCATACAGTGATTTTCATGTTAAGATTAAAAATATTTAATCTCAAAATTTTCAAATTTCAATTGTAATCTTTAAAACCTCCTACATACATTTCAAATGTTTGATTTCAGTAAAACTTCATATTTTATCTTTTATTTTCTCTTCCGTAACTCTATACAAGGTTGATCTATTTGACAACCTTTTCTTTTTTAGAATGACTTCAAGTTGTTACACTTATCTTAAATAGCTTTAAACTCAAAACAGTATACATCTATTTATAACTAAATTTTATTGTTTTATTTCCCTTTGAATCATGTCCAACCACTATTTGCACCATTATAAGTTATAAATCACTTGGGGAACGTGCAGCTCATGTTACACTATAAAATTACAATACCCACAAACTACTCTGAGCTGCTCATATGTGTGCATCATGAAATGGTTAATATATTATTTATTTTACCTAAAATAAACTTAAATAACCTAAATGATTTATGTTTTTTACATTTTAGTTACTTTTATAATTATCAATAAAGAATAAAAATGAAAAACAAGAAATAAAATACTTATCTCCTTTTTTCTGGCTGTTAACTGTTGATGACATTTAACCCTACTCTTTATACTAATGGTAGTAAAACATAAAATAATTATTTAATTGAATAATGCACCAAAGAACACAGAATAATAACATGCAAAAAGTAGACAATTTCCTCTCACAATCACAATTTTTCTGGCTTTCAAACTATGTGATAAGAGCCATTACATATTCCCGCACGAGTGAAGCTTGTACACAAAAAGAAATTGGCAATTCTCCGCTCAGAACACAATGTAATATATGTCATTTGACAGATGGGACACTTGGCTTTGTACTAATTATAGATAATACAGAATTAAATATGAGAGAGAACTAATAACAAATCCTGAAAGACAGGATATGACAGGTGGGTGTGGCAAGAGGGGTCTGATTATATATTTGATGGCTCTGTATCCAAACAAAATTGAAAGCTACATTAATTATGGTTTGTCTGAGCAACGGGGTGGTAAATAAAATTGCGAGGGTGGAATACTTATAGAAAATATGTCATCTTTCTCACACCAAAGGAAATTCACAATTTTTAAGAATATTGCCTTATAAAATGAAAAAACATAATTTGTATACTATTAAATTATGGATTATCAGCTTTGATTTTATTCTATATTAAACGGTATAACATAAACAAAAGGTAGTTTAATAAAATTTTGAATGTAGTCCACTAAAATCTTGTGACATGAGCAGTAAATAATGACCAGGCAGACAGGGTTAAAACCATATAAGACACTATCTTATTCAATCCAAGAGCTACTGCTGTAAAATGACAATTCTTAAAGAAATGTTATATAATGTAAATTTAGTGAGTGTATAAGGTACAAAATTATGGATAGTCACAAAGGTATGATGGACTCACAGGAGATGTACAAACCCTTGAAGACAAGTTGCAATGAGATAGAAAGAAAAAGCACAAGAATGATGTACTCAGACATGTATATATAACCATAAATTTTAAAATTAAACAAATTACACTGCAAATTTTTGAAAAGGATCATAGGATACAAGATACAATGTGGGATTATAAAATGTATCATAGGTTTAGGAGGTGAATGAGGAAATAGGACCCACATTGTGGTGGGGATACACCTTCTATCAGTCTTAAACTCCAATTTGATAGTCTCACATAAGAAGATTAGAAATTTCAGAAATTAGGAGAGCAAGATGTGGGTTCTCAAAGCCCACAATGTCCCACATCTGTTTTAATTTTTTATTATTTTATTTTATTTTATTTATTTTTCATCTTTTTATGTTGATCTTTTTCTTATTTTAATTTGGGAAAGCAGTCACCTTCCCACAACTGTCTGCAGGCAGTGAAGGGTGATATAGATGCGAGACATTGTGGGCTTCAGCACTCAACATCTCGCTCTCGTAATTTCTAAAATTTCTAAGCTTCTTATGTAAGACTAGTGAATTGGAGGATAACACTGATAGATGTTGTATCCCCACCACAATGTGGGTCTGACTTCCCCAGTCACCTCACAAACTTAAGATACTCTTTATAATTCTATGTTGTAGCTTGCACCTTAGGATTTTTTTAAAAATATGCAACATATTTTGTTTATGGCTTAAAATTTTATGGTTATAATATAATTAATTACAGGTTGGGATTTGCTGTTTTTAACATAGTCCTTCCTCATGATTTTGTTTACTTATTTGGCTTCATTTGGATGTAATTATTTAATTTCACTAATATATATATCTTACATTTATCTGCATTTCTTCAATAGTACACAGTGTTTACTCAACTCTGCACAGCCTTGAAAAGATTATTATGTAAAAATACAATATTTCTGTTGTATATTCATGTGCCACACCAAAAAAAACATGATCATGCCATCAAAGCTACAACAAAACTATGTGATTTAGACAACAGAAGCTACAAAGATGCAGATCCCACTGTAACTTGTCATCTATAACCAATTATGGACACAACAGTTTTCATTAGAAATATAACTATAGAAATTTAATGTCATTAATTACTCAATATTTTATTAACACAATATTACCACTCAACCTCCACCATTCAAAATTATAAAAACAGAATATAATGCCCATTATTTCTATCAAAGAACATCACCAAATCTTCACTTTTGTTTAATAACTATTTGATATTAATGTTAGATATGCTAATAAAATTAAAAATAAATAACTAACCAATATTGTTTTAACAGCCATAGTTCTAATCTAGGTACATATATAAAATAGCCAAATGACTGTGTTTCATGATCTGTATTTCCCAAAATGGTTAACTGTAGGAAAAAATAACAATGTTTCTTTCTAAAAATATAATATACAAAAATTATTATTTTGCAATTCATAAAATTTTGTATCATTATCAACATCAATCCACACTCTTCATATGTGCTGAATAGTCAACTCAAGAAAAAACTTATCAAGAACAAAAATGTTTCTTTTCATGGTGGAATTTTATGAAGAAAAATGGGACTTCCTCTGTCAACTGACTGAAAGAAATATTTTGAAGAACATAAATGAAAAATGCATAAAGAGAAGAATGTGTTTGAGTAAGTATTTGTTGTTCTTTATTTTAAGCATATTTCATGTCAGTATCACATACACTCACAATCTTACTACACCAAGATGAATAAATTGAATTGAGTATCTCCTCTTTGACACTTCTCATAGAAATTATGCTTATAAATCATTGTTTGCCTACTTTTCAGCCAAACATAATGATAATTTTTCAAAGGTCTCCACTGCTCAATTAACTTCCATCAGCATTTTCCAAGACACAACCATCATGTGCACGTATGCTTCAGAATAATTTGTCTACATATCACACAGATTCTGGAATTCTCTAACTTTTTGTTTCCTATTGCTACTCTTGTCCAAATATCCAAATAGTAACAACTCTCAACAAGTGCTTCATCAAACTGATATTGCAACTTCTTTGCTGCTTTTTCTTATGCCAAATGAAGTGACGTGGGCATCACCTAATCACCAGTTCAGGGTTAAGTTTCAGAAGATAACCTGCATCTCTCTCTCTCTTAACTCGTCATCATCAAAGTCATGCTGTCAACAACTAATAATACACAAGTTTCTCTCTTTAAGGACTTTGAGGCCAGTTCTTCTTGAAACAGTCCTACAATATCCTCACCAGCTGATTTTCCAGATTTCCTCAAACAATTTTGCTAGTGCTTAGTAGTGTTTGGGACTTTTTTTTGTTTGTTTAATATCATTTTCATTTCTCTGAGAAATGAAGAAATCATAAACACAACTTGTACATGTTGCACAATTCATACCCTTTGAGGACAAAATATTATCACTGAACTACTTTGAATACCCATGTCTAAACTTCTGCTCACTATAAACCTTTGTCTTCCTTGTTGGAGTCAGATGGAACAAAACAGACATTTTTCTGCCATTTGTTTCTCAAAACATGATCAAAGCATCCAAGATGCTTACTATTTATATACTTTTTTAAAAGACTATCTTAAGAACTTGTAAAGTTGAGACACAAACTGGAGCAGTGAACTAACTTTTGAAAATTATTAGTATATATATATATAAAAGGTCAGTAAAAACATTCCACAATTTAATATAAAATTGTAAAATAACACAAATCAAACAGGTGTAATAGCAAAAAGTAAAAAAATGGAACAATTATGTCCAACTTGTCAACGTTGGCAGGTCTGTCTGCCACTGCATTGAAATCCAAGTATTTTGTGAACAATGTATGGCAGTCTGCCCATTTTGCTTAAAAACAAATGCAATGCAACTTTCCTTATTGAAATAACACGTTATGACAAAAAACAATTGTGAATGACCCACCAGACAAACCTATTGCATATATGCTCAGATGCCAGAGATTGGGTTAGTTGTACAGTTTGTATTTCTTCATCACTATTTTTAGAAAAATCACCACTGAAGTCTTTCAACAGGAACCTGCTAGTAAATACAATACATAGTTATAATTATAAATATAATAATATGTCATAAACCCATCTACATAGTTTAACCAGAGACTCAATGAGATGTTGTGAACTAAGAAATTCATGGGCATCAGGAATGTATGTCCTTTGGGAGATTAGATAACAAGCACATATGGCCCCCATAGAAATGTCACTTGACCACAGTAATTCATTGATTACTAGATTCTAAGAGAAATGTTCAGAAGAAAATAGTGGTAGTGACTGGCCATTTATAATACTTTTTCCACTTTTTGACTAATTGGAATTCATTTGGCTTTGCATTTTCAATCCAAACCACTATTTAAGATCAAGTTCATGATCAATTTGGCTATCTTGTCTTCAATTACTTAATGTAGTTCTTTACGTTATTTGCTAAATCCCTCATCCTTGAACTAACATGAAAGGATGTAGTATTAATGATGATCTCAGTATATTCAAATTTCTTCTTGTCAAAAAGATGGACTTCTCCACTGAATAAAAGACACCTGTAACCAGAATGACTTTCTATCTGATAAGAGTATATGGATGACGAGGCATTGCTAGCTAATGCATCTGACATACCAGATTCTATCAAGTACACTACTGGACTGCTTCTCAAGTCTCCTGGGGATTAGCAGTCCCAGTCAGATATGGACCCACCCATAAACTCCAAGCCCTTACTGGGCAGAATGATCACTACAAAGAAGTCATTGCCAGCCCACACCACTTCTGCATCATCTGAGCCTGCAGGTGGTTCAGCAACAGTTGTCTATAGAACAGCATTAATATACTTTCCATTACATGAAATTCAACAACTTTTCCCAGGACCACAGAACTGGGATTTAAAAAAGACATCAAGCAACATATAACCAAAACTATACTGTTTAGGTACTTTTATGGTTATTTCAATTACAATATGAACAATTATTCATAAGAAAATTCTTCCTCTTTATAAAAAATAATGGCATAAGCACTTTTACAACAGATGTAAAAGAAAATTAGTTTGCATGCAAGTATAATTATTCTAAAGTGGAAGGATACAAAACTTCTGTTTATAATTCTAAAATTCTATTCCATATATAATTTTAGTTGCAAGTTAAGTTTAAATTGCACTAAGTTTTTTATTGTAATCATCACTGTAAAATGCATAAAAATGACAGGAGGTGACACTTTATGAATTATTAACAAATAGGAAAATAAGGTACACTTGTGTTCTGATAACACCATTCTTGCAAGAGTTTGAAGTAATATATCTTAGGTTCAGCTGTGAAGAGCTTAATTTTGACAATGTTAAGTGCAGAATCACAATTCTTTAATGTGACATGTTTGTAGTTTAACCGTAAAGTGAAAGATATTTCTAAATGAAACTTTTATACTTCTCTGAACATTTTTAATTTTAGTTGATTTATAGCAATGTAAGTGTTCCTTTTAAAATTAATTAATTTTGTCTGTCAGCTGTAACTGACAAATAAGTATCATTTTAGACTGTTTTACTGGTTATAAAAAAATTGAAACATATTCTTGTATCAGCCTATGAAAACAAAAGAAAAAACAATAACAACTTTCTAAGTTAAAAATATTAAGACAACCACTAATTGTACGAATTAACATGCAAGCGTGCAGTCAAATGCACAGACTGGATATATCCCTCTCGTCAAGAGCTGGCAGCAGTTCCAGTGACTGCTGTATGTATGATAAACCCCATCAATGGGTATGACACACTGGAATTTCACAGCTCATGCATCAGATCTAGCCTCAATGTTACACAAAGAGGAACATTAATCGCTCAGATTAACATGCAGGAATGTGGTTGAATGCACCGACTGTTTGTATGCTGCTCATCCAGAGCATGCAATGGAAAAAACCAGTGGTATACGTGTGACAAACCCCATCAAAGGGTAAGGTCGCACAAACATCTGGTTTGACACACTAGCATTAAACAGCTCATGCAGAGCATGCATCGGATCCAGCCTCAATGTTTCAGCAAGGGGAACATTAATCACCGGATTAACATGGAGGATTAAGGCGAACACAATGACTGTTTGTAAGCTGCTCGTCCAGAGTGTGCACCGGAAACAGTCACTGGTATATTTTGCCACTGTGACCTCTTTCAGTAAGGTACGTCAAAAACCACCATCCCAGGCAGCATTAAATCCACCGTGACAGGTAGAACAACAAGCTTTCTAAGAAAACACCATACAGTGTTTCTAAAATATCATTCATGCAACGTTCTTTTGCTCAGGTACAAAATACACTTTTCCAGAGTTTAAGTTTCTATGACTAAGTTCTTTTTAAACCTAAACACCTAAAAAAAAAACAATCTGCATTTAAAATCTGATGTGGAAATGGAGATTGTGACTTGTTTATTCAAGATTGTAAATTATTGCCATACAGACCTAAGCTTACCACTAATGTTACAACTAGTTTCCTATACATACCAGTTGCAGTCTTATCTTATTTCGTATATCCAGTTACTTGGTCTTGGATCTATGATTAGGCATAGCACCAAATATGCAAAATAATTTTTCAAATCTTAATGAACATTTTGTGTTTCGCAATTTTCAGGTGGTTCCTAAGCACCTCCTTTGCCTAGAATTCTCTCAAGCCATAAGTGATATTATGAATCACAGATAAATTCACAAGACCATTGTGATCTATTTATTGATGCAATTCTTAATGAGATTAAACTTTTTGATATCCATGGTTTCAGCAGTATTGAGTTAGCATTAGTTGGTTGGCGAGTTACAATGGTTAGTTCTGGAATACAGTTCTTTCTAGAAATGTGCCATTCAAGAAAAACCCATCATGATGAAACATGAGAATCAAGTCAGTGTCCCATTTGAATTGATTCTTTGATTCACCCCACTAAGTCTAAGAAATGATTCAGAACTTCTTGAATGTGGTACTTTAATCATTCTGGAATTTCAAACTCAAATACACATACAATTATAACCATATTCATAATCATAACAAATCATAATAATAATAATAACAACAATAATCATCATCATCATTATTATAATATGCATCCAGACAATTGTTTAATGTTTTAATAATAGTCAATTACTTAAATTTTGTGTTGCATTTTCAAAAAATAAATTCAAAATTTTTTATCCCATTTCACTATTGTGATTGCTCTACTTTTCCATTCTAGTAACAGTGTCTTTTCACTGGCCAAGCAGATGATGTCTGTATGTGCCAGCTTCTGCTGTGAGGGCACATCTAGTCACAATGTGATGCTGTTGCAAATAAATGAGACAAGATTTACTTCAAGTCTGAGCTCTTGCTACTTTTAAAGAGTTCTACCTGGTTGTCAAAATGTTTAATTTGACAATGATCTTTATGGAGAAAAATAAAGATGACGATCCATTCACTAATCCAGTAGAAGTATTTCTCAGTTAACTCAGTTAATAAACTAGCAGAATGTTTCTCTATACCAATCTCAACTTTAGGATCTTATCAAATGTTCCACAGACATCTATAGCCAGCAGCTGTTGAAATTTCAAGCACAAGAAAAATGTGACCCTGATTTCAGTGAAAATGATTCATTTATATAAAACTAAATTATGAAATTTTGTGAAAAGTCTGTACATGATGGAGAAAAATGGATATCATTTTTGAATTCAGCATACAGGAATTACTGTAGAACATGTAAAAATTTCAAGACAATAAAACCATCACAGACCTGTATAATTTCTGAAGAATTATTGAATATTTATTGCTAATTTTATAGGAAATTTGAATGTATTTTGTATTTGCTAAGATTAAACAAAACTGTTAGTATTCATTATGGTCAATAAAACAAAATATTAAATATCTGAGGGTGATAGTGGTAATTTTATCATTTTCCTTTATGATTTAGTGTATCTTTAATTTTATTATTATTTCTTAAGAAAAACCTGGCTCATATCCTTAGAAAAAGAAATGTCAACAGTAAAGAAAACTTCACAGAGAATACATATTTGTAAGAAAAAAAAAGCTTCAAAAGTTTAAAGTTACTGAAAATGTACATTTGTTTGTTTGTTTGTTTTATGTAATAAAGGTGGTTATATAATTAAAAGTATAGAAGGAATATACTATGGAAGTTGGTTGTGTATGTGATATATGTCACTTTTGCAGACAGAGATCTTTCTTGATTATGTTGTATACAGTTGGCTGAAGCAAATGGACAGCTTTCACCACTGACCTTTGTCATTATAGATTTTTACCTCTCATGAGCTACTGCACTTAATTTACTATAGCTAGATAAAAACTGATGAATAGTTTCAGTGCCCCAAGGTTAAATTTGAAAATATATTTGTAAAAGGCTGTTACATATCATTCTCATGAAAGAACAGTTTTCAGTGGCATTACACTACCTACAAATGCCAAATGATGTCAAAATGTACTTCTGATACATTCTGTTCCACCACAAATTTAAATTGGTTGTGTCTGTCACAAGACCTGCTGAGTTGGATATTGAAAACTGTTTTAATATAACCTTATGCACCCTGACACAAAGTTTTAGTGTTTTACATTCAACTTTTATTAAACTACTTTTTGTTTATGCAATACCAATTAAAATAGCATAAAATCATAGCTAATAATCCATATTTTAATAGTATACAATTTTTTTTTAGGTTCTGAATTTCCCCTATTGTGACACACATTTTCTCTTAGCATGTCATCATCCCTATTTTATCCACCACCCCTTGAAAAAGTACAAAATCAAATGTAAATTACTTTCTGTACAAGTGCCATTGTTCAGATAAACCACATTTAGTATAGTCTTTAGCTTTATTTGGTTACAAAGCTATCGATTAAAAAACTACACCCTTCCTACCACTCCCACCTGTTGCATCTTCTCTTTCATAATTGATTAATAGTTTAGTCTTAAGTTTAATTATAAATTACTATTACCAATGGAAACTTGAGGTTTTCATCTATTAAATGAGGTGTTGCATAATGTTATGTTATAAATGCCAATTTCTCCCACAGTATGAACAGCGTTCCCATGACAATGTTAATGGCTAGCTTGGATGCATATGTAACGAATGCTGTCACAGAGATAGGAAGCCGATAATTTTAAGAAATAAGAATATTTGTCTATTTTTTCATGTTATTAGCTTATATTGGTTTGACATAAATTTAAAAAAATATTAAATGTAATACTATGAATAAAATAAAACATTCTAGGGTTAACTCTTTTTGACAACCAAAAGCAAGAAAAGAGATTTGGTATTTTATTTCTTGTTTTTTTTTTGTTTATTCTTTATATGTAATTATAAAAGCAACTAAAATGTAAAAATAAGGATATTTTTATGTTAGTTAAAATTGGATTAAGTAAAATAAATAATAAAATAAAAATGTTTTACAAGTCACACACACAAACAGTTTGTTCTAGTTGTACATTTTAAATTTATTTATTTTTTGATAGTTTGGTGAGGTTAATCAGGTTTACTATTTTAGTTTTGAGTTAGGTTAGAAAAATAAATAATCAAGTTTTACTGAAAAATACATTTGAAATGTATTTAGGAGGTTTTAGGGATTACACAAAGGAAGTTTGCGATTTTAATATGAATATTACATTGCACACGGACTATTAAAAACATGTATAATTCAATATATTAATGGACAAATCTTTATTTTATTAAAAATACTTCATTAAAAATATGATTTTTTTATATGTTAAAGATTCATAATACTGAGTGAAATACTGTCATATTTTGAGAGGATATACACACTATATTCAGAGTTAGAAGCATTAAATCTACAAAATCTTTAAATGAGTATAATGAGGCCACATGGTCAGTCATATAGACTGGCTCCATGTCAAAAGTGATAATGTTCGTATAAAACTCAACAATACTATGTGACATATTATCAAATAAGCATGCCATAAAATTTAACTATAACTCAATTAACACTTATGATTGAATAAGACAAAACTTCTCCATCATACTTGTTTGTATATCATAACTTAGCAAATTTGACAAGGAAAACATGTTCAGCCACAATGAATGTACACAGTTTATTTTATTTATTATATGTAATAAGAATTAGTGTATAAAATGATAAGTGTTATCATATTTTCCATCTACAAAAAAACATTCACATTTTAATTTCTGGATATGTTATGTGACAATGACATTAACTCACCATGGAGAAAAAAGCTTGATGACAGATCCATGTGACAGTTGTAGTTTTTTGACTTAATGTGACAGGAAGGAAAAGTAAGTATTTAGAAACAGTAGGAAAAACATTAACAACTTCCTTGTCCTTAAAGCTGCATTTTGGGAAGTTACACTAGTATTAGAAACAACAGTGCAATGTGCCCAGATCAGTCCTCCTTTAGAGTGGAAAGTTTCCAGTTTAAGTTCCAAAACCATTTGTTTTCCTACAAAGGAAAGAGTGTTTGTTATTAAATGTACTTTAATCTCACCCTTGGTCTTCTATACAACTATTTAATCAAAATTATAATTGAATTAGCATCATTTGTATATATAAATTCTTTGATTACTTGATCATTCCATATATTTACTCAAACAGACATAAATAAAATCTAAATTACATGTAGACCACATTTAAATGCAAAAAACATACATAAATTTGTTTAATAATGTGTGAAACAAAAAGTGTTAGGTTACCAACTAAATAAGCCTAACTCCATATGAATACCTAGCTATTATTAGGAAATGTGCTTTCAAATTTTTGGCATTCAATATTTATAATTTGGCTACCAAACCGACACAAAAGCTGAAGATGAACTGTAAATCTTGAAGTCTTTTTTGTCTATGCTAAGTGAAATGACTTTGACTAAATATTTAGTTAAGAAACATTAAATTCTTAAAAAATGAGTTTAAATAACACTCCCATAATTACAAATAATCTATGATGTAAATTGGTAGTATTACCCAATTGTATGAAAGGTTTTATTACTCATTCTCTTATTTTCAAGCAGAACTGTTTGTTTTGGTATTATGCCCAAAGCTAAACAAAGTGCTATCTGTGATCTGCCAACCACAGGCATTGAAACCCAATTTCTAGCAGTGTAAGTCTGGAGAGCTCAAGCAGAATTAGATGCAAGCATTGTAAAATTGCTATTTAGTTAAACTGTAAGATAACCTAACTTTACTCATTACAAATACTAATATTTAATAAATCCAAAATACTAGACATACAGTTAATTGGAAGCATCAACAAATATATTCTATGTACAGTACTGCAACCTAATAAGGTGGAGTTCAAACTGCTTTCACAGCATCAGCAATTAGTTAGTCAACAGTGAATAGCTCAGAATATTTCACATTATTGTTATGCCCCAAATACAAATGATACAAATGTTATATATGTTTCCAAAACCTTTGTGCTGTTCTGCTTTTGGAATAAATATAAAAACAGGTTCAGCCTGTGCTACATTTTGTTTTTTTAGTGATGTAAGTGGCTGTGAAAAGTGATATTTAATAACAATTGATAAAATTGAAAGCAGTGTTTGGAATTATTTCCTAATAGTATAAAAAACAGAACAAAGAACTGTAATTTTTCAATTGTATATATTGTTGTAAAATAATACCTTAATAAGTAAGCACAAAACTATGGAATTATTGCAAATACTGTTATCAACATATAAAATGTCTAGCAGTTAGTTCAGAATAAGTACACTATTGCACAGTATTAGAAGCTTTTATTGTTTGTATTTAAGAGACTCTTGTGAGTGATAACAGAAGGAAGCTTAAAACATTTTACAATATAAAAGTATTATGGAATATGTGTAAAATTCTCTTCTACTAAACAATTAGTTTGTCCTCTAAGACTTATTAAGAAAACAGAGAATAATAAAAACATACAGGAGTAACAGTTGGGAAAGAACTGTAGTAATCTCCAAGTATCTTTACAATGACCCACAACACAGATGGAGCAACAAGAGTATAACTGAGTGAAGAAATATAGACATCTGAAATACATATGTGAAGATTATGTTGATTGGTTCAGCTCTACATGGAAACCAACATCCACATGAGGATATAATGAGGGATCCCAATAAAAGAAGTGAAATGCAATTTTGATGACTTTAACACTATACAGTGGAATACATTGTTATCTATACCAGCAACATACCACCATCCTGCTCACAACCAACTGATTTCATTTATATATTATTTCATTCAGGGGGATGCCTCTATGGTTCACCACTCAAGTGGCTTGGAACTGGAAAGTGGCAATAAACAGGAGGGAGAAAGTGTGGTGGAAAATCCAGAAGAAAAACATGAGACAGTGCAATGGGTGACCATGAAACCCTATTTTGAAAAGCAGACTACACCAATTTATTTAATACGAGTCATGGCAGGGATGGGCAATTATCCATTTCTCTTTTACCCACATAGTCCATGTGGGCATTAAATTAATGAGGCAAACATATCACAACAATAAACCTACAAATAATTTTGTGGAACTGCCCATCTCAACACTGTATGTAGTGGCCATGGAATTATAACTTTTAAATCATCATGGCCTTATAATTTAAGTATACTTGGACAGGTACCACATGCCACAGAGTGGGATCCATAAAGAAAAAGAATGACATGCCACCAAGAAATAAGAGGTATAGATACTAAAAAGTAACTTATTCAATAAAAGTCCTATGAAAGAGTGAAGTGGATCACAGTACTTTGACAAGGAAGAAACAGCTACCCAAAACAGATAATGGAAGATGAACATACAAGTTGTAGTTCCAGTGCTTGACAGACAAAGTATTTCCAATGAACAATAGGTTTGATATGCAGGGAAAAAGAAAGGTGCATGATCAGAGTGGAAACACTAGAAACTGATGACAGGAAGGAGAACACAAAAAATAAAAGGTCAATTGTATCACAATCTGAACTCAATGGATAAAGAAAGAAGGGACAAAAGAATCACAGAAAAAGGTGTAGTGTAAGGGAATGAATAAAGGAGGAATAGGACAAAACACAAAAAAGTAAAAAATAATACACCATATGAGACCTGAAAATATAGGTTAATAATATGGATCCACAAAAAAAGAAAAGTAATAGCCAAAACAGCTAAAAAAACATATCTGTTACATAGCCAGAAAAAAATGACATGGAAAAACAAATATTTTGGGAAAAAGAATGATGGAATCAGAAAAAAAAACTCAAGTAGGGCCACTAAAAATTTGGAGGACTGAAAAGTCTTCTCCTTGGAAAAAAGTGTGACAGGATTGGAAAATCAATCAGCAGTGAAGATGCATGTAAGGTGTGTGGGTTCAATAAGGGAGAGCAACTGTCAACCATAAAAGGAACAAAAATGAGGGTTGCCTTCACAAGTGATAGAAACCACCACCATCAAATAGTTGAAACAAAACATGATTAGCCAAATTTGGAAAAATGAAGAGAGTGAACAAAAGCACATACGACAAGCAAAAGTGGCATGGTGTGATGTGATAAGACATTTTATCTGTATACCATTGTCCTGAAACCTCCTACATATCAAACCACATCCCCAATCTCTGGAGATGAGCATCAGGGAAGAAATATAATCCAGAGAATGGAAGGAACCTGTAAAACCAACACTGTAGGGGATATGGTCATCTATCACACATACAGAGGGAAAGATAAAAAGTAAGAGGAAAATTAAATAATTGGCTTGGATAACAGAAAACTCCATTGAACGCATTAAAAGGGGAGTGTGTTTAAAACTATCCACCCCAAAGAGACTAAAATGTGAGGTATGGAAGAAGAAAGCATAACCAACTGGAAAATACAACTACCAGAGCTGACCGTGAAAGAAGTAAACAAATATGTCCCTATTGGCAATGGAAGGTAAACAGACAGCAGTGTCCCTCCCAAGGAGATTTCAAAAGTAAAGAAATCACATGTAGAGGGACAGAACTAAAAAATGGTAGATGCTCCAATGTGGATGGAAGAAAGAGAAGGTATCCCATGAAAATTCCTGAATATAGGTGGGACACCTAAGAATGGAAGTGTGGAAGGCAAACATTACCTGTAAGAGAGTAGACAGCATAATATAAAGCTGAAAAACTAGGTATGAAAGAAAACAGATTGGAATAACAGAGTTCCAAAGGACTTAAAATCAAAAAGAAAATCTGCTGGATAGTAAGTTAGTACAAAAAGAAAAAGCCTGTATAAGGCATGACTAGCAAATACCCACTCTCAAAAGAGAGACAAAGAGATCATCATGAAACAATGTCAGGAAAAGGGGAATATAAGGTTAAATGTGTCTAAAACAAGAGCAACAATAAAAAAACTGGGATACAACTAGCAGATTCTGTAGTTGTGGCCTGGAATGCAATTTATCATAAGGTGAAGAGAACTGACAAAATCTGAGCTATCTGAAATGGGTTTAGTCATTATATGAGAAAGGCAAGTAAATAGTGGGAGCAGGTAAGACGGACCCCAGCCCCCAGAAACCCCCAAAAAGAAATTAAGGGTAACAATTATAAAGTAAATGAAATTAATGATAAGAAATTATGTTGTGAAATACATGTATGTAATACATGTTATATGTTGAAGAAAAAAAGTTAACTCACCTACTGATTAATCTGAAAGTATGACCTCAACAAATCCAAATTTAATTAGACACTTGTTAAGCCTAAGCTAAACATTGCTTTTACAAAAACTATTGTTAAATTTCACAAAATTTCATGAACTAGTTTTATTTTTAGAATGAAATACAACAATAGTTGTGTGGGATTCAAACCCCACAAAGGCACAAGAGGATCCCAACTGCTGAGAGTCCAAAAAAGGGAATTCAGACTAATGTTAAGCCAAAGCATGGGAGACAAAACAAACTGACCACAGAACTTAGTTTAGTCTACAAAGCTACTGGCAAGCACCCCAATATCTGATGAGGGAGGAGGACAAGATATTGGGCTAAAGATGTCTTACTTACAAAGGAAGGAGAGGAATAAAATTTTTCATTTAATTAAAAAATGCACCAAAGAAAACAGAATAATAACCTACAAAAAGCAAATGATGTCCCATAATCATCACAACTTATTTATCTTTCTAACTATGCAACAAAAGCCAATAAAAATTCAGTTAAACTCATCATGTTACCTTTGGAAATAAATTTTGAACTGGAAGAGAAGTAGACAATTCTCTGTAAGGAAAACAATGTAATATAACAAGCCATTTGGTAGATTAAAATCTTGTCTCTACTGGTTATAAAATACTATATTATTAAATATAAGAGAAGACAACTGACAATTTCAGAAAACTAAGGATATGATGGGTGGGGCATGGCAAGAGGGATCTGATTTTCTATTTTATGGCTCTGTAACTAGTCAGGATTGAAGACTAAAAATTATGTTTTGTTTGAGTGATGACAACATTATAATAAATAACTCATTAAATTTTGTACTTCTCAAAAGGGTAGTAAATAAGTTAATCTTTACTTTACAGGATTGGTGGATTTTACCTAGCCTGCAACCATATGATCTCTTTACAAAATTTGGCAGGTTTTTTGTAAACATTGTACAGCTTTTCTGCTCAAAATAACAGGTTTTTTGAATTAAGTACTAAGATTATTTAATTAACTCTTACAACTTAAGCTCCATCAATTTGACCAATCACATGACCTTTTTGTACTCATATAGTCAGTATAGATTTGATGTCACTAACATTCAATATAGTTTGTATATTTTCATGAAATTTGGCAGTCATTCAGTGAACATTAAAATATTTTTACATAGAAAAAATATTTTTAGTGAAGTATCTTTAACAAACTAAAATAAAGATTTGTGCATTAATATATTGGGCATTTGTTTGAATAGTCAATGTGCAAAATACTTTTTCTCACCTCAAAAATCTCAAATTTCTTTTGTGTAATCCTTAAAACCTCTAATACATTCCAAAGATTTGTTTTTCAGTAAAGTTTTACACTTGATCTTTTATTTTTTCTACTGTAACTCAAAACAAGATTGGTCAATTTAACCAACCAGGTAACCCCATAAAAAAAGGGACTGAAATTACCCCTTTTCTCTTTCTAAAACAACTTCCAATTATAATATGAAACTACATTTGTTTATTATAAGTAGCATTAACCTTGTAATAGTATTCATCTATTTTTAATTCAAATTTATTGTTTTATTGTCCTTTTTGAGCTTTCTCTAAATACTGTCTGTGCCATCATATCCTGAAATCACTCAGGGCATATGCAGCTCGTGTCATGCTACAGAACTACATTACCCACCTGCTGCTCACATGCTTGCCTCATGAAACATTTTATGACATTATTATTATTATCCAGTTTACTTAATCTAATCTTAATTAACCTAAAAATATCCATATTTTTATATTTTAGTTATTTTATAGTAATAAAGAAAAATAAACATGAAAAACAAGAAATAAAGTACTCACCAAACTCTTTTTTTTGTCATCAATTGTCAAGGGCATTTAATCCTACTTTTTCATACCAATGGTAGTAATGCCCTAACTAATTTTTATTTAATTAAATAATGCACCAACTAACATAGATTAATAAGCAGCAAAGAGTAGACAATTTCCCATTATCTCTCCCAATGTTTCTGCTTCCTAACTATGTAGCAAATGCCATTACAAATTCATCCAATCTAGTCATTACATTTCTCACTGGAACTCTGAGTGAAATTGACTATTATCTGTTCAGAACATAGTAGTATGCAAAATGTCATCTGACAGATGAAAAACCTTGACTTTGTATTGGTTATATGTAGTATAGAATTAAATGTCAGAGAATTGTTAACACATCCTGAAAAAGAGAAGGTGACAGGAAAAGTCTGATTTTCTATTGATAGCTTGTTAACCAAACAAAATTGAAAGCTATCAAAATTATGGTTTGTCTGAGCAATGACAATTCTGTAGTGAATAACATTTAATTTCTTACTCATTCAAAGGCTGGTGGAAAAAAACAAAGAAGATGAGATGCCTAGAGAAAAATGTCGTGTGTAATACTAGGGTAAATTCAGGATTTTATAAAGTAATTCTTTGCAAAATTAGGAGCTTAAAATGTACATACTAGTAAAATATGGATTGTTAGCTAAGATTTTATGCTAAATTAATTGGTATAACAAACAAAAACTAGTTTAATAAAATTTGAATGTAAGACACTAAAACTTTATGTCATGCCAGTAAAAACTACCAGAGTGGATAAAGTTAAAGGACCTACATGTGTGCAAGCTAAAATTTTTGGCAAGTGGAACTCAGGTTTAGGGACAACTATATTAACAAGCATCTGCTTGATGTTAAAGTAAATGTGCAAAAGAGTTAAGATTTTATCATAAAATATTTTCTGACTGTCTAACATGCAAAATAATTTTGATTTTGAAATTCAAAATACTTTTATGCATTAGAACATTTTTAAATTTCACATGCAAAATATTTACAATGTCCAAATAATTATTAAACATTCCTTTCACTAAGAAATCTCTGTATGGATTCAGTTGATTTGACAGACCTTGTAACTACCTTAAAAAATTAGGAACATAAATTATGCTTTCTTTGTTCTAGAATGACTGCAAATTACAACATAAAAACACAAATGTTTTGTCTACAAATCTTAAACATTGTAACATTACACATTTATTATTTTTATTACACTGACATTTCAGCTGTGTTTAGCTAACATTACAGAAGTTGCATTAACACAGCATAAGTACACTCATGTTTCTGTGTCTAAGAGTATAAAAGTGGCCTGTCTTTGCTGTGATTTAGTAGAAAAATATTTTGTAAAATAGTCACATTTCAGTTATAATATATTACATATGAATGTACATTTTTATTATTTACAAATAAGATCTTAGATTTATTTTTCTTAAAACATAGAACAGTAAGTAAAAAAGAAGAGCAAAAATTATTTTGCTAGTTATAAACTTTCTACTCACTTGCTGCTTGTCATAGGTTGCTAAGCCCTATCAAATTTTTCATGTGGAGGATGTGAAATGAAATAGTTTAAAAAGCATAAATTACAATGTCAATACCATAGAATTCTACTTTAATATATCAAACTTAATAACTAAGGTTTATTTGGGTCTAAACCAATAAGAAAATTTAGCCCACTAAATTTACCTTGTCTTTTCTATTCAAAGTTTTAAAAGAATAAATTTTGCAGTTAGATAATTCAGTTATGCTGAGAAAGCCACCATAAAAACATTCTGGGCTTCGGATTGTTTACTCAAGTGTCATAGACAAAAGTAACTCTATATAAGGGAGCACTTCCAAATATGGAAAGAGGTAGGTAGGTCGACTGTGTTTGATTCATTACATATAGCAATAACTCAGCTAACAGAAAGACAGAAGGTTCTTACCTGATATTTTATACTGTCAATATCAGTAATTTGTGGCCCTAATTCATAAAAGAACTACAGACACTGTACTTGGACATCACAAACATCTGATTTGAACAAATGCTGCATTCAACATACCATGTGGCTCACAAAAATCAATATTTAGGTGTACATTCTTTAATACTTACTTTTAAACTAAGAAATTAAATAGTGTATAACACTCAAGTTCAAATTAAAATCTACAATTTGATTCCAAACTTATTTACATACATTCATAAAATTTAGTTCAATAAAATCTTAAATGTGAATGTACAAATGTAGTAACATGGCTTTTGGCCAGTGACCATAAGAAGACCCATAAAGACAAAATTAAGAGGAGAGAGAATACCTGGAAAGCAAATGTCACAATTCTCATACTAAGCAAAATACATGTTTTTTGTTTTTGTTAATATTGCCCACAAAATTGAAAGTTAAAACATATATAATATTAACATTTGGATTATTAGTTACGTCTTTATGCTAAGTGTATTCATATACTGTGATAAGAAAGTAGTTCATATTTTGAATGTCACTCACTAAAACCTCATGTGTAAATTTAAAAAAATTTTTTAAAAATGCCCAAAGTGAAAGTGTTATACAGAAACAAAATATACTATTTTAGTTCTGTCTGACAATCACAGAGCCCAATTTATAAAACTTTTATGAAACAAATTTAATCTAAATGGTTTCACTAATATTGAATAACAATCTCTCCAAATGTACTTTGTGTTATTTTAAATTTTAAGATACTTTTTGTCAATGACATAAGTGTATTTTTGAGAAGGTATAATAGTAGTTTTTACAAACAGGTTTTATTCCATAAATAGACATGATTTTCATAACAATAAAGATTTAAAAATAATTCATAAAGATGATTCTTCATTTTTAATGTTGCATGTGAATGTGATACCATGAATGCCTTTTACAGGCAAAAGTAAAATTTTTTTGAAGAAGATTCTTACAATCTTACCTTTACTCAACAAACAGTACAAATGGGTTAACTGAACTAAACAGTGGAAAAACTATTTATGTAAGTTTAACATAAAAAATGTTTACAATATAGCCAAAGTCCGTTAAAAGGTAAATGTAGAAGAGAAAACTGGTTTCTGTGAAATCCTACCTCTTATGTTAGTCTGCCTCAACATCAGTTTCTTTTCACTTTCAACACTTTCTAATGAAAGTAACATTTGATGCCACCAGATAGCTTCATATGATTTTTCTCTTGCTTCCAGTTTATTCAACTTATTTGCAAATCCACCACTAAGAATACAATACAAAGTTAAAATACACTATATTTTTTATTTCATTAACAAAAATTAAAACAAACCAAAATTTTAACAGAGAAACATAGTACAAGCTATAAATATTTTTTAGGATGAAATATAGAAAGAAAATTATCTAAATACATGTTCACGGTACTAAGAAATAATGCAAGATTAAAAATTAGATGAATCACAGAACAGAAAACCCAAGAACACAATAACCCAAGAACCTCTGAAACACTTTCTTTTCCAGAGAAGAAACTAGAATAATTACAAAGTTCTTAATCATTATTTATCTAATATGGCTTATACTGAATTGCTCAGACCAGTTTCAAGCACTTTCCATGGAATTCTAAAGCACTCTCAGAATGTTTTTAAAGCACGTTTGATGTCCACTTTAGCATCCAAAAATCAAATGAATTCCACTGAAATTCTATAAAATTCTTACTTGTTTGTTCTACATATGGGTATAGAATGAAAAGAAAGACTATTTACTGTGCTCAACTCCAAAATGTGAATAAAAATTAGATATATCAATATAATCTGCTATTATAAGGTTTCCACATACTTTTACATGAAAATCCTCCATTTCAAGTATCCATACAACCTGCAGGCATCAAAATTAATTTTTTTATTGTTACTCTTATTTTTCTTTCTTCCACTATGTAACTTTTTAAGTTTCCTTTTCCCCCACTCCTTGTTTACCTCTCTCAAAAGCAATTAAACCTGCAGTATTCCCAGTGAAAGATAAAATCACTTCCATGTCATTGCTGTGAACTTCTGCCAATAAGTATGGCATTAATGTGAACTATTACAGATACATATGGCATCATTGTAAACTACTGCAGATATATATACATGACACCAGTGTAGATCACTAGCATTTTTACTTGAAATTTCCTACTTTTTAATTTACATTTGAAGAAAGGAGGTCTACCTTCTGAAACAATTTGATTTTTTGGGTTTCTTATTAAAATTAAGGAACTATTAGAAAAAAAAATTCACCAGCTGATTTCAGGTTAGCATATGTATACATGTACTTGGAATTTTTCTATTACTGGGTAGGCTCTTATGAACTATTTGATTGAAAGAATAATGGAGATTCTAGTCATTTCACAATAATACAAATGTCAACTTCTTCACTTTCAAGTTCCATGGTTAGCATAACCAATGTTCACTGACAGGTTATGTTCACAAATAAACTACATTTAAACAAAAGGTTAATTTTTCCTTGTCTACTTTCATACTTCTATTTCTTTGTTGTTATACAGTCAATATTCACAATACTGAACTAAGTGGTTTATAGTAACATACAAATTACTCTAGACTGACTAAAAGATAACTCACTCAGTAATTCAATATTGTACTTTCTATAAAAAAAATTTGTTTGGCATTAAAACATAGTTACTAAATAATGTTTTAAGAGTATTTAAGTTTATAAGTATTTAATAAGGAAATACTTTACAAAATCCTCAATCTCCTCTGCTTTAGAATTCCAACATTTGCTTTCTAGGTCTTTCCTCTTCCCTAATTTATTTACTCCTCCTCCAAGAAGTATTGCATTGAATATAAATTACTCACTATAGTATATATATATTACTTAGACAAAGCATAGCTTTTATTGTCTTCAATATTCTTTATGTTGCCATAAAGTAGAAATTTAGCTCCAATTGCCACGCTCACCTGCTACATCCTCTCTCTCACAAATTGCCAGAAGTTTTCCTAATGTTTCATATTATATTATTTATAGCTAACAGAAAGCCAAAGTTGTAATCTATCAAACCAAGTGTTATATTATAATGTTTCCAACACAAAGAACTGTCTATATTACTTCCAGATCTAAACTTCTTTCTCACAGGAATAAAATCAAGTTTAGCTGAATTTCTAAAGGCTCTGATAATACAATTAGAAAGCTAGAAAACTTATAATAGCTGTAGGACTGTTTTCTTTCTGCATGTTATTTTTCTGTAATTTTAGGTTCATTATTTAATAAAGTAAAAATTACTTAGTACTGTAATACAATTAGTACAAGAGTAAGCTTAAGTTTCACTGACTTTATACAGCCAGAAAATAAGAATACCCATGACAATACTATATTTTTTGTTTTAAATCAGCATTCTTTATTTGTGATATCTAAAATGTAAAATTTAAAAAAACTTAATATTTTCCTATACTGAAAATATTTCAAATAATTACTTTCCTTACATAACAGCTTCTCTCTCATTCATTGTCACCCATTCAATGTACAAAATTTTTCACTCACCACTAATCTTAAAACTCCCACCTACCCCACATTCATTGTGCTTCCACTACATCTTAACATGTGCCAACTGTCAACCAGTAGGAGTGTGAAACCTTTCCTGATGAAGGTTACTCCCTCTATGCTATTCGAGATTAGACATCAAATAAGCAACAGAAGTGGGAAGGACAGGAGGAAAGTGTGAAAAGAGGCAAGTACTTATTGAAAATATAGTTTCAGTGTAGGAAAATATTAATTTCTGATACAGCATCTTATTCCGCTTACATAGTAGCTAGAATCCCATACTAAAAACAAATGGAGAAACCAGTGTGAAAGTTATCTCAATGAATACTCTTCAAAAAGTGTCTAAAGAATATAACCTCTGTTGAGGGAAGAACACACCTGTGTGAGACTTCACTACATGTGTACCAGGTAAAATACAATACTCTATACCCATTGAGGTAATAAGTGTCACACAAAAGTGCACAAGTTAGTTCAAGCACATCCATTCACTTTCTCCACATGGGCTAAATAAATTTGACAGACCTCTCTGTAGTCATATAGTCTTTACAAATTTGTTACTACCAATTTTTAATAGTCTTTCACTAAACACAAGTTTTTCATACATAAAAAAAAATATTTTTAACTGAAGTATTTTGAATAAACTATTTTTAATGATATGTCCATGAATATATCCAGTATCTGTTTTGAATAACCCAAAGTGATTTCCAAGTTAAGATTAAAAATATTTTTCTTCATGTCAGAAAACCTCAATTTGATTTATGTAATCTCTAAGATCTTCTAAATGCATTTGAAGAGTTTGTTTTCAGTAAAACTTATTATTTTATCTACCTTAACTTTATACAAGGTTGATAAATTTAACTCACCTCATAAACCACCACCACACACAAAAAACTGAAATAAATCTCAATTTCCCTTTATTTGTTTCTGAAATGACTCTAAAGTTTAACACAAAACTACATTTGTTTATTCTAAGTAGCTTTAAATTTGTAACATTATACATCTATTTATAATTAGATTTTATTCTTTTTTTTTGTCCTTTGAACCATGTCTAACTACTATTCACACCATTATAAATTGTAAATCACTTGGGGAAGGAGGATCTCGCATTACATTACTGAATTGTTACTCAAGAAATAATTGCATGCACCTCTTAAAAATATTATTATGATTAATTATTTTGAGAAGATGAGTGTCCACTTAAAACCCCTCAGGGGATTAGTGGAGAACCTCTGTCAGGAGGCATTTAGTAGAAAAGCACCAAATGAGAGGTTAGGATAAAATAAAGGCAGCCCCATGTACTTGCACTAAAAATATCAGGTGTGGAAAGTCTAGGAATGGTAAATCTGTTTTGAAATAAGCCAGAAAGCAAAAAGATCCAAAGCTTAAGACAGATGAGGTATGCTAGATCCAGCACAAAACTGAGGCTAAAACTGATCAACATGAATCCTGAAAATCGAAGAGAGGAAAAAACAAGATATTCCCAACATGCAAGTTGTTTTTAAATTTTAGATACAGACAAAAAATAGCATACCTGTGAAATGATGTAACAAAATGTCTGAGGCAGACCTGGCTGCTTCCACAGGTGATATATGGGATTGCATGGCATAGGAGGGAGAAGAACAAAAGACAGGGAGAAGAACAAAAGTCTCTCCAAACACTCAGGAGAAGAACAAAACTCTCTCCAAACACTCATTGTCAAGCCCATGTTCTTTCTGACAGGGAAATTCTTGTACAGATTCAGGAAAAGCCACTTGTCTTATATAGTGTTTAAGTTTATGCTGAACTAAGGCCAAGACCTCTTCAGCTAAAAATGTAAACCTGAAGCCTGAGAATTATCATTTGAAGTAGCAGTAGTCACATTAGTAGAAACCATGACACAAAATTCCAAGTTCATGATGCAACTGAGATCAATTCACCAAATTATACACTGAAGAAAAACAATACAGTTGACTCCAATTCAAGTTGCAATTGAAAGCATGAACTATTTCAAATTATTATTTTGCACTCAACTTTTTTTTTGCAAATGTGAAAAAAAATGCAAAATTCTCTAATGCCGAAATGAGAAGTGAAGGTTAGATCAAGTAGTACAGATGGAGTAGCCTGTATCAGGAGAGTGCCTAATTCCTATTGATGGATAGTGCTGCATACTTATTTGCATAAGATGCAGTAAAGCCACATAGGGTAGGTGGAAGTTTCAAGGCTAGTAGGAAGCAAAAAAATGTTTGAATAAAGGGCAGCATTGAATGAGAGAAAAGATGCTGTATTGGATTTATTAGATTAAATAAGGTTAAATTAGGTAAAATAATAATAATAATCAAAATTCCTCATGTGATATAATTGCTAGAAGCCTGTGCTTTACAAAATTTAATACAGTGACATGAGCTGCACATGCACCAAGTGATTTACAACTTGTGTTGTGGGATTATTAGTTAGACAGGGTTCAAAGGGCAATGTAACAATAAAATTAAGTATAAACAGATGTATACTATTATAAGCTTTGATTCCATTAGGATAAACAATTATAACTTCCTGTTACACTTTACAGTCATTACAGAAAAATAAGAGGATAATTTAGATTTTATTTTCTAATTTTTCATGGTGTTTACAAGGTCGATCAAACAGACCAATCCCATACAGAATTATACTATAGAATAATAACTAATAAAATGTAGAGTTTTTCACAAAAAAAATATTGATACATACTTATGTGGTTTTTGAGTTTATGCAAATTAAATGTATAAATTTTCAGATGAAGAACAGTATTTTTAATCTTAATGTGAAGTCACTCTGCCTTCAGAGGAATCAACAGTCTGACTCCTTACAATTATGAACAAAATTTTAGTAAAAGTGACTCCTAATATTAAATGAAAGCTTGTCTATCTTCATTAAGGTACATTAACTACTTTCAGACTTATGCATACCATTGTGATTGCATAGTGGCTACAAGGTCATGTTAAATACACAAGCCTCTATCCAGTTGGGTACTATGAAAATATACTTACTTCAACAACAATATTAAAAAAAAACTGATGTAATTAATTTTGACAAATGAATACTGCTTTAATTTAATACAATTACTTATATTAACCTTAACTTCTTTTTTTTTCTCCTCCCTGACTCAGGTGGGTAAGGAAAGGTTTGATCATTGTTCTTCTCAGGAGTTTTCTGTTGCCATGACACATGTTGAAGCCAGTCACTTCCTCGTGGAAGTGAAATAACACCAGATGAAGACTGTGAGAGAGGAGAAGTGATATGCTGACTAAGAGGTGAAGAAATAAACTGAAATAAAGAAGACAAATTTAATAATTAAAGGTTTTTACCATAATTATACATTTTTTTAAAAGCTATTGTGTATTATAATTTCTTTCAGATGACTCTCCATTTTATTGTTATGTATTAACATTTCAAACAGCCTGAAATTTTAGTTTTAATTTAGAAGTTAATTAAATATCAATATGTATTAAATTTAAGATATTTGCCAACAAGATCGATATGTACAATTGTGTTTCTTAATGCAAATATATCTTGATATACAAACAATATTACAATTTATGATAATGGCTATTACAAATAATGATTTACAAACAATACTGACTCTTCTACTTGACCTGGAATGGTGTATTTTACTGACTGTTTACAATAAACAAATTAATTCTCAGTTGATATTATTTAGTTTGTTTTTCCTCACTGATTTTTTAACCTCTAATTCTAAGATTTTTGCAATAAGAATGATAGCTAATGAATTATACAACCTATACGCTTAGTTATATTAGAAAAATCAGGATGCTGTAATACTATTGATAAAATTTAGATGCTCCAGAGTTGTTGTGATTTTTGCAATCAACCCAGATATCTGTAGTGTCATTAATTCCACCGATATCAGATTCAGTTATAAATGAACCAGCATATTGTCACACTGATCTACTCATGATACCCCCAGTAATAGAAAAGAATAAAATAGAAAAGCAAATATGAAGCAACAGCACCAATGAACTTTCAGTTGTAATGATGTGAAACCAAGAAATCTTGCTAAAATTTATCAAAGACAGGGCCAGATAAATAATGAAAAAAAATTGCATTCCTTTCATGAGCAGCCCATACTCTGAAAGAAAATGACTGGCTTACGTACAGAAAAAATATTATCTCACAAGCACTGACAAAATATCCACAGTATATAATCTCCAATCACTGACGACCAAACTCATGATCTGCTGATACATATGATGAAATTAACCACTTCATGACTGGTCATGGGTCAAATACCATGTCATAGTATTTATGTCATTAAGTTTGAAATCAAACTGTAGATTATAATTCAAACTTTAATATTATGTATGAGTTAATTTTTTAGTTTAAAAGTAAATACTAAAAGAACACACCCATATATAGATTTTAGTTTGTCACATGGTATGTTGAATGTAGTGTTGTTTAAAATTAAATGTTTGTGATGTCAAAATACTAAATCTGTTGTTTCATACAAATTAGGATCTCAAATTATTAATATTAACAAGCTAGAATATAAAATAAGAACCTCATATCTTTTTATTTTGCTGAGATATGGCTTATGTACTCAATCAAACACAGTGGACCTGTTCACCTCTTTTCATTTTTGCAAATTCTCCCTTATATACACTTACTTCAACATATAACATGAGAATAACCAATCAATGTTTTAGAATGTCCCCCTGGTAGTTTTCTTAGCCATTTTAACCTGTGAAATGGCTACCTCACTCTTTCAAACCAAGATATCAAGGAGGCAGGTTGTGTCTTTAGAATGCTCAGTTTCATATTTTGTAATATCTAAATATATCTTAGTTACTAAGCTAAATAAATTATAATAGAATTTTATGGCATCAGTATAGTTATTTAAGATTTTCTGGTTATTCAACTGTATACACAAAACTTTAAAAAAATTGTTTGATACCCTCCATGTACAAAATTTTAAAAGGCTTAGCAACCTATGTCCAGCAGCAACCAAGTTCAAAGGTCACAGCAAGAAGAGATAATTATTTGCTTCACTTCTAGATTTATTGTTCAATATTAAAAAAAAATAAGTTTAACAATTTTATTTCTAAACAGTAATATTCTATATACATATATAATTTATAATAATTGAAAGAGGACTGTATATTACAAAATACTACTCCACTAAAACATAGCAAAGATAGTTTTATATTACTGGATATGCAACATGAACTTATGTGCACTACATCAATGCAAGTTATGCAATGTTAGCTAGGCATGATTGGAAGGTCAATATAATAAAATACATATGTTTCAGTGAAATTAAATAATTACATCCACTTGAAGCCAAATGAATAAACAAAATCATGAGGAGGGACTGCATTAAAAACAGCAAATCCCAACCTCTGATTAATTATATTATAACCATGAATTATTAAGCCATAAACAAAACACATTAAGAAGAAACAAAATACACTACACATTTTAAAAAATAATCTTAGGGTACAAGCTACAGCATGAGATTATAAAATGTATCCTAGGTTTTGGAGGTGACTGAGGAAGTAGGACCCACATCACAGTGTGGATACACTGTTTCTCAGTCTTAACCTCCAATTTGCTAGCTTCACATAAGAAGATTAGAAATTTTAGAAATTAGGAGAGGGAGATGTGGGCGCTCAAGCCCACAATGTTCCACATCTATATTAACGTTCACTGCCTGCAGACAGTTGTGGGAAGGTGACTGCTCTCCCAGTGTGGGTCCTACTTCTGCAGTCACCTCCAAAACCTAGGATACATTTTATAATCCCACATTGTAGCTTCTACCTTAGGATCCTTTTTTAAAACATGCAGTGTACCTTGTTTCATGTTAATGTTTTGTTCATGGCTTAAAAATTCATGGTTATAATACACACACACAAATATATATTTTCATAAGACTTAAGCTACTTAGACTAACATCTGTATTTTCGTGTTATAATGTGTAGTCATTTCAGCATGATGGTTACAAGGTTGGTCAAGTGACAAACCCAATATAGTTAGAGTATGGAAAATAAAATAAAAAATCTTACTGAAAACAAACATTTGAAATGTAATTAGAGGTATTTGAGATTATGCAAATTATATTTGAGATTTTTGGGATGATGAACAGTTTTTTTAATCATAACATGAAATCATTTTGCACTAAAACTAGTAACAGAACAGATTTGACATTTTCAAAAACAAATCTTTAGTAAAGATATTTTATTAAAAATCTGATTTTTTGTGTACAAAATACATGTTGTATCAAATGTTATAGTGCAAATACTTAACATGTGCAAATGTGTAGACAAACTTGTGTATATTATACCAAGCCAGTTACAAAAGGGTTAACTGGTGTAAAAAAAAGTTTTAAGAGTTTGAGAGGGCATAAGATTTGAAGTAATTGTAAATAAAAGTTCTGTAAAGGCTATGAAATCACAAGCAAGTGATCATGAAATTTGGAGAGTCATTATTAAAGCAACATAATAATAATAATTTATATTTGCATAATAAAAAAGGAACAGGAAAGAGAACAACTTAGCTGTATTCCTGATGATGAGAAACCCACTTGAAATAAAAATGTATCTCAGAATGGCTGGCATGAGTATTAACACTTTTACTGATAAGAAGAGAACAATGTTTTGACCTTCCTAGGTCATTTTCAGGTTAAGAAAGATGACCTAGGGAGGTTGAAACATTGTTCTCTCCTTATCAGTAAAAGTGTTTATACCCATACCAGCATTTGTGATACAACTCATCTGCATGTACATATATCTTTCTGAATCATCATGAGAAATTAAAAGAAGGGTCTATATCTCCAGTTATATGACTGGATTGTTGAAATTACCCCCAGTCAAGGGACTGCACAAGTCAATCTAGAGTCATAACAGAACAATTTGAGAAAAATCAAGAACTTGAGTGTTGTATGCATTCTGCATCAGAAATGTTCCACATTTCCAGCTAGACCAAGTAGAGGCAAGAGAGAGAGAGAGAAAAAAAGATAACCTGCAATCTTCTACAAAATTACAGAAGATAATTATGGATTTTGTTTGTTTGTTTTTCAAAATACAAAGAGCTTAATAAATTTCAGAAGAATAATTTGGGGTGGTCCAGTACCTTTATAACATAAAAACTATAAAATAACAAGTGCATTAAAATAGATGACAGTAATCAGTGGTGTGATGATTAGTCAGAATAACTAAAGATTGATCACAACATTTCAATTCAATTATTATTTTCCATAAATGACTACAATATTAGTTGTCAGGGATATGTTTTTTATATCCCCATTTCTTCATCTTATCACAAGAAAACCAGAGGTTTATGAAGTAAATAAATAATAATTAAGATATGTACTACCATTTGTTAATGATCAACAAATCCCATCAGGCTGAGATTTAGTTAAAAAAATAAACTACTGAAACAATTCTTGGAATTCAGTATGTTTGAAACAAAACTGGGAAGAACTTATTACTTGAAATCATACCATACTGAAAAAAAAGCTGATTTTGATAAGACAGCCATGAAGTTTTCACGCATTTCTTAGCTATGAATGTATCATTTGCAGAGAAATATGTATAGATAGAAATAATTTCAAAATACAACTTCACAGTTGTTTTATTTCAACATAATGAATAATAAACACAATCACACTTAAGGGATTATAATCTATGACCCATCAGTTCTGGTGAAACAATCACTGATTTTAATATTTTAACCAATTCTCACAATTAATAGCCTTTTATCATTTCTTACATTTAAAATAACTATCTTAACATAATAATTCACAATAATAAAATACAAGTTAATTACTTAAAAGTAACATATTAATATATGAAAATACATGGTCACATAACTTTAGTATGACATGTCTGCTGTAACAAATTTGTTATTCAACACTAGGAATAATCAAAACATTAAAACATTAATACTAAGATTAAAAACAAAAAGATACTTACCTGAGCTCTCACAAGTAAAACAAAATAGTCTCACAATTAAAAATGCCATAAAACACATCTAATCTTCAAACTATAAACAAAATATATAAATATTTGACATAACTTCAAAACTTTTAATTTAACAATATAACTTTAGCAACTTCAACCATACAATATTAGTTCTTGCAGAGACTTTAATCACTATTCATCTAATAATTAAACATTTAAAAATCATTATAATGCAGAGAATTTAAGAATTTCAAGCAAAATCCAATTTATTATTTATATTCTTGAGTGTATGGCATTTCAGTCTTTATTTCATTTTTCTTTTTTTTTTTTAATATTAACTACCAGACAACAAGACAACAGTCCAATGCTGAATAATTATTGGCTACTGACAAAACATTTGATCGACTTTTATTTTTTTTATCATAGAGTGAATCACTAATTTATATACAGCCATGTAATATAGCTATATAACAAAAATCCTGGTATTAGTCATTTGGTCTCACTGTGAAAATAGAATGCTATTAGAATACTTTAATGAGTTGTGAGCCATTACTATGCATAAAAAAAACACAAAAGAAAACTTGTATAAACAACAGAAAAAACAGTACACAAGAATAATTTATTTACAACAATTTAGTTAATTATTAATTAAAAATAAAGGAATTTCACTCCAAAAACTTTCTTCATTCTACCAAAACAGACCGTATTTTATTTTTCTAAGGATAATTAATAACTTTTGTACAATGAGTTTTGCTACAACATAGATTAATTTATTTGTAATTTATACTTAGATGTAATAGGTAAAAAGTTAGAAAAGCATAAAAGTGACTGATGTAACACACTGGCAAAGCTATCAGTAAACAACAAAGCACAATCCTCAAACATTCAAGCAAAATCATTACTTTTAACAATTTAGAATATCCTTACTTTGTTTAATTAGCTAAAGAATTTGAAAATATCTGTCTGTGGTAGATGCCTGGAAATCTGCAGCATGATGTTTAATTTTTTTTTATCCATTGTAAACATACCCCCAAAATATTAGGAAGCATCTATGTAGATAAACTGTTGAAACTCTGTAAATTCATCCTATTCATACAATTATTATTAATTAAATCATGACTGTTGAGCAAAAGTTGCTATTGCATTAGCAAACATGGACTTTATTAGCTGTGTTTTTTTCGTCAAAAAAGATTTTACATACATTTCCAGTTTTAGACAATCATGTGTCAATACATTTAACTGTAAATCACAATAAGTGAAGATAAGGTTTAACCTGTATTGCCAGGAAGGCAATAGTCTTCCATTGTTGAGAAACTATGAGCCTTGAAATAAAGTGAGTTTAGTGAAATCAATAATAATTTGAAGTTGGCAGTTTTGAGTGTACTTTATTAAGTTTCAATATTTTGCTTAAGTTAATTCATAAAGCAGTATAAGTGAAGTAATAATTGTTTTTCTGCTAACGTCTTTACTGAGAATGTAGTTAGTCCTATGTATTCTTTTAAAACACACAGAGCATGATCACTTGCCTTTATATTGAAATATTCTATATTGTATTGTTCAGTGCAACATTTCCATAAGAGTAGGACATGTACTTGCAGTGGATACGACCAATTAAGGTAGAGACAACAGTGCACTAATACAAAATTAAACTCTTTAAAACAATTTGGTAATGAAAATAATTAATTACAACAACAACAAAAAAAGTATCTCGATGTGTCATATATTGTCATTTAACTGTCTTTCACTGATTTAAAAAAAAAGAAAGATGAGTAGCAGTGCAAAAATCATATTTACTAAAGGGAGTGAGGATGGCAAAAGTTTGGGAAATGCTGATTCATTGTATTTTTAATTGTGATTAACTGTGTTTAATGTACAAGTTTGTGCATTGCTTTGTCTCTCTCTTTTCACAGCCTTTCTCTTACAACTCAAAGGGTAATGCACATTAAAACCTGAAATCCCATAACCTCCTGTTGTCAGCAGGTCTAACTTGTTTACACTTACTTATACAAGAGATATCACATTCTCATTATAACATATGAGCCATAACCTCTAGATATTTAAGAATTATTTAATTTTTGTAACAATAATGATAAAAGAAAATTATTTTAAAGTAATAGTTATGAGAAGTGTATTATACAACTCTGTACAAGCCATACGATAACTATACACTTGATTATTATATTAGGTTTTAGTAACATTGCTGATGCCATCTTACTTGAAGCTTCTAAGTTTTTCTAGTTATGTGTAGTATTCTTGCTACAGTAGGGATAGGTAACTCTAGATTTTTCTGTTGCATGTTATAAATATGTGCAGATACAGAACATCAAGGAAGACAGAAGTTTGTTAGTGAAAGAAAACCTGAAGTTAGCCATTGTATGAGTGATTAGCCTTAACATTTAATTTCTTTTGTGTATTACACAGCTATATTGTAACAGATACAAGGAAAATAATTTGTCCTGTCAAAAGGTGTTCTAAAGTAACTGAACCAGTCTGAGTGAATTTTGACAAAAGGAGATAATTATCAAAAGTTCTACACTAACTGAAGAAGAAACTTACATGTCACTGTTCCTAAAGGAGTAAGCACCAAAAGATATAAATGAGATGATCAAGCTGGCAGAACAGTATTTGAAAACCCATAAAGGGAAAATAACTGGTAAGTCTAAGAATAACCAGTTAAAGTTGAAACCTGTGGTGGCTGACCAAAGGCGGCAGGAGATTAGCAGGCAAAATGGAGAAGAGATGCTATATTTGTTATAAATGAGGCACACTGCAAATGAGTCCAAGTCGCGTCACTAACAAGCAACAGCAGATATCTCACAATAAAGCTGTGAGAGCTATCTACAAAGATGGCACTGGCAAGAAACAAGAAAAAAATGAGTGCCATTATGGATGTTGCTGCCAGAAGAAACACAATGGTTACTTGTCAGGTTCACTATTTCCATGATTAATCACTGTAGTGCTAATGATCAGTTCAAGTTAAGAAATGGATCAAAGTGTTAGCTGTAATTGGAATACTGTGACAAACACTGAAGGGTACCAAATATATCACAACATGCCAGAAGGCAAAGACTATGCTGAGGACAAGAAAGTGAATGTCCTATGAGACACTGGCTGAAATAGGCTAGCAGTGAGAACCAGTCTTGCATCTGATGACCATATGACAAACAAGGTACATATTTGTGTGCTGATTGAGGTGACAGTGAGAAAGTTTCCCATATCAAGAATAAAGGTGGACATCTCATATTATGTGATAGACCTCAAGGCCATATGTGTGAAAACACCCATCTACGACTTAATGACTTGAAATACACCAGGTTGTAAAAATTTAGAGGAATCAAACAGAAAGAAAATGGATGAAGAATCTGACCTACAGTTACAAGAGCTCAAGGAAAGAAAAGCCAGCAAGATATCAAGCTTCTTAATGTCTTAAAAAGTGACATCCTGAATGCATGTTCATGGGAGCTGAAGGAAACACTGAAAAAAGATCCATCACTATAGAAATTTTGGGACAGTGTGAAAGTTGATCACAATACAAAAAAGAAAGCTTTCACACATTAGAGTATTGGAAAAGAGTATTGAATCAGGCATATCAAAAGCAGTTCCACTAGGGAAGTTAAATACATAGAAGGAAGTATGAAGTACATATATGAAAAGAAAGCTAAGGGTTGACAGTCTGAGATTTGACATAAAGTCTTAGTTCTGCTACCCACAGTCAATACAAAATCATACTGTAGTAGAAAGGATCTTTTGCTGTACAAAAAGTGGTCAACAGAATGCACTACAAGGTGAAAATGGATGGCATGACCAAGGTCTACTACACCAATCTGTACTTCATGAGGGAAGAAGACATTATGGGTGCAGCTACTGAAGTATGAATAGACATGGCAAATGTGGTTGTAAGCTTTGGTATGAGAGCTATGGACCTGCTGCACCTAAGTAAAGTTTACTCAAAATGGATGGTGAGCATGTTTTTGTTCTCAGTTTTTCATATGACACTAATGATTGCATTTAATAATGTTTAAAAATTTAATTTTCAAATGCAAGATTCTTCTGAAATATCTTGTTTTGTAAATAAAAGATAGAAAGAGTTGAAACAAATGGGTTCTACATTTCAAATGTATAAAATATATTACTGTATAAAATTCTACACTGTGACTTAAGACATATTTTATGCTATTACAACTTTGTTGTTTTCTTAAATCTGTCTTTAAGTCTTAGAAATTTGTGAATACATTTTTACAAAAAGTATACTTATACTACTTATCCTAATACAGATACTGCACAATTTAGTTCTGCATTATAAACATTAGTTACATATAAACTAATGAAATTATTTATCCTTTTTAGAATTAATACTGATCAAAAAGACAGACCAACCTCTTCTTCGGAATCAAAACTGTGGACACTCGGACTGTCATTTACTTCATTGCCTTCCTTTATGTCTAATGAGGAAATACATTGAGATTCAAACTGATCTATGACTACCTCATGTTGGCTACCATCAGATGAATGTGAGAGACAATCCAATTCTTCAGTAGAATAAACTATTTCAGCACCTAAGAAATGAGAGTCAGTGTCAATAAAATAAAATATAGATTGTGTAATTAAAATTATCTTCAACAAGAACACTTACCTCAGCCAAACTTCTTTACCATTTATTAACTGATTATCACCTAAAAGATAATATGCATACAGCTACGTTACAATACATTCTTCATACATCATTCTACTATGTATTAGAGGATGCTTTTTTTATTTTATTAAACTATTGACTGACTGTTCTAAATGTGCACTGAAATTTTGCAAGCCATACACTTGTACATGGCACACTCTCATTCAACTGCTGGTAGCAGACCATACACTATACTGTGAATCAACAGTTAGCATTAAACTACATGGACTAATACTTGTATGCTTCTAATAAGAGACTAAAAAAACACACACACAAAAACTGTTAAGTAAAAACTGATAATGTCTAAATCACAGTGTCTTTCAGTCTCATCAGAAAACTAGCCAAGAAAAGTCACAAGAATGGAAGAAGTCATAATGGACACTACAAAAACAAGCATCAAAGTGCATGTACAAAACAAATTTCTAAGTTTTAATGACTAAAATTTAACAGAGAAAAAGAAGATTAACAGGAGAAACATTTGATACCAATTCTTTACTACTAAAATCTTAGAAAAGTTTTATTCAAATAAGCTTATAAAGTGAGAGCACAAGATTAGCTCAATATTTATATAAACTCAGGATAATTGACATTTATTTATAGTAAAAGCTATACTTGGCACCACAGCTGAACATGGGTAGTTCTGAATAGGTGAAAATTCTGATTATGAAAACATTTCCTCAATATAGCCCAAACAAAATTTTGATAACTAGTTAATGTTCTAAAGTACTATATTCTTATACCATCTATAATGTTAACAGTTTCAAACAATAATAAATATTGTTAAAACCTTAAGCTATACAACAATATTCATGAGTATAATATTTGAAATGTCAGTCACAGTTCAAGCAGCTAACAACTGAAGCTTGCTGATAGGAAATAACATAAGTCACAGGATTCTTACTATATTATAATGGATATTTACATTTGAAAATGAAATGTTTTATTAGAAGAGGCTTCCAGATATGAATATGCCAAATAATGAAACTTCTACTGTATAAAACTTTTAATTACTGGCAAAATTATGAGAAGATATATGACAATAAGTCCTACTGACAAAATTATTTCATTTGTTCACTGATAATCAAAATTTTAAGATGTTTCAAACACTTTCATTAGGTGACATAGAGAAGAAAAGAGCATTTACAAAAATACATCTATCAACAAGGTGAAATAATACTTTCCTGTTGCCACTCTAGGTTAGGTGGATATTCAAACTAGCTATTTACTGCCATGGTTACTAAAACACTACACTTTTGTTCTGTTCAGTTTAAACGAAAGTTACAAAACCTAAAATAATAAATACAACTTTTCAGTCTATATAGATATAATTCCATAAATGATTAAACAGAGAATATCTTACAATGAAGAATACCTCCAAGAAATTATTATTTTACAAAACATTCCATGGGTGTTATTTCAGTGCAGTTATGTAACAGGAGTTGCCACTGGGTACAAAAGAACCAAATCTATTTGAGGAAGCTGGAGAGTAAATGGAGGCTCAAGTAATCAAAGAATTTAATAAATAATAAAAACAATGATTCATAATTACAGTTTTAGAAACTCAACTGAACCCATCATTGGCTTCCAATTTAGAAATACACCCTACCTGTACTTTGTTTCAACATCCTCTACATCATCTTAAGGAGTTATCTGCAAGATGTGCTAATAAATACATTTTTTCCTGTCACATGGTACTACATTTCTTTCTTGAAAAGCCGTAATGCAACAAGGTTGAACTAAAATTGCAGTCCCTCCCACAGAAACATTTTGTACAGTGTTGTTTTTACATGCTCTGCAATAGCCAACTTTTCTATTTAATTACTTTGTGACCTTCATGTTAAATACCTTTAGTCTGATCAATATAAATACTTCCACATTCACATTCTATCTTCTAACCAATTTTATCCATAGTACTCTCCAACACTTTTTAAATCTTATTTATAGATTTAAAGATTGCAAAGAAGTAGTGTTGCTTGTTAAAAGCTTTATACAACTGATCTAATTATGGAATTCAAGATAAACCTAAGGTTTCTTGTTTTTTTCATAAACAGATCTTAATGTAGTTTTTAAACTAACAGTAAACCTTTGTTAAATTTCTTAAATGATCTAGCTACTATATTTGGCTCAAATCCTTTTTCAACAGCCACATATTTAATTAATAATTCATTATGTAAATCTTCTTGTCTTTAACAACTTTTTAAAGCTCTGTAGAGAATGTCAAAACATTGTACATGTAGTGTATTTTTTTTTTAAATGGAAGCCATTAGAGCAGGGGTTCCCAACCTTTTGGCACTCAGCGACATGAAAATGTAATTGATGAAATAAAATTAATGTTATCCCAAGCTACTTCTAACAAGGCTACTGACTCCCCTGCCAAGGCTTTGCGACCCTGGGGGTCGCGACCCGGTTGGGAACCCTGCAAAAGAGACTTCAACAGAGTTTCTGAAATTCCATAAATATTAAACATTGGTTTTAACTACTTATTAAATTTGAAACTATACATAAATAATAATGACTCATATTTATGATTCAAAGAATCTTTGCCTCTAGTATCAAATAGTTGATAAGGCTGATTTATATAAAGTGATTGTGGAAGATGCAAACCCCTCACAAAAGAGCCAGGTCAAAAAATATTTGTGGTTAGCACTTCTGATCAAAGTGGGTTCAACCTCCTCTCACTACATCGCTGCTGAAATGTTTGTCATTTCTACTGATACACATCCATCACAGAACTAAGCAAAGACTTGAGTTAGATACATGGCAACCTTAGAAATTAAACTCGGATACCATGAAGAGGACAGCATAACCTCCGTGCCTGAAGCTTAAGCTTCTGGATAATCTGGTGTACCAGGTCATGTTGTGATTGTCTACACAAAGATGGATCAGAGAAATTAACAGGACCCAATCATAGGTTGTAACAAATCACATTTAGAAACTTGGGTAACATATGAATTGGAAGGAAGGCCTAGATTTGTAATCCTATCTCATCCTGATAGAATGCATCCATTGTCAAAGCCCCAGGGTGAAGCATTGGAGACCAAAATGACAGTAGTTGGATGTTCCAATAACTAGCCAACCCATGAATAATCAATGTTTCAAAATGAGAGTCAATCTAACAGAAAATCTTGTGATATAGCTTCTATTCTGTTGAAAGAATCTGTTTGGGTCAAGAAAATTGATATGCTACTGCAGTCATAACATGTAAAACAAGAAAAGCTTGTAGGGTTGCATGATAGAGGTGGTTCCAAGAAAGGAGGTCCAATGTTAAAAAACAACGCACCCTGTGTCAAGTGCCCTCTTGATGGGAAATGCAAGACACCAACATGAAACTGTTGAAGTGATACCTGACAACTTTCCCCTTAATAAGTCTTGACCATTTTCAAGAGCAATAGGTTCTAAAAAATAGTGTATGAAAGCCTTGTCCTCTGTGCACAGACCCTGGAATTACTGAATATTACTATGTGCACCACATTCCTGAAATGAGGCATTTGTGAAGAGGTGGAACTCTATATGAAGTGGCCATAGAGGAAACCATACCTTGGTATTATTTTCATATAACAACTTTTTTGTGATTCAAAAAACAGTCCTTGATAAGGAAATTGGGGAATCCAGTGAATTTATGTGTAATGTGTAAAAGGATCTTTTGTGCATGAGGGATTTAAGAGATGCCCATATTCCAAAAAAGAAAAAAGAACCATCCATTCAATTGGAAAATGAGAGGTGAGATCAGACTTCCTGTTCTACAGCATGAAACCAAGTGAGAGTTGGCTGAAAGTTGAATCCAGGTGTGACATTCAGACAATTGGTGAGGTGGTGCCAGCAGCAGCTAGTCCTTCATGAAATGAACTACAGAATGTAGGTGGTGAGAAAATGCTCTAATGAGTTGGAAAAACCCATTTGGTACCAGTGCTATTAAGAAGGTAAAACCCTGAAGTGCAGTACCTGACCACAGTGCACAAAACAGCAAAAGTGGTCAGATATCACCACTATGGAATATGTAGGTAGGAGCCAAATATACTGAACTTGGACATCCACCATTCTAGTACAAAATGTCAACTCAGAGTGAGGAATGAGTAATTTGAGAACACTGAAGAATCTAGATACTGATATAGAAAAATTGATTAATAGACATTAATCTCCATATTTCTTGGACCTAACACACCATAAAACCTCAGAATAATTTGCATGAATACCTCTATTCTCCAGATCAAACAAACTCTAACAGCTTTATAACCAAGTCCCAAAATCTAAGGATCCGTGGTAGAAGGAAACCCTACATGTTGAGTGATAATGGTGTTGAAGAAATGAACTGAATAATTAATCTTGACTCAAGGGCCTTTAGAGCCTATAAATCCATGATTAAGAAACATTTTCAGAACTAAGCTCTCACAGACCCTGAAAACATACAATTATCATTAATACCACTGGCAGCATTCAGACTGAGTAGCAGAACCCTTGGATATGGACAGAATCAATTCTGTGTACCAGTGGACTGAGATGCTGATGTCAGTGGTAGAAACACTCCAATATGGGTAGAATTATGAACTCCTGGAAGAGCCTATAAAGATCAAAACACCTATTACAACAAAGATGAATACAGAAGCCAACTGAACCAATATGCATGCTAACAATGGATTCAGCTCATCGTCAATGAATTTGGTGATCCTGAGAGTCTTCTAACAGAGTTTAGTTTTAAGAAAACAATATACTGGACTTTAGAGTTGTAAGTCTCTAGAGTACAGGGTGGCAATGATCTAGTCAGGTTAACTATAAAGACCTTAATTTCTAAAAGCAAATGTATTCTTTGAGAGTTGGAATATTCTTCCATCTGGCAATCATCAGCTAATCACTTAGTTCCAACAACCATGCTAAATACAGCAGAGATGTCCCTTCACATAACTGAGCAGCGTATCTCTCTGCATGAAACACTATATCAGTAAATGAAGGGAACTAAGTATTCTCATCATTTTTAGCAATAAAGTAATGTGCAGGCTCAAAAGCAACTGGGAAAAATCCAAAATGTAACACACTTAATGGAACCAACTGAAGGAAAAAAAGAGCCTGAGACAGCTTATCCCAAAATGGACTCCTTAGAAGCCAACAGAATAAATAAGTTCACATTCTCCCCAGGATTGTCACCAATTGCAACCTCAGAGCACCTCCAGTGGAACACTACTGAACTGAATATAGGTCTCTATCTTACTATGAGTCTACTGACAGCCTCAACTGAGAGTGACTCTCCTCTACATCCAGTTATTGAACAATACTAGATGTTAGAGGTTGTGCAGAAGAAACCTGATTTGCCTCTCTGCTAGAAATAACAATTTGAGAATTCATGCCATACATCAGTTTGACAAATGATAGATTTTTTTGTTTTTACAAAAATCAACTAGGTAACATAAAGAGCACCTGAAATATCTTCTAACAGTCATAGCACAGAGATATTATTAGTGAACATTGTTGACAGAAGTTATAACATTATCTGAATGAGATGCTTATATACAACATAAAAGACAAATATTAATAAGGACAAAATAAATGGTGAATAAAAGACTGGAGAAAGTGAGAAAATGATAAAACAAATGCTTAGATGGGTGAAGGAAGGAACCCTGGCAATCAAATAATAGCTTTAGTGTAAAGGAGGTAAATGTATTGGAATCTTCTACCCAGTTTATCAGTTTGTTAGGAAGACAGTTAAACTATTGTTGTTTAAAAATATTCTGTTATATTGCCTCATGTATTTTTTTGTATTATCAAATGTATATTTGAAAGCTCCAAGAATTTTATTGAACTAACTTAGTGAAAAAAACGAGGCCCAGTACATTTAACTTTATGACAATTACACTACCAGAGGTTTGACTAATTCACACACAGGGTAATGAATACAATATAAAAAAAAGAAAGAAAAAGAGCAGAATCCAGAAAAATACAGGTCCAAGCCAAAAGTCCTTTGTTGTGATTGATCTTCGATTATGTTAATGAGACAACAGCCAACTGCTCAAAACCAGTGGACTTCACTGGAGAGTCAGAAGTTCTATCAAAACTACATGTAGAGTATCAAAAGAAATACAGCCCAAAAGTGGATTTATGGACAAAGATCTCCCCATTGACAAGACAGTAAGCACCAATATGGGAACTAGAGGTTATCCCATCTTTACATCATAAGTCATGTAGAAGAGAATCACCAAGAAAAAAATTGACTGAACAGTTTACAAATAGCACATACAATAGCAAGAAAGATTTTTGTTAATCAGAATCTTGACTGTACTTCATTTAGCATAGTTAATAAATGATTTAGTAATTTTAATGTCTAGTTTTGAAGATTCATTTTAGTTAATTTCAAATAATAACATTAGTAGTAATCATGGAATTAATGCAGTGTTTTACTTAAGTATCAGCACTGTTCAAATCATTCCAGAAGCAGAAGTGTTACATGCTATGCTTTTAATAATTTTAAAATTTGGACATTTTGTATTGTTTATGTAAGTTTTGGCATGAATTTTAGAATTAGACATGGTGTGATAAACTTGCAATGTTTTGAATTTTCTAAAATGGAGTAAAAATATAACATTATTTAAACTAGATGACTATTCACAAGTTAATTCAGTGAGCAATTTAATCTCTTTGTTAGTCAATTATTCAATGAGTTAATTAGTTGGTAAATCTGTTCAATTGTTATTAATTGATTAATCAAGCAACTACTAAATTATAAAGTGTGCTAGTCAGATAGTTTAGAACTGCTCAAAGATACTATAGGAACTTTAACAAGTAATTATGCAACTGCTAAGCTTTGTGAGTTAGACCTATCAGTGAATGTTGCCTGTCAGATTTGAACAGTATAGTCAATGTTATATAACTGATCTTTGCATTATTTTTACAAAATAAAAAGCCAGCTGTGCAACAAAATATATGATTTTAACACTATGTTGTAGAAACTGTGACTATTATCTGTAAAACCTTTAGATAGGAAGTTCACTGATCTAGTGGATTCCTAATATCTTTTTTTTTAAATATAAAACCAGACAAAAACATTGACTGGGATTGCATTAACCCAAATATAAAAGGAGAGAGATTTTTTTACAGTGATTTGGGATGGTTTACCATATCAATTGATCAAAACTCAATCTAACTGTGACATCATTTCAGATTTATTGTTAACCACTAATAAGATTACAGTTGCAAGAGTATAAGTAGGGAAACAATTCTGGAATAGTAATTTTTGAACAACTAGTTTGATGTTCTGCTGCATTTAAATTAAAAGAAAATGAAATTATAGGTTGTAGTTTACAGAGAATTTTAAACTCAGTATACAAACATTCTTAAAAATAGGAAAATAATAACAAAGATCAAATCTAAATTTGCTTACTAAAACATAAAGGAGATAATCAGGAATAACTAATTTTGTTTGTTTTAAAGCAAAGCAGCATTGAATCAAACTATGTATTTTAGCACTGTAAGTCTGTAAACACACTCTTTCTTCTTTGTGAACCTGACGATGACTGAAGAAGGTCGAAACGTTATCCGCTCCTCTACATAAAAATTTTCTCAACCCAAACCAGCTGTTTTTACATACATATTTTTCTCTGCAAGTGGGTTTTCTTGCCATAACTGAAGTCAAGAGATGTAACATGAAACCCTCTTCATTTATTTGTAGTTGGGCTGTTTGAAGAGTGGAGAGTTGCTTATAGAGCTGGGCAATAAGTGGAATTTAATCATTGGTTAACCAGGAATGCTACTTTCAATTACCTGATAATGAATCAATTCCTGAATAGGTGATGTATTACTGGAGGTGGAACCTCACCTCTAATGTGTGTCACTGATTCTGTTGTAGTATTAATAGTAGTAGTAGTTACAGTTTCACAATCAATACACCATATCTGCAGTAACACATGCTGGAAAACCAATATATATGTGAACTGTATTTCAGCTAATCCTATTGGAGATTTATACAAAATTCATGGCACATAGACTGCCAACAAGTACATGCAAAGTCAGTCTCCTGGGATATTCCTTTGGGAACAAACTTTTTAGCAAGGATTCAACTTCTAATAAGTAAGAGTACCTGTACTTATATTCAGGTAATAATTGCCATTTACCAAGAGTAAACCACTTTCTCTTGAGCAAAACTTTGTTTTTGCACCTTCTGTCATGAGATGGAAAACAAAATTTTATGAGAAATATTACAAACACAGTAACACTAAAAACATCTATATTCATGAATATTTCAATAACTCTTCAAATTCCATCATCAGTATTAAAACCTCAAAAAAAAGTTAGTTCACAGTATTCTAACTACAAACAATATTAGCTACTCAGCAAGTTTCCATATTCATTCAAATAGTTGATAGCAGGTAATAACTGAGTGAAAGTTGCAAATAAAGTATTATGTAAGATTTAATAGTAATGTAGCTACCACTTAGTTCAGGTAAAAAACTATTGTCCAAAAAAAAAAAAAAAAAGCTCTAAAGCTTGAGTCATTCACAACAAACTTTGTTTTGATTCTGAACAAACTACTACTTAATATTCTATCAAAATATATAACTCCAGCCCAAAACCAAGCATTAATGGAAATTTTTGGTACTGTAGCAGAATAGCTCCTAAAACCCACGTGTGAAGACTTATTTTTGCTGGTCTTGTGCTAGTCAAACGTCAAGCTACCCGGAAACTGACTTTGATGTAGTAGTAGGATGGAGAAAGCCAGTCCAAGGGAGAATTATATCCAATTAATTTATCCAGTCAAAAACAGGCAGCATAAACAATTTTTACATTCAGTAAGCAGTACAAGTACAGTACACACCATCTATGCCACCACTTTACTCTCTAATAAGGGGAGGCAGTCAAACCCAAGGAGAAGCCTCCATGATCCACCATACTAGTGGTTATGAACTGGAAAATTGCAAGTACTCTTGTACTCCACTAGAAGAAGGGGGGAATGAGATGGAGAATTCAGAGAAATGAAACACCTTAACACTTTGTAATGGGTGATTACAAAAATCCTGTTTTGAAAAGCAGACCAGTCCCAGTTTATTCATCTAGGATCAGAAGGATTTAAACACAACTTTACTTGTGTCCATAAGTTGGTACAGTCTGGAGCAGACCTTGTTTATGAAGAAACATACTGCAAGAAATCTTTGAATGGTATTGTGGAACACTCCAGTGAGCATCACAGACCTTGAATATCACATGCAGATTTAAAGTTAAGTATACCCTGGAAGGCAAAAGATCCATAAATGTTGAAACAGGTTGTTGTAAAGGCAAGATATATATAGAGAGAACTCACTCATTCAGAGCCAGTACAGGGTATGGAAAATGATGATGGCAAGCAAAAAACATCTAAACAAAGAAGTAACCAAATGAATGTAATGTGCAGTGAAAGTGTGCCATTCTTCACAGTTTCCTCCAATGGGTGATAAAAGTGAGCAACACAAATAAATAGATGATGAAGTTGGTGGCAGTAAACAAAGAATATGTGATGAGAATCCTTGTTCAACAAAATATAAACCAGATGGATTAGTTGACAGAATCAACTCGTAGGAGTAATTGGAGAAAGATCCCAAGTTGAAGTGAAGTTCCAAGTGATAAAAAGCTGGGATAGGGAACCATGAAAAGAAGCAGTGCAGGTCACATAAAATGAAGAAGACAAAGAGGATCAGACCTAGAATAAAGATGAGCAGCAGATGAAAGAGAAATAGGGATAAACATACTGTTTTCCATCCACACTGCAGATACATTTGAAAATAACATGGTTGAGATAAAGAAAAACATGGGAATGATGATAAACAATTTGAGAAACATCAGTAATATACACATTTAACTATTGACATCCATATGCATAAAAGAGTACAGAATACATGTAAAGAGATAGATGGTACAACAAAAAAGCTAAAGGTTCAAAGAGAGATAATAGTATGAAAAACAATATTTAGATTTCAATTCTAAATAATAACAGGACAGGAAGAAAAACATGACAAAAAAGACTTAAACAAGAGGAAAGGATAGGAGATGAAAGACATAACACAAATGAAAAAATGAAAATTATTGGGCAGTGCTGCTTCACAGTCCACAATGGGAGAAATAGAGAAAATATTGCCAAAGAACCATGTGAAGAAGTTGGAAACATGGTAAAAATATGTTTGAAAGGAGAAACCAATGAAAGAAAATGCATCCTTTACATTGTTGAACAAGTAAAGAGGAAGAATTAACAGAAGTAAAGAAGACTACATGAGAAAAAGAGTCTGGAACACCATGCAAGGAACTAGACAAAAACCATGTATGAGGAGAGAACACGAACATCACTGGATTTGGGAGGGAGAAATGAGACTGCCAGAAGAAGAAAGAAAGAAAAACCACAAGGGGAAAAACTGACTAGAGAAAGCTCAAGAATGGAATAATGCTGGGACCAATCAGAATGAAGCAATTAAAAGGACATGACATGGAACAGTTTTAAAAAAGGAGAGTATCAAGTGGAGAAGAGGATAAGCATACAAATACAGGCTGGACCACTCCTGACTGAGTGCAACCACAGTAACAGCTTAGTGATGCAAAATATGAAACTAAATTAGAGGAACTTTGATATTAAGGTGAGTGGCAAAAGCATCCAGGAGAAAAGTATCTATCTATGAGAATAGCTACTAGAACACCTAAGGAGCAAGAGGCCATTCCACCAGGAGAGTCTTGTTGGGAGAAGAAAGCTAATCAGCAACAAGATTCAGGGTGCCTAGAATGTAACAGGCAATAAGCTAAACTTCCCCTCCTCAAAAGAGATCAACTGAGAACAAAGCAAATATGACACCATGCCCTTTCAACAACTGATATAAGTAACAATGATCAATTGTCAACAATGGATCATGACAAGGAACCAGCAGACAACTAGAAGGAAACGATCCAATGACAAACAAAGAGTCAGGAACTACAAGAGATTGATCATGGAGAGTTGATTCAATCACAGAATGCCCATCTCCTTAGAGTCCAAATGCACCCCCCTTCCCTATCAAAGATGCATCTATAAACAAATGAAGATCTAAAAAAGGAGAAAGAAGAATGCAAGCCCAAATGTTGTCTCTTTCAAGCCACCAGGCATTGTTGACCTGCAAGGAAAAATGGAGCTCAAGGGATTCTGAGTAAGGCTCCATTGATCATGAAGCACCTACTGAAGATGACACATGTTCAAAACCCCAAGGAATGAGAGATTCCATGAAAGCTGAAGTCCAACAGAAAATTAGAGCTTCTTGTAGAGTAAAAGATGAAGTTGACAACAAGTGCTCCATGTCCTACAAATGAAGTTTGGCCCTACTGAGATAATTGAAAAACACCCACAAATGAGTAAAGTATTAAGGGAAGATTAGATGCAACTTCTCCAGTTTGATAAGCCACCCAAACATTCTATCTCATGACTCATGAAAAAGGAGATGAGTATGATCTCAAGTTCTTCTTGAAAAAGAGTCAGTTGTCAATGTAATGGTAAAACCACAATCCTAAGTCGTGTAGGCTCTGAACATCCAACACAAGACATGCAACTAATGCCAAACCAAATGGTAAAGCAGAACATGGAATTAAAACACCTGATCCATGTGAACAAACTGAAAGTATCATCTGGACATAAGAGAAATAGGAGTATACAAGTAAGCATCAGAGATGTCAGCCTTAGTGATCCAAAGTACTGGAGTGAGAGAACATCTAAGGTTGATAAAAGACTCTAAGGTGAAATAAGGGAGATTAATGAAGCAGTTTAGGTTTGAGAGATTGATATAAGGATACCATTAATTAGTCTTCTTGAGGATGATGAGCAGAATGGAAATAAAAGTCATCTGGTAGGGTAGCAAAGAGGATCATAACATATTCACCTATGGTTCAGTAGGAGAGAAGGAAACCCAAACCTTTTGATCTATGAATGAGACGCACGAAAGTAAGGTGATAAACTTGCACAAATGTTTCCAATCCAGGAACCTGACACGTGGATGATTAATAAAGATATCTCTGTAATGGAAACTAAACCACTCAAAACCATTCTAAAAGAATTACTCTCAGCACAGTAACATCCTAAATATATTAAAATAATGCATGAAATTTTATGTTGGTTCAGCTCTAAATCCAAATCCCAACCACTGGGAAACAATATCCATGTAAGACAATGATGAGAGGTCACAAATTAAATGGAGAACTGCAATTATGAAGGCTCACTTCAAAGCTACAACATTCCCTATACAGAGATGGAGCATCAGACTGAAGAACATCTGTTCATATATACCAGCAGAATACCACCAGGTACTCAACTGAATGGTTTTAATATTGTTTGTTATTATATATCAATATAACATTAAGAAGGATTCCTCCACAGTCTAACACTCCAGCAGCTTGGTAGTAGTAAGGACTCCCATATCCCACTAGAAGAAAGATGGGAAAAGAATGTAGTGGAGAATTCAAAAGAACAGCAAAACCAGAGAGATAGAGACAGTGCAATGGGCTACCACAAAAATCCTATTTTGAAAAGAAAACCATACCTAATTTATTCAATTTAAAGCATGTCAGGGATGGGCAGGTATCCCATTTTGCTTTACCTGTGAAGTCTATGGGTAAATACAGTCTAGGATAGGCACATTAACAAAGCAAATATATTGCAACAAAGACCTACAAGTGATCATGTGGAACATGCCATCTAAAGAGTAAGTATTTTATGGTCATGGAAATTACAAATATGCAGTCAACATTGTCTGACAGCACAGATTTAATTATTTGAAGCTCCTGAAAAAAGTATGTATGTATGTATGTATACACACACACACACAGACTACAGATAACCTACCCAGTCACAGTCTCAGTGAAGTCTCATGAATGGCTACAGGTTGAAGACAATAACCAGTTTATGAAGAAACAGCAATCTAATGCATATAGTGAGATATGAACATATGTGGTCTAGTTAATATGCTAAATTGAAGAATTTCCTCCAAGAGATGATGGAGATGAGATGCCAGAAAAAAAGGTAAGGTGCCCCATCTGATGAGAAACCATCTGGAACAAATTACAAGAAGGAGACTACAAGAAAGAATAAGGAAATCAAATGAAAAGCCAGTCACATTAGAAGGTAAAAGGTCATAATAGAGGATATCTGCCAAGAAATTAATGGGCAGGAACAAACACCATGGAAGGAAGCAGTATAAACAACATAAAAAATGAAGAGCACATACAAAGACATAGTAGCCTATCTCGATCCAACCAAGGATGGGAAGTGAAAGAAAGGAAAAATTGGCAAAATGGAGGAATAACCCTCATGAGCTGCTGAAAGTTTGTGATGGAAAGCTTAATCCAAATAAAGGAGAATACATGTGGAATGATATAGGTTAACAGGAGAAGAAAATGAGTCATAAAAGATATGTAAAAAATTAAGTATGAGGGCAGAGGTTCAAATGGAGATAAATTTAGGCAATGGAAAAGCACATTCACATTCCAATCCAGAAAGATTGCATACTGAGGAGTGTGAATCTGAAAGGAACACAATAACAGGGTAAAGATAGGAAAGGTAAAATATTTATGGCACCTGGTAAAAAGTGTGAGATTTGGCAATCTGATAACCTGCAATCAAGGAGACAGAAGTCTCCTGATCATACAACCAAATGAATAAATCTTTCTGAGGAGGAACAGTGAGTCAAGAAAAGAAAACCCCTGAATCCAGGACCAATTGTGGAAAAACATTCTATTTAGATTGATAAAAATCCGTAGAAAAACGGAAACTGGAACAAGCTAAAACAGAAGTGACCCACCTCAACAAACTAGAACACCTTGCCAGGGACTGGATAAAAACCAGATCTGAACATGATGGGTTGGATAAAACACTGATGACTAAGACTGACATAGAAGTGATGAAGTTAGAGGAAGAGGGATAAATTGTAACTGAAATAGCCATGGAAATGATAGTTGTGATGGCAAGTAAGGAGCTATCAGAAGGACTTAATGCAGAGTGGTGTGGATGATCAATATTACACTGGGAAGAATATAGATGCAATAATAAATATATAGGTATTTGTTGGTCCAATCATGATTAAATGCATCAACAACCAAAGCAAGAAGATGAGAAACTAAAGACCAAGGCATAAGTAACTTGGTACTGAAAGATGTGGCAAACACATCAAGGTGAAGAGTACCCAACTGAAGCTGTAAAACAAGATGGTCAATAGATAGAAAAATCTATTTGCAACAAGGATGGTTGCACCTGAAACATGGTACATAAGGAGATGAAGACCAAGTACATAACCCCCATTCATAAAAAAAAAAAAAAAAAGATTCAACCAGAAAGCAAGTAAGAACAGGTGCCATATTGGTGATTGACATAAGTCGCCACTGTAGAAAATGTCAGAATGGATCGTAACCAGATGATTTCTGGCAAGATGAAGAAAATTATCCAAAGCATAACATATGGCCAGGAGCTCCATGATGTTGATACAATAAGATCTTTGGGCCATAGACTACCAACCTAAAGCTTTCTGATAAGTGACCTATATCTCCAGCCTTGTAGGAAGCATCCATGAAGATATACAAATCCAGATAAGAAGCAAGAAGTGGAAGACCCATTGATGTATCCAATGCAGTTCATCAACAAGAAAAGGAGGAGGAAAAACAGAGCCTTTAATGGATTCTGCACAAGATTCCACTGGCTGTGCAGAGTCCACTCAAGAGATCTCACATGTGCTCAACCCAAGAGGATAAAGACTTACGTAGAAGATCACGTCTACAGAAGTGACAGGGCCTTTTTTTTTTTTTATTAAACACAAAGCTGCACAAAGTGCTATCTGTGTTCTGTTCAACAAAGATATTGAAATCTGATTTCTATTGTTGTAAGTCTGCATACTTACCACTTTGTTATTTGGGGTTAAAATGAAAGCTCCAATAAATGAAATCAAAGAAAAGGTTGAACCCAAATGAGTTGAGTGTTTAAAAAGATACACAAATGGACAAAATATTGGATAGATATAAAGAATGACTTCTTTAATTTGATTAACCAACCCACATGTGCTACCTTTGGGAGAAGTAGATGAATATGATAGGTGGACTCCCATCTGAAACAAGCTAACAGAAGCTAGTTGTCCATATAATATTGTAAAAGTGACCTCAGAGTATGCAAATATTAAAAAAAGTCCTGACCACTTCAAAAAAAAGAAAAAGACACACAGGACCAATGCAAACCTGAAGAGCAGGGTGCAAAATTAAGAAACTATCACAAGATGACTAAATGGAAGACAGCTCCTTGACAGAAGAGATACTGAAACATGCAAGTTTGCATTTGCAACTTCTACTTTGGTCATCCACAAACCTGTGGAAAAAGCCCACCTAAGGATGAGAAAGAACTCCATGGTAAATTAAGATAGAATGAAAAACTGATTAAGATGAAACAAATCAATCACATGCCATTAGTGCATGGTTTTCTTGAGCATCACAAACAAACTGGAATAAAAACGTGGAGAAGGACGAGCAAGAGGTTTGATGGCATCCTAGGAGAGAGATCTTGTACTGCTTGGACAGAAAAGTGGTAGTAGATTCCTGATGCAACAGAAAGGATATGTGTACACAATATAACAGAGGAGCAAAAAGGAAGTGAATTATTTTGGTATTATCATCAGTTTCACTGACACTGTTACCAATGCATCCTTCTGCATTGAATAATACAAAGATAGGAGGAATCCCTGAAGGTAAGAACAGGTAAGGGGTGGGATAAGAAATAGTAACAGGGGTTTATCTAGACTCTGAATAAAACAAACAATTCACTAAAGAAAAAGTTGTTTGTTGTCTCACCAATTCCACACAGGATTTCAAAGTCTCAGGAATATTCCCTGAAAACATACTACTACAGAAAATGAGCCATATACGAGTCCCAGAGATAAGATGTCAGTAAACGAAAACCTGAGACAAAACAGTATCTCTCTCCAAGTGATTCCAACAACAGAAAAACCATATATGCAAGGAAAAGCCCACAGAAGACAAACATACCAACATGGATGTAATTAAGGAGAGGATATCCCTCAGAATTTCAGTGAACAGCCTCAGAAAGGAGGTGGATGGTAAACAAGTAGGCAGGATAAGATGTAAGCAGGAAAATTGGGTGTATGATATAAGAATGGAATGATAAGGGTCCACCCCCACAAAATTGATTCCAACTGTTGAAAATCTATAAACGAACACTCAGCCTAATGGTAGAACAAACTAAACTGATTTGAAGCCTGCAGAGGACAAGGCATGTTAGAACCACCAAGGGAAAATCAATTACTAAAAAGAATGGATATTATGTAACAAAAAAGGAAGGGGATCATATAAAATTGAAAAAGTAGATAAAACAGTAAATACCTGATTAAAAAATGTCTAATAAAAAAAGCAGTAACAAGCCTAGCTGATTCTACAATAGAGGCATAGAAAAATGCCGTAAATCAGATGGAGAGAAAAGACTGTCAAAACCTGGTCAATTTAAACATGTCTGGCATGCTCAGGAGAAATAGGAGCAATATCAGGAGGAGACTGGCTTATATAGCAATCAATCTCATGGTGGAAGAGAGCCAAAACATAAGCCTATAGATGAGTTCTTCCCACCTGTAACTTATGTGAGTGTCCTAGTAGAAGATATGATCTCCAAAGAGGTAACCTTACATCACAATTCATTGTGTAACAATGAATAATTAAACACAACCATTTGATGAAAAAAAAAGAACAACAAAAAACTAGGAAAATAAGTTCATTTTTTTTAACTTTTAAAAGAAAAAAAAAGAAAAATGAATCCACTTTGGAATCAATAATTAAAAAATGCATTACATTGAACTACAAAAACACAACTAAAAGGCACAAGAAAAAATGTTTTCACACAGGTGTTGCCAGATGAGAAGTGACAGTTTGTTAGAATCAGAGAGAATCATGTGTCAAGAGAGTGCATAACACCTCTACTGGTGGAGGACAGTTTCATGATGATTTACATGAGATACAGTGGAATCATTTGACTGTCAGGTACACAGGAGCTCAAGATATGAACCAAAATGGCTATTTATGTGAGCAAAAGTAATGTCCCATATTAGAAGCAAATTTCTTTCGTAAATAATTAAATCACTTGATGCAGCATCACAGTAAAATTTCAAACCAAGTTTTGTATGAAAACTAAAGATAACAGTTGAAAATCAAGAAATAAAAGATATATTTCAAGTGTTGATAGGTTCTTAGTAAAAATGCTTATACTTTGAAATGGTTAGAAAAATCCCACAAAAAATTGATAAGTATGTTGTTTTATTTAAAAGGTAAAACTCTTCCCTCCACAGCCGAGCAGAAATTAAAATATTAACTTTTGTTTTCATTAATATTACACCAAATAAGTTTGAGAAAATGAAAAAAATATTGACTCTTAAAATATTTTAGTGTTAGAACAGTTTATATACTTAGAATTAACACACAAGTTTGTGGCAAACATATGAAAAAGGTAGAGAAAGTCTCCCAGCCACAATAATTTAGGATTAAGTTATTTTGATTATCATATATATTTGTACATGAAAATGTATCCAATATACAAGATGATACAAACCTGTAATAATTTGAAAATAATATAATTATTAACATTTGGCCAGTTTCTACTTACAAATTTCCACAATGTTACTTCACTAAAAGTAATGAATTTTGTTGATGAAAACAAACATTACTTCACTACCTTTTGAAACATGTTCAATATAAAGTTAAATTATCACCTTAAAAGCATCAATAATAAAATGTATAAAAAACGACTAGTTTCAGTTGTAGCCCTACATAATGTGTTAGGTGAATACTTCTTTCACTGTTGTAAATAAAATTACTTTTCAAAACATGCAAAAATAAATACCTGGTATTTGACAAACAATACTGATGTCCCTAAATAAAAGAGAGAAATGTTAGAACTCACTAAATGGAGTATTTATGTTCAACATTTTTCCAACATATGATTAATGCATGTTTCAAATTATATAAAATGTTGTTAGAGATGTATATGTTGAGAAAATGTCATTCAAAATGGGAGCAACCCAGGTTGTTGTAAAGGTAAGATTCTGGCTAGACCTCTACTGTAGCTTCACTGATAAATGTATATATATATATATATACATACATATATATATATATTGTTTTGTTTTTTACTTGCAATTTCCCACTGCTTTTAACTTTAATAATAAAACTAATCACAAAACCTACAATATCATAAGTAGTTCAGCTGGGTTAATTCAAGAATTTCAAAGCTTAATATCTTTGTTTTTTGTAATGTGATTGAAAAATATTAAATTTTGTAATTTAAATCAAATAGTTAAAGTTATGTATAGAAAAAGAATTATAAACTCTACATCTAAACATACATTTTAGCATTTGTAAACAGGGCGCCTTTTTGTAATTCAAGTAATCACTTACTCAGTCATAGCACCTGAATTTTTATTTATTTTGAACATCAACAATCCAAGAACATAATTTTCATGTGTATTATAATTTCTAAACAATTGCATTTTTTCTCTCAATTCTGTAATGAGCATTTTCTTCATGTGTATACACTCATATTTCAAAATATTTGTGCAGTTAACTTACCTGTTACATTTTGAGAAACTGATGAAGTATCACTGAATTCATCTTCTTCCACTGTGTTAATAACCTTCTGTTGAAATATTTCTTTCTTAGCACTAGGTATTGAAGATACAGATATCAAAGAAAGATGTTCCTTTTCAGTAAAGTTACTAATTGGTTTTTTAGGCACATTTCGTTGAGGACTAGTTACAAGTGATTTGGAAAATTCATTAAACTGCACTGTTTTTGTTAACTTATCTGGCAACTTCCGAGTTAAAAAACTTAGTGAACAGTTAAACAATGATGGCACATACAGCATCACAGAATTATCTTTATTTACAAATTTAGCAATTAATTCTTTTATACTGTCACAATGGAAATTTGACAAATGGAAACTATCACTGCCACCTCTGTTTGTAGAGTTCTCAAAATAAGATACACATGTATAAGGTTTAAGTTCTTCAAAACCAGCTTTATTTTTATCTACACAATAGATTAATTTCCTGTTTACATTTAAAGAGCTGGTAGGTATTGATAATTCAGTACAATCTTCATTCCTTTTGCAGTGATTGACACAAGTTGAATTAATGGGTATAGCCTGAGCATCATGGAGAGGGACCAAGTTACCCAGGTTGTTTTGATAGTAACATGTACATTTATCTTTCATTGTATTTGTTTGCAGAACACTCTCACAGAATGACAGAACAGGTATAGATTCTGAACAATCATCAGATATTGGTCTTACAGGTTTTGTTTGAGAGCTAATAACCGAGATTGATTTCACAGGTGTTTTTTGCAAACTATTCATAGATGTAGGCTTTTTGAATCTAACTTCAGGAATGTTTAGAGATAAAACATCAGCACAACTTCTTGACCTACATTTATTTGTATCAGGCCCTTGCAAACACATCCCAGAAATACTTGATATTTCTGATGAATCTTGATAAATGCTCTTCCATTCTTGTGCAACAATATATTTTTCAAAAGATTTTGGCTGGGTGTATGATACTAGTGAGATATTATGATCATCATCCTTTTCATCAAGACTACACACTGACTGGGATTCCAGAAACAAATCAGTATTAAGAATGATTTTGCTATCACCGTACTTATCAAGTACCTGTGTTTCATGTATTGGTCGAACATTCTGTGATGGAAGATCATGTCTGAGCATAGGAAAACGTTGTTGCTCCTGCAAACTTTTATTCTTATTTCTTGATGTGAAACTCCTTTGTAAAAGTCTATTATCTTTTATATTTTCTACATCAGAAAAGTTAACTTGGTCAAATCCAGAATTACAAGATTCCCAGCCATGTATAGCTACATGTTTATTGCTCCCTCTTACTGCTGTTTCAATTCTTTTAGGAAATACTGCTTTCCTTTTAAATTGTGGTTCAACATCCTCTAGAATAGGTGACTCTGAATCTTCAAACCAGTGACATAACTACAAAACAAAAACAAACAATTTTAATAGTTATAATGATACATTGAAATGAAACTTGATTTATTTTATCAGTTTTAACGAAATTTATATGACTAAAATGTTTACAAAATCAGTGTCAGTAATTCTACTATAAATAGAACAAATGTTTACTTGTACATGCACACACTGTGTATATGCATTTCATGAAATTTAAATTTGAAATTTAAAACAACTAAATTTCCATTACATCTAGAAGAAAAGTTAATTATTTTGACAGTTATTTTTAGTACATAATCAGCCATGGTTAATTTACACAGTTAGCACTTTGTACAAGTCTATTATTTTTCATATTTTCTACATCAGAAAATTTAACTTGGTCAAATCTAAAATTACAAGATTCTCAGCCATGTATAGCTATGTGTTTATTTTTAACTCATACAGCTGTTTTAATTCTTTTAGGAAATACTGGTTATTTTACATAGTAAGTACTTAGTACAGGGTTCAAAATTTTCTATTTAAAGCTGGACATGCCCATTAAAAAATCAAGTTTGACTGGCACTTTCCCATCTATCACTGAACATTGTGACCAATGGTCATATTCCTAACATATCAGATACACATAGATCGTCCCCTCAAAAATAAGTGAGGCAAAAGCTGTGTATGCACAGCCCAAAGATTTTGCTTAAAAGTATATTCTATAATGAGTGGAAAATAATTTGCAAAATTTAAGATTTAATTTAAGACAAAAAAAGCAAATTTTAAAAAAACCATCGTAAACGCTCACAAAATGTGCTTTTTAAGTCACCTTATCCGTGCCGTCCCAGATAGTCACGTGACTGCCAAACATTCACGACAATCTGACCATGGCGTCTGATACTAAAAAAACGGGGAAAGTTTCATGATCTATTTCAGTTTGGCAAGACTAATGAATCAGAAGACAATACTATGGAACCCCGAGTGAAAAAACTCAAGCTTGTTGACCCAAGCCCAAGTGTTAAAGCAAAAACTGTTACTGCTAGTACTGGCGCTAAGCCTACTCGTCGTTTCCAGGATGAATGGAATAGAGGCCAACCATGGCTGGAGTATGATGACGCGACCAGACTGATGTTTCGCTAGTGGAAGGCAGAACACCTTCATAACAGGATCTTCCAACCCGAGAGCAAGTGCTGTTAAGGAGCATGAAAACAGTCACACCCACAGTCTAAGTTGTCAAGCTAAGACAGCAAAAGCAACACCTGATTTAACTCCCCATGATGAAAGAATTGAGTAAACTTAACCAGACTGAGAAAGATCATTTGCTTGTGCTGTTCAGGACTACCCTTTATATGGCTTTGAATGCCAAACCATTCAGCGATTTTCAAGAGCTTCTGTTGCTGCAGGAGCACAACTTTGGTATGAACTTAACAGAACATTATGCCAATGACAAACAAGCAGTTATCTTTACGAAGTATATTGCAGAAACAATTAGAATTAATGTCAGATCTCGTCTGCACGCCTGATTATTCTTTGGCATTATGACTGACGGCTCAACAGACACTGCCAACATTGAGCAAGAGATAGTCTATGTAAGATACTTGGACAGTGACTGTTACCCAGTATCCCACTTCCTGTGTCTGCAGTCAGTTGAGAAGGCTGATTCTAAACACTTGCCACAGGCACTTAGTTCAGGTAAAGGTTTCTTAATTACCTGGGATGAGAATTTTCTGGATTTATCCTGAATTCCTAATTAAGAAAAATTAAAATGGACAATATTTCATGTACATTTGTGTTTTAATTCAGGTTTACATAGTCATTCCATTATTAATATACATCAGTGAAAACTCAAGCAATTTTCAATTGATTTAAACCAAGAAGAACCATGTATTTACCACTGACAGAATTGGAGCTTAACCTAGCACAACTAACGTAATAGATAATGGAGCAATTGAATTTTCCAAAGTATAAATTTACATTTTTTTTATTTATTTTTTTTTAACAAAAAGTAACTAATATTGGGTACTAATTTTTTGTACTTGCAGCATTGTCTATATATGGCAAGTTTCCTGACTGGCTTGATTCAATTATATGCCTGACAGCTGATAGGGCAGCTGTCAATTTTGGCACAAATAATGGACTTGTCAACAGATTTAAGGCACAAAAACCTTATTTGATAGGGATCCACTGTGTTAGTCACAGATTGGAACTTGCAATTAAGAAGACCATCAAGGACGTCCCTTACCTTGATAATATCCAAACCTTTTTAGAAAACCTATGGAACTTTTATGACAACTCGCCACAAAACTGGGCTGGCCTCAAAGAAGCTGGTAAAGCCAACAACATTGTTGTTAGAAAGCCAACAAACGGGACAGGAACCTGGTGCATGGCCTACAAAGAGCGTGCTCTAGAGTCAGTTTCTCATAACTGGCCAGCATTAGCTGAGCATTTGTATCAAGTAAAACTGCATAACAAAGGGGAACATGGACAGAAAGCTGCAGGATTACACAGTACTTTGACAAGCCTTAAATTCATCCTGTACATGGACATACTCTTGGCAGTTCTGCCTGTTTTGACATCTCTTAGTCTCAAAATGCAAGACAATTCTGCTACTGTGAACACTGTTTCTGACAAACTCACTATTGGGCAATCTGAATCATGTTGAGAGATCCCATAAAATTGTTAAAGAGCTCACAACATGTGAACAAACTGGTAAGTGGTTACTTAGAGGAAAGGTGATTGGTGGTCACCTATTAGTGGTCAGACAAGGGCCAGAGGCTCAAAAGTGCCAAAAAAGAGACAGTTGCTCAATCCGTGGCTCATGAAACTGCCATCTTCATAGGTAAAATTGTCACGTATCTGAATGAGAGATTTGAATAATTTGATAAGGATTTTTTGGTGTCTTTCAAATATTTGAACCAAGCAACTAGCCTAAAAGCAAGGAAGCATTGCCACCTTATGGCTATAATAAACTCCAGACACTACTGGACCACTTTGGTGCTCTGCTAGAAGCTAAGGGTTTCAACATTGCAGCTGATATTTGTCAAGCTGACTTACACGAGACACTGCTCAAAGCCACAAGATTTGCCAAATCAGATGAGTCCCTAGCTAGTAGTGCAAGTGGATTGTGGACCCACATGTTAAGTCAAATCCCTCTTGAGAACAGCAAACCTTTCCCTGGATCAACAGTGTTGGCCTTGGTATGCCTCATGCAGGTGATTTCTGTCTCATCTGCTAAATCAGAACATGGATTTTCTCAGATGGTAGTTATTAAGGATGACTGGCAGTCTAAACTAATAAATGATTCTCTTAATGACTTGATGACAATAAAATCAGCTAAGAAGAAGACGTGTGATCTTGCAAGCACAGTATTACTGTGCAAGTCTGTAGAATCCTGGTGGAAGGACAGTAAGAAAACCAGACGATTTGCGAGTCCACAAGGAATTCACACACATAGAGACAACAGAGATACTGAGTCTACATCAGCTGATGTCTTAGTGCTGGATGACTAAATCTACCAGTTTGATTGATGTGTCATTTTTAATGGATGCAAGGCTTGTTGCCACTTGCTTTGAAATAATGTTTCAGTGCCATAAATAAAATGATTCTGTTTTACATAATAATTGTCTCTACTTGATTTCTTGTTTTCGGTAATGTCTGGTGACAATTTTGAGGTGTCCTGCTAAAATTTCAAATGTCTGGCAAGTTTCACTGTCCAGCAGGACACATGTCCTGCTGAAAATTTAGAATATTTCTACCTCTGTAGTATATAGTTGGATCAAATTTGACAAACTGATAAAATTATAACACTGTTCTTGGTCAATTTTGTCTTTACAAAGATGGTATTCCTTTTGCACTAGAACTCTCATACTCCACTAGAAAAAAAGGGAAAAAGAAAACTGGAAATTCTGGAGTGACTGCTACATCCAAGACCATGCAATGGATGATAACAAAACCCTATCTTGAAAAACAGACCATGTTAATTCATTCATGGCAGGAATGGACAGTTGAGACAGGTTTATTTATGAAAATATATTACAAAGTTATTGAGCCTCCAGTGATCTTGTAAAACACCCCATCTCAAACATTAGTGTCTGAAGCCATGGAAAGTGTGTGCAAATAAACAGGGCATAATGTGGATTTGTATAAAAAAAAATACCTAGTTGGCACCACTCATCACAGAGCAGAATCCAATAGTCAAATTCACAGCAGGAGCCTCTGAAAGAAAAGAAAGTATTGATAAAGGCTTGGCTAGAGTAAAAACTGCACCAAAGTCTGAAGTACAGCCACAAGTGGCAGGCAATATCCCAAGGATGCAGAAAACACAACTTTATGGAAATTATGGGAGACAAACATCTGAAAAGTGGCCCATATGCCTAACTGTAGAATCTTCTCCAAAAGCGTATTGAGATACGAAACAGGAGAAAAGGTGAGGTTGCATATTTGGTGGGAGGTAACACAAAATAACACTTTACAAAAGGGACAAAAAGGAAAAACTCAATTGGATTAAACAAGCAATCCAATTGGTAATGGTAAAGGAAGAAAGATTTCAAGAGAAAGATGGTTGCCAGGAGATAAACAGATGGGAATGGAAACCCCAAAAGGAAGCCATGAGACCAATATAACTATGAAAGGTAGATACTGAGTTGATCCTGGCCAGAATAAGAGCATAAATGAGAAATAGATATCTTGGGAAGAAAGGAAGGATCCAAATACAGCAGAAGATATGTTGGGTGGTATAGTGCAGGAGTGATGTCAATAGCAAATATATTTGACAGACACCATCAGCTGAGCAAAATGAGTAGAAAATACACCTTAATGGATTGGTGAAACAAAGAAAACAAGACTATGGGATCAAATGTAGGTAGAATAAGGGAATGGAGTACACTATTAATGTCCCAGTCCCAAAGTACTGGGTAGCTGACGTATCTGGAAAGAATGGATCAGAAGGGTAAGGACAAGGGAAATAAAAAAAGAAATTGGTACATCACCTTATGATGGGAACATGCAGATAAGCATTTCTTGGTCATTCAAAGACCCAGAGAAGAAAGCCTACTAAAAAGTAAGGTAGGATTCCACGGTGAATTATGAGGCATGAACATATTGACTGAGACAGGCCATATCGATGACTGGCCTCCAGTCCCCAGTCTTTTTTGTCAAATAGGTGAAAGTAAAACCTCTCTGCACTGCATCAAGCAGGTCTGATGGCTTGTTGTGTAAAGACATCTTGTATCATCTCAGATAGGTGCAAACACAACAACAGATCTTAAAGAGGAGAAAAGGAAACAGACACACTGGATAAGAGAGGAAGGTTAAGAAATGGGATGATGAAAACTTTTGACAATAGTCTATAAGCCCAAACATCAAAAATAAAAGGGTTCCACTAATACAAGAAGGCTGTCATGGGAACTAGCAGGTAGTTACCAATACTGTTTTGGCATGCCATGCATCACTGTGAGAAACATCAATCAGTGGCACCATGGGAAGAAAAAAACAGGCAAGTGCTGGGAAGCGGAGAGTCAAGATAAAAAAAAATAATCACTGTCATGCTTAACTCTAACTAGAACAAACTGGACACCAGATGAGAAAGGATGAAATGTTGTTTGACCAAAGAAGCCTCTACTCCAAAGATCCTGGAATGATGTCAAACATGTTAAAACAGCAAATCCAAACCTCCCACTTACTCCTTTTGATTTTGTTTTATTTTACATAATCCTTCAGTATTAATATTCTCTCTCCCTATATATATTCAACAATGCCAAATCTTAAGTAAACACAATGTAATACATCAAGCTACTGGAATTCTGAAGAGAAAATTAGCTATTGGTCAAATACTCCCATAACAAATGTAGGAGCAAAAAAGTATAATGTAGTTATTTGCACTCAGACTCTCAATAGTTCACATGCCACATAATTTTGAGTTTAAAAGTACTATTTCTTATCTGACAGTTTTCACATTGTATTTGCATAATCCCTAGAACCTCCTAAATGAATATCAAATGTTTTTAAAGTAAATGTTTGTATATTATTTTTTATATCATTAACTCTAGATATTATCATTAATATACAGTGCTATGAAATATTTAAAGCTAAGAAATAGAAATGCACCTTTTAAATATTCATAGAATATTTTAGACTTTTGAAACTTTAATTTCACATCTTTATCTTTTCATTTACAGTTTATTTTAAATTTTCCTTTCAAATTCTTTGTCTTTTATTCTTGATGTAGCTATATCAACATGCCCTCAAGTGTTCTATAGTTATTACAGAGTAATGGTTGTGCACAAATTATTTTACTTCTGCTTACACATACAAATGACACCATCTCACTTAGACATTTCCACAAGCCAAACTACAGAATGTTAAATGTATACAATCGTACTTTTAAATATGCATTTGAAAACACAAATAATACATAAATAATGAAAATATAAATCTAAAACCTAAGTGCAACCTAACTGTTTAGCAAAACAATACATATACGGCAAGAAACACTTGCAAAACACTACACATTCCTCAGGAGAACAATGTATTAAGCTTTTTTCTCTCTCATACTCCAGATGCATACACTAATAGAGGTTTGACCAATTTTCCTAGTTCATTATTTATGAATATTGCCTTTTAACCTCAAAATGTGTTTCCTGAAAATCAGAAGCTATTGCTTTGTTTTACTTCAACATGCAGCATCTTATCTCATTATATAATTGTCACTCTTCTACTTCAACTCATGGTTAACAAGAAATCTAACATGACATCCCCCTTGCTCGGATCTATGACCAATGAATGAACCTAAAATTTATGTCTCCCATAACTTTTACATCACTATTCTTATTTGTAGCAATATTAAAAACATCAAAACATTTCATAATTAAACCCTCATCTATAACCCATAGGTTTTACATCATCAAAGCAAAAAGCTGTATTTCATCTCATATATACAGCCAATCCAATCTCTTGCAAACCCACCACTCTTGTTTTTTTGCAAAACATCCTTTACAGTTTACCTTTAATGTATAGAAACCAACAGACCTAAAATTTGTGATAAAAAGCACGCTTACTACAATTTTTTTTTCTTTACATTCATCTAAATTTGCCCATTTCATTTTCAAATTTTAAGGTTTTATTCAACAGTTATTTTTTCAAATATAAATAACTTTAACAAGATAATCAAGGTAAAGCCTTTAGTTCAGGAGTTTGAAAAACCCAACAAAATGTGAAGATAATGCACTAAAATGTTTTGTTATGCTTAAAGTTAAAAGAATTGTAGTAATAAAATCGCTTTCACTAAAAATAAGCCGTTAGGGTTAAAAATCAAAGATACTCAACTTATTATTAACTACTCAACTTTTAAGATAATTAACTCACTTTTCGTTTCGTGACCCTTCTACAAAAATCAGAATCTTGCATCGCTCAATTATTCAAACTTCTTGCCAGTTAATATTACTTATTTAATCTTGTCCCATAAAGTCATATGTTTTAAATAACCTATATGAATATATTCCAATCTTCTTTCAACATACAGCAAAAGCAGTACAATGTAATGCCGACACATCACCTATCTAACTAAAATCATTTTCCGCCATTTTTTTTAAACAGCATATATTTTGTTTTGCACACGTGCTTGTCTAACAGAATCAGTGGCTTATTTTATAACAGCGTAAATCACGGTTTCAACCACGACGACTTGAAAGTGAGGTCATGACTGCTAACACCATCATTCAGTTCTCGGTGCCGAATTACACTAATTTCTGACATTACAGAGAAAAATATGGGTCAAATACAGACTTAAGTAAGAAATGGATGAAGTGCCATATTTCAAAATCATTGAGAAACTGTGGCATCGCTATCAATATTTGAAAGTATTTTCATGGATATAATGCAAAATAAAAAAAAACACGTCTGGCATCGCCAGGTGGGTTAAGGCGTGCGACTCGTAATCTGAGGGTCGCTGGTTTGCATCCCTGTTGTAGAAAATATCTCCAGTGGGATATACTTAGCGTGACAGTAACGTTGGAAGCCTTTTGGACCATTCAGATTAAATTTTTTCTCATCAAAGAACAAAACCTTTGTCCACTTTTCTGCATCCCATGTTTGGTGCTTCTCAGCAAAGTTTAACCGAGTTGTTTCGTGGTGTGGAAGGAGGCGTGGCCTTTGAAGCCGTTCACGGTTTTTAAAGCCTTTCTCTCATAGATGCCGTCTTATTGTTCTTGAGCTGCATTCTGCATCCATAAGGGCATTAATTTGGTTCCACGATCGACTGGTGTCTTACCTGATAACCCGTCGAATCCTCCTGCTCAACTCCGGCGAAATTTTCTTGAGTAGACCACGAGAAATTCTCGTTCCGTATTCCTCAGGATCTTTTAAGAAATTTGCAACAGCAGTTTTACTTCGCCCAATCTCACCAGCGATGGCAGGTTGAGAGAGACCTGGCTTTTGCAGCTCGACAATTTTGTCACATTTAAACTCTGTCAACGTTTTAGCTTTTGCCATGTTTTTACCCAATGTAACACAGGAGATGTCAGTGTGAGATGTTGACAACGCTCATGCTTGAACACAAAGGACTAAATTTCGTTACGTGTTTACCGATTAATGCTTCGTTTCAGTATGGTCTTAAGTTTTAACCAGCTAGTATTTAGACTAATTTCATAGTGTTCACATTTTCTTTATTAAATGCTAAAAAAAGTTTTTTATTTTTATTTTCCCTTTTCTTATTTTCATCTTTCGAAGCTTTACTAAAATATGTGGTTGAGTCTAACAACGCAAAATGCATATTTTTTCTTTATGTTAATTGGCCTTAAGATTTTGGCCAACAGTGTATATAATTTTCTTTACAAGTGGGTTCTCTCGTCATCACGGATTATTAATCCCACTATTCGTTGGTAAAAAAGTAGCCCAAGAGTTGGCGGTGGGTGGTGATGACTAGCTGCCTTCCCTCTAGTCTTACACTGCTAAATTAGGGACGGCTAGCACAGATAGCCCTCGAGTAGCTTTGTGCGAAATTTCAAAAAACAACAACAACAAAAAACTAAATATAGTGTAATAAACGATATTTAGCCGTAACAAGTATTAATGGCAAGTCAAGTGACATGACATGATAACTGTATCTATGAGCGATTACTGTCTTTAAATACTGTTTTTGTTTTAATTCCGCGCAAATAGCCCTTGAAGAGCTAGTTATCACCACCCACCGCCAACTCTTGGGCTACTCTTTTACCAACGAAACCAACGAATAGTGGGATTGACCGTCACATTATATCGCCCCCACGGCTGAAAGGGCAAGCATGTTTGGAGCGACGGGGATTCGAACCCGCGACCTTCAGATTACGAGTCGAATTTTTAAATACACATCCTTGTATCATATAACTTGCCATTGTAGATTACAAATCGAACGTTTGTGTGTTCAGCCGCCTTAAAAGATGTAGACATAAAAAAAAGAACATATTGCTTAATGATTGGCTTTTTCATAAGTTTTTACACGCTTAAATCGGTTTAATTGCATTTTTAAAACACTGTAAATCTATATATGATATAGGCCGGTTTCATTTACCAATTTTACATAAATATGAACACAACAGTTATTGATGACATCTAAGTCACCTTGATAGCAGCTGACTCAGGTCCACTTTTAAGACGCAACATGCACAGAAAAGTTATTCTACTGACATAATAGGTTTTTCACAAATCGAGTTGATGTATATAAACATTACCAACGGTAAGTCTATTAACTCATATTTGTGGTAAAAACCCATTCCGTCGCGTCGTAGTTGGCAGTGGGTGGTAATGATTAGCTGCCTACCCTCTTGTCTTTCATTGCTATGTTAGAGATAGCTAGCGAAGATTGCCCTTGTGTAGCTTTGAGTAAAATTTAAAACAGTCAACCAATCATGGATACAAAGAGGGGGTCCTTCCTTTCCTAGCCTGTTTGTTAGTGTAACGGATTTACTAATGGATATTCACTTTAATATCGATCTTTGTTTTAGTTAGATATATGTTTAGAAATACAAGTAATTTATATTGTTAAATATGTATTGCAAAATTCCTGCAGATTCCCTAAATTTGTAATTCTCGAGTGTAAGAACCAACAATGTACTTTCTGTGTATGTAATATACTAGTGATTTGCCAGTATTGTTGTCAAATGAGCTTTCGACAAACTCGTCAAAAGCTTGTAAGTCGACGCTGTACGGTCTAAAAAAAGAAGAAACCATTTATATTGTTGATTTGCTGCAGTTTGTATAATATAATTCTCGGAAGCTATAACTGTGATAAACACTTATCAGTCAGGAAACGTTTATAGATTTCGAACATTATAAACCATTTAACTTCATAGAATTAACATTGGACATTAGTATTTCTAGAAGGACATTAAATATCGTCGTCGGTGAAAAGTCAGCTTGTAAACCGTGTGAGACTAACCACGAATAGTGAGATAGCTAGCTACCCGTTAAGTTAATTGTACTGATATCAACTCGAAACTACTTCGCTCATCGTGAACCATCGATAAAATATTCAATTTCAGTTCAGATAGAAAGTTCACTGTTATTTGTAAGTTTGCAAAACATTTATATATAAATCACTTTTTGTAATAACTATTTATAATAATCGTCATCATAAACTGTATATTGAAATATATTTGTGTTACGAAAAAACTGTGTGTATCAATCTTGTTGGCAAATATCATGAATTTGATACATATTGACATTCAATTAACTTATTAATTAAAATTAAAATTTCCGGCTGTTTGAAATCGTAATATGTAACATAATAATAAAGTCCGAAATAATAAATACAACTTGGTGTTGTCTACTGAATGGCATCACAAACAAAAATCTATAAAAAAAGTCACTCTTTGGATATTCAAGATTCAGACAACCATTTCTATATCACGGAACAAAATTATAAAAGTTCTCTCCTTACTGTTAGAAATACATCTTTCACTAGGATTGTACGTGAGGGTTTGATTTATATCTTTATTGATGTACATTGTAAATATTTTTTGTAGTTAGGCACAAAGCTTTTTAAAAAATCCTTTATTAGATTATTTTACATGATTAATAAAAAAAAGAATAAAATTAAACTGAAATTACTTCCCATTTTAGGGTATGTTTTCTGTGCTGTGGAAGGTCTCAGTATAACTACATACAGCCCAGCAAGGCCAGGTGGGTTAAGGCGTTCGACTCGCAATCTGGGGGTCGCGGGTTCGAATCCCCGTCGCACCAAACATGTTCGCCCTTTCAGTCGTGGGGGCGTTATAATGTGACGGTTAATTTCATTATTGGTAGAAGAATAGTCCAAGAGTTGGAAGTGGGTGGTGATAACTAGCTGCCTTCCCAGTCTTACACTGCTACATTAGGGACGGCTGGCGCAGATAGCACTCGTGTAGCTTTGCGCGAAATTAGAAAACAAATAAACAATCTAGCGTAATACCTTTAACTCCTATATTGTACAACTTAGCTATCAATTTAGGGTGCAACACCGTTTCAAAAGTTTTTGCCAGATCCAGGAATATGGCCGCCGACTTCCTACTTCTGTCCAGCTGGTCAGTAATGTATGTAGTTACTTCCGATATCGTATTTTGAATACCTAAATCCTTCAAAATCCAAATTAATTATCTCATAATATTCTATTATTTTCCAAATATTTTACTAAATTTTTAAAATAATTTTCTTTAAGACTTTAGCGAGATTTGACATTATTGAAATTGACCTGTAGTTAAGCTCCCCAGTGGCAAAGTGGTATGTATGTAGGCTTATACTGCAAGAAACCAGGTTTCAATTTTTTCTTCTAATCGAAAGCATAAACCATTAATTGTCCACAGCTGTATATATTGGTGTTTCGAGTTAGAAGCAGACTGTGTTAGTTGTTGAATGGTTTTCATCACATGTAAATTCACAACACTTACCAAGTTATTTATATTAATATTTACATAATTTTTGTATAACAACCATTTAACATGGTTACAGCGTGTTAACAGCGTGTTCCATGTTTCTGTCTTAAGAAATTGGTTCAGTCGCGAGTAATTAATTACTTTAATTTTTACAATAGTGGTATTGTGGAGGTACGTACAATGGAAGCCTTGATATCCATATGTACGTATGTAGAATAGTGATCCGCAATATTAGTTTTAAGTACGATAGTTTTTTGCCGGACTATTCATGAAAATATGGCCGATACACGATTTCAGGTTATCACGAGCTCTTGTAGCAGTTTCTATACATGAGACAAATTTATTTTTTATCAACATATTTAAGTAATTATTCTGCACCACTTCAAGGCCATTTTAACACTGTCGTAAATTTTATGTTAGCATCTCCTATAATTATATGTTTTAAATTCGTATACTTATTTATTAGTTCATAAAGCTTTTTGACAAATATACTTACTATTCCGTTTGAGTTATGTTAGAGTGCTATTGTTTTTACAGTTAGCAAATTATATTTTTTTATATTTGGATTTGTGAATTTAAACTGTATTTAATATAAATCATTATTCCATTACTTTGGTTAAAATTTAATAAAGTTCATGCAATATACCCTGGGATATTATTCGTTTGTTTAACTTGTTCAATATAAGCCTAAAAACAACAAATTTTAAAGATAAAAATATTTCAGTCTCACTAATACAAGATTCTGGCTTTTCAAACAGCAACTGACGTACGCGACCTGTATCTCCTGCTCACATTTCTCAAATCTCCGCAGCGGTTAATAAACCTTCCAACGAAGCTCAACTTCTTTCGTTCATTTCTCCTTTTCCTTTTCGGCTTTTCCTGTCTAACAGTAATTCCTCTAATCAGTTTATAAAATTTCATATCTCGATTACGGTAAATCAAGATAACTTCAAATTCGATACTCTTTAACTTTCAGCCAAGCAGTTGGGTGAAGAGAAACGGACGTTTCTGACTGCCTCTGGTTATATTTCATAAAATTTAACCTAAATTACTGCCACGCAATAATGTTGTTGTTAAAACATTGAATGATTGCTGTTAGTGAATAAACCCTTGTCCCTGTTATTTTCTTTTAGCTGGTTACATAGGCGTGCTACGATTGAAGGTGGACGTGAATGTTTGTAATATTTCATACAGTTAAACATTGAAATGTCACTTGGTCCTAAAGGGGTCATCATTATACATTAGTTGCCGGAAAGTTGCAACTTATAATGAAACGATGTATAATTTGGAATTCCACCCTTAAGAATAATGGGAAATGGAGGAATAGGTACAGTAAGAGCGTAAACTTTGTTTATTCGACGCAATGAGAAGCAATGTCTCTTATAAGAAACTATGAAATATGGTATTTCGGTGTTTTTTTTTAATAAAAGAGTCCAGGGTTCTCTGTTTTTTTACTTGCAGTTTTGCGTTTAACATTTCGCAGTAGCATGATAAAGAATCTCTAGCAGTCTGTATCACCTTTACAAATCGATCGAAAAGGGTGTTATGTTTTGTAAATAATATTGATTGCAGTTTCAACATGTTCAAACACATCTCTTATCACTGGGACTGAAAAGTCTCTCCGTCGAAGAGAATGTTCATAATTATCATTCATAGTTTCTTCTTCAAAAGCACATTTACCTAATTCAAAAAGATCTTCATTGTTTTCAGGTATAACATGTGACTCCAACAGCTATTCGATTTCATTTTCCCCTACTCCTTTGGCCACTTGCACTACTTCACGTATGTGTGATATGTCACAAAATCCTTCAGATAAATGCACTGTTAGTTTGTCGTTGCCACTAGTTTCACAGATAAGTTCGTGGAATGTCTTTCTCAAATACTAGCTCTTGAAGCATGCAGTAACACCCTTGTTTGTTATCTGTATAAGTGATATTGTCTTCGATGGCTTAAATACAAATTTTATATTTGGAAACAGCTGTCATCAGCTCTATCATTATTTAACACGAGAAGAATCTTGAAAGTAAGATTATTTTCCTCACAGCACGTTTCCATTTCAGACAAAAAATGACCCACCAAACACTCACAGAGAGTCTGTTTCGTTAACAGGCCAAACAATAGGATTTTCGTATCATAGGAAGCCAGGAGTTCATAATACTTTTCGATGCTCGTGAATTTTCACTTTTGTGCACAAGCAACGACTTTAATTTCTTGTCATCATTAGCATTGTCTCCTACAAGAAGAGTTAGTCGATCCTTGGAGGTCTTGAAGACATGTGCAGTGTTTTCGTTAACAGTAGTGTGTGTCCTAAAAGGCATGCGTTTCCAACACAGCCTGGTTTCATCAACATTAAATACCTGTTTACGATCATATAAACTCTCTCAATTATTTTTTAAGTTGCTATGAAACATATTCCCAGCATCTACGTCGGCAGTGGCTCACTCTTTCTGAATTTTTATGTTCTTAAAAATATATCATGCCTGAAATCTGTAAAACCTTCCACAAGTAGTGATGAATGGTTTTTCTATAGCTGCTACTTCTCCAAACTTCTTTTACAAGTCATTATACAAGCTTAGTACCTTCTCCCGAATGAGAGCTTATCTGATTGGCGTGTTCTTATTGTAAAGATCTTCAATCCATAACGAAACCACTCCGTGATTTATATGATAATACTTTTTTTTTTCTAATTTTAGTCTCCAAATTATTTAAAGCATGTTTTGCTTTATTTTCTATTTCATTACTAGTCTTCAATATTGTAAATACACTTGTTGAAGGAAGTTTCTGATGGTGCTCTATATCAAATGCACATTCACTTTTTTTAATGACATAACAATAAATGTAATATATAATCTTAGCTAATAATCCTTATTTTAATAGTTTATAAGTCTAAGTTCTTACTTTTATAAGACAATATTATAAAAATTTCTAAATGTCCTCTAATATTACACACGTTGCACACTTTCTATTGGTTTATCCTCTTCTATATTTTACCCACTAGCTCTCCAATAAGTACAGAATAAAACTTAACTCACTTCATATAAAGTTACCATTGCTCATACAAACTAGAATTTCTATAGCCTTCAATTGCGGCTTGATTACAGTGCTATAAGATAGAAAATCGGACCTCTTGTCACACCCACCTGTAAATTTGTACTTTACTATCTTTCTGGATTTTATAACAGTTCTCTCTTACGTTTAATTATACATTACTTAAAACCAATACAAACTGGAGATTTTCATCTACTAAATGACTTGTTGTATAATAAATACTGTTTTCTGAACAGGTAAGCATTAACTTTACTTATACTGTTCATTCCCATGAAAAAGTTGACAACTACCTGGGTTGAATTTGTAACGGCTCTTGACGCAAAGTTAATAAACCAGACGATTTTTAAGAGTTAGGAAAAATTGCCTGTGTTTTGCATGTTATTAGTCTATATTCTTTGGTGCATTATTGAATTAAATAAAAATGTTTTGTACATTACTACTATTATTATAAAAAAGTAGGGTTAGGTGTAATCAACAACCAAAAATATGTTGTTTTTATCGTTTTTTTTTTGTGTGTGAAAGACATGCAATATTAGCAGAAATATTGCCAAATATCGCGAATATACTGGAAGTTGGAAGTAATAAAGCTACAAAGACTTTAAACGGACATATACATTCGCGTGGTCAGTCAAGTTCACTGAGTCCGTATCGAGAGAGTTAAGCTGAACCGAGTTAAAAACTATGAACGATGTGTGTGGGTGGGTGGGAGTTATGTTGTGATCCTTAAAAAGTCAACAACTTAAGAGAGAAACAACGTTTACCTTTCACAGCACAAATATATTGTACTGAGTTGATTGCATAGTACAAGGTGTCCCAAAAACATGCATACACACTTTGAATTATTATAACTTACTCAAACTTTCTTTTTTACAAGTGCAACTGATTTAAAGTAATGGCAGAAGCAAGACTAAGCTTTTAGAAAAGGGAATCTATCTTAAAGTGCCACTGGAAGTGCGAGAACACAGCTGAAGTGCAAAGACGATTTAGGAAGGAGTGAAGGAGTTTCAAACAGATCCACCAACGCGACTCATCATAACTCGCATCAGAGATAAGTTTGAAACAAATAGAACTGTTCAAGACGTCCATAAAGGGCGTTCTGGAAGACCACAGTCGTCCACTAGTTCCACACGAGAAGCAGAGCTGTTGGAAAATCTCCATCGATCTCCAAGAAAATTTATTTGGTAAACAGCCCGTGAGACAGAAATCCCAAAATCAAGTGTCCATCACATGTTGAAGTGCGTTCATTGTAAAAGATTTATTCCGGCATTAGTCCACGCCCTCATTATAGATGGTCTTGACTGGAAAGTTGAATGTTGTGAGTGCTATCTGGCAAAAGCTGTAGAGGATGCACAGTTTCCAAACAAGATTGTCTGCAGCGATGAGGCCAAATTTAAGTTAAATGGCTCAGTTAATCGCCAAAATTGTACCAAGTGGGCACCTCAGAACCCACATGTTACGAATGAACATCACTTAAACTTACCAGGGGTTACAGTGTGGTGTGGATTATTAGTGTTGGGCTAATTGGACCATTCTTTTTCGAAAACACAGTCACTGGTCTCATTTATCTGAACTTGCTGCAAGAATCAGTCGTGCTACGCATTCGAGAGCAATTTAGAGATGAAGAATTTTATTTCCAGCAAGATGGAGCACCTCCCAACTACTATCATAATGTGAGGGCCTATCTTGACGAAAATTTGCCGAACAGATGGATTGAGCAAGGAGGTAGCACTGAATTTCCCCCACGTTCACTAGACCTCACACCTCTGAACTTTTTTTTTTAGGCCCGGCATGGCCAAGCGTGTTAAGGCGTGCGACTCGTAATCCGAGGGTCACGGGTTCGCATCGCCGTCGCGCCAAAACATGCTCGCCCTCTCAGCCGTGGGGGCGTTATAATGTTACGGTCAATCCCACTATTCGTTGGTAAAAGAGTAGCCCAAGAGTTGGCGGTGGGTGGTGATGACTAGCTGCCTTTCCTCTAGTCTTACACTGCTAAATTATGGACGGCTAGCACAGATAGCCCTCGACTAGCTTTGTGCGAAATTCAAAAACAAACAAACAAACAAACTGAACGTTTTTTTATGGGGATACGTCAAAGATAAGGTTTATTGCACAAAACCTGCAACAATCAATGAGCTGAGAGCAGCAATTAAAATAAAATGCACCCAAATACCAAATAAAATGATTCGTGAAGTTTGCAATTCCATCTGTCTGCGTTATCAGCAGTGCCTGGATCAGAACAGTCATCAGTTCGAACACTTTCTACTCTTGTTTTCTTAAACTTGGATTAAAAAAAAAACACACCTAGATATATCTTAATAAGCATTGTATTTATAATCATTCAAAGTGTGTATACATTTTTTGTGGACACCCTGTATTTCACATAGTCCTGATAAAATATTAAGATACTACAACAACTCAAGTTGTAGGTTATGGACAAATTCTGACTCCAGTTTTGAAATCAGCACCTTCAAATTAACTACAATCAATTAGGCGTCAAGTGGCACAACAGTATGTCTAAGGACCTCTACTGCTAGAAATGGGGTTTTGATACCAGTGGTGGGCAAAGCACTTCAATTTTTTCAGTAGTAAATATTTTGTTATCCAATGATATATTTGCTGTGGCTGCAACGGATATCAAATCTCAATTCTGACCGCATACACAGAAGATTTTTTATAAACTTTTATATATAAATTTGTCGATTAGAAAGGACAGGCTCCCTCATTTAAAACAACAACAAACAAACTGGTTGCGCCTCTTAAATAAAGTCCCATACTTGTATAAGAAAGTTTTACAATGCGTTAGAGACTGGAATTTTGTTATCAAGATGTTCCAGGCCTTCTTCAGTAAAAGAACAAGTAAAAAATTCTTTTTAATTTCAATTATGGTTCAGGTTCCAATAATTAAGGTTATTTTCAAATTTTTAATAGCTGTCATTAAATATATTTATTTACAGTTAACGTGAACATAAAACTCTTTAACAAGTTTAAGCTAAAATTCATGTTTACATATTGCAGCTAAAAAAATCCTTTTAGTCTTGATGATAGTTTTTCAATTTTTCCTATTGCTTTTAAATAAATTAAGAAAATATAATTTTTTTAAGTGGATTTTTCGTTTTTATGAGCTCGGTGTTGTAAGATATAAACGTTTTGTTTGTTATCAGCTGGCATATCTGTGTGTTTGTCATTCGAAAGCAATCTCACCGAAATTGCACTGTAGGGAAAGTATAATACATGTAAATTTAAAACATGGCTTTCCAGCCACCAAGTACAAGACAAGGTAATACTGAAATTGAGATATTTTAATTTCTTACATCTAATTGATTTTTGACGACAGATATCGTGGTGCTACTCTGTTAATGGCATACAGTTACAGGAATGTAATAATATTCGAAGGGCTAACATTTTTACCACTAAGCTTTTCGAGTCATAATGAAAATTGCGATATTAACCATTTGCTTTGATATGTAAATCATTAAAATTTAAAGTATAAAACACATATGAAAAAGCCTGCTTGTTAGTAGTACAACGCATGAAACTGTTAATGATATCTTGATGAAGTAGAAGATATGGATTTGGTATAGTTATTTAGAATGAGATTTACAATAACTTTGGCAAAGCGCATCATTAAAGATAAGCAGAAAAATCTTGTCAGTAGTACCATGAGTTGGGAAAAGACTTGGGAATTATGTTATCGAGTCAGTGGATGAGAGAGTGCATTAGACTAATTAATGAACGTTTGTTACTACTAATGCTAGTAATCTCGCATTTGTGTCACAGGCTTACTTACACTCTGCATCTGCTTGTATTTATAACGCACAAAAGAGAAATTTAGAAATACTTGTTTTCTAATGACAACAGCATTTGCATGATGAGAAGAACTTAGAAGCTTTAAGTAAGATGACATTAACAGTATTACTTAAGTGTAGTACTGCATACACAATGTACAACTCATTTAGAGTTATGCAACAAAATTTGTCATAACTATCACTTTTAAAATGATTAACTTTCAACACTTGTTATAAAACTAAATAATAACTCTTAAACTAAATAGTTTTGTATGTCTAACAGATAACTTTGTGTATACTTAACGAAGACTCCATAACTATGTAAACCTTTTATCTTATTTCTAGTAGTTGTAGGGTCATATCTGTTAGTGACTACTGCCTGAACACTTACCAATAACTTATTTTTGCTACTATGCACTATTTTATATCAAGCACTTTCATTCCTCTCCTTTACACTAACTCTATAATTCTAAAATTATCCCAATTATGTAATTCTTATGTTTCTTCCAGAGTTTCTGCTTTTAATGTACTACTTTAATAGTATAGTTTTCTCCAAAGCTAACTTGTTCTCAAAGAAACAGTTGAGCTCTGCAAGTGTAACATGCTCTTGTCTTGCCAAGTCTTCTGAAAGTCACAACCAAGTTCAAAGGTTTTTGAACACAATCCATTCTTGGCATCTGTTACCCCTGTAAATTCCATTTTGAACTACCTTTAATCATACTGAAATTGATTAATTTTTATTCTCCACGTTTAGTCTGCTCACCCAGTAATTGTGCATTTAACTAAAATGAAGCTATTTCACAGCTATTTAACATTAAAATCCCTTGTTAAATAACACTTATTTGTTACTTGTATATCATGTCTCTATCTACATGTAATTAATTCAAAACTTAGATATGTATTAAATTTACAACTAGCAAATAATATAAACATTAATTTTGAGCTAAAAATTATAATTATGATGATTATTTTAAGCTAATATTAATTTATTCCCACTTTGTTTCTAAAGTGATAATCTTCTGGCAATGTGTCTGAGAACTTTTAATGCTAAAAAAGGATTTCATTACATAAGGTAGGCACAGAACAGATAGTCCACTGTGTACCTTTGCATTTAACAACAAAGGTGATCAAAAGAGGCATTTGTTTCATCCAGCTTATATCATTTTCTACTGTTAGATTACTATTAATTATGCAAAAACACTTCTGCCTACATCAGGTACCCCAGTGAGTTAATGGTATGTTTTCAGACTTGTAACACTAAACTATGGAGTTGGGTTTCCTATAGTAAACAGAGAGTAGATAGCTTTTTAAGTTTTGCACTAAAAATGGCTATATCCATCCATGATATCCAAAATATTTTTCTTTTCCTAAAAATTTGCACTAGATGAAAACATTTAAATTTCTCATTAATGTAACATTAAATGTTTTAACACATGCATATACAAATTGTTAATGGATTAGTTATGAATTCTACAATGTATGAAAGTAGATTAAGAATGTAATAAAACTCCAGTACATATATTTAAAGTTCTTAATTGATCTAGAACAGCAAAACAGGAAGATTTTGGAAGAACTCCAAATGCAGAAAAAACAGCTTTTACTTAAACAGGTTCAGCCAAGTACACTGTAAGTTAAACTTTGAAATCAAGTTATGTTAGTTTTTCATGCTAAAGAAAAAACCTAAAATACAAAAGTAGTGTTTTTTTCAAAATAACTATCAGTTTGAAGTTGCATTCAGTCTAGTGCCAATGATTGTTGTATAGCTTTACTTAAGTGTCGGAAAAATTGCAGTTTATAGTACAATAAGGTACACAGAAGGACTGCTGTCTTTCAACTATTCCTACACAATAGAATAAAATTATACTACTGTATAAACTAACTCATTCATTATTTATTTATCTCAAGCTTTCAAATATATTTATTTTTCTTCTCACTTGAGAAAAATTTATGAATGGGTTTGAAAATGTGCTGTCAATAGATATGTAATGTGAAAGTTTCTGGAGAATAATTTTATTTAATTATTCCCACATTGAAAATTATCTACAAGGTATTTTCTATTCTTTATTCAATATTACCTTAATTAACAGTGTTAGTTAGAATGTTAAATGCATCCATGTACTTTCAATAATTAAGTAAGATAATATTTGGTGTTGACATAAATACATAATATGATATTAAAATCTTCTTACTATAATTCTGACAAATAAAATTGTTACACCATCACAATCCCATTCACGTTGTCACTGTTATTGTCAACAAATTTGTTAATATAAACAGTATCAAGTACTACTTTATCATATTCCTGCCATTCTGAATAACTATGGTATTAGACATTAGACCTTCTTCAGCAGCATATATAGTGTGGTTGATGTATTGTAGTAGTCTGTTATTTACCTTCAATCTGATATTTTTATTAGCTGTTACAAAGCTTGAATGAATTGATACTTCCATTGCATTGTATTATATATAATTGTACAAAGTAGAAGAGTATGTTGTTTTCTTTCTTTCATTTCTTACTGTTTTGTTTGTGTCTGAGAAATTCTATTTTTCAGGCCTGGGTCCTTAACCCCAGCAGTTGGCATTGCTACTGTAAGTAAATATACTATTTACTATATAATATTTATCAGTAGTTGTCATATCTCTGACACCTTAGTAATAACTTTCATTGACTTCTCCATAAATTAGTATATGGGTATAAAATATAATTTAGCAAAGTAATATTTCACAGTCATGAGAACATCCATGAGTGAGTTTCCTGAAATAGTCCATGTTTATTTGTTTTCAGAAATACATAGTATTTGTGAACTTCTTATTAACAATTTGGAACATATCTAGTGCCTTAGAAGTTAGAGATTTTGAAGAATTAGAAGAATGCATAATTATGGTATTCCAACTAAACCAGTATTCATATCTATTATTGAAAGTGCAATTTGCTCAGTCCAAAGCTCATTACATCAACTGAGGAACAACACATAATTGGTTGGAACATAATTTATATAACCCACTTGTTACAACAACATTTGTTATGGTTTGAACACCTTTCTGAAACTGCCCATTTTTCTCATTATAACGGTTGTTATTACAACAAATTGCAAATATAAACAGTATTTTAACCCATACTGTGTTTCAACTGTGGATCAAGTGAAATCATTATCACGAATGGATATTGGTTCACCTTGAGTGTATTATTATGCAGTCTTCTAATTCTTAAATCTCTATGATTATAGACAGTGATTACAGTATTACAAAATGTAATATTGGCCCAATACCAATAATACTAAGTAATTATAATCATGATTTGCCACCTTTAAAAGGTGTTTACACCATAACAGTTGTTGTAGTATAAAACCTAATCACATTAGCAATTACTATTTTCATTCAAAATAAAATTCTCATAAAATTTTGTCTTTAAATAAAGACTAATTTTTGTAGTACTGAGCTAACTAGAGCACAAGGTTTCACTTAATAGTTTTTTTAAGTTGTGTTTAAATTGAATTGTACAGTGCATGACTTTACAAAAAACTTGAATTTTTCAGACAACCCAGTCCTCAGTTGATGCACATGCTTTATCCACATCTCAGAGGACAGCACTTCAGGTGAGTAATGAAAAACAATGTTTTCATGTAGTCATGTAGTTTTAACACTCCATTTATATAAAGATGATCTCACTTCTTAATTGATATTATACATGCTCTACAGAACTCACTTCCTTATGATGGTGTTCAGTACAGTGTACCAGCTTTTTACTTGTGTAGAAATCAATATTGTTATAACTCTTGTCTCTGAGCAAAGAATCATGTATTTTTGTAATATGTCTTACACATTGTTGCATATAAAAGGCATCTGTTAGGATTTTATTGTAAAATATCTGTGTTTCATATGACATTATATAGTTCTTATTTTTCTGTTTTAAAGATAAAAGTAAGGCTTCAGGTCCTCTATTAGAGCCATCATCAACTAAATATTTGTTCATAGGTACGAAAGAAGTTGAAAGCTTGCTATGTAATAGTAAACATTGAAATCAAAACCCAATTTGATTGTTATTTGTCATCAGTTTTTATGTGTTATACATTTTAAATAGAATATAACACACAACTTAGGGAATGTTCAACACATTTTATATCTATAAAGTTTATTTTGACATAATAAAATAATATATTGTATAATTTTGGAGCTCCTTTTTATCGCTACTTCTCTAGCATGCTCATGCCAACTCTGTAGGTTGGTTTATAACCCAAGAATCATCGTTTGGAAACCTGATCTTGCCGGTCCTGCCAAGGTTTGATAAACAACAATGATACTATGAATCATAATTTAGAAACCTAACTTTGCCTGTCCTGCCAAAGTTTGACAACCAAAAGCAAGAGTGAAAAATTCAATAGATTTTGATGAAAAAGATTTCTTCTAAGTAATGTATTCTTTACTACCAAAGCAACAATTAAAGATCAGACTTATTTTGTAACTTATAAATGTTCCATTTTCTTTAGAGCAAAGTTTAAGTTCTATTCATTTCATTACATTTTCACAGTGGTAGTGGTGTAGTCTATAAACTTTCATATAATTCTGTAATTTCAAGCTTAAGTTTGAAAGAGTTGTATGTAAACTTGAAGTTAATATATCTTTTTTCTAATAAAGGTTTTTAAAGTGCTTTGTAAATTAAATGTTAAAAATAAATTTAACCATACCTGTTCATATGATAATAAAGTTATAGAAAATATTGTTTCACATATTTCAGAGATTCTCTATTATTTAATTTTTGTAAAAATATTGAATTATCAATATATGGTAATATTAGTATTCAGTTTATATTTATTCATTGCTTACCTCTAAATATGAGAGAGATTTTTTGTTAGTTCAACCCCTTGAGGTGAATTCCTGTACATGGTCAGGGAACCTCTTAGAGAAGGTTCTGTAATTTCAGTTTACTTCCTCTGGGATCGAAACATCAACCCGCATGTTTGCCACATATGGTGACCCATGAAGGGGAGGAGAGGATCCTGGTTGCTGAGGGGTCTAACCCTAGCACACCATTTTGACCTTGAATTCCTGTAGATGGCAGCCTTGGGGAAGCCCTCTCCAGGGTCATATGGCTGGTTCAATTGGGCTAAGGCCAACCAAGTACCAGTGTTGGATGTTCTCAACAGATGTGGACATTGTGCTTGATGCTGGTGTTTAAAAATAGTGCTCAATAAATCCTGGCATTGCTGCAATGTTCTTGGTTGGTGGGTGGGGACAGTGGGCACTGAAATGTTCTTATTTTATTATGAATACCCCTATTCATTGAACAAAATAATAAAAATGAAAAAAATAGATGATCAGAAAATGATACTCTCAGTGAAAGCTTTTCTTGTGCATCTAACATTTCTGCTTCATCCCCCACCTTCTTAGTTATCAAGACTCAAATAGAGCGATCACCTCTTTCCTTTCGGGCTGATCGTCTATATGACTATAATCGCCCCTTTATACTGATGGAACTCAAGCTGCCTCTTCATTGGTCTGGCAGTAAATCAGTCTGAACTGTTGATATTCACTACAAGATGTAGTGTCATCTCTCTTCTTGCATCTCTTGCTGTTATTGTGGTTGTTTTTAACTGGATCTGGCAGGAGAATACTTTTCCTGATGCTTGGTGCTGGGCTATTGTCCTCCCTTTTTCCAAGCCCAGGAAGGATCCCATGATTTTTTCATACTGCTGTTCAGTTGCTAGATGAGGTGTCTCTGTAAGATCTTAAAAAGGATGGTTAATGCCTGTCTTGTTTTGTTCCTCGAACCAAACAACCTCCTTTCACCCACCCAGTGTGGGTTTTGATGACAGAACTACACTGTGTATCACATGATTTGACTTGAAACATCAATCAGGGATGCCTTTTTCAAGAGACATATTTTTTTCTGTTGGAACTTGGAATTCCCAAGTGCTGTATTTTAAGTGTCAAACCTTTCATTATAAAAATTAATGCCATCACTGGACAACTCCCCCCTTATAGTTACAGATGGACTCTATGTTGATAATTTCCACATCTTATGTCAGTTGTCAAGCATGAGGTTTATTGAGTGGCAGCTACAGACTGTCCTCAATCATTTACTGAAGTGGGCTACAGAAGGTGGTTTTACTTTTTCTTGCTTTAAAACTGTTTACATAAAATTCGCCACCAACGAAGTATTTACTCCAATCCTGAGCTCTGTGCTGGAGAAGTTGTACTTTCCATGGTCCCTGAGGCAAAGTTCTTGTGGCTTATATTTGAGAATAAGCTGAAATCTCATCTGTAAATCAGTAATTTCCAACATATGACATTAGTGGAGCAGATATGTAAAATAACTGTGCACTTTGTGATATAAACATGAAATTAGACAGGATACCAGATAAATACTTATTAAACAGTTTTGGTGAGACAGAGAAGCTGAAATACCCATATTATAGACACTATCTTGAATTTCAAAATGGCCATCATCAGCAACTATTATATCCAAGACCTCATTTCAAAGGTACATAGAACAGTGAATTATGTAATTATACCCACATATCTGCAGACACTTATGTGTTAATCATCTGGAAATAGAAAATAATAATTAACACTTTTATTAAATTATTAGTTACCTATGGTCAAAATCAGTTAAACGTGGTGGATCTAGATTTTGAGTGGTGTGGATCCTTTAAGCACCACCAATGAAGTCAGTGTGAAATCATCACATTACATGTGGCTTTTACTGTGGTTGCCACAAATATGGTAACAGTTGAACTATACATTTTCCTTACCACATATTTAATCATACACAAGCTACAAGATCTCCAGCACTAAGCTTGGAAAGTAAATGAGTGTCTTGTTTATGAAGAGTAGACTGGCAAACATGTGTATCCATACAAAAATTGAAGGGAGTTGAATGTATGAATTTTGTCTCAGAAGAAACAATGTTTCATTGGCTGATTTATTTTATGATAGCTCACTTTCATAGGTATATTTTTTACACTACTTCTTGTTAGCAGCATCCCTCCTTTCACTCTATATTTTTGCTTCTGTGCTTTACAGAGTCATCATTTACTGTAAATCAGCCTACAGAACTAAACTACTCTAACACTCATCTGTATGAGTTTAATATTGCTATACTGACAAGCAAACAACCTAAGTGACTAAATTTAATAAGGGTTTGGACTGACATTCAATAACCAGCCCCATCATTCCTTATACATGTTGAGTAGATTACCATAGTAGTAGATCATTTGGAGTGTCTTTTTGGCAGATCATACACTTGTAATTTGTAGTATATGGTAGAGACTGTTGTGTTGGGATAGGTTGATGTCTTTGTACTAACATATGCTTCTCACATGTCAACTGTTCTAGCCACTACTTTCTAAAACTACCACTATTATAAACTTAAGAACTCCTCTACTACTGCAAACATGTGAATTGAGCTTTGTCATGTATTCAGAGCATTTGTTAGATCAAACTTATGTTAGTATTAATAGTAATACTAACAGCATATTAAGTACTATCTTAACTTACAATTTACACTTAAAATTACAATCAATATAACTATCAGATATAGTTAAGAATAGTCTGGCTACTAAATATTCTCAGTTGATAAACTCTGGGTTAAAGTGTACTTTCAGGAAGGCGAGTACACAAGGTGTACAATTTATTTATAAGACATGCAAGTTAAGGTAGAAGTGCAAGAGTTTTTTGGATAGAGTTGCAGAGGTGGAAAGGGAGAATTGTAAATTTCTTGAAGCAATGGTAGGGTTTAATGAATAACTTAAATGTCTGCATTTCAAAGGCTACAGTTTGGAAACAGAATTGCATGGGACCTAAGAAAGGAAATAAGGCAAAATAATGCATTTAGGAGTTTAGGATGGGCTTGGGTTTAGGTTAAGCAACCAATTCCAAGCATTTACTAGTGATGAGGGGGAGCAGGAAAGGGAGATGTGGGATCACAAAGAATGATAGTGTAAAGGATAGGGAAGTTGTAGATGGCTCTTGTTGTGCATGTAGATAGAACAGTATGTGGAGTAAATTGGTGCGAAAGAATATGTTTATATTATCCAGGAGCAGGAGTACAGGATATGACTGATAGAACCAGAGAGATAATTAAGGATGTTAGTAGCATTGCAGTTTTTCTGTCACATGTTGGAGCTAATGATGTGAGGAAATAGGGAGGTGAAGAGCTAATTGATAAGTGTAAAACATTTATAATGGCATGTAAAGAATGAGGTAATAACTTGATGTTGTCATTGTTATTGCCAAGAACGAATTTGAGGGGTAATGTATAAAGTAGGTCATTAAGATTAAATGTCAGGCTTATATCAATGTGTAGGGGTGAGCATATATTGTGGTTGAATTTGTAGAATAATTTTAATGGGAAGATTTTTTTTTTTTTTTTGGAGTGGCTTACACTTAAACAAGAGAGGAGCTAGCATGTTAGCAAAGACTATTAACTCTGGTGCAGTGATAGATTTAAACTAGGACTATACAGGGGCAACGGGTGTGGTATTAGTAAAATCTGATATATGATTGACAGGAAAACATGTACAAAAGGCATAAGATGCAGATGTAGTTTAAGATCTATGATTAATTGTTACTGTTGTAATGTTAAAGTATTAAAAATATAATTGATAAATTCAATGAAATTGTAGAAACTGAGGATTTTGATATTATGAGATGTGGTTGGAGTTTAACAATTTTGATGAGAGACTACAGATTATTTACTAGAGGTAGAGTACCAAAAAAGGGGGAGGAGTAGCTTTATATCTGAGGAGTGAACTGAATCTTATTCACTTAGATCATACTAAAGGAAATAGTAGTGGTTGTGTCAGTTTAGATTGATGTTAGTGGATATAAAAAGAAGTCTTATAATTGGGAATCATTATAGACAACTAGATCAGAATGTAGAAGTTGATGAGAAACTGTATAATGAGAGGAGAATGGTAGCTGGAAATATGTTGCTATTATGGTATATTTTAATTTTGAAGGTATTGATTGGGAAAATTTTGAGTTTGGCAGTGAGGGGATAGGATTTTGGAAATTGTTCAGGATACTGTGATGGAACCTACGAGAGAGGAAGCTATATTAAGTTTAATAGTAGCATCTGATATAAATATGATAAACAGATTTGTGGTTGGTGAGCATTTAAGTACAAGCAACTATTGCACTAATAGGTTTGAAATTTTACTATATGTAGAATTGAGAAATAATAGTACCCTGATTTAAAATTTCAGGAAAGTCAATTTTAATGGTATGAGACATGATCTGGCTACTTTAGATTGGAATAAAGAGCTGGGAGGTAATCTTGAACAGGTATGACAGTCATTGATATGCATATTCGACATAGTTATTCCCTACGGAAAAAAAGGGCAACAGAGTAGAATAAGCCAGTATGGTTTAGTAAAGGTGTAAGAGACAATATTAGGGATAAACATAGTAAATTCAAAGATGAAATAACAATAACTTGGAGGACTATAGGTAATCAAGAGAGCTTGATAAAAAGGAAGTTAAAAGTTGAAAAAATTGTATATGAAAGAGGATTGGCTGAGAGAATTAAACAGTGAGGAGTTCATTAGGTACATGACAGGTGAGCAAAATGTCAGAAAGGGGATTGGGCTTTTTAAAAATGTTAGTGGGGAGATGATCTTGGAAGATTATAAGATGATAAGCTGTTATATGTTCTCTTCAGGTTTTACAAGGGAAGATACAAGTATTATGCCTCAAATATTGATGTAAAAAACACCATTTAAAGTTCTGAAATTGTAAGAGCTGGTAAACCCAAAAACTGATAAATCCTTTGGACCAGATAACTTTCATCCTAGAGTTTTAAATGAACCTAAGGATTTTATTTGTGGACTGCAATCTAATGTTTTTTATAGGTCATTAAGTAGTGGAAGAATTTTAGAAGACTAAGTTGGGTAATATTAGTTCAATATTTAAAGATGATAAACATTGTCCAGGCAATTATAAGCTACTTAGTCCTATGTCAATAGTTGGAAACGTTTTGGAGAGTTACTTGAAGCAGCTTGATGTAGTAATGTCAAAGAACCAGCATGACTTCATTAAGAGAAAGTCGTGTTTAACAAATCTTTTGAGATTCTTTGATGATGTTACTTCAAGAGTTGATGAAGGAAATAGAGAATTTGGTTTGCCTTGATTTTCAAAAACTGTTTCATAAGATGTCTCACAAAAGATGTGTTAGATAGGTGGAATTGAAGTGTAGGGAGAAATGTTATTAAATATGACACAAAATTGGCTGAAGAGTGGAAAGCAGACTAATAATAAATGGAGTTAAATCTGATTGGATCAAGAGGTGTGCCTCAGGGCTCTGTGCTGGATCCTTTGCTTTTAATGGTCTATATTAATGATATTAACTCTGAAATGACTAACAAACTTTTGAATATGGAGATAACATTAAGATCTCTGGGGTGGCTAACTGTATCAAATGTTGCAGACTTTCAGGGTTGGTTTGTTTTGAATTTTGCACAAAGCTACTTGAGGGCTATCTGTGCTAGCCATCCCTAATTTAGCAGTATAAGACTAGAGGGAAAGCAGCTAGTCATCCACACCCACTGCCAACTCTTTTACCAGCAAATTTGACCATCACATTATAATACCCCTATGGCTGAAAGGGCAAGCATGTTTGGTGTGATGGGGATTCGAACCCATGACCCTCAGATGACGATTTGGGTGCCTTAACCATCTGCTATCTGCACCTTCTCAGGATGGACCATAGATAATAAACATGTAGGTTATACTCATCCAAATAATTATTTATTTTAAAACAGCAAGCATGAAGGGTTGAGCTAAAATGTGCATAATGACATTGTCAAAAACATATAAATCTACTCTTTTGTTCATTATTTATACATGTTGCACTTTTAATTTAGATTTTCTTTTCTGCAAAGCTCAACCTGATGTTGATTATATAATAATTTATTAAGAATGCAAAGAATCCGTGAAAGATTGATTCGATGTAAAATAATAATGATCTATAATACAATGACATTAAGTGGCCTGTCAGTAATCATTCCCGAGCAAAAGGAAGCCTGCTTCATTCCTGGCCAGTATGACCAGGTGGTTAAGGCACTTGACTCATGGGTCGCAGGTTCAAATCCCCATCACACCAAACGTGCTCACCCTTTCAGCCATGGGGGCATTATAATGTGACGGTCAATCCGACTATTCATTGATAAAAGAGTAGCCCAAGAGTTGGCAGTGGATGGTGATGACTAGCTGCCTTCCCTCTGGTATTAAACTGCTAAATTAGGGACAGCTAGCGCAGTTGGCCCTCATGTAGCTTTGCACAACATTCAAAACAAACCAGCTTAATTTCTTTTTTTTTTCATGGAAAGTGAAGTTTCTATGTTGGTATTTAGTACTGATTAATTATTTTCTGAAATATGTGCTTCTATAAACATAAAAGTCTAATAAAGTAAACACATGAAACACAACTAATGGAAACACATACAATAGGATTATAATACTTGTTGCAGTCATCAAAAAATTATTTGAGGACTACGTTCTCTTAAATAAACCACTGTAAGACGAGTTGTTGCAGCCTATTGGTTTCCTGCTGGGAAAGCTGTAAATCTCCGTTGGACACAGTAGATAGATCGATGTGGCTTAGCTATAATAAAAACAGACATACATGCAGCCTGTTGCTAATAGGTATACAAGACTATTTAGTGTTGGTGTTATTATTTAATTTATTTTAGGAGTCAATCTTTAATGATTATTTAGTTTTTCATAACAAGAGAGTTAAAAGTTAATAATTTTAAATGTGATACTTGTGACAAGTTTGGTTGTGTACCTTATTAAGAGTTGTATGTTGTACTTGAAATTCCATTGTTGTCTAGGCTTTATCAATATTGTTGATGTCATGTTACTCAAATCATTAGTATTTGGTCCAGTATGGCCAGATGGGTTAAGGAGTTTGACTCATCATCTGACAAACTTGAGCCAGGGAGCAGTTGTTTATCTCAATTGACTTAAAATACCTGTATCACAACACAAAGAGTCTGTAGAGACACGGAAAGGCATTTCATTTATTTTAATACGTTTTAAAAGCTTCCTTCAGCCAACTCTGGGTTTTATCAATTGCCAAAGATGTATCCATTTTGACCATTTATTTTCTTACTGAGAATAGTTTCCATATATGGTGTTATTTCAAAATTACACAAGTAAGGCTACAAATATTGAGCAGCAGTATATTTCTTGGAGACTTCAATTATTAGCTAAGATCACACCACTGAGATCTAAAAATTGGCCTGCTCTGTATTTTCTTAATGCAAATGAAAAATACATACAGTATTGTTAGCAATTGGAATATTCACAAATGTGAAATTTCTGCTATAAAGTAAAATATACCAGATGAAAAATATGGACTCATCATTTTCACTAATGTTGATGCAAAAATATGATAGAGTTAAGGCAACTCAGATGTTCAGGCATTATGTTATTTAGTCTTTATATAATGAAATCCATCATATTATCAACTGTCCATCTGAAATGAGAGAGAACATAGTATATTTACTGTTTTTGAATAGTTGTCATTAACAAATGTGTGACTTGTACAACTGAAAAATTTCTGAATCTTATATAACATTTCTTCACAAAATAGTCATATCATGAACTCTGTGTTAAGTGTATTCATTTGTGGTATTATAATATTTTTGCATGGACTGTATAAACATAACTGTAAATTTATTTTTGGAATTAGATATTATTTCTCTTCATTCAGAATGTGTTTGAGTTTTATCAGAAATCAGGTTAAATTGCAAAACCTTAAGTTATAAGTAACAACTTGTAAAGTAAATGGTTAATTCAGTTGACAGTGTAAGGTGTTAATTATAGTTTTACCCTTCCTCCACCTTTCCATTGGACTATAGCTCTATATCTAATAAACACATAAATATAATGCTTAATTAAAATACTTTTTGTCAGGTATATACTAGTGAAAATTTCCATGACAGTATTCTTAACTATTGTAACAATAATTGGTTGTAAACATGCACAAATTTTTTGTCAGGTAAAGCTTGCATATGCCAATAATGACTGGAAATTCACATTCACTTTGGCTGTAAAATTTTGACATTCCTTCTAGAAGGGCAAACCCATATTAAGGAGTGGTGCAGCTTCTTGTAAAATTGAAGAAAGCTACAAATACTATTTCAAAAAGTCACTGATACACATTGAATTTGGATTCTGATATACCTTAAACATTTTGTCTTAATTTTAGAGGAAAATTAAGTTTCCTTTTGTGTTTATCCAGTGAGAAGTTAAGGGTGTTTGTAAGGTGGTCAGTAAACACTAAGACATATACAATTACTGTGAATGAAGATTTTATTTATTCACTTCTGTTTTATTCTTTACTTTGTTGCCCATGTAAAACTTATTTTCTGTGTGATATTCCAAAAATATTAAGACATAATTCATTTGGTGAAAAACTGCAGTGATTTGCTGACATCACATGAAGATATAAAACAGGGTTCTGAAACTTAATTTTGGTAAAGAATATATATAGTTTAACATCAAACTGTAACGTTCATAAATTTGTGATTTCCCACTGGGAGAAAGATAAAGATTTTATAATCATGCCACAACAGGCAGTCAATCCATTGTTTCTACTTGTGTTAATGAATGATTATCATTTAGTTCTGGTGATTAAGATGATTGTAGATAAGCTCTAGAATATAAAATGATGACACGATATTTTTGTTAGAAATGAAATAAAACCTACTGTTTTTTTAGTAATTTAGAGATATGTTTGAACAACTTTATTACTTAATGTTTTATCTCAATATTATTTCTGAACCAGGCACCAGTAATTCACAAACTTTGTGTTAACTGAATGTGATTGTATTGTTATTACTTTTATGTAAACTACTAGAATATAATTTTAAACTTGTATGGGAATCAAATATGATTTTCTTATGAGAAGGCAGGTTGGAGATGTAAACCTTCAATGTTGAAAATTCTTGCATTACCATTTTTGCTCAGACTATATTGCTTTGTGTATAATACTACAGATATCAATATTCTCAATGAAAGTTGAAAATGTATACTTTTCATAAGTAAAAATTAACATTATCTGGTCTGAAAGTAAATGAAAACCAGATACTGAAATAACTTACTCTTGAAATATCTAATATTGTTACTAAGAAAGACTAAGCTGATATTATCACTGAAAAAGAGTGGTAGTTAATTTACTAGGCCATATTGCTATCCTCCAGTGAAATTGATGATAATTAAGGAACAAATATATGATAGGGTTACTGATAATTTAACAATGAACATAACTAAGAGTAAAGAAGAAAACTGGTGACTTCAGGACTTTAAAGTAACTTCAGAAAAAGGCAAAATTCAAAATATATCAAGTCCCTAGCCAATTCATGTAAAACCTGATGGTATATAGAAAACTGCTTTTATTACAGATTACAGCTTCTTTCCATTTAAAATTATGCCTTTTGGATTAAAAAAATGCCAGATGCTTTTCAATGCCTCATGAATGAAGTACTAGAAAGAATAAAATGTTCATTGAAGGATACAGAGAGATGATATAGTGATATTCAACAACTTCTGAACATTGTATTAAAGACCTTGAACTTGTATTACATAGTTTTCTAAAGAAAAATTAACTTCCAAAGCTGTGTGAGGATGGTAATGTTAATTTAAATTAGTGACACTTTTTTCATTCATAGTCATACCCATAGCAAAAGGATAAACCATGTTAAGTACTCACCTCAACTATCACTAGTCCTAACAAAAAAGATAAATCCTATTTATTGAATACTCATCTCAATTACCACTTATATTAAACTGTTATTATCCATATTCAAAGGATAAACCCTGTTGATTGAATACTCACTAAACTACCACTAGCTATAGCCATTAGTTAAGGTTTGTTGTGTTTTGACATCGTCCATCATTATGTACATTTTGAGGTTTTCACATTTGTATTTTAATCCATTAGATGACAGTACTGTTTAACAACTGTAAATTAAATATTCTTTAAAGTTTTTAGTCTATTATCTTGTAAATATTTTCTATAAACTCTATACTTGATGAGCAGACCATGTAAAGTTTTGTTTCGACAATTGTGTGTACATTTTTATGAATAAGTTCTATATTTTTGTTCCAAGTTACTTGTGGTGAACAGTGATATATTTTAAAGCTGATAATGTCAGCTTAATTAGATTTTATTTTGTATTACAGTTTAGAACCAGCATACAACAATTATCACAATGCTATATACCTATGGTAAAGACTAAATTACTGTGTTCAACATGAGGCTCCTTCTTTTCCTCAATACCACCAAATGCCAGTAACGAAAGGATAAATCCTACTCATTGAATACTCTCCTCCATTATCACTTGTTTAATAAACTATCACAACTGTAACAAAAGGACAGTCCCTATTAAAGACCCAATGTAATGTATGTTTTATTCTACAAGAATGAACAAAATGTTAAAATAGAAACAGAATATTTAGTGAATCCTTCATGAGTTGAAAACCATATATTTATAATTCAAAAAATACAGAACCCAGACCTGACTTTCACAAACAATTCAACTGATTTTCGATCTTCTAATTCATAATATAGCTTTGACACAAAAAGTTGCAGGAAAAAGATAAAAAAGACTACCAAAGTTAAAAAATTATCATAAAATGTTTAAGCTTTAACCATGTTTCAAGAAATATGCAATCTAAAGTTCCAAGTTTAACTTATATAAAGGCAGTGGCTGATTTATATATGACCAGAGTTACTATCTAATGTCCATCACTTTGTCTAACTATGAGAGTGTGAGCTGGTATCATGCATAAATAAAAACAAGATAAGCTCAACTGAGATGAAAAGGTAATAAAAAAAATTAAGATAATTATAAATGAAAAAAGGATGGAATACCACTTTAAACATATAGTTGGCGAAGGTATTGAAAATGTTTTTGTTTTAGAAAGTACTAAAGTGAAATAAATATTGTACTTAGCATACTAACAATAAATATGAAACCCAATTTATCACTTGACTCACCAGTTATTATTCATTGAATAACTCAGAAGAATACATTAGTAGCATCACTACAACATTTATTCAAATCCTTTTTAAATACAGGTTTACAACTGTGAGTGAACAACAATTCAAAAGATCACACATAAAATACTGTATTTACTCACACAATTTTAAAACATAATAAAATAGTTGTATTTAAGTGAAGGATAACAAAGTTAATAGCACTTGTTTACCAAACACATTGAAAACTGCAGTATATTTCTTGTCCAAATACAGTAAAGTACTTTTCCCTTTCAAACTATGAAATAAAACCATCTCCAAATTGTACATATAACTTATCTTCAACTATTTTTCATCATGTGATTTGTGTGTCAAAAGACAGGTATGTTATGATATGGACAATGGTTTCACATTTTTACCCACAGAAAGACTTATCAAAAAACTATTTACAGCTAAAACTATCCTATAACTATGTGTAAAAGTAAAATTAAATAACTTCTAAAGCAACTTTTACTGTAGCAACAGCTTAAGGAGCTCACAGACAACATAAACATTGATACTGTTACCTAAAACTTGATAGAGTTGTTTTTTCTTCAAGTGACTTGGAAAACCTGAAGAAGAAAAATAGATTAAATTAATTTTAATCTGAAACTTCTTCAGAAGGAATTCTTATTAGGTGGGAAAAAAGTGATTTATAGAATGTTTGCATTTCATTAACACAGTTTATAAACATGAACAATTTAGACTGCCCACTCAATTTAAATTTAAGGAAAAGAATCTCCCCTTCATCCATGTCTATACTTTATTATATTTTCAGGTAGATTATAAATTAAGTGTATTTTAAAAGACAAAACACTTGGAAAAGGCCAAGCCACTAGCATATATGCAATAACATACTCAACTTACTGAATGTGGAAGGAAAATGAAGTAAGTTGGCCACTTCTCTTGGTGTAAAGTATCTCAGTTTCAGCTGTTTAAGAAGTTCTACTGTCTGTGGATGCTCCTTGTTTAGTAGAGACACAGTTTTGTAGACCTCTGTAAACTTTTAAGTAAAAGTTGTTACAACAAATCCTCAAAAATTTGATTAACTGTATTCAAACCACAGAACTTCAGCTTCACAATATATATATTTCTCTGACATTATTTTTATCCAAGATGACTTAGAATTGAAGGAAATAAAGAACCTAATAGATAAGTTAAAAACAAATACATTTTTTCTCTAATTTTTTCACAAAATGAGTACAATATTATGGGTACAATCTTCTACCGCCAAAAACAATTTTAAATTATCAGATATTAACAAAATAAAACACTCAGAATACTTTGAACTTCTGTTATTATAAAATATCTGTGAGTTATAATGTATTACAGATAAATATATTATCCTGAAGGGACATTTGAGCAATACACAAGTTGTAAAACTACCTACTTATATTAGTGTACACATGTTTAGACATACACATTTACAAATATACAAGTATACAAAAACTCGCATGCACATAACTTTAACGTTAAAAATGTAATATATAATAAAGATACTAAATAATATGATTGAAACACCTATTTACAATTAGGAAACTACATCATTCTGTTAAAGATTTAAAGTTTCTTTAACCTTAAAGAAACCATTGTCCATCACACAAAGACAGTATATGATAAGTTATACATAATTTATTAAGTACATCTTACAAGAAATTTCATAAGCTTTTAAAAAGCATTAAGTCTGTTGTTTACAAAAAAATCAGATTTTTCAAATAAACTAATTCTGCTAAAGACTTCTCTGTGAATTTCTGAAGCATTTACTATGTCAATATGGATGAAAGTTGATTTTCATACTAATAATATAAATACTTCACCTTATAGTTTCATATTTCATTTGCATAACTTCTAGAAAGTCCTGAATTAACATACACTGGTTTTCTTAATAAAAGTTTATATTTCTTCTTTTCTCTAACATAACACTTAACAGTATATTAAATTTTCAGGTCTTTAGAGAAAAGTTATCATTTTCCTATACTGAAAATGTATTTCTGATAAGTACTTACCTTCCCTCACAAAATTAGGTATCCTCATTTACTGTTGCCATTTATACACAAACATTTTCTATATGCATGCCACAAGCCTTCTAACCCTGCTATTGAAATTGAAAAATTGCAGTGTGTCTCATGCAAATCATCATGTGTCATTTCTTCACCAATAGGAGCATGACATGATTACAAGATGCATGCAACTCCCTCTATACTCCTATACTGAAGTATCACTTCAAAGTTTAGCAGAAGAAGTAAGCACTGGATTAAAGTGGTGAGAAAGAGTGAGTAGTGTGAGAGGAGGTTAAGTACCTGTCTGAAATACATTTTCAATATAGGGAAATTATAATTTCAAATACGGTATTTTTTTACCTCCACTCACAAAATTAGCTAGAATCTCACACTGAATAGAAGGAAGGACTGGTGCAAGAGAATGACCCTAAACACAGACAGAAAATTGAGAGAAGAAGATAGACAACCTAAAACATGCTTTGAGGACTTACATTGATTGATCCTATTCTACATCTGAAACCCAGCTGTAGAGTACCAACATCTCTAGGAAAGTAGAATGAAGGTTACTAATTGAAGGAGTGAACTGAAGTTTTTGGTATATCATTCCTTTGTAATTGTATAATGCAAATAAAACAGCACATCATACATACCTGCAAAATACCAACCCCTACCACCCAAAAAATTACGTGGGTGTCCAAGAGAATATAGTCAGCCTTCCACATTCAAAACTGTATCTTCTTTTACACATAATACATGTTGTACTTAAGTTTTTAAAACTTTGATGGTTTTAATGAGTTCTTGTGTGAGTTTTATAAAAATGAGATCATATGACTATGTCACATGGTGGGAACATGTAATCCTACACACGTACACTTATACATGTATGTGTATGCATATGAGATCACATTCCTGACTATGAATGTCAAAACAAATATCAGAAACTGTCAAACATTTTGCTTAACAACATGAACTCACTTTTGCTATATTATTTATCACTTATCATGCATTTTAATATGTTACCCTTATTATCAGTATCAGTTAGAATGTTTATTATATCTCTTTTTAGCATAGAGATGATTTTGCATTCTTTGCTTAGTATATGAATTATGGTTTTAGTCAAGCCTATATCTCACACACTAGTCAAACTTCATCATTTGTTATTAAATTTACCAAAAGTATTGTTTACAGTAAGAATACTCAGCAATATATTTATTAATTATGCTCATTACCACTATGGCTTTTTGCTTTCATTGGAAGTTAATATTGATAGATGTGTCCCAAACTAGCTAGTAAACCATCAAGAGCCTTACTTTATCATGTGAAACAGCATGGATAACTGAGCCTGTACCTTGTACAAAATGTCCATATCTGAAATAAGCCATATATACATAATTACTCATTTGTTTACTTGCATTCAAAATTTTATTTATGTCAGTAAGTTTGGAATCAACTTGTTGATTATAATTCAAACTTTAATGTTATATATGGGTTAATTTCTTAATTTAAAAGTAAATATTACAAGAACACACCTAAATACAGATTTTAGTGAATTAGGTGGTATGATGAATAAGATGCTTGTGATGTCAAAGTATTAAGTCTATATAGTTTTGCACAAATTAGGAACTCGTATTACTAATATGAGAAAGCCTGAATATAAAGTAAGAACCTCATATCTTTATTTTTCTGACATATGGCTTATGTACAGAATCAAATACAGTGGCCCCATTCACCACTTTCCGTTTTTGGAAACAATCCCTTATATACACTTACTTCAATACATGACATACTAATAATCAAATGACAGCTTAGAATATCCCCTAGTGTTTTGTTCAGCCATTTTAATCTGTGAAGAGACAATCACATTCTTTCAAATGAAGATTTCAAAAAGGTAGTTTTAAGTTCCATATTTTTTAAAATCTAGATACATCTTAGTTAATAAGCTTAATATAGTACAGCAGAATTCTATGGTATCAGTATGGTTAGTAATGATTTTTTGGTCACCCAAATGCATATTTAAAACCTAAAAAAAAATTTTGTTTGATATCCACCACATGCAAAATTTTAAAAGGCTTAGTAACCTACATTCAGAAGCAACTGTGTTGAAAAGTGGTAGTGAGAATAGATAACTGTTTGTTTTACTTCTTGATTTATTGTTATGTAGTTTAAGAAAAACAAGTTTAATAATATATTTCTAAATAACAATAATCTTTATACATATATAATGCATAATAACTAAAATGTGACTGTATAGTACAAAATACTAGTCCACTAAAATACAGCCAAGACAGAGAAGTCTAAAGGTCAGTTTTATATTATTGGGTATGTAACATGAGTGCATGTGCACTCTGTCAATACAAGTTATGTAAGGCTCCCTTGGCATGACTGAAAGGTGAATATAATAAAAAAAATAACACACATATATAGTGTTGTGAGACTTAAGCTATTTAGACTAAACATCTGTATTTTTGTTTTGTAATATGTAGTTATTCTAGCATGAAAAAAGCATAACTTATATTTATTTCCTTATTTTTTTATAGTTTTTACGAGGTTGTTCACATGACAGACCCCAAATAGTTAGAATATATAAAATAACATAAAATATGAAGTTTTACTGAAAACAAACATTTTAAATGTATTTAGGAGGTTTTAGAGGTCACACAAATAATATCTGTGATTTCTGGGATGACGAATAGTTTTTAATGATAACATGAAATCACCTTGTACTCAGACTAGTAATAAAACAGTCTCGATATTTTCACAAACAAATGCTTAATACAAATATTTCATTAAAAACCTGATTTTTTTTTATACAAAATACTTGTAATCTTTACTAAATGTCTATCAAATGTTATGAAGATACACAAGCTGTATCAAATGTTATAGTGCAAATACTTAACACATGCAAACATGTAGACGAACCATTGTATATTACACTGAGTCCAGTGTGAAAGGGTTAAGCATAATACACATCTCCATTTTGAAAATTTCAAATTACTTGATCTGAATGCATCTTTATGATCAAAGTTGATTAATATTTTGTGCTGGGAAAGACTATTATACACTGTTCTGAAAGTGATAAATGTCAAAATGTAGTTCTTATAGATGCCACTTCAAAACGACTATATATAGATTGTGGTTATCATGTGACTTACTGAGTATGCATATTAGAAATTGTTTTAGTATAACATACTTAGCATTTCTGTAAATGTTTTAGCTTTTACAGAAATTTTGTTGAGTAAATTAAATAGACACATAAAATATATATTTTATCACCTAAAATTAAAAGCCTAAATAAAATTCTGCAAATTCTATTACTGTACTTAAATATACCATTTAAAATACTCACCCTTTGGTAAAACAGCATGAATGCAGTGACTTTTTCTCTACAATATCCAAAATCATGGGAAATTTCAAAAGAACTTTGTCAGGCAAAAGATAGTCTTGAAAGTATAAATCAGGTTTATTTTCTAAGTAGAATGAGAGAGAGGTTTTCTCCTCATCAGGGGTATTATCTTCTCTACAAACAACACTCTCAACTGTATAACTACTGTTTATTTCACTATCTAATCCATAATTCTTCAAAGACAATATGCCTTCTTTCCTTATTTCACAAGGTGAGAAAGTTGTTGGCTAAATGAAGATCATACAATACATATTTTACATCAAAACAGATTAATTAAAGCCTATTTGAAATGTTATAATTAACATAACTGATTTAAAAATAATGATAAAAACTAAAAATTTCATTCATCTGTGGTTACACTCTTCATTTTATTTTAGAGCAAATGAAATTAGTAAAATTTAGTCTAAATGAAATCTATCATAATTTAATTGGATTAATCTGTTCAAGGACCCCAGCCATCCATATGCTTCTAAAATTTTTAAACATAATTTTTATTTTACATTTTTCAGTTATTTGTGTAAACTTGTTTATTACAACTCTTTCCTATATATTATTGAAGTAGAGACAAGTTTCAACAGCTTTTAAGTATTTTTTTACAGCTTCTTTACACTTATATAAAAGTGGAACTCTGAAATGGCATCTGTGAGGAAAACATCCAGATGTATTTACAGTGACATAAAACATATCATATGTTCTAATAGCAAAACTTCTTATATTAATAATGGGCAATTTAGTATCTCAATGGTTAAATATTATTGTACTCATAGTCTGTCAAGAAAATAATTTATACAATGAAGGAAACTATTTAATTAAATTTTATAAACTCAGGTTATACTACAAAAAGTCTAGACTTCATTCATACTTAATTAGGGTAACAACAATTCTTTCAATTATTTATTAATTCAACAACATACATTTTTTTGTTTACTAGTTTCCATTACTACAAAAAAGATTGTGAAATGACTATACACAGGTCTACAAACTTAATTAGTAAAATTACCTCATGAATCATATTATCATATGATGTCCCAAACCTAAATTTGGCTAGAAGATAGTATCTCAATCTAGAGTTAGGAATTCCAAATTGGGTAGGAGTGAGTAAAAATTCTTTAAATTCATATCCACAGCTCTTCAGTGTGCTGACAAGTTTTTCTTTTGCTCTTGATGTCTCAAAGCCTTTCACATTCTCCACAAAAATGTACAACGGCTTATATTCAAGACTACAAATATAAATAAAATAGTAAGTTTTGTAATTGCAAAATTCATTATAAAAAAAAAAAAAAACTTAAGTTGTTGTTAGAAATGGCATGAAATTTATCTATATGTATTTACCCACAAGTGGCATTATTAAATAATTATGGATTAAAAATATCAAGGAATACCACTAAACTAAACAGTTTCTTCTCAATCATATTTTCTTGAAATCTATAGTCCTACTATTACTCAGTACTTTTATGGTTCAAGCCAAGATTTAAAAAAATATATGTAAGTTGAGAGCTGGTTAACAAAATAAAATATTGATATGTAAAAATCTCATTTACTTTGTTTGCATCATTTTTTTAAACTTAAGGTATGAATTTTGAAGGATATAGAAAATAACACTAATAACGTTCATTAAAAATGTCAACTTTTAATTTAAAATGTACACAAACTTATTGCAGGCAAAGCTGTATAAATAAATTACTATGCAATGAGTACATCTGTTAAACCTGTATATATAATTCAAAGCATTAAAACCATAAATTAAAATTTTTCTACCAAATACACTTCAATCTTTAATATTATTCACTGCAATTTTAGTAAAATGGAAAGCCAAAATTGCTTGAAAAGCATATGAAATTACAAATTAATTATAGTGCACAATTTGAAAAAGAATTCCATATATAAAATATTATGATTTGATCATAGAGTACAGATTCCATTTCATGTTTTAGCCTTTAAACAAGAGTCCAAATGAACTAATGTTTCTTTCACTTTTTTATCCATTAATATTGTTATCAATGAATAATATTATAAAGTTGTTACTGCTAACTGGATGTTGATTTGCTGTGTTGTGTTTGTAAATATGTGATGGGGTGTTATGTTCTTTGATTCTAAAAATAAAATAAAAATGATTCAATCAAAAGCTTTCTTTGGATTTTTATTTAAAGTGTACAGTGGATTTCCTCTCTTCACAATAAATGTTTTAGTGTTGTTAAAAGTGTTAATATTGCACATACAAATATGAGCTTTGACGTTTATAGTAAAATTATAAGTATTATATAGTGCCTGATGAATTACAATACTCTCTTAGTTACTGAGACTCATATCAATATTTAATACATTCCAGTGAGAATGAATGTAATAAATATTTCAATATTTCTTATTCATTTACACACAACATTAGAAAGAATTATGGAAATGGTAAGGTATATGAGTATAAAAGGTAAGTTATATGGACATACCACAGCTTTACTGTGTAAAAATGAAATGCATCAGAGTGCAGTCACATTTATAGTTTACACTGTGATTGGTTGTTATATAACCAATATAATGCCCACAAAAGGTATATACAGTCATACTGTGTTGGTAGTAATAATGCCTCTGAGGATTAAAAAGGCACCATGACAAGTTATGTAGAAACTAAAATCCAAGTTTTTGCTGGACAAGGGCTGTATATATGACTATGTAGAAAGTACATGAAACTGATAGTTAGTAACAGAAGTGGTTGAAGTAGAAAACCAAAACCCTCCAAAAGTGATATCAAGTATCTCAGTATATGTAATTTTATGATAATGATGGAGGTATAAAATAAATCTTGCTGCAAATATTGGTATGAATATTCATTTCAGAACAGTGAGATACAAATTTGCATGAAGTAGTCTCAGTATATAAATAGCTACCTACTCAATATCTGCTGCTGAAAAGAGATAACCAAAGCAAGAAGCAAAACAGGCATTGGACCATAAACAGTAGAATGAGAAAAACTGGACGTGTGCTATTAAAGGTCAAATTATCTGGTAACAACCGTAACAATGCATTGTACTGTTAATATGTTCAGTATCTATATATCATTGCTCATTGTTTGTGACTCCTATATTTGTTGAGTGTGTTATATTAAAACAATATTGGAGCCTCACCACTACATTACAGTAATGCTTTATCTGACAACTGTCCATTTTAACAATAGTCTTGTAGTGTAGGTCCTACTTCAAAAAATCTACTGTCAGATTGTCATGTCTAGATCATACCTCTTCTCCTTGCATGCTTTCTATAAGCATTATCTACATCTGAAGATACTTTTATGGTCTGTAAGTATTTTGCACTGAGAAAGACTGTTATATAAAAATAATGAAATGGCAATGTCAAAGTGTAGTTATGATCCATTCTGTTCCTTTTAAACCTATCATTGGCTGTGGTTTTGATATGGCTTGCTGATCTGCATATTCACTATCCTTTCTGCACAATGTACTCAATCACATATATTTCCATAATTATTTTCAATACAGTATTCACAGATAATTAAATTACACTGAAAAAACTTTTTATTTTTTATGTATTTTCTATTTCTTTACACATCATCTTACTCTGAAATCACTTGCAGGATGTGAAGAAGGGGTTGTGTTCGAACATCGTCACAATCTTGTTTTAAACCTTGCCTGAAAATAAGAAGAAACTTTAGTTCACAAGTAGAGGATTTTTAGTTAAATTTTAGTGTTTCCTATTTACATTTAAAAAGAAAAAGCTACATGACATCAAAGGGTCTTCTGGTTCCTCATAATGTCCTTACTACAAACCTTTTTTAACAAACTGAAACCTTATCAATAATCTAGCCTAGAAACCCCTATTATTCATCAAACTTTCTCTTAATGCCTGCATTTTTGCAGCTTCTACCATTATAGATGCAATTTGTTCTCAGTTTATAATCCTACTATAGACACAAAACTACCTCAAAGTGGAGATATTTGTTTTCCAAATCTTAAGTTCATGACTTGTTGTTCAGAGAAATAAACAAAATTTTTTAAGCATCAATCTTATCACTTCCAACGTCATGAAATTGAAACATGCTTTTTATTAAATGCTTTAAAAATCACACTGAATATGTAAAAATGTGTAATGATACATCCATTTGGCACAAAAAATATCATGGCAGTCATAATAGATAAAATAGCATTCCAATCAGTATAAAAGGGAGATTACTCTAGAGTAAATCAATATGTCTTATCTTCAACCATAAATTTATTACTTCATAACCAACAAATGTTATAAATGTGGAATTTGTTTGCTTGTACTATCTCTTAACCTGTAAATTATTTGGCTGATTTCTACTCAGTTGTCAAACAAAACCACTGTTTGATTATGAATCAAATCCATGCAAAATATATAAAAAAGGTGTATATACATATATATAATCATATGTAATTATCATTATCACTTCTTTTATACTAAATTTAAGCCAAGACTAACATTAGTAGTAATGAAACAACAAATGTGTCCCAATGTCAACCTGAACTTTAGATATACATCTGGGCATTAATCCAAACTTCAAAGCTGTAAATCTGAGCAGTACAAAATTTTAACAGTTAGTATCATTGTTAAAAAAGACTTGGTACCTAAACTTTCCATGTTTGTGCCTGAGAGGCACTTACTCCTTCCCAATTTTAGGTCATTTAATAATTAATATAGATACAATTATTACTTCACTACTTACCTAAATAGGTATAAGAGATACCAGTGACAGATTTAAGGTTATCTGGGCCTAGGAGCTAATAATGTTTGTGGGCTCTACATCCCATGTAATTTTATATAGAATAAAATTATCAATGGGCTCCCATTAAAGACCACAGGCCCTGAGGTTGAGCACTCTCTACCCCCTACCTTGATAGGCCACTGAGAGACACATATACTTCTAATACCACTGAAAGAGTATGAAGTAGAGAGATTTAGCAACTAAAAGCCACAGGTTTACATTTTCTTATGAGCAAAAGTCACTTAACCTATTATCATCCATAAGCACTTTGAGTGTCACACCTGATGCTCATATTAAGTTCTTTTCTAATCTCATAGATTGAACCAAAGCTACCAGTTCCTACTGCTACATTTATGAGCACCAGCTGTATATCAAATAAATATAGCTGTGTATCACATATGATACTCTGCTGTTTTAGCATTATGTCCTATAAAGCACATATGATTCACAGGACAGGGGATAGGACTTAAAATTTAAAATAAAAAGTGCCATCATGTCACATGCATCTATGATACTTTAAGATAATGATATTATTAAATGCTACATTGTAATAAAAATTCTCACAAACACTAGCTCAGGGGTTCCCAACCTTTTGGCACTTGCGACATGAAAATGTAATTGATGAAATAAAATTAATGTTATCCCAAGCTACTTCTAAACAAGGCTACGCGACTCCCCTGCCAAGGCTTTGCGACCCCCCTGCCAAGGATTCGCGACTCCCTGGGGGGTTGTGACCCACTGGTTGGGAACCCCTGCACTAGCTAAAACACAGAAACAATTTTTTTTAATACAAAAAGTTAAAATTTAATTTCTGTCTTAAATGAAAATCTGTTTCTAATAGACACTTACCTCTTACCTCTTTGTACCACTTAGACCTTTATATCAGGCATAACTGCTGTAGAATGTTTTTGCATATCACAAACCTCGAAGAAATTCCCACCCATAAATGTTTATTGTGTGTTTTGGACCAGCATGACATAACTGTCATAATAATGTAATTCTTCACTAAAACGATGGCAACATTTCCTACACATGTGCACTAGCATATGATTACAGACATATATGTGACTAAGCAAAAAATGCACTAGAATTATGTAAAATGTTGCATCACTAACAGCTTGAATCCAACATGATAGTAGATACTGTAACCACAAGTGAAGGAAAGAGGAGCTCTCACTTGTGTCCTGAGGCAAATCTAAGGCTCTTCCAGCTGGACATATCCATTAGAAACTACTTCATTTATTACTACAATGATGTCCTTTACTACACTTTCAGAGAACACCCCAATCTTACATAACAAATGAACAGTGGGGTCTGGGAAATGATATAACTTGCATATGAAATTCTCCAACTAAGAGTCACCAGCAGTTTGGGGCTAGAAAACTAATAGTTTCCCTGTGTTACACTAGAATAACAGAGAGAGGAGGAACATACACTGAGGAAAACACTGGATTATGTGTGTGTAGACTACTGCCAGCAGGCACAATCATGTGGAATTGAACTCTCACCAGGACATTGCAGTTGGATTCAACAACTAAAGACAATAAACATAAGCCAGGCATACAGGTTGGACAACATCTGATGCTGTCTTTCTTGCTGTCATTGTAAAAAGTGTGGAAACAGCCATGTCATTAATAGATATATATTGACAAAGCAGTATTGCAGAAAATCCCACATCAATGGTTGGCACTGAATAAAGGTGGAAGGGCTTAATGTTTTCCATTCTCTCCTACTTCATGAAAATTTTACACAAGTATTCTCAGCAGGCTTCAAAAACACCGAGCACAAGGGACATAAGGTGTAGTTCCTCATGCAGTATTTGGGAAACTTGCTATAAGCTGGAATATATAAAACAACATACCCACAAAAGCACATGAAATAAGAACATATGAACAAAGGCAATGCCAGAAATTAACAACTAGTTACAAGTAACTGGATGTGATGCACAACTGTAGCTTTAGTAATAGTAATTAATGGCATTGATAAATAGAATTTTAGTGCCAAATTTATATACAGTTTAATTCAAAAACTCTTAAATAACTTAATTTTACTTAAATTTAAAATACCGAGTTGTTTCATTGGCAATGGGAATTTAACTCCAAGGGAACTTCAATTTGGTTATAGATAGTTCAGCGATAGGTGCAAATGAATTTATATGGTATGATAAGTGCCAGAATTAGGTTATATTTGAAGACTGTAGGCTTCATTACATTTTTTTAGGAGGTATAGAATACTTAGCTTTTTTCCTTGTCTACTTTACTGCATAGGTGATGAATTAGTAAAGTTTACTAATAGCATTGAAGAATGACTAAGATTATTTGGCTAGTAAGAGAGTTAATTAGCAAGAGGCCTATAATTACAGTAAATACAAGTTAATGCATTTAATTTACCATAATTTGGATCACAAATACTGAGAGAAACACAATTCAATAAAAGAATCTTTGTGTAGTGACTGATAAATTACTTCAATCACTGTGGCAGTGCTCCTATGCTAAAATAAGAGGTCTAAGACTGTACAGAATAATTAGTGACTTGTGTAACAAACTTTGGCCTCTTTAGATTACTTGTCAATATATAAAACCCAATATTCTTGAAAGCTTAAGACTTGCATCAACCAATACCAAAAAACAACAACATTTCTTTGTCTACATAACCAAGATTCCAAACTAATTTAAATGGGTAATTTCATTTTCTATCTTTGTCTAGCTAACCAACTGATTTACCTTTTTTTTTTTTATTATACAAAATCATAGCATTTTGTTACTTCCAGACAGACTTATGGTAAGATTTTTACTTCATCAGCAAGCTTAACCAATTTCTTGAGTATACTCCAATAACATTTTGCACTTTCTCTGAATTAAGGCCATTTACCAATTCATCCAACTCACTCTACAGTAATTCAACATTCTCAATACAATTAGAAATAACCAAAAGTTTAAAAATCATGTCTCAAGCAACTTATTGTAAAGTTAAATAACAGTCCAAGACAATATCCTTGGGACACAGCACTTACAACATTAGCCAATTAGACTGAACTTTGTTAATAGCCTTTAGTGTTTTTCCACAGAGCCAACTTACCATATAGGTATCTTATCTCTTGCCCTAATTGAAATAATTCTTTTACAAATGTTTTGACATGTTTTATAAAGCAACAGGAAAACTAAAGCAAACCAAATCCACTGCTTTACCATCATATGTATTAAAAGTAATATTGTGAAATAAAAAATATATAAGGATTTTACAAACAACAAAAACACAAAGACATATAATCCATAAGAAAGAGACTTTTTTCAAAAATATTTTTAAATGTTTCATAAATGCATTCAAGTACAGAAATGTGTATATTAATTGAATAATGGACAAATTGAGAGATTCACAAAAATCAAAAAAAATCTATAAAAATAATATTAAGGTAAATTACTTAAATTGCACCAATTTACAAATCTTTTCCATTTTATATTCATAGAAACCAAAATCAAGTATGTGCTCTCTAGAAGTACCTTTATAAGTTATTTGTATAATAATTTTAACATTTAATGCAAGTGTCTACAAGCTTATAAATTTCAAGCTTTAAAATTAGATAAGGGTGCCTTGATTACTTTTTCTTACCTTGTGAATGGCTGACATGGGGGACTCATTGTTATAAGGTCAGGCTTCAAATGATCTATCTCTTTGCTCGATAGAGACTAAAAATAGAAAAAGAAAATCATAATTTCAATCTGTAGTTTTAAACTATATGAACCAAATTTAATATAAGGTCATTTGACATGATAGACATTCTCTTATAGAACATGAAGAAAACTATCATGCTTAACATTATACTAAATTGTTGAAGACATTGTCTTTAAACTCTTGGTTATTTATAATTTTCTTGTTTGTTTGTAATTAAGGACAAAGCTACAAAATGGGCTTTTATGCTGTGTCTGCCACGAGTATTAAAGACTGGTTCTTGATACTGTAGTTTTTAGACTTTCTGCTGAGTGAATGGGGGACCTAATCATACCAACGATGTTGAGTTACTATGGAATGAATTTGATGAGTTGATAAGATGGATAAGCAGCAAATAAATGACCTTTAATCAAAGAAAGTGCACAATAATATATTTGAATTATCATAGTTTAAATGACACATTTAATACAGATGAGAACACAAGCTTAGAAAATGGGAAGTGCTGAGAAGTGGTATCAAAAGGCATCTATTTATCTGACATACATTTTCAGTAAATGAAAATCCTAACTTCAGAAATGCTAGTCACCTCTCTGCATCACAAAGAGCCAAAATCCTACAATGAAGTGGAGATCAATGTAGAGATATTAAGAAGATGAGCTCCTACATGAGAACAGCATTACAAGGGGAAAGCCTGTAGAGGGTAAGGGTATCCTAGTGCAACAGATCTCTGTGGAAATTGCATTCATACCAAGTAGGGTATACTTTTCATTAAGCAGAAGTGGTAAAGGAAAAGACAGTATTGCTGAAGTAATGAGAATGGCAGACTGCTCAACAGTACACTATCTCAAAGGTGGACAGCCAAACATGACTGTGTAACATATTGAAGTGTAACAGATTTACTGTTCTATGTTTATTTTAATCCCTATGCTTATTTCTGTACAGTTTTCCTTTTTGCATGTGACATATATTTTTAACTGTATTGCACAAGTCCCATCTATTCTCAAAATTTGTAAAACATTCCTGTGTATGTAATACTAGTGATTGACAGTAAAATTGATTCACATCAAACCTTGAGTGTTGATGTTGTGCATTTTATCAACTTTACTGAATTGATAATTTAATGCATGAATATGATTGACGAAAACAAAGTTAAAAGATTTATTAAAATATATATACATGTTGTCAATACAAAACTATTTTAGTCACAGTTTCAAGGGTGACAGACTCAACATCTCAATTCAAATCAGGGTCATCAATGAAGTCATTTTGCTCATTTCAGAATGAACTTTTCTATTGGTGAAATCACAAATAGCATCATTATATGAAAATATGTCCAAAGTTCTGACTAGATGGCAAGCAAATTTAAGCTATTCAATCTCTTTTGACTTAATGATTATCTCAAATAATTCTATATACACTTTAGAAAAGAAAAGATCTCTCATAACTACAATTAGTAACTTGAGTGAAACGAAAAATGTCCAGGCTATGTCCACAATCAGATAAATCACTTGTAGTTTATCAACTCTGATTAATTTGTGAAATTCTGGAATGATCTGGTTAACCTGAAAATAATCTAGGAAGGTCAAAATGTTGTTCACTGCTTTATTAGTAAAAGTGTTAATACCCATACCAGTTGTTCTAAGATACAGGGTAATGGTTACGGACATTTATAGTTGAGCTTCAAATCATTAGCAGTTAGATTAGTAATTTTTTCAAAGAAACTGAACTTCTTATGGGCTTAATGGTAAGCTTTTGCTCTCCATTGAATTGTTTGTTGTTGTTGTTATTGTTTGGAATTAAGCACAAAGCTAGATCTGAGCTATTTGTGCTCTGCCCACCACAGGTATCGAAACCTGATTTCTAGCTGTGTGAGTCTGCAGACATACTGCTGTGCCACTGGGGAGCTTTTATATTGGAGTTAACAGGATATCTTATCCAGGATGAGAAGAATTTGTTAACTCTGAGCTGGTCTCTGGCATTCAGCTCTGTTCATCTTTGCTGGCAGTCTCCCCTTCCAAACATCTAGCTGGTAGCCACATCATAAATCATATTTAGATTCTTGTATAAGATTGAAAAGAGCACCACAGCATCTAACAACAGTCCCTATTGCTGTATTGATACTCAATAGACATTTGCTAGTAGCATTAAATTTGTCTAAAATGTACTCTAAAACATTATCATAATGGCAGTCTCCAGTTACTCAGATTCTCCCTGGTGCAGCAACCTTGCTTCAAGTCTTTGGCTTTTGTGAAATGGCCTCCTCAAATGTATCCAGAGTTTGAATTATTTCCTTTCTTGATTTTCTCAGACAGTAGAATGTATTGTTATGCACTGATCATCTTGTAATGAACAAATTTCTGAGTACATTACCTTTATATTGTGAGAGATTAACATTTCCCACTTACTTGGAAACTTGGATAAAAAAACTTTATAACTGTAAAATGGTCCCAAGCAGCATATGTTCCTACAAGATTTAACAAATGTCCTTTAATCTGAACCTGAAGACCAAAATAAGGATCAGACATTTATTAGTGACTGTTTGAATAAACTCTCAAATTTATGTCCATGGTTTGGAATAAACGTTAGAAATCATTCCACAGGGACATCATCTTTATTGACATATTGAAAGATAAATTATAGTTAATCCACATGCAATGTGTCTGGGTATTGAGTCAAAGCTTTTATAATAATATTTAGCAATCTTCATTTCAGTTATTACCATTTCCAACAACTTGACTGCCATGACTTCAATGAATTTGTAACCCACAGTTTTAAATAGGTATACAGTTCTACAAGAACTGGCATTAAATAGCATTTAATATATTCTCCCAAGAAAGGATCAAATTTCGTGATGACTTCAAGTAGGTAATTCTCACTTGAAGGCAAGTCAAAAAGTTTAGACAACTATATTTTATGCTTTTGGACATTTCTCCAGTAATCTTTTTTTTTTGTGTTGCTGCTTGATTAGCTTGTGATTATTTCTACAATACACATTCAACCAATTTCTCAAGTTCAAAACACAGGTTTTATGAGATTCTAGTTTGAGTTCTCTCAGTCAATTACAAGTATTCTTCAAGTCTTTGAGTCCTTCTTGAACCATCTGAGTTGTCCCACTAAGAAAATGGCAAGGTGTGAAAAAGAATGCTCACAACTTTTCAGAATATATATATAAGCCAAGTTTCTTAAGTAGTTTGCACTTGAGCAAAGATTTAAATAAGGCCCTGCTTCTGTAAGGATAATAGTGAACCAATAACAAAAAGTACATATCCATATTTTGGTTGATACAATATCTAACTGTGTAGTTTTTTAATACTTTTTGTTGTTCCCCTACCAATCCATAACATCTTTACAGTATTAAAAATCAGGCTCTCATTACTAACAGCACTCTCTAGTTTTCTTTTTGAAAATAGTTAAGAATAGGTGGCTCACTAGAATCCTTTGCTTCTTAACTCAAGAATTACCCAAGAACTTCAGATTCTTCTCCTTTGTCTCTTTCAGATCAAGAAGAAAAACCTTATAGCTTTGATATTATTTAAGCTCTTCATTATATCATATAGATTTTTGCTTTGTAACCAAACAATAAGTATGTCTACTGAGCTTTTTTACACTTCTTGTACATGTTGAGTAAAAGTACTGAAAAACAAACAAAGAAACTAAGAGTAGTTTATGACCAAAATGAGAATAGAGAGTAAACAAACACATTAGAACATTTTATATAAATAAAAGACTTCATAACTCTTCTAAATAGTATTAAAAAACATGGGCTTCTGCAAATTATTTAGAGTGAAAATTTTAAACATCCTTTTCCTTGATGCATTGGAAAAGTAATCTGCTAATATTACTACTAAAATGTTAGGCTGATATATTTACATATCTCTATTTGTAAAATGAAATTAATTCATTCAATATTTGAATTAGGCTGTTTAAATATTTATATATATATTTTTTTTATAAAATATTTATGTTTGAAACATTTTGTAAAAATTTGCTAACACCAACAACAATGCATTTACCATAGTTGTTTATAAACACAAAATATATACTATCAGAAGTTTTTATTATCTGCTGTTCTACTGTACTTAGAAAAAAAATGTTTTAGTTGAATATAATTGGAAAAAACTGATCAGCAAAACAAAACTAAAATATCAGTGGTGATTTAAATGTTAAATCTTTAACAATAATTTCATTACTGTTTTTTTTTAACTGTATATGAAGAATAAAATTAAAAATAGAAAGAACAAATCACAAAATTTTTAGCATGTATGTTTTTGATTAATATAAACAGAATACCATCAATTAGTTACATTTTTTGATAAATTAAAACAGAAGTATTAATAACATAAAATTTAAAAATTTTAATTTTTATTTTAATATTCAAAATAAAACTGTCACAAAAACTAATATTTAAACTTGTTTTACAAAATCCTACTGAAACATATGGACACTTTTCTATTCCCATCTCCACATCTTGGGAAGCAGATAGATGTGGAACAGAAAACACATATAATGTTAACTGTATTTGAACACGACACAAGAAGCTGCTGAATGTGTGGAATAAACATTAGTTTATTTCAAAGATAAGTCCCAAAAATCAACACAAAAATAGAACTCTGCATTAGTATGCAAACCCTGGTGGCAGCAAAAATGCACATAAATGGTCTTAGAAGAGGTGAATGTAAAACTATTTGTTCTGTTCCACAACAAGTCAGTGAGAGCATTATGAACCTCACATTCAAAAACTGAGGAGAAACATAGAAGTCATCAACATAGAGGTTGCTTGCAACAGTAGGAGAAAGTTGTTCAGGGATAACATTGATCTTAATATAGAAGTTTGTGACACTCAAGACACACTTTTGTGAAGAGCCGGGACAAGTTTGAATCCACAGGGCTTGCAAATAAAAATGGATAAATGGTCATGTATCCAATAGGAATGAAGGTCACATAAAATGCTAAACCTTCAAATGTCATAAGCCTTCTGAAGATTGAAGGAAATAGACATAAGATACTTTTTCTTGAGAAAGAGTTCTTTGATAGAGGTTTTTAGACAAATAAGGTGGTCAATAATGAAGAGTTGTCTACAAAAGCCATATTGGAGAGGCATAAGGAAGCAGTTTGATTTAAATAACTAAACAAGATAAACATAAACCAACCTTCCAAGACCCTATAGAGACTGTTAATAAAGTAATAGGATAATAATTAGAAAAAATTTTGAGATCTTTCCTTGGCTTTGAAAAAGGGAAGACAATAGCCCTAAGCCACGCATCTGGAAAATCTTCCTCCTGCCAAATCTGGTTAAAAACAACCACAAGAAGAGCAAGAGAAAGGTGGCACAGTATATCATAAGGAATGTTAATTTTGTCAAAGTTGATTGATTGATTGATTTAGTGTTTTATGGCACAAAGCAGCGAGGCTCTCTGCCCCAGACATTCGGTAAAAATGTAAAAAAAAATAAAAAAATGTAGTAATAGACATAAATGGAAATGAAGGTAAAACAAGAAAGTATAAAACCAATGTTGACACCTAGTCTACAATGTTAAGATAGAAGGCAGAGTATAAGAAGTTGTAAGGTATTTACTCTAGCAAAAAAGGTAATGATCATAACCCTTCAGGAAGACTAACAGGTAAGTTCAAGAACCACCGTCAGTCACCTGAAGTTGGTCTTTCCAGTCCTGGTTCCGGGTTATGAGTCAATATGGCAAGTACTAAAAAGTTAAGTAGTAAAAGTGCGAAATGATATGCAGCAATAGTATAATAACAACCGCCAGGACGACTAACGAGTAGTTCAAACGGATAGTTCAAACAGTAGCATTAGTCACCTGAAGTTGGCCTTTCCAGTCCTGGTGTCGAGTTATTTAATGTTCTGGCCATTGTCCGATGTCAAATTGAAGGAGAGAGATTAAAACTGTAAAAAAGGAACCACAATTAAAAAGGTGTAATGAATAAATATGCAACACTTAAATGAGATTAAAAACTTTAATCTCTTTACGGAAGCTAGATGGCCAAAGTCCAATTTTGGGTTTGATTTGAAAAAGTTTGTTGTCACGTTGCTCACTCCAAGTGGACTGCCAGCTGGCATGGAGCTGAGCCTTGAAAACAACACCATAGTCCATGTACGGAATAGGCATAGGAGTGATGGTGCTGAAGCAGACATATTTAGCTGCCATTTCTGCAAGCTCGTTCCTGCGAATACCAACATGGCCTGGTATCCAGAAAAACTGGATTGAAGTAGCTGCTAATGAGAAATGGGCCAGTCAGTTTCGAATATCAGTGAGAATAGGATGTGAGCTAACATGTAGCGATTCCAAAGCAAGTATAGAACTAAGCGAATCAGTATAAATAGAACAGTTGTAGTACTGCTCAGCTGCAATATGATCCAGGGCAAGAGATATGGCATACAGTTCAGCAGTGAACACAGAAGCTGTAAAAGGGATTCTGCGCACAACTACTGACCCATAGCAAACCATAACAGAGCCCACTGAATTACCTGATTTGGAACCATCTGTATAAATGGGAACTGAATGACTGTTTGAAAGATATTCATTGAATAAAAGATGGTACTTCCAATCTGGAGTATCTGCCTTTTTTTAGGTGACTGAAAGAAAGGTCACATTTGCAGGCTATAATAAGCCATGGTGGGATGGGCTACCCTGTGGAATCTGCAATGTTATCCAAGGACAGACCCAATTCATCCAATTGCGCCCGGATGCGAAGGCCAAACGGAGCAATGACAGATCGTCTGTTCTGAAAAAGTACTGCCCACTGAGGAAGGAAAACACATTTCCAGGTGGGATGCTTTGGTAAGGAATGAAGTTTCGAAGTATATTGTAAAGATAGTTGCAAACGGTGAAGGTGTAGAGAAAGTTCATGAGATTCAATGTATATACTTTGAACTGGAGAGGTATGGAAAGCCCCAGTGCAAAGTCGAAGTCCTTGGTGATGAATGGGATCCAGCATCTTTAAGGCCGAGGGTCTGGCAGAGCCATAGACCATTGATCCATAATCGAGTTTCGATCTAATAAGAGCACGATATACCTTTAACATTGAACAGCGATCTACCCCCCCAACTGGTAGAAGAGAGAACACGGAGGATGTTCAGTGCTCTTGTGTATTTGACCCGAAGCTGCTTTAAATGTGGTATAAAGGTTAGTTTACGATCAAAGATAAGCCCCAAGAACTTGGTCTCCAGGACCACTGGCAGCAAAACTTCACCGATATGAAGTTCAGGATCAGGATAAATACCCCGTCGATGGCAAAAGTGCATGCATACAGTTTTGGAGACAGAGAAATTAAAGCCGTTCGCCAGATTCCACTAACGTACACAATTGAGAGCGGTTTATAGTTGCCGCTCAATATATCTCATGTTTCACGACTGACATGAGATGTGAAAGTTGTTGACATAGAGCCCATTCGCAACAGTGAGAGGGAGTTGTTCAGTGATGGCATTTATCTTTATACTGAAGAGTGTAACACTCAATACACAGCCTTAAGGGACTCCAAGTTCCTGTACAAAAGAACGGGAAAGTGTCGAACCCACATGAACTTGAAATCTCCTGTCCATTAAAAATTTTTTTAATAAACATGGGTAGATGGCCACATAACCCATATGTATGGAGGTCTCGCAAAACGCCATACCTCCATTTTGTGTCGTAAGCCTTCTCTATGTCAAAGAATATTGATACAAGATGTTGGCAGTTGAGAAAGACTTCTCTGATAGATGTTTTAAGATGAATTAGGTGGTCTGTGGTGGAGTGCTGTCGTCAGAACCCACACTGGGTGGGCAAGAGGAGGTTGTTTGATTCAAGGAACCAAACAAGACGAGCATTAACCATCCTTTCTAATGTCTTACAGAGACAGCTCGTCAAAGCAATTGGATGGTAGTTTGAAGGAATCTTGGGATCTTTCCCTGGCTTAGAGAAAGGTAAAATAATAGCCTGGTGCCAGGCATCAGGAAAAACATTCTCCTGCCAGATCCAGTTGAAAACAATCAGAAGGACATCAAGAGAAGCAGGAGATAGATGGTGCAGCATGTCATAATGAATATCATCAGGTCCAACAGATGTACTGGCAGACCGATGAAGGTCCATTTTTAGTTCCACCAGGGTAAAGGGACAATCATAGTCAAAGAAACAGTCAGTTCGAAAGGAAAGAGGTGATCGCTCTGCCCAAGTCTTGATGGCCAGGAAGGTGGAGGAACAAGCAGAAGTGCTAGATACCCAGCAAAAGCTCTCACCTAGAGTGTTAGCGATGTTCCGAACATCAGTCACCTCCTGACCATCAGAGAGTAAGATCGAGAGGGGACAGAATTGTAGTGCCCATTAACCTTTCGAATCCTGTCCCATATGATCTTGGAACTGGTGGTAGAAGATATGCTGGTTGTGAACTTAATCCAAGATTCCTTCTGGCTTTGACGTCTCAACCACCTAGCATGTGCATGGGCCCGTTGGAAAGCAACCCGGTTTGAAAGTGTGGGATATCTACGAAAAGTATCCCAGGCCCGCTTTTGAGCCTTCCGTGCTAAGTGGCAAGCAGGATTCCACCACGGACGAGGATATCGTGGAAAACGTGTTGAGGTTTTAGGAATACTCTGAGCAGCTGCATGTGTAATACAGTCAGTTACCGCTGCTACACAGTCGTCTATTGATGGCTGATTTACGATGGCAAGATCAAGTTCTGAGAGAGCAGTGAAAGTGAACCAGTCTGCCTGATCCAGCTTCCACCGGGGCACGCGGGTAGGGTGGCATCGACCACGGCCAGTCTCTCTCAAAAGGATCAGAAAATGATCACTGCCTAGTGGATTACTGTCAACCCTCCATGAAAAATGGGAGAATAATGAAGGGGAGCAAACTGAGAGATCAATAGCTGTAAAGGACTGACTAGGTGCATGAAAGTAAGTGGAGGAACCAGTATTGAAAAGAAAAAGATTGTGATCAGAGAGCATCCGCTTTACAGATCGGCTCCCTCCCATCAATAATAGCACTTCCCCAGAGGGGATGATCTCCATTAAAATACCCTAGGATTAGAAATGGAGATGACAATTGTTCAATGAGAGCATCAAGATCTGATTGATCATATGTCTCTCCAGGGGACAGGTACAGAGAAAAAACAGTGATGGTATGACCCAAAGAAACACAGATGGCTACAGCCTCCAAGGGTGTGTTGAGTGACAAAGACAGGGTGGGCACGTGTTGATCAACCAACAGTGCCACCCCTCCATGTACTCGACCATCACACAACCTGTCATTTCTGTACAGAGAAAACTGCCGAATTAGAGACAGTATCAGAAGTTTTGAGAAATGTTTCTTGTGAAGAAAGACAAACAGGATGGTAGGAAGCAATCAGCGTTTTGATATCATCCAGATTAGAACATAAACCTCGACAGTTCCATTGTATCAAGGTGGCCATTTTTAAGAACGGGTAGGTGAAGTGGCTGGAGAACTCTTTGGTTTATGACCACGTCTTTTTTCTTTACTGTCTTTAGTTGGAGGAGGTCTATCAACCTCCATGGATCCTGCTCTGGGTCGGGTGGGCAGGTTTTTGTTATTGGAAGGGGAATCCAGTGACTGAGGATGCGAAACGAATAATTGTTTTGTCTCTTGTGGTGGGAGAAAAAGATGTATCAGAAGAAATGCCTGTATTTGAAACTGAAGGACGTGGATCTTGAGGTTTGTTGGAAGGTATGGGAGGAACAGAGATGGGTGTGGAAGTCGATTCATCAACCTTTTTAACCACGGAGGTCAAAAGGCTTTTCATTTGTTTTGAAAACGACTCTCTTGGAGGCACAGAGAGATCTGTCTGCACTCCCACTGTAGTTGTGGAATGAAGTGAACAGCATATGTCCGAGATGGAGTTGTGGACAGCAATTTCCGAGCCTCAGGATAACTAATGTTGTGTGTGATTTTCAAATGCTGCACCTCTTTTTCCTCCAACCATTTTGGGCAAGAATGAAAGTAAGAGGGGTGAGAACAATTGCAGTTTATGCAATGTGGGTTCATGTCACAGTCATAGGCATCATGGTCCTTGCCTCCACAACGAGCACATGTCAGGGAACCACGACAAGATGTCTTTGAGTGGCCGAATCTCTGACATTGGAAACATCGAAGAGGGTTTTGTATGTATGGCGAACCCTGCAAATGAGATAACCTGCCTTGATGGTGGCAGGTGGACGTGGTGAAGTAAATGTTAAAACGAGGGTATTTGTTGGCAGTGTAACTCCATCTTTGCGAGTGGAGATGTGCCTCACTGCAGAAACTCCTTGAGTGGAGAGACCAGCGAGAATCTCTAACTCTGGAACGTTTTTCAAATCCCTTTCAACAATAACTCCTCGTGAAGAATTCAAGGTAGCATGGGGTGTAACCTCAATAGGTATATCCCCAATTGCCTTTGATTTCACGAGGAGTTCACTGTGTTGGGATGTGGATGTTTCAACCAATATGTCACCAGATCGAAGTTTTTTTACTGATTTTGGAGAGCCAGCAAGTCCCTCTAGTCCCTTTTGAATAAAAAAAGGGGACATTTGCCCTAAAGGTTTTTCTGAAAGAGAATGTAATATAAGAAAATGAGGTACGTGTGTTACTGATGTTGAAGATTGCTGTTCTGAGTATTCAAGACGTGGTCGCTTACCCATTGACTGTTCTTTTATAATTTTATTTACATTTTTTAGAGGATCCATAGGAAAAAGAAAAAATTTCAGTACCCACTGACCCCACCCACCATGGAGCCCTACAAGGGGATGCACTACAAAGTCACACAAGGACAATGCAGCAACGCCAGTGTTTCGTGAGCACTATACCCAAACACCAGCATCAGGCACAATGTCCACAACACCCGTTGAGAACTTCCAACACTGGTACTTGGTTGACTCTAGCCCAAGTGGACCAGCCGATTGACCCAAGGGGGGCCACCCAAAGGCTGCCCGTCTACAGGAATTCGAGGCCAAAGTGGTGTGTTAGGGTTGGACCCCTCAACCACCAGGATCCTCTCCTCCCCTTCACGGGTTGCCACGCACGGCAAACACGTGGGTGGATGTTTAGATCCCAGAGAAGGTAACCAGATAAAACAGAACCTTCCCTGGGAGGTCCCCTCACCACATACAGGATTTGTCAAAGTAATATACTGCCAGACTCATGTAGAATAGTCTTCAATTCCCCCTGCATAAATAGTTGAATATAGTCATAGAGACTACCAGTTTGAAAAAATGGTGATCTTTTGTTCATAATTCAATGACCAAGTAGACAAGGAACAGATGCAAATGCTGGGATTGTGAGAATAATCACTCCCCAAAGATGTTGGGAATATTCTGTAAATCAGCAACTTCTTGGTAATTGGAATGTAAGGTCAAAAGAGGATAGAAAATAAATTTCCCATTAACCTTTCAAGTCTTTTTCCAAACAATCATAGAAATGGTGGTTGAAGACATACTAGAAGGGAAGTTGAGTGTCAAAGTTCTTGGAGATGGATTATTGATAGCTTTTCATGTGTGGTCTTTGTCACAATTACTGGTGGTTCAAATGAACCATAGAAACTATTCCATCATATCATGTACTTTACTTCCACATGACTGCATATAAGGAGTCCACAGTCTTATATGTTGTGTTTGTCAATTTCACCAAATATTTTGACAGTGTAGGGAAAGAAGCTCTGTGAGAACTGCTTCTTAAAGTTGGCTGTCTGCAGAAATTTGTTGCAATTGTTTGTCAACTTCCTGATGGCATGTACAGCCAGGTGTCACATGGAGGTGCCATGCTGGAAGTCTTCCCAAAAGGTCCTGGTGTCAAACAAGGTTGTGTACTGGCTTCTGTGTTATTCACTCTGCTTCTAGCTACTATTCTGGATCATACAGCTTCCTATCTTGCTAAGGGCATTTACGTACACACAAGAATTGAAAGTGGTCTTTTGAATCTCACAATACTGCAGGCTTGCTCAAAGCCTATGGAAATCTGTGTTAGAGCATTGCCATTTGCTGATGATGCCACATTTGTATTCAATTTAATAGATAGTCTGCTGCTTTCAAGCTAAAAATTAACATAAAAAAGACTAAGTCTCATTATGTACAGCCAATTGTTCATCTCTCTGGTGACAACAGCAGCCTCAATGCAGAGCTTGACTATAAGATCCAAGTGGCATTTGTCTCTTTTAGGCAGTTATATGAGAGGGTCTGGAAACATCATGGCATAAGACCAAAAATCAAGTGCAAATTACATCAAGCTGAGGTACTGAGCTCCCTAGTATACTCAGCAGAGACATATACTCTCTGTAATTATCATATAAAGAGACTATCCAGCAAACAACTCAGACACACTTCTTTGTGGTATAGACAGGTAAGCAGCATTTCTGAATATCCTTTTATACAAATTACTAGTTCGGTCTCATGTAGAATAATGTTGTTGTTTTTTTAAATATGGGATACTTACAAGAAATGATTCAGGGCAGAGCTACCAAGACAGCTCCAGGGATGTAAAAGTTATCTTATGGGTATAGGTTAACACCTCTCAACTTATCTTCTCTTGAGAAAAGAAGGCTAATAAGTAACCATATCAAAGTTGTTAATTTTGTATATTGACTGATATGATTTAGTCCTATGATTTCTTTATGCTACATTCTATGGAAAGCAAGATGAAAGGATTCAGCTTAACTTTTAGAAAAAACAAGCTAGACTCCAGTTTAAAAAAAGTTTTATTTTTTAACAGGTTATTAGCTTAGAGAACAATTTGCTTCAAAAGTTGCAGTTACAGTCACTTAAAGGAGTTTAAGATTTAAGGTGAATAGATGATATCCTCTAAAATGAAAGGTGTATTTTAATTTTTACATCTTCTCATGGGTGGATGTCCAGGGACAGCCTTGAAAGAACAAATAGTAATTTGTTTCCCATTATTCAATATTTTCTTTAATAAGGGGATCCAAATTACAAATAATAAATATTTCAGATTTACTTATTGAAAAAATCAAATTGCGTAATACTTTAAAAAAACATGTTTATACTATTAATCTCACATAACACAAATTTTACTTAATTTTCAACAGTACGTAATTAATTACAAAAAGTATTTTTAATTTTTATATTTTTTATATCAACTTTGTTAGCCACTTCCCTACTGACTTGGTGGATTACATCAACCATGTGACACCATAGTGATCATCAGTTTCCACACTATAACATTTAACAATGTTTTGTGTATCTTCATTAAATTTCTCAAGCTGTTAGTACACATTGTCTTTTGTAGAAAAAAAACAACAAAACAAAACAAAACAAAACATTAATTCAGAATATTTTTACTAAAACTTTTTCCACAAATACCTGGAATGAGAGTAATTACTATCAGTGGAAAGTGCTTTTCAATTCAAGATAAGAATATTTTGACTCATCACTTTAAAATTTTATCTGTTATTTTCTCTACCCTAAATCTATATGTATTCAACTGATTTGACAAAACTTGTAACCATCATAAAATATGAAATGAAATGAGTAACACTGCTGTTTTCTATATTATTTTACTGTTAGCAGCTATAGTAGAAATCTACTGAATATAAATCAATTAGACTGCCATTAGACTGTTTATATGACAATATGACACTGCTGGTGGCAAACAAGAATTTGTGGCACAATAAATAAGTCAATAATTCTTACAGAATTTATCATAGTCCTGGTTCAAATAACACAATGGGAGAAAATTTATTGGCTCTTTTACAGTGCAATGGTTACAAGGAGAATTGTCTAAAGTAATAAAAGTACAATCCAATAAATATGGTAGGTATTTTTAGATGTTAGTTTTCCTTCTGGGGTGATGAAAATTTAGTGGTATGTGTGTACAAAGCATGTAGGTGCTTAGGAATTGTTTATGTATATCATTACAGTTTACTCATAAATGCTTAATTTTTAGTTATTTTTTTCTTAAACATAACACAGTAAGCAAGATACAAAATTAATGCCAGATCTCTAGAAATATCTTGTGAATTTGCTTGAGTCTGGTAAATAGAATATGAGCTTCAGACCTCATCTCCAGTAATAAAAAGTAACTGGAAAACAGTTATAGTAAATTATCACTATCATGGTGAAAAACACTAATTAATAAAATGAAAAAAACAACTAACAAAAAAACATAACAGCACACTGATCAGTGCTCAAGCATGGCTGTGTCTTGTTAGCATATAGAAAAGTTCCATGTAGTCTCGCAGTGTTATGTACTTCCACAGTGCAGGCATCATTCATACATGAAGAAATATGATAGTCCAGTAATGGTTGAAATTAAACTGCATTCAAACCATAATTAATAACATTCTTTATTTTCAAGTGTTATGGCAAAAGGAGTTTCCATAGCTATCTCCAGATGATAATAGGAATGTTTTCTGTAGCATGTGCAGGAATTCTAGGGATACTAACCATAGTTCTACATTTGTGAAAGGTGTTGAAAATTTTTAAACAGCATTTAGGGACCAGGCTCATTGTTATAATTATTTTAACTTCTGTTTTTTGATAGAATACCACTTTTTGGATTATTATGTTCATACAAAGAGTAACTAGGTTTCAGGGAATTGCATATTTATGGGGAGTTGTAGACACTGTTAATAGATGTCACTACAACATATTGCCGTTTTTCACGTTTGATAGCTTTGACACTGGGATAAATTAGAGCAGTAAAGAGTTAATGAATAAGTTATAATAATAGTGTAACCAGTAAACCAAACCCATTTATCAAACTACTTAATTATGAGCTCTAACGAGAAGGTATCTCAACAATCAAATGTTACACAAGTTGAGATAAAGAGAGACTAAGAATTATGAATGTAACAAACAGCAAAATAGATCATTTCAGGTAGGCCTAATATTAATAAAATAGATATATTAAATTGATCTGTTAATAATTTTAAACAACATGCAATGATTTTTATTAGAATAAACACTCAAATGTTTGTCTACATCTTAATGCGCTACCACTTTTGGAGTCAACTGAATATTTTTTATACCTACTGAGAGATGTATTATAAATGTTACTAAGCAAAGTTTAGAGCTATCTGTATGCATTAGTGAGAGCTCTCTATCGAGCCTAACCAAAATAACAAAACATTACACAGAATAAAATTTTAAATTAATCAAAAAAATCAATGTATTTTATGCCAAATTTAACAAGTCAAGAATAAAAAGGAGTAAATGAAGTAGTATAACTTGTAACAGTATTTATTTGGTATCAATGGAGCTTATCACTTCTGTTTCTACATAATTTTAATTTCTTTGCATTATGGTTGAAATTAAACTGCATTCAAACCATAATCAATAACATTCTTTATTTTCAAGTGTTATGGCAAAAGGAGTTTCCATAGCTATCTCCAGATGATAATAGGAATGTTTTCTGTAGCATGTGCAGGAATTCTAGGGATATTAACCATAGTTCTACATTTTTCAAAGGGTGTTGAAAGTTTTTAAACAGCATTTAGAGACCAGGCTCATTGTAAAAGACGCATCAAGTATGAGACAGCATTGTCAGCTAAACCAAGAACCAGTGTGGCCAAAAAATCATATGATTCAATTAACAAAGTTCAGAAAGAATGAGTATTGAAACTGATAAGCTCAGTACATGCATTAGCACTCCATAATCATCCTTTTAAAGACTTTGTATGTATTGTTGAACTCTGGTCCAAAAATGGTGCTGACATGGGTACTAGCTATCTCAGAGTGATATACAATGTGCAACTCTCTGCAAATATATTAGTGAAGCTGCACAGCATTAAGTAGTTTCCTGGTTGAGTGGAGCACATATTTACAGCATTATGGTAGATGGATCCACTGATACTGCTATACCTAAAGTAAAACTACTATATTTAAGGATAGCTAAACTTGATGAAATGCACGTAAGTTGTAAAGTTGTTGACAAACCTAATAGTGAATCAATAAAAGCTGCAATATTAGAAACATTACATGATGAGTTAGGTTTTACAGAGGAGGAATTTTAAAAGCATCTCATAGGATTTGTTGTTGATAGTATAGCTCTGTAAACTTTGGCATAGAAAATAAATTAGCAAAGTAGTTTCTTGACTAGGCTGACTGGACTGTTGAAGTCAATTGTGTTGCCCATAGGACTGAATTGGTCACAAGAGTGAACCAAATCTAAGATCTATCATCTCTCCCACCAGAAAAATGTGAATAATTTTTCTTAGGGCTGTAACTATTTTATCACCAGTCACTGTTAACATGTTTGGATTGTTAAAGACAGACAAAATCTTTCAATACATTATGTTCCAACAAGAAACAGAGATACTAGGTGGGTACATAACACTCACTGGGCAGTTAAAATAATTTGTCAATATATCTAGCACTTTATGCTCATTTTGTTGCTGTAAAAGCAGACAATAAATGTTCAACCACTGTTAAATCTAAAGCCAGAAAATTTAATGAGCAACTTGCATCCAGAAGAATGATTATTTGGCTAAATTTTGTGTTTGAACTGACTTCAGTTATTCAATGCTCTTCAATTGCATTATGAAGAAGTGAATGAGCACTTGAAACAAACAATTACAGCTTTAGCAAAATACAAAACAAATTATGAATCCTTCACTTGAAAATAACATCATAGAAAACATTTTATTTTTTGATTTACCTCTAGAAAGTGATGCCACACATTTTGAAAAAGATAAGCAGACCTCCTAAGCAAGATTGGTCAGTAATCTTTTTTTTATATATAAAAAAAAAGCTTTAGTGACCTTGAAAAGCCAGTTATAAATGCTTTGTCAGTCTTTAATATCAACAACTGGCCTATGTAAGACAAAATTACTCTCCTGAAATTTGGTGATGACGAGATCAGCTTAATTTCTAATCATTTCCAGGTTCCCTTGACAAATTTACCTGCTGAACCTGTTACTGTATAAAATGTTTTGTCGGAATAAAACTTGTTGAAATCACTTGTTGTTTGTACTGATGAAAGGCAGCTTAAACATTCAGCATATGTGAACATTATTAGTTTGTGGCTGGAAATGTGGTAAAACCATGAGACATATTATTACACTGTATCAGCATTAACTGATCTAGTTTTATAATTAGAAGTCCATAGTGCAGATGCTGAGAGGGGCTTCAGTCTCTAGAATTTGGTTTGTACAGATGCCAGAAATAGAATAAAACCAAATTCAGTGATTGATATTATGCACATATGCCTTCACATACACAGGAAAGAGAAGTTTGTACCTTACCTTATTCAGGAGATGAAAATAGACTTACTAGGCTCTAGCTAATATTCAAAGTCATCAAGCATTTCAAACTCAGAAATAGAATTGCAAAGATTAAATAATTTATAAAAATAATATGTTTCACTGATTATTCAGGTCTTCAGACTCTTTAGTCAAGAATAGGTGTCTTCATGTATATACAAGACAACAGTTAAACAATTTAGCTTTCACATCATCACAAATTAACTAAGGCTTATAATGATAACAGGCCACTCTTGCACAAATTATGCCTTCTATGTAAAAATGTTATGCAAATTAAAGTGTCTTAGAACTTTACAGTTCTTTACTTCCTTTTATTATTGCATATCAATAAAAAAAACATTTTAACACTTATTACTGATCAATATCATGGAACAGTATTTGTGTTCAAGTAGATTATTGGGGGAAAAATATTTTTAATTTCAAAATTTATTGAATTATGGAGTCTGGTAATTTTTTGCCTGGTAAGTAAAATAATAAAAAATATAAAAATAGATAATTTTAACTACTTACCAAGTCAGTAAATTGATTTATACTTATGTGTCACTGTAAGCCTCATTTATCCTCTCAAGTGAAGGAAGATGAGAAATTAATTCTTGTAAATTTCAAAGATAAACTTTATGTATAAAAACCAAAAATTATCAAATTATTATACTGGTACACACATAACCACTGTAATGTGCTTGATTTTCTAAATAAGCTGTGTGTGGGTTAAGAAAAATTTAATTTACTTTCAGAGCAAGTGCGAGAAAATGATTATGACATGGCTCTATATAAAACCCAGGCTGATCCAATAAACTTGGTAGGTATTTAAATATTAGTTATCCATCCAGGTTGGTGCATAGTTAGCAGTACAGGTATACAATATATATATATGCTATTAATATTTATTCATAGAAGCTTACTTTTTGTTACTTTGCTTTAAACATAGAACAATAAATAAAGAATATGTAGGAAAAAATAACAGTGATTTCTAGTACCTATGATGTTGCAAAATTGTTTTATGCTTGTGTGTCATATTTATTAAATCTTGCCATAAGTCTCATTTATTTTCATAAGTGAAGAAAAGTTAATTTTTGTATATTTCAAAGATACATTTTAAAAAAAAAAAAAAAATCAAATATCTATATTGGTATATATAAAATCACTTTAATTTATTCGGCTTCCAAACAAAGCTATATGTGGGTTAAAAATATCTTTTCTGTTCAGAACAGTGACTTCACCATTTCCAGTAAAACAAAATGGCATGCACCCTTTGACTTGTCAGTAACAAGAACATTAAAACATTATATTTAAAGTTCAAGGATTTCATTTCTTTATCCAATTATCATACATTTAATTAATAATTTTGTTAAAAATAACTATCTTTAATTGACACTATTTCCTTCAAAAGCACTTACAAGTATGTTTCTCTGCAGGAGTGTTGTATCAGGAAAGTTATGCTTATAAACCTGGTTAGCTGTTGTATTAATGTCTATTGCAGCTTCAATTTTGAAAGACATACCTGTGGCTGGAAAAGAAATAATATAAACTATGATTTCTTCCACTCTATTAAAAAAATTCTGCTGTAAAATCTAAAAGCTGTATGATGAAAGTTCATTGGGAGAGGCAACTGTTCTAATACAACTAGTTTAATATTGCATTTATCATTAACAAGCAAATTTTTTAAAGCACAAATAACTGATAACATACAACATTATCAGCACATGCTAACACCAGTGGTCTAGCCATATACACAGAGATACATTACACCTAAAAGTATTTCTTTAAACTACAGTTATAACGTATTGTACTATCTCATACACCACATATTTTAGATTTCAGTGAACAACAAGGGTAGGGCTGGTCCTTCACAGCTGTCCTTGCTTACCCTTGAGAAAAATAATTTCTCAAGAATGGAAAGGCTATCTTACAGGATTAGGTTAAGATTTGTTAACTTAGTTTTTATAAAGAAAGGTAATGATAATCCAGAAATGTCAACAGGACAAAAAAATGTATATGTTTAAGATTTGGAGAAAGAAAAAAAGATTAGGCTCCAGTTAAGAGGGTGACTAGCTCATGGAATGAGTTGCTGCATGTGGTTTAGAAGGTCAAAACTTTACAAGTGTTTTAAGTGAAAGTCAATGATTTCATGAAGAATAAAAGGTGATTTTGATTTCCTTAAGCTACTCTTTTGTTTGACACCATTTCAAAATGCTTTCTGAAAATCTAGGTACACCTTGTCTACACCTTTTCCATTATCCAAATAACAATAAAATAAATAAGTAAAATAAATGGTAAAAGGTGACAGTTAGTAAGGAAAGATTTCCGATGGTGAATCTGTGCTATTTTCTTTTATGATATCATATTTAACTAGGTTATTTGGTAAAGATTAATAGCAACATTATTTGGGTTAATTCCAATACTATCCACAATATGATCAGGGTCATGAATGTTAATGACATCCTCTCTTGTAAGTTTAGCATCTTACACTTTTCAACAACAACCTAGCCATCAGCATACTTTAAGGACATAACTCCCATTTTAACATTCTACTAACCTTCAACATACTTCTATTCTTGCTGTTAATTGTTTACATTATCAAGCAGCTGTTTGTCACAAGCTATTTCTAATTTTCTGATTTCTTTTTTGAACCAAATCTTTAGTATTCCTTTGATTTTCTACTTCTTATCTTACTAAGCCATTTAGATATGATCATCCATTATTCCTTTCCTCTTTGTAGGAAAATACCTATTAAAGATATTTGTAAAAATATCCCAAATCTGTCCCACACCACCTTTTAACCCATTTTTCTAATTTGTATCTGCTAAATTTTGTTTCACCCTCTTAAAATTGGCTTTCTGAAAATTAGGAACATCACTGTTTTCCTAAATGGAAAATGCATTTCCAGTAATACTCACCTCTATTCATACTTATAGCTATTACTCAACCTCCAGGTTTTCTACCTTTTCCCATCTAAGTATTGGTATAATTTTTTTTGTTTGCACCAGTTTTTCATACCTCACTAAATTGCCATCAGTAATACTCATCTCATGATACTCTCCTCCTACATCAATCCATACACTATTTTGGTACTGTACACAAGCATCTCATTCAGATAAAGTTATCACTTTTTCAAGACTGACTCACTTATTTTCTCTAACACCAGCTCTTAGTAAGGAGGGAAGGCATGAGAGTGTGAGAGGAGGTTAGTATTATTGGAAACACATTTAATTTTAGAAAAACATTAACTTCCAAAACATACACATCTTCACTAACCACTTACAGCTAGAATCTCATACATATAAGGTGGAAAGGCTGATGAGGGCATTATCAATAAAGAAAGTGTCTACATAGGTCATGGTTATGTCAATGGAAGATTGGCACCTAAATGGAAAAGCTGCATGCTCTTCACCCAGAACTGAACTTCTGTATTATTAGCGAAATGATATCCTAGTTATCATCAGTATAGGCTAGCTCCAACTAAATGACTGAGGTTTCACTAAGTTGATGGTTAGAGAATTAGACTGCATTATATACACACTGCTGGCCAAAATCTCAAGGCCAATGAACATAAAGAAAAAATATGCATTTTTCATTGTTAGACTCAACCACTTATTTGAGTAAAGCTTTGAAAGATAACAGTAAGAGAAGGGAAAATAAAAAAAACAAACTTTTTTTAGCATTTAATATGGAAAATGTGAACACTATGAAATTAGCCTAAATACTAGTCAGTCAAAAGTTTAAGACCATACCAAACAGAAATCCTAAACAGGGTCAGAAATGCCCAACAAGAGACTCAGTAGTGAGTTGCATGCTAGTTAATGCGAATAACTTCCAACATTCACTTTGGCATGGTCAACATAAGGGTTTGCAGAAGGCTGGCTGGAATGTTATTCCAAGTGGTGAAATTAACGCTCATTATAGATAGACTTCCCTTGCCATCCACCCCCAAACATTTTCAATGAGGTTCAGTTCGGGCAAACACACTGGATAGTCCAAAAGAATCACGTTATTCGCTATGAAAAAGTCCTGCGGGCATTGTGGATTGCAGTGTTATCCTGCTGAAAGATCCAGTCTATTCCACACTAGCGAGGGCCTTCAGTCAATAAGGATGCTCTCTATAACATGCCAATGTAGCCAGCTGCTGTTTGATGCCCCTGTATAACCCTGAAACTCCATTGTTCCATGGAAGGAGAAAGCACCCCAGATCATGATGGAACCTCCTCCACTGTGTCATGTAGAAAAGGTCTACGGTGAGATATCCTTATTGTGCCAGTAACGTTGGAAGCCATCTGGACCAACCAAGTTAAAACTTTTCTCATCAGAGAACAAAACCTTCTTCCACTTTTCTACTTCCCATGTTTGATGTTTCTCAGCAAAGTTTAACTGAGCTGTTTTGTGGTGCAGCCTTTGAAGACATTTACGGTTTTTAAAGGCTTTCTCTTGAAGATGCCGTCTTATTGTTCTTGAGCAAAATTCTGCATCTGTAAGGGCCTTAATCTGGTTTGATGATTGGTCAGTGTCTTACCCGATAACCTGTCAAATCCTTCTGCTCAACGTCGTTGAAATTTTCTTGGGACAACTACTTGAAATTCTCATTCCGTGTCCCTCAGGGCCTTTTAAGAAATTTGCAACAGCAGTTTTATTACGTCCAATCTCACCAGCGATAGCACATTAAGAGAAACCTTGCTTTTGCAACTCGATAATTCTGCCATGTTCAAACTCTGTCAACTTTTTAGCCTTTGTCATGTTTTCACCCAATGTCACACTAGTGATGTCAGTGGGAGATGTTGACGATGCTAATGCTTGAAAACAAATGACTAAATTTCGTTATGTGTTTACTGATTAATGTTTTGTTTCAGTATTGTCTTAAACTTTGACCAGCTAGTATTTAGACTAATTTCATAGTGTTCACATTTTCCCTATTAAATGCTAAAAAAGTTTTTTATTTTTATTTTCCCTTTTCTTATTTTCATCTTTTGAAGCTCTACTGAAATAAGTGGTTGAGTCTAACAATGCAAAATGCATATTTTTTCTTTATGTTCATTTGCCTTAAGATTTTTTACATATATATATACACACACACTTATGAATGGATTCCAACCTGTAGCCACAGAGTCATTATTCCTTGGAGAGACATAACTTATTTTCTGTTATAAGTTACAATTTTATAGTTTTTTAAAGCTATTATGTCATAAAGGCTGGTGGTGTTTACAATAATAGTACTTATAACATTGATATGGATGATAAAATAGATCTGTTTGAGTATTTGTACATTTCAACACCACTCTGTTACACTATAACTTCTTTTTTATCTTACAGAGAAAATAAATTGCTTGGAAAAAAAAGATATATTTTACATGTTTGTCTAACATGTGTATATAACAAAAATAACATACTGGTGTTTTTGTAAGTCACATTTTTGTCAGAATTAGAAATATTTTGTCTTAAAAAGAACGTGCTTGTAAAATGTCCAGAAAAGCTCAATAATAAGGGGCTGGGGGTTGGGAAGATAACTTTCTTGGGCAGAGGGGCTCTGGGATAAAGGTGTCAGGATTTACTGAAATGAAAAGGTGGCAAAACTAGTCACAGGTATTTAGTTGTTGTTTTTTTAAAATAAAAATCACAACAATTTTAAATATATTTTTCATAGATATGCTAAAACGTTCAGATACAGCTATGAAAAGCTTTCTACTTTAAAGTTTAAGCTCATGTTTTTGATATTTTAACTCATAGACCATATCATACCATCCACACTCCTGGTAATAAACTTTGATATGAAAAGATGTTACCTATGATAATACTAGTAAATAAGTGTAGTACTAAGTTATATCACTTATAACATTAATTATTATTATAATAATTAGTATTAGTATTATTAATAATAAATATACTGAAAAATATAATTTATAAATCACTTTTTTTTAACACATAAGGTTTACCATTCAAGCTGCAGTGCATTCCCCCTATACCACTAAATAACTCTAAGACTCGAATAACCATTTTTAGTTTGTTATGTTTGTAACTTTCTTTTATCCGTTCTTCTTTTCACTTCATCTTTCAAGTAACTGTAATACCAACACGATATAAACCGCTGGAATCAGCAGATAGCCCAATGTGGCTTTGCTATAAGAGACGCACACGATACAAAAAGAAAGTCACCATGTTTGCAGAGCATTGCTACCTGGCGAAAATATATATTTTAGGAATTATTAAATATATATATACATATAAATTATCTTCAGCCCTGTTACTTTGTTACTCTAAACATGAACCACATTATCCTTCAAAATAAAACGTACAAAATAATAAACTGCAAATATATCTTTTTATCGAAAAATAACAAATGCAAATTCAAGCAGTTATCTTGGTAAAAGCTATTTAATTGGTAAATATAATAAAGCTAATACTAGTGTATTGGCTCCGAGTGGCAAAGAGGTATCTCTGCGGACTTATACTGCGAGAAACTGGATTTCGATACCTGTGGTGGGTGAGCACAAATAGTCTATTGTGTAACAAACAAAGTCTTGTAACACATATAATTATAATTATGCCTTCCTAGCGTAGAAAACACGTTCATACCATAACAACTGTAGTTGCTATAAATCGCTTTTGCGAATGGCATCTCATGGTTACCAGCAAAGAGAAAAATTAAACTTGCTAATCACTGGAAGTTCTCGCATCTCGGGCGAAAATGTAGCTTTACTGACGAGTTATAACATTTAAGTCACAAAGAAAGAGATTAGACATGCATTTATACAAAAGAGCAAATGTTTGCGCTACGGTGTGTCAATAAACAATACTTTATTACACAAAATACGAAACAATAAAATATAAGGCAAGTAATTGTGTGTGAGTTGATGTGTGGCTGACAATAGACTCCAGTAGCGGATTTAAGGTTGTGTAGACCCAGGCGCTAATAATTTTGTTAGCCTTACATCTCATGTAATTTTACATGGAATAAAATTATCAGTGGGTCCCTATTAAGACCATGGGCCATGGTGCTGAACCCCCTCTGGTCTCTACCTAAATACATTATTGACACTAACTGAAGAATCCTTTAAATATATATATTCTAAATTTATTCACTCTTACTCTAAGCTAATCCTATTACAACCACAAACGCGAATAGACGCAACAAAGATATTTTATATCCTGTTCACTTTAAGGGGAACACGAGTATAATTACATACATTATTAAACTAGGGGCATGCTTAAGAGCCGCTTTAACTCTTAACTTAATTCAAGTAACAATAAAAATAAAAGTATTATGGAAATAAGCCAGATATCTTTAGGTTCTGACGGATACTTACTGGAGAAAACTGCGAAGATAAAGAAAACAATGTTACCTATTTGGAAATTTATATTAAAATGTAGGTAAGTTCTATATCTAAATCTACGTGGGAGATATATTACTCAAAGGTACATTTAAATGTCAACAAATCCTCAACTTATTGACTTACAAAAAACAACAACACTGATTGGTTCTTTTAGATTAACTGAGACTAAAGATCGAGGATGAATTCATATGCAATTGTCATTTGATTTACTAACAAAAATAATTCAGCTCGCCAATTAGTCGTTTGATTTTAAATTTCTCGCAAAGTTTATCCAGGGGTATCTGTACTACTTTAGTAGTGATAGATTACAGGGAGGACAACTAAACAAGATCATATACCACTAACTGTTGAGCTGGTCATTTACCAGCAAATAGTGGAATTGACGATCACATTAGTAGCACTCTTACAGCTAAAAGGGTGAGCATATTTGGTTACAGTGGTTCTAATTCGCAATCTGCAGATTGCAAGTCAAGCTTCCTAACTAATGAAAACTAGTGTTGTTATACCTGCCATACAATCAGAAGAATACCTATAGGTTTAACCTATAATTCTGTTAACTATGTAAGGAAAACTAAACTTGGTAATTCGCTTAAAACCTTTTAGGCTCAATCAGAGGATTCTAAAAAATATATAATTTTGAAAATTTTATATTTTTAACCAAAATGTTTGGAAAACTTAATGCTTCTGCATACTTCGCTCTCCCCACTTTTATTACAAATTAACCATGCCATTATTGCATCTGACAAGGACAACCAATACGTACTGGCAAAAGTCGACTATATAGTATGCTACCCAAAAGCCATAACAATGCTGAAGATAGAGATGAAGAGAGTAGCACAGAAGCTTTTCAAAAGAACTCTTGAGCGACAGAGGGACCTAGTTTACTCCAGAACTGGTGCATTGCTGTAAAGACTTGTCAACACTAGATCTTTTCCATCCCACACAATCCCAGATGCAATAAGCTTTGTGAGAAAGTTACTGAAGTCTTAAAGAACATATTGAAGAATATGCGCCGAGAGAGACTACGTAAATGGGACAGGTACTTGCAGGTAATGTTATTTATTTACCAAGAAGTCTCACAAGCGAGCGCAGAATGTCCATTTACTAAACCTAAGACTGCTGGGTGGAAATACGACGTACGAAGGCAAGGAGAAGAAAGGTCTTTTGTGCCAATATGTGGATGTCTTGACAGATAGACAAGGCAAGACGGACTTTATGCAATACAAGATCGAGATCCAGTGAAGGTGAAGCTCCACCTAGTACTTTATGCAATAAGAGACCTGGTCAAGCAAGAACTTGAGGCAATGTAAGAAACTACAATCATTGAGTTTTTGAATTCAGCCTACTATTTACCAGTCGTTATCATGATGAAAAAGAACAGCTCAAACTGCTTTTGCATTTATTTCTGGGAGCTGAACCTCATGATAAAGTTCGACTCAGAACCTATGAGAAGCTCAGAAGTTGTAATGGCGAAACTAGATGGAACCAAGTGCTTTACTAAGATTGAACTCACTAAAGATTATTGGTAGATCAAAATGGAGGTAGTATCTAAATAGAAAACAGCCTTTGTGATACCACATGGATGCTATTAGTTTAGTTAATTCAGCAGCAACATCAACCACGTCGGGCACTAGGTGGATAACATTCTGACTCATACAGCCAGATGGGAAGATTACCAGAAGAAACTCGGATAGCTGTCCAGGAGAACGAGGGCAGTAGATCAGGCACTAAGTCATATCCTTCCTGAGGTTAGCAGGATACTATAGGAAATTTATCTCAAACTACCCTGAAGTTGATGCATCACTGACTGACCTGATTAAGAAAGGTCAATCCGACAAGGTGAAGTGGAAACAACCACAATAGATGGCACTCCAGAAGTTAAGGAACATGCTAGGAAGTTCGTCAGTTTTTAGACTGTCATACTTCAAAATTCGCTTCAATGATTCAGAATTTTGAAATGCAGCAGTGCTACTGCAAAACCATATAAAAGCACTGTTTCCCGTGAGGTACGTCGGTAAAAAAACTGCTGAGTTCTAAGAACTAGTTTGTGATTGAACGAGAGGTCTGATCTTCATATTTGTAATTGGGAAATTCCAGAACTACTTCTTTCGCAAAAAGTTCATCATTCAGACAAACTCTTAGCTCCTTTCATACACTTAGAGGTGCAACATCGCCAGTGCGAAGATCACAATTTGGGTGTTGTACTATCAGATCTTAAGTTTTCACACTGAGACCATCAAGAAACTGCAAATTAGTATACTTTGTATATAGTATGAAAATATTATATATATATATATATATATATTTATAAAGAGGGTCTTATTATTAATTAAACATAACGGCTGTTTCAGTTTAAGTATAGCATGAATATAAAATTTATATATTTTTAGAAGCAATAGTTTATTGGGGGTTTGTTCATGTAACTTTAAAAATTATATGTTGTGAATTAGCGATTTTTATATGATTGTGTCATTTTACTAAAACTTTCTAGGCTCTTCTCTTTGTTTTAACTGAGTATTATTGCATAATATCTTAGTAATTAGAATGTTTTAGCCTTTGTCCGACTTTAAATACACGTCCAAGACATAGTTCAGAATAGACTACGTGATTGTGAGTTTAGCTTTAAACAAAGTATAGTTGCGAATTTTAGAGTAAAATTATCACAAATTGTATTACAGTAATTGTGTAGAGAAGAATAATTTGTCTTGAAAACTGTGTTCTAAAGTAACTGAACCAGCTTATGTGGACTTAGACGAAAAAGAAATAATTATTTAAAGCTCTGGATACGACTGCGATAATCAACAGTGTAACGAACATTTGTACGCATGTTACCAATAAATGTTAACAAGTCACAGATACCTATTGTAAAGAATTTGGCTCATGCATAAAACCTGATATCCTTTAATACAGAAAGCCTACTCTTTTTATGATGAGTTAGTACAGTACTCCAAATAAAATTTAAAAATCATAATCAAGTCCTTTACATAAATGAAAAACATAAAAGACAACTTCACTTTACCATTTGTGTTTGAGTACTTCAAAACAAAAACACAACCTGCCAACACCTGTAAAATATAGTTAAAGTTATGTTGTATTGCATATGTATCAGAAACATTTTACTTTTATGTCTCTCAGAAAAACTCAAAACTTGTGAAACATTTCAATGTCATAAATAAATTGGTCACGTTATCACATTTAACTTAAACCAGCAGTTCAACTGCTTTCTCAGTAAATGCCTGTAAGTCCAGTATTCACACTTAACTTTATACATCATGTCAACGTCCTGACCAAACTTTCATAATTTCCAATATAGGTTGATTTCTATTCTATTTTGCTTTGGTTTACATTTTGTTGGACAACACTCATGGTTTTGTGTAAAGTTTCATATATTTGTGTTTCACTTTGTACATACATGATTACATGTGTATTTTAAAGTGTGTAAACCTTCAACTTGAACACACAGCCACATGCACAGGTAGCTTCTGATAAATTGCTTCAGGTGCATATGCAATCATCATAGCAACTGCACTAAATACATTCAAACTTGTTTTTCACGATTAAAGTCTATGACATGGTGCCATCCATAAGCAGAAATACTCCATATATTTTTATGGCATGTGAAAACACTTCTTGACAGCACTAATTTGAATGTCAATTCAACCAAAATTTGCATGACATTACAAAAAGATTTTATTCTGACATTACTTTGCACATGCATATCAGCGTATTTAAGTGGAACACAAACAATAGCTCAACATGGAAGCAGTTTGCTCACAAGGTCTTCACTCTCTAGAGAACTCTATGATTTATTAGGATGAACTGTTGCTACTTTCATAAGGTTTACAATCTTTGTTTGATAGATCACACAAGCATTGGAAAGAAAAGGAGGTGCATAATCCCCTTCAGTTGTTGTTATCCCAACTGTTCTAATTACAAATGACAAACATACAGTATAATGTCATGTAATGTACTACACATTATCACTTGGAAGCTTAGAAAGCAAGAGTTGTTAAACCCTTTCAGTTATTGTAGACATGACCAATGGCTATTCTATCTGTTAGAACAGATACCCTGCTGCTAGTTCAGAAGAACCATTGATACTCTGATAAGGGGAACTGTTTTTGCTTGGATTTAATACAAGGGATCAGATAGCAAAGGTACACAACAATATTTCTATTATTGGTCTCCACCAAATAACCATTGTTGCTGGCTGCATACTAGAAAACTCTGCAATACATTAGGAAAACCACTGATACTCCACTGAGTGAGTATTTTCACTCAGATGATGATGTGGGTGATGAGAAAGTAATGAACAAGACACCTCTTCAAGTGACTGCTTCTTTAAAACCAAATGAACATCCTAACTGGCTCATTACCTCAATTTAAAATGAGGAGATTGATTTCACCATCATGGTCAATCACTGCAACTGTGAAGCTGTCCTCTTTATCAACCATTTGATCAAACAAGCCAAGAGCCTTTAGATCAATTTCAGGCATTTTATGTTTCATCATCAGATATGCTTATTCCAGAAAGTAGCTTGTTTGGAAGCATACAAGGTATGATCCATCATTTCAATGTCTCTCCCAATGGGGAACAAATCTTTCTTGCATCCATTACAGACTCTTGTGAAAGTCCACCTTGGAATAAACATTCTAACTTGATGGGAAAGTCACTGAGATTTTTGGGTTCTGTAAAACCTGGAGTTTATAAAGGAACTCATTTCTTATGCTGGAGAGAGTTTGGCTTTGAAGAAAGGTTTATTTCTTCACTGGCAGGTAAATGGACTCCTCATTCTTTTTTATTTTCAATGTGGCAAGCATTTAGTTTGAAGAAAGGATCACAAAATTTCAGGGAATCTCCAAGCCTATCCCAAGAGGGATGTTTTGAAATATTTGCATTTCCCTTTGCCCTGCACTTTATTGATTTTAAAACATTAATAGAGGTTAACAATTAAGTCATTTAAGACTTGGAGAGAAGTGTTTAATATAATTTGTTGTTGGTTGAAGTGAAGTACACAAAGTGAAGAGAACTCTATAAGGGTAACTTGACTGTCAAACATAGAAGTTTCACTTTCAAATATCAAAATGACACATTTTTAGGAAGGCAGGGAGCTATTACTCATAATTATGCCTCAAAATGTGTTGTATGACAAAATGGGAGTATTCTGAGAAAACACTTTCACAGGACAATTTTGAATAATCTATCTTATTGTCCATGCTTTCTTTTCCTCCTTACATATAGAAGGAACCCAATGGTGAAACAGATTGCTGATATGGATTTCATTCATTTGTGATGCCTTACTTTGCTCTGGTGGGAGAACTAGACATTTATTTTCTTGGAGTGATTTATAATTCACTGGGTACAAATTTCAGCATCAGCAACTGCTTGCTGTATAAACTGACTGTAAAACAACTTATGGCAATTGAGCTGATCAACATTTCTTCTCTTTTGTGATCACCTGTCACAAAGGATCAACTACCTGGGTTTAGTTTCAGGGAAAGAGCTTTGAAAGGCTTTCTGGATGCTACAGACAACCCTCATTCCTCAGTATCCTGAGTTGGCAGCTGTAGAGAGATGGCTTTGCAGAAATGTAAAAAAAATCTCACTTCAAGGAGAAGACTTTCTCTCAATTTGCAAACCCATCTCATGAATTATCCTACAACAGATTGTAACCCTTTGGCATGCTGTCTCTGCTTATGCTCTTGGGAACACTTACTGTTTTCTTAATAATTTTGATTCACCCTTCTTTGATTATTTCACAACCACATAAAATGAGAACCTTTGATCATATCACTAAACTTTCTTCTCTGCTCTGTGGTATCATGTGAATAGTGAGCTAAGCAGAAATGTTAGATGCGTTAGTTATTGGAACTTCTCAGATTTTAGGTGTGGTTGTAGATTTCATGGCAAGTTGCAACATTTAAATCACCAGGAAAGACACTAAACACAGGTATACAAAAAGAAACAAATGCTTAATACCACTTATTAATCAATAATATATAAAAAATACATTGTAATACAATATGATAAACTACAGCGCAAATAATAGTAGTAAGAGCCTCACTTCAGCAGCAAAAGTATGCTGCTCTGGCAGGCAGTAGGATAGGGGTGATGTGATTAAAGATTATGAGATCATAGTTCTTATTTTTGACAATAAAATACACATATGTCCAGGGGCATGCTAGGTCATGACAGGGTGCCATAATTGATAATTACATAACAGTACCACAAAGTAGAGAAAGTGTTTCTAGGGAACCATGTCTCATTAGGTCTATAACAAATCACTTATTGATTAATTAATGTAAATCATCCTAAAATGTACTATTAACACTGTTTCATTGATAAATTTATAATTCATTTGTTATAAAAAGATGCTTATCATTAAATTAATTACATTTTCTTACTACTTAAATAGTCCTAATAGGATAATTTTCCAAGTTTGACAATTTTCAAACAATTCTAATTTTTCTCAAAAGATTAAATGTCGATCCCATAGTTATGTAGATGAACACAGAATAAACAAGATCGAACTGCAAAGTAGAACACTGGTGGACCTTCTAAATATTTAACATGAAAAAGGTCTTGTGAAAATACATCTTCTTGTCAGGTAACTGAAATTTATGCAATCAAATATAAATAAAAGTATCCTTAAGTCTGTTGAGCCATGTAGATTATTAATTGTTAATTATTATTTGTTATCAGTTGTATCCAAAACAACAATAAACATGAAGTTAAATTTTATCTTATATTTGTATTTATAAACAAAGGTATTAAACAAGTTTAGTTAAAATCTATTGTCAAGTACAACATTTTTATACAAAACTTTTACCTAATACTTGTAAAATTAAATTCCCAACAACTGGTTATTCCTGCAGAAGTACCATTGGGGGAAAAAAAAAATCACATAAATGTATTTATTTGTTGCCAAGTGCAAAGCTACACAATGGACTAACTGTGCTGTTACTATCAGAAATATTAAAACCAGTTTTTGGTGTTCTACACCTGCAGACTTACTGCTGAGCCACTGAGGGCATGTTTGTTAGAAAACATATCCAATAAAGATTTTAAGGCTTCTGTAACTCACCATATGCAAATCTAAATTGATTTAAAAGCATGAATAATGCAATGGCAATACACCTAATTTATTATTCAGTAGATTTTGTAGCTAAATATGTGAAGGCCACTCTGTACCTCATGACAGCATTATGACTTATTTTGACTTCAAATAATCAAAAATAATAAATCAAGCCAACAATAGTGAATGGTGACTCAGCTAGCAGCAAATGATGCTCTGGAAAAGATGCCATCTTCTTTTCTCTGATGTTTGCACAATGGCATCTGCACACAAAATATTCTGAGCTGAATTAGCTCTTCTGATCCAATATTTTTGGCAAAATCAAGAAAGTATATTGTTTTTTCAATGATGCCTCACTTCTTCATGAATATTATGAAGAATACACTTAGAGACAAATATCTTTTAACATAATTATAAGATGTTCAGCTTTTTCTGACATTTCCAATTTACTCTCAAAACACTATCATTTAGTACTGAGTCTAACTAACAGGATTGATTTTATTGCTTTACACTGATGCTCTCTTTCTACAGGGCAGCGATCTCTTCTTGAATATTCTCCTCTAGCTGAAACAAATTTCTTCTCTCTAAACTTTTGCCACATCTTCTACACCAAGAGTTCCACAACTAAATGTTTCTTTGAACCTACTAATTTGTTCTTTTATAAATCTCTTTCATTTCTCTTAATTGTTATCAATCTTACTAATTGCATCTTTCAGTTCTTTCATTTTCTTGCTATCTCTAATTTTGAAAATCAAAACTTCAAGAAATTGATCACAGAAAGTGGTTAATCAGTTTATTTACAACATCATTATAATTTGTAATCAAGAAATTAATTGTAATTTCATTCTTAACTTCTACAGCAACAACAAAAATTGGTTGTTCTAGTCTTTTCAATATACTTCAGTACTAACATTCTATCAATCCAGAAAAATTAATCATTAAGATAAAGGTTAAATTCATTCTTTGTTTCTTGTCTTAAACGTCTAAGTGTTGTTTGACTGGCAATTCAACTGTATAGTTATAGGTGTGGTAAGTGAAATGGAACTGATGTTAGTGGATGTGCTAGAGTTTCATCTGTTGCATCTTAGCTAATAGGTTGTATATAGCTACCAATATATCCAAGGTTTTTTGTTTGAGAATTTTGTGTAGAATCTAGACTGAACCAGACATTACGTACTAAGGAGAACTGCAAACTAACGTGGCAGGGGTTTAGTTTAGAGAGAGAGAAATCTCTCTCCAACTGGGGTGTTCAGGAACGTTGTGGTTCCTCTTCATCCCCTTTCGTGAAAAGTTATTAGGTTTAGTTTAATTAATTTATTTATTTATTAAATAATTTTTGACTCTATTTTGGTGAAGGAGGTCACTCTTAATGTTATCCTAGACCGAGACAAAGGCAGCACCGCAGAGAACGGCCAGGTCCCATCCCGAAAGGCAGAAGTCAAAGTAAATATGAACATGGACTCAAACGACCCGAATCAGGGTCTGGCAATAAACTTGCCTGGGCTGGGATCTAAAAATCCAATGCCTAAGTTTTTGCTGTGGGGGGAAACGGGAGTGCCCCGGAAAAACCCACTTTCACAGGACAGGCGCCGAAAGTTTTGCCTGTCCTGTGCCCGATATCTGAAAAAAGAGAATACATATTATTAACATAAGTTTAGTTCTTTAGATACTTTGTTGTGTAATTTGTGATTCTTGAAATATGTTGTAAGGTGAAATGTATTTTGTTGGTGCACTACTTAATTTGTATAGTGATGCCGTTAGTTTGTTTCTGTTTTCTGCTTTTAGATATTTGTGTGCTATTTCCATTAGTCTATTTCTTAGTGTTGGTAAGTTGCTGATTTGATGTATATAATTTACTGGCGTGAATGATGGTAGACTGAATGCAGATCTTAGTATTCTGTTCTGTTGAACTTGGATTTTCTGGAGTGTGTTTTTTGACATATTGTATGTTACTTGACATACATACTCTATTAGTGGATGGATGTAAGCCTTGTATATTTGGATAATGGTGTTTGGTGAACATTTTGATTGTCTACTGGTTAGAGTCATTAGGTGTGAAATCCGTTTTCTAGTTGGTGAGTGTATATTGTTAACATGATTTTTCCATGTTAGTTTTGTGTCAAAAGTGATGCCAAGGAATGCGATGTTTTTGCTCATGTTAATGGTCGTATTTCCCGAGTGATAATTTTATTTTTTCTAGATTTTTTCTTTGTTTTTTTAATTTCCTGTAGAAGGTGATTGCTTGTGTTTTGGTTGGATTTAAAACTACTCTCCACTTGTTACTCCATGTTGAGACGTTGTTCAGTGATTCTTGTACGCGAGACATGGCCATCACTGGATTTCTGGAGGTACTACAGAAAGCAATGTCGTCTGCGTATTGTGAATTATGCATGTATGTTAGATTTGGGAAAGGAGAACAATATAACACTAACAAATTTATAGATCACATGTTGCCAACATGACAGCACAAAAACTAAATAATTTTGAAGATTTCTATAACACCATAGAAGATAGAAAACATATGCTCACATATCATACAATTACATTAAATGTACTAGTGACAGCATCTAAATACTAAATATAATGAACCATTTAAAAAAACAAATTTCCCCAGTTTGTTGTTTGCACAACTTTTAAACACTTTTGTTTCATCGGATCTGTTCACTTTCAAAAGTTCCTTTTTTTCGAGATAAGTTGGAAATAATGAGTAATCTTATCCATTAGTGATTAAAATTTTGTAAATGGCGTGTTTTAAAACCATTATTTCAGCAGTTAAGTAAATATTAATATAAAAAAAAGTACTGTATAAATAAAATTAAGCTCAAAGCTGTGATTAAGAAAATTCCTTTTAGGTGTCAAAATAGGCCTTAACAATCACAACAAAAAATACAAATAAATTACAAATATCACAAGAACACAGGCTATAATGTGGAATATAAGATGTGTCTTGGGTTTTAGAGTCAACTGCAGAAGTAGGACTCGCACTGGAATAAGGATACATCATCTACCAGTTTTAACTTCCGTTCACTAGTTTAACATGTTAAATAAAGAATAATAAACATATAGTAAGTCAGAAAAATAAGTTAAGAGAACACAGTTTGGGTATTCAACTCCAGAACATTTCTCACCTATGTAAAACTTGTTTTTATTTATTGGCATGATCCGATTTGGAACACTTTAAATTCATGATTAATTCTGTACAATCACTGCTATTTCAGATTGTGTACATTCTGTCAATGCATTACACACGGATTGTGCATAGTGTTATAACAAAAGAAAGGTAGTGAAACATGAACATTTTCTTTGTACACTTTTGAAAATACTGACAATTGTAAATGACATCTTACATGAAGAAAAATTAAAATTGTTTGTTTGAAATTTCTTACAAATGTATTTAGTTTTGATAAAGTAATTTAAACAACTTTACACTGTTTTAATGCACATGTGAACACCAATATTGTATATAAATATAAAAGCTCTTAAAAGGTAGACAACTGAATATTAGTAGTTTTTCAGGTTTTTTTTTTTCATTTTATATTTCTGTCTAGAGCAGTTGCCTTCCCATAAATGTCTGCCAGTAATTGTGGTGTGTGTGTGGGGTATCTAGGTATAGAATGTTGTGGGCTTCAACACCTGCATCTTCTTCTATTAATTTAATCTAATCTTATTTTTCTTTCTTTGGTGTACGATATAGGTGAGACTGGTAGGCGGTGCATCTACACTGCAATGTGGGTCTAATTCCACCAGTATTCTCCAAAACCAAGAGCATATTTTATATTCCATATAATAGCTTATGTGATCTTTTTTTTCCATTTTTGCAGCAGTTTTATTACAGATGTTAAGGCTTGTTTTAACAATTAGCGTCTGCTATATTCATTTAAAACTTTATGAATGTTATAACAAAAGAATAAGTCAAGTTAATAACAAGATATTTATTACAAACTAGTAAGGCATCTCTAAGTAACTGAGTTTGAGGAAGAAAATAATTGGACACAATTTAAAATACAAGTAAGTAATCTTTTGTAGTTCAAAACACATTGTATACTTGCTTTATGCACATGGAATGGTCACTTTTACTTGATTAGTATATACATTTTATTGATCAGGCTGAAAAGCTTTACTATCCTATTAAACTCAATTTGCAAGTACATTTGTAACAGAAAATTTACCTACAGCAACTTGGACATCTCACATGATTGGTTATTTGTATTTAAGCATAGAAAACATCATAACCTTGAGAAATAATATAAACTACCATTGAAGGACAGTGATATCTACATTCTTCCACAACATGCAGAATTAAAGCCAATTCTTTCAGAGAATTATAAAGAAACAATGTTTGTTTGTTTTTTAGAATTCCGTGCAAAGCTACATGAGTGCTATCTGCACTAGCCATCCCTAATTGTGCAGTGTAATACTAAAGGGAAGGTAGGTAGTCATCACCACCAAGATGAGACATTGGTTAAAATAATAATTATTATATATATATATATATATATGGAATGTAAGTAATTTTTCTGAACGTTTTTGTCAAAATGTGTAAACTCTTCCAGTACGAACTATAAATTTTGAAAGGATATGGTTCAATAATTTCAAGTGTATGTTTTATGCTGCTGCTCAATGTATATTCAATATTTGGAGTCTTGAGTTTAACCACAGTATCTTGCTTAGATTACATATGGTCAAATTCCCAAACATCAAACATCTGACAGAATAGGATTGCTGTAGTTTCTAGTTGTCAGTTATTTTAATGTGAGACATTTTCAACAGCAATAATGCAAAGTAAGTTCTTTTTAATGCACATTACATGTAGAATTAATAAACATTAATTTGGATGCTAATGTGATTGCAACAGACAGATTCTCTTTTGTGCTGACAAAATATTATTAATCTATTATAGTCAAGGGATCCCATTGGAATTGTTCCTTGCATCCCAGTCAATACATTTGAAACTATTATTGTTTTACACATCATGCTTCATTATTAAACATTTGGTTCGTGTGGTATGATACATAACACTTAAACTGGCAAAGTACAATTATTTATTAATAACAGGTTAGAAACTTCACATTAGTCTTGGGTACATGGCATTGGTTCTTTGAACTGAACCCATGTCAAACTATACATATAAATGTTTACCATAATACCAAATTTATTATCTGCATCTTCTCAATCTTTGGCAAGCATTTAAGTAAACATTATAAATCTATTGGTAAAAAAACTGAGAATAAAGTATTTCTACTTATGATACAGGTCCATGATTCTGTATCCGAAGTTCCGAAATTTGAAAAGCTCCGAAAACTGAAGTTTTTTTTCATGGAGTGTGGAGCGTCAGTGTAACAGATGACCCAACTCCACACTCACTTGACCCATGTCACTCAGGTGTGACGTGGCTGCATGGCCCAGCAGTCTGACAGGTGTGTCACTTGTGTCTCAGCACTTCTACTGGTCACATGTGTGTCTGCTGTTTGCCAATATTTTTTCTTGCTTTTTATTTTATGACTGTGTTTAATTTCACTATGAAAATGTCAAAAATTGCTGCAGATACCCCTATGGATAACAGTGAGAAAAGGAAGAGGAAGCATCTGATATTATCAATAATACAAAAAGTAGAGTCACTGCAGAAGCTTGATCGTGTGTGTGTGTGTGGTGTCTCACTGAAGAATATGGTGTTGGAACTACCATTGTACATTATTTAATAAAACAGAAAGACGTGTTACTGAAATTTTATTGTGACAGTGATGACCATAAACTAATGAAAAATAGGAAATCACTACATACGGCAAAAAATGAAGATCTTGACCATGTGTTGATGGAGTGGATTCGACAACGAAGAAGTATGCCACTGACTGGTTTGTTGGTCATGAAGCAAGCTAGCATATATCATGAAGAACTGAACACTGAAGGTGAGTGTCAATATTCAGAAGATTGGCTGCAGAAATTTAAGAAGTGTAATGGTATAAAATATCTGAAAATCTGTGGTGAAAAAGCTTCTGCTGACCATGAAGCAGCTAAAAATTACACTGACAAATTTGCCAAGATAATACAAACTCTATCTGATGAAAATCTTAGTCCTGAACAAATTTACAATGCTGAAGATGTGAGAAAGATGATATCAAACCTCGTAACTTACACTAAAGGTTTATCGGACGAATCTGTAAATAAGTTAGAGGAAGCTGACAAAGAAATGCTGAAAATTGACAATTATGCACCTGTTGTGCATTCCTGGAGTGATGGGGAAATTTCTGAAATGGTATTAAATACAGATAAGCATGAGGATAGTAGTGATGATGATGACATTGTGAACACAAGTGAAAAAATCCCCATAGACGATACGATGAAGATGTGTGATCACTTAATTATTGGCCTTGAACAATGTGCATTTATTAATGAGCAAGAGATTATGGCAATTAACTCAGTTAAAGAAAGACTGCTTAGACAGAAACCTATGTTAATGAGAAAGATGGCACTTGAAGAAGTCTTTTAAAAATGTTGTCTGTTGTAGTGCTGCTTCATTACTTGAGAATCCTGTTCCTGGCCCATCATCAGATGTCCAATTGCAACCTGATGACGACGACGATGGTGACACTGATGTATTCTCTTCTCCAAGATCCTCAAGCTAGATGTCATGCACCTTAACTTCAAGTATGTTGCAGGAAGCTGTAAAGTATTTAGCTTTGTTTGCTAGATGTAATGCAACTTAACTGCAGGTACGTATTTAGCCTAGTTGGAACCTGTATAATTATGTTCTAGAGTATTGACATCTTATATTTATTATACTAAGTCATTTACCAGTTTATAGTTACACCATATAAATAAACTGTAATACTATTTAGTCTTTATTTATCCCACTTAGTGTGAATATTCATACATTTCTCTGCAGAAATATTAATGTATTTAATTACTGTTTGTTTGAAGCTGTGTATGTTTAAAGTTTTACTGAATATTTCTGTTGGAAATGTTTTAGAGAATTTATGGTCTATAATTATCCCACTATTTCATTTATCAGTATATTACTCTATACATGAACTATAGTAGTATTTGTAGTCTTTATTTAATCCACTTAGTGCAAATATTCATACACTTTTGCTCCAGTATTCATGTTTGATTATGGGGTGCTGCCCTGGACCTTACTGGAGTGATACATTTGTTCTAAAATCTGAAAAATTCCAAATTCTGAAACACAACAGGCCCCAATGGTTTAGGAGAAGGAAATGTGGACCTGTAAGTATATCTGTAAAGAATAACAATACCTTTTACCTAAGAGTTTTTATACTTCATGTACATAGCTTCCAGCTCTTCCAAAATGTGAACAGTCTTTCAGTGAAAGTTTATATCTTATCTTTTGTCTTCCATGAACTATAGCAAGATAATCAATGTACAGTCAGATGAAAAATTGAAAGATATGAAGTAAAATCTAAAATATTTTTCCATGAAGGCTATAAACTGTAACAGACAATTACAATATTTTATCCTAACAGCCTTAGTTTCCAAATTTTTTACACCTGCTTTCACTTTATCTTATTGTTGAATTGTTCTTCAAAGTCTTTCTCATTAGAGTGATAAATAACAACTCACACAGGAAAATAGGAGAAACAATCAATTAACATAAATACATGAAAATGGAAGTTCCAAGGAGTAAATAGGAAATTTAAAAAAATTAGGTTAGATAAAAGAAATAGTTTTTAAGATTGTAGTTGTTTTTGTTAAATAAAAGATAACAATAAATAAAAAAGATACATAAATTAAGTTAGTACTTATACTAATGCCAGTTTGCTTACTGTTTAACCCTATCATTTTGCTGTGTTGGTTTTCCAAAAAATAAAATGTGCATTTTATAATAATAAAAAAATGCATCATCATTGAACTTAGAATGTCACAAAACTACTGTAATGTATTTAGCTGTGTCACTAAGCTATAAATAAATTCAAAAAATTCCATTACTGCTCTGAGCAAGGACTTTAGACCACATGCATTTGAGATCTCTTTGAAGAATAACAATTTTGACTGAAATAAAGACATTTACTACACTTGCTGTGTTCATGAAATGTTCTTTCTATTGGTTGTAAACATGATAACATCCCAGGTCAGCATTTATAAACAAGTGGCTTCAAATGTATGAAGAAATGGAAAGAACTTTTATGGTGGATACATGCAATATATTTTAGGATGGAAACTCTGAAGTTCACAAAATGTAACAGATAAAAACTAGCAATGTTAGTGAAAAAACCAGAATAAATGGAACAAAATGTCAAAAGTCTGGTTATTAGAGAAACAAGGTTTGACATATTTATGCATCCTTTTCAGTCTCACATTGTCCCTATTATCTAGACACCAGTTTTTCACTAACTGTATAACATAATAATTCTTTCATTTCTAAAAATCTGAAATGAAAGAAGATATACATCCTGGAAACAAGCAAAGACTGAGAATTTATATAAATATTTCCTTTTGAGATTTAGAAATTAAGACTAAGATAACATAAATCTTTGAATTATAAACAATGCTTAATGCCAATTTATTATCATACTTTGATAATAAAGTTATATAGTTAAATTTTGAATGTAACTTTGAATGAATAAGGAATTATTATTATACTTTCATAAACTATTCACTATTTGCTGTTTGGTACTGCCACAAAGACTTTCATTCAATATCAAGTGATCAGGATGATGTGATCTAAATCAAATTACAGAATTGCATTATCAAATTATGCAAGTTGGTTTGTTTTGAATTTTGTGGAAAGTTACATGAGGGCTATACATACTAGTTCTCCCTAATATAGCAGTGAAAGACCAGAGGGAAGGCAGATAGTCATCACCACCCACTACCAACTGTTGAGCTACTCTTACTACTGAATAGTAGGGATTGACTGTACATTATAATATCCCCATGGCTAAAAGGGGCAAGCAGGTTTGGTGGTATGGAGATTTGAACTAGCAAACCTCAAATGGTGAGTCAAGAACCCTAATTACATGGCTATGCTGGGCCTACTTACACTGGTAACATAAACTTAATTAAACATAAATTTCATATACTTTTACAATGAGACATTTTGTAAAGAGTGATTATGGTTTAACAATTACTTTACATCAAATTATAGTAAGTGAAAGGAGGAGTCAAACAATAAATAAAACAATATTTATAAGTAGAATGAAATTCTTTGAAAAAAAGTAGGCTTGCAATTCAGCTTTTACTTCACTGGCAAATTATTCTTTGTGAATAGATAAATATCAAAAAAGGGAAATGACAAATTCCAACAGTAAGCAGCAACATGACCTATCTTATTTGGACATAAATAAAACTTTGCACTTCACCAGCTGGTTTTCCTCATTCACATTTACTTTTGCTTTAGCTATCAAGCTGTTTCAGTATGTTTTCTCGTTCCTTTAATACTTTCCAAGCCTGATCTTTTTCTTTCTTTGTTGGTATTTTTTTCTTCTGACGAGCACTTGCCATCTTTTTGTATATTTCCATTACCTGTAAGTAGTGAAAATAAAAGGGATCAAAAGAAATCACATATTCAAAGAGTAATAACAAAAAACAGAAATGATACATAACTGAAACTTGCAAAGTGAGAAATCATAATAAAGAAAAAAATGTGTAAAGTAAAAATCACCAATCATGAAAAATTTGATTATTGCACAAATATAACTTTGATCAAGGATGATTGATCAAAATAAATAGGATTTATACACAAACCAATAAAAGAATAAAATTAAACAGAACTGAAATACAACTATAACCTATTAATTACAAGTAAGCTATTATCCTCAAACTTTGCAACTAAGGAATATTACATTTTAACAAAAATTACCAAATCTTGGCAAAACCTTTTTACTTGTAATATTTTCACACTTCATAAGCATGTTACTACTACTACACAGATTTTCAAATTTCAATGAATACAGCTACGACAGGTAGCACACCATGATTAAAAATTCTAGGAATATTAACAATGTATTTTGAATCAATTATATTACTTTAATCTCACATAAATGATAATTTAAGATTAAGAGAAACAGCCTTTGATATTAATAGACTTGTTACTTGGATCATTTCAAAAAAGTGCAGAAAAATGCTAATTAACCATGTTACCAAGTAAATTACTTTAAATCTCACCTCTGTATCAATTATCAGTAATTTCTTCCGTAGCTCTTGTTTCTTCATCTCTTCCTTTGCTTGGTGGAGTAAATGCTTTGCATGTAAAATATTTTGGGTAGTAACAGATTTCAATTCTGCTTGACATTTGCGTAACTCGGCAAGAACCTCATCTTCAGGGTTTTCTGTTGTAACATCATCAAGCTCAAGAATTCCTGATTTGAAAATCTTAGAATTAGAACATGTATTATGCATAAAGGTAATTAAAACTGACTTGCCACTGTTGGATGTGTAACTTCTGTGTGTTAATGAATCTTAATGATTTCATACTAAACACATTTTCTGAAGTCAGATTTTTTACAAATGGTTTATTATACTTTTTACAAGCAAATTTAAGGTATGACACCATGGGTATTATGTCTGAGACTTACATTACTGATTCATGACAAAATAAAAACTAATACTTATTCAGAAGGCAAAAAAGATAACAGTACATAAACAAGTGTTTGAATCACAATGAAAATGGTGAATTGCATGCCTGAAGCATAACTATACCCTAATAAAAACATTACAAGAGATCTTATTTAATGTTCTGATATTGTTTCACTTTTTTAACAGTTGGCACAGTGTTTTGGAATAACATTTGCAATATCAGGGTTCTTACTGCAAATATGGATACAGGAAAAAGATGCATTCCAGAAAGTCTTTGAACAATTAAACTATTGACAGTTGAAATATCTAAAATGTATATGGAATATAAGGCATTATGGAAGCATTCAAATATCCTGCCTTCGCATTGTCAAGAGAATAAGATGAAGAATCTGTTGGTTGGTTAGTTGGTTTGGTGTTTTATGGCACAAAGCAACTAGGCTATGTGTGCCAAACATCCAGTAAAAAGCTAAAATTAAAGTAAAAGTATTAAAATTCATAAAAGGAAATTTAGGTAAAACAAGTCAAAGTTGAATTGAAAACAAATACCATTAAGTCCAATTTTTACATCTAGTCCACAGTGGTAAGAGAAAAACTACAGTGAAACAAGTTCTAAACAACTTTCTGTAGCATAAATGTAATTATCATAACTTACCAAAATGACTAACGGGTAGTTCAAATATCTGTTAGTCACCTGAAGTTGGCCTTTCCAGTCCTCATTTGGAATTATTTGACATTATGACCATTTTCAGAAAGTAAAGTAATACCAAGTTTTAAAAGACTTGCAGCAAAATTTTAATTATTGTAACTCGCCAGGATGACTAACAGGTAGTTCAAACAGAATTAAGTTATTTGGCATTACGGCCATTTTGTAATTTAAAATTGAACTAGATGTACTTTGATTCTTAGAAGGGAATCACACTAAAAAAGGTCAAATGTATAAATTAAGAAGCTTAAATAGCCTTAAAAAGATTAATGGCCTTTAAAAAAACTGAAGACATTTCTAAGGTGAACAGCGTCACCATCGCCAATAACACTGTCTAACATTACAGATAAATCTTGGGACAGAACATATTTAAAATGGTGCTGTTGTTGAGAGTGATAATGATGGCAAGACCATAAAAGGTCTTATTGTGATCTGAGTGTTACACAGACAACACACTGGTGCAGTCCCAGATAAAAGAATATGATGAGTTAAAAAACTGTGACCAATGCATAGTCCAGTTAAAACAACTTCCTCTTTCTGATCCTTACAGAAGCAAGATGGCCAATGTCCAATAGAGGGTTTTATTTGGAAAAGCTTGTTTTCACATTGCTCACTCCAAATCGACTGCCAACTGGCACGGAGCTGAGCCTTGAATAGATAGATTTAGCTGCGGTGTCGGTGAGCTCGTTCCTGCGAATAACAAAGTGGCCTGGTATCCAGAAAAACTGGATAGAAGTAAATGTTAAAGAAAAATGGGCCAGTCAGTTTTGAATATCAGTGAGAATAGGGTGTGAACTAATATGAAGCAATTCTAGGGCCAGTAGAGAACTGAGTGAGTCAGTATGAATAGTGCAATTTGAGTACTGCTTAGCTTCTATGTGATCTAGGGCAATAGAAATGGCATGCAGTTCAGCAGTGAATACAGAAGCTGTAGAGGGGATTCTGTGTGCAACCACCGAACCAAAACAAACCACGACAGAGCCTATACAGCCGCCTGATTTTGAACCATCTGTATAAATAGGAATGGAAGGATGATTCGAAATATGTTCAGCAAATAACAGACAGTATTTCCAATTGGGCGTGTCTGCTTTTCTCAGATGACTTAAAGATAGGCCACATTTGGGAACTGTAATAAGCCATAGTAAGATGGGCTGACTAGTGTTATACAGCAATGTTATCCAAGGACAGACCCAGTTCATCCAACTGCACCTGGATCCGAAGGCCAAAAGGAGCAATGGCAGATTGTTTGTTCTGAAAAAAAAACAAAACCCTAGGTGGGATGCTTCAGTAAGAAACAAAGTTTCAAATAATATAGTAAAGACAGTTGCAAATGGCAGAGGTGAAAAGAAGGTTCATGAGACTTTGTGTATAAGTTGTGAACTGGGGAAATGCAAAAAGCTAAAGCCTCTGATGATGAACGGGGTCCAGCATCTTCAAGGCCTATGTTATGGCAGAACCATAGACCAGTGATCCGTAGTCCAGTTTCGATTGAATAATATCACAATATATCTTTAGCAAAGAACACTGATCTGCTCCCCAGGTGGTGGACGAGAGGACACAGAAGATGTTCATTGCTCTTGTACATTTGACCCACAACTGCTTGATGTGTGGTATGAAGGTCAGCTTATGGTTAAAGATAAGACCTAAGAACTTTGTCTCAGGGACCACAGGCAGCACAACGTCCCCGATATGGAGTTCAGGATCAGAGTGAATATCCCGTTGGCAACAAAAGTGCATGCAAATGGTTTAGAGAGAGAGAGAGAAGTTAAAGCCATTTGCTGTGATCCACTTCAGTAAATGAGTGAGGGCAGTCTGTAGCTGCTGCTCAGAATACCTTATGTTCAACGATTGACACAAGATGTGAAAGTCGTCGACATAGAGCCTGTTTGCAACAGTAAGAGAAAGTTGTTCAGTGATGGCATTAATCTTTATACAAAAAAGTACGACTCTCAAAACACAGCCTTGTGGGGCTCCAACTTCCTGTAGAAAAGAACAGGAAAGTGTTGAACCCACACAAACTTGTAATCACTTGTCCATTAAAATATTTTTAATAAAAATGGACAAATGGCCATGTAACCCATATAACCTCATGTTTTATCATAAACCTTCTCAATGTCAAAGAATTTTGATACAAGACATTATCCTTTGAGAAAAGCAACTTTGATTGATGTCTCAAGTCGAATCAGGTGGTCCGTGGCAGAGCTCAGTCGTCGGAACCAACACTGGGTGGGAGAGAGGAGGTTGTTAGATTTGAGGAACCAAATGAAACGAGCATTAATCATCCACTACAAAGTCTCACACAGATAGTTAATCAAAGTAATTGCACGGTAGTTTGAAGGAATCTTGAAATACTTCCCTGGCTTATAGAAAGGTAGGACAATAGCCTAGCACCAGGCATCAAGAAAAACATTCTCTTGCAAGATCCAGTTAAAAACAGTCAGAAGAATAGCAAGATAAGCAGGAGATAGATGGCACAGCATTTCATAGTGTACATTACCAGGTCCAACTGAGGTACTGCCAGACTGTTGAAGGGCCAGTTTGAGTTCAACCAGTGTAAATGGATGATTATAGTCATAGAGGCAATCAGCTTGAAAGAAAAAAGACTCTGCACAAGTCTTGATGACTAAGAAGGTGAAGGAGGAACAGAAGTGCTAGATACTTGGCAAAAGCTTTCCCCTAGAATAATGGCAATGCTCCAGGTATCAGCTACTTCTGACCATCAGAGAGAAAGATCGAGAGGGGAACAGAATTATATTGCCCACTGACCTTTTGAATCTTGTCCCATACACTGCTGGCCAAAATCTTAAAGCCAATGAACATAAAGAAAAAGTATGTATCTTGCATTGTTAGACTCAACCACTTATTTGAGGAGAGCTTCAATAAATGAAAATAAAAAAAGTGAAATAAAAAAAACAATTTTTTTTAGAATTTAATCGGGAAAATGTGAACACTATGAAATTAGCCTAAATACTAGCTGGTCAAAAGTTTAAGACCATACTGAAACGAAGCATTAATCGGTAAACATGTAACGAAATTTAGTCATTTGTGTTCAAATATTAACAGTTTCAACATCTCCCACTGACATCTCCTGTGTTACTTAGGGTAAAAACATGGCAAAGGCTAAAACGTTGATAGAGTTTCAACATGGCAGTTGTTGAGCTACAAAAGCAAGGTCTCTCTTAATGTGCCATCACTGGTGAGATTGGGTGTGGTAAAACTGCTGTGGCAAATGTCTTAAAAGACCCTGAGGGAAAAAGAATGATAATTTCAAGTGGTGGCCCAACAAAATTTCACCGGCGTTCAGCATGATGATTCGACAGGTTGTCCGGCAAGACACCAGATCATCAAACCAGATTAAGGCCTTGATGGACACAGAATGCAGCTCAAGAACAATAAGATGGCATCTAAGAGAGAAAGGCTTTAAAAACCATAAATGTCTTCAAAGGCCATGCCTCCTTGCACACCACAAAACAGCTTGGTTAATCTTTGCCGAGAAGCACCAAACATGGGATGAAGAAAAGTGGAAGAAGGTTTTGTCCTCTGATGAGAAAAAATCTAACCTGGATAGTCCAAATAGCTTCCAACGTGACTGGCACAATAAGGATATCCCATCGAAGACGTTTTCTACACGACACAGTGGAGGAGATTTCATCATGATCTGGGGTGCTTTCTCCTTCCATGGAACAATGGAGCTTCAAGTTATACAGGGTGTCAAACAGCAGCGAGCTACATTTGCATGTTGGAGAGAGCTTCCTTATTGACTGAAGGCCCTTGCTTTTGTAGAAACAACTAGAACTTTCAGCAGGACAATGCTGCAATCCACAATGTCTACAGGACAATTGACACTTTCATGGGGAAATAACGTGATTCTTTTGGACAATCCAGTGTGTTTGCCTGAACTGAAGCCCATTGAAAATGTTTGGGAGTAGAATGCAAGGGAAGTCTATAGATATGGATGTCAATTCCAAACAGTGCATGATCTACATGAAGCCATCTTCACCATTTGGAATAACAGTCCAGCCAGCCTTCTAAAAACCCTTATGTCGACCATGCCAAAGCGAATGTTTGAAGTTATTTGCAATGATGGCTGTGCAACTCACTACTGAGGCCTCTTGTTAGGCACTTCCTACCCTGTTTAGAACTTCTTTTTGATATGGTCTTAAACTTTTGACCAACTAGTATTTAGGTTAATTTCACAATGTTCATATTTTCCCTATTAAATGTTAAAAAATATTATTTTCCCTTTTCTTATTTTCATCTTTCAAAGCTCTACTCAAATAAGTGGTTGAGTCTAACAATGCAAAATGCATATTTTTTCTTTATGTTCATTGACCTTAAGATTTTGGCCAGCAGTATATGACTTTGGAACTGATGGTGGAAGATATGCTGGTTGTGAACTTAATTCAAGATTCCTTCTAGCTTTGATGTCTTACCCACCCAGTATGTGCATGGGCCTGTTGGAAAACAATGCAGTGCAAGAGTGTGGGATACTTATGTAAAGTATCCCAGGCCCAATTTTGAGCCTTCCGTGCCATTTAGCAGGCAGGATTCCACCATGGACGAGGATATAGCAGAAAATGTGTTGAGGTTTTAGGAATACATTGAGCAGCTGCCTATATAATACAGTCAGTTACTGCTGCCACACAATCGTCTATTTATGGCTTACAAACGATGACAGGCTGAAGTTATGTGAGAGTATTGAAAGAGGGCCAGTTTGCTTAATCCAGCTTCTACCAGGGCCCACGGGTCGGGTGACATCAACCTCAAAATTATAGAAAAATGATCACTTCCTCGTGGGTTATTATCAACTCTCCATGACAAGTGTGAGAATAGTGAAGGGGAGCAAAATGAGAGATGTATAGCAGTAAAGGACTGACTAGGTGCATTAAAATAAGTATAAGAACCACAATTGAAAACAGAAAGGTTGTGATCAGAGAGCATACGCTCTACACAGAGACCCCTCCCATCAATATCAGTACTTCCTCAGAGGGGATGATGTTCATTAAAATCTCCCAAAATTAAAAAGGAAGACAGCAACTGTTCAAGGAGAGCATCAAGTGATTGTAAAGCCTAAGGAAATATGGATGACTACAGCTTCCAAGGGCGTGTTGGGTGGCAAAGACTGGTGGGCACATGCTGATCAACCAACAGTGCTACCCCTCCATGCACTTATCCATCACTCAGCCTGCCATATCTGTACAAAGGAAACTGCCAAAAGATGACTGTATCAGCAGGTTTCAGAAATGTTTCTTGTAAAGAAAGACATACAGGATGGTAGGAAGTAATCAGTGCTTTGATGTGATCCAGATTAGATAATAAACCTCGACAGCTTCATTGTATCAAGATGGCCATTTTTATTTATGTGTAGGCAAATTGGGTGGACAGCCCTCCTGTTTATGACCATGTCTTTTTTCCTTTTTGTCTTTATTCAAGGGAGGTGTGTCAACCTCTATGGATCCCACTCTGGGTCAATTGGGCAGGCCTTTGTTGTTAGAAGAGGTTTCCAGTGACTAATAAAGTGAATGATTGATCACTTTGCATCTTGGGGTGGTAGAAGATGTATCTGAGGAAATGCCTGTACCAGGAACCAAAGGAAGTGGAACTTGGGGTTTGCTGGAATTAATGTATGGAACAGAGATAAGTGTTGATGTTGATTCATCAACTTTTCTAATCATGGAGGTCAAAAGACTTTTCATATGGTTCGAGAATTATTCTTTTGGAGGCACAGAGAGATCTGTCTGTAGTCCCACTGTAGAAGTGGAATGAAGTGCAGCAGCATACGTCTGAGATGAAGTGGTGGACAGCAACTTTCAAGCCTCAGGGTAAGTAATGTTTTGAATCGTCTTCATACACTGCACTTTTTTCTTTCAACCAATTATGGCAAGAACGAAAGTAGGACAGGTGAGAGCCATTACAACTGATGCAATGAGGGTCTGTTTGACACTCATAAGCACATGTCAAGGAACCACGACATGGTGTCTTTGAGTGACTGAACTGCTGACACTGGAAACATCTGAGAGGGTTTGGAATGTATGGCCATACCCTGCAATTAAGATAACCTGCCTTGATGGTGGCAGGTGGATGTGGTGATGTAAATCTCAAAATGAAAACACTGGGCAGCATTGTAATTCTATCTTTGCAAGTGGAGATACGCCTCACTGCAAAACTCATGGGATGGAGAAGCCAGCGAGAATCTCCAACTTGGGGATGTTCTTCAAATCCTTCTCAACAATAACTCCTCGTATAGAATTCAAAGTAGCATGAGGTGTAACCTCAACAGGTATATCCCCAATTGCCTTTGAATGCAAGAGGATTTCACTGTGTTGAGATGTGGATGCTTCCACCAATATGTAACCAGAGAGAAGCTTCTTTACTGACTTTAAGGAGCCAGCAAGTCCTTCTGGTCCCTTGTGAATCAAAAAGGGAGACATCTACCCTAAAGGTTTGTCTGAAAGAGAATGTAGCATAAGAAAACAAGGTACAGTTGTTACAGATGTTGAAGATTGCTGCTCAGAATCAAGATGTGGTCATTTACCTATGGACTGTTTTTTCACTATTTTATTTAACTTTTTATTATGGAGGATACATAATAAAAGAAAGAGAAATTTCAGTGCCCACTGACCCCACCCATCATGGAGCCCTACAAGAAGATGCACTACAATGCCAAACAAGGACACTGTAGCAACACCAGGGTCTCATGAGCACTATTCCCGAACACCAGCATCAGATAGAATGTCTACAACACCTGTTAAGAACATCCAACACTAGTACTTGGTTGACCCTAGCCCACTGATCCTGGAGGGGCCACCCCAAGACTGCCTGTCTACAAGAATTCAAAGCCAAAGTGGTGTGTGAGGGTTGGACCTCTCAACCACCAGGATCTTCTCCTCCCATTTAAGGGTTGCCATGCATGGTAAATAACCCTGAAGGAGCTATTCATAAGGAATTTAAGCCAGAACCACTTCACTACCTACAAGAACTGAAGGGAAAAACATCGCTGTCTGGCTCTCAGGCATTAGACCCTATTCAGATACTAGGATCCTCTGTTTTCTTTCACTGGTTAACAAAGACATGAAACACACAGGTTAATGTTTGAATTCCAGAGCTGTTAAGCCATACAAGGAGCATCTTTCATGAAGGTGCACTTACCAATCTAACCAAAGAATATATTGTAAAAAAGAAATTTATAATTAGGAAAACAAATCTTTCAACTCTAAAGGTCATCAAAAAAGAAGCAGGTATATTTTGCAGTGATGAAGATTAAAATATTTACAGTTAATAAATTCCCACAAGTTTTGAAGCACAACCAGAAATCAACAATATTTATGAATAGTCAAAAATAGTTTCATTATAATAATCACACAAATCTGAAGTCCCAGATGCTGCTTTAATAACCATGTTTAAGCAGATTTATATGCTCAGTGGGAGGTCTGTGGAAAGTTTAAAGGTGTTTGGTTTAAAATTAACCTTGAGCAAACGTTTGTTACAACAGAAATTGTATAACCATAATATACAATTAGCACTCTCATTTGGGTAGGTCAAAGAGTATGTCAAAACCTTTTGAACAGTTACACTCAAGATTTAATTAAACTACTTTATTATTATTGTATATGAATAAACTTTGCATCAAAATGTAGTTAATAATTAAACTTTTGATATCATAAATTTTAAGTTCTTAATTTTATAACGAAACATTAAAAAAATCCTCAGTCTTCCTTAGTATGAAAATTGTGATATCTGCATTTATCACCATTACTTGAAGTATGAAATTTAACATAAATTACTCATTAATGCCAAAACATTAATCAAAATAAATTTAAAAAAAAGCTCTTCCAAGGAAAACATCTAACATGAAACAGCATTCATAAGTGCTATTCACTTCAGTGAAGGCAACCAACACTTTATAACATCACATAAAGTAAAGGTAACAGTTTTTTTTTTTCATATTCTAGAATTAAAAAAAATTGTAATACATTTTAACTAGTTCATCTATCTGTAGGACAATAAAATGTTGAAAATTCTGTGTACCACAAAAACTAAATAGTTACAACTCACCCTGCTCTTTTAATTCCTGTCTTATTCTCTTCTCCAGTTGGGCTGTGTTGCCAATATTTAGTGACCGTATAAATCCACCTTTACCAGGGTTAGGGCTGGAAGTGTCATCTATGTTGTCTACAAAATAAAACATTTTTTAAATAGCAGGTAATGATCTTTTAAACTAGTGATAGTTACTTAGCTATATCTCAAGGTAACCTCCATAATGAATAGGTAATTAGAGGATGATTTAACCTATTATACTGTAACCTTCCATTAACTGAAAAATTTGATACTAAATCTGCAAGCTATAAAACAGAGTTCTTAACTGTAGTTTTACAAGCTACTGCTTGAAAAGTTAATGGAGCTCTTCAATGTGGTTTCTTAAACTATTACTTGAAAGTTATAATTTTCTTATATTGAAAATGTATTTCTGATAGGTACTTCCCTATCCTGTCACCAGATTAGCTAGCTATTCTTATTCATTGCTGCCTCCTATATGCAAACTTTTTATTTATGCATGCCACAAGCATCACAAGCATGAAAATTTTGTGCACAAACTATTCATAACAAATATTTATTTTATTTTATTGAAAATACTTTACAAAGAAATTATATTTTGCAGGTGAAAGTCTTGTAATACTAATTGAAAGGCTGCCAAATTTTGTGAAGATGTACACATTATGTTGAAAGTAAGAAATATTAAATTAAAAAAGAACACTTTAAACTAGTACAATTAGATTATTTTATCAGCTGTATAGACCGAGCTGGTATTTAGAGTCAATTACAAGAGAAATGTAAAGATAAAGGAACCTAGTTACATTATAAAAGAAAACAGCGACTTTGGATTAGCAATTAGCATTTCACTAATTTAAAATGAAACTAAACTAAATTTCCATGTAACAGGTAGCGGAAACTCTGTTGAAGAGCTCGATTAACCATTCAAGTATTAGTTTATGAAACTATGTTGAGCAGCTCAATTAATCTTTTGATACTGTACTTTCCTCTCTTCACAATATTAGCTAACTAGTCTCATTTATTACTGCCCTCTGTATGCAAACTTTTTATATACACATATCACAAACCTTCTGCTCCTCTCTATTGGAATCAAGTGATTCCAGTGTGTGTCTCATGTAAATCATCATGCATCACCTCTCCACTAATGGGAGCATAGAAACTCATGATGTATACGACTCCCTCTTTGCACCTCTACAGAACTATCACTTCTTGTATTTGGATGCTTTTTGTTGTTGTTTCTTTTTGTCATTCTTTACTGTTTCACATATATACTTAGTATACTCATGAAGTGGTCTTCATATAGTGTAACTTCCAGATTTTCTGAAGTTTGAAATTTGCTTCCATTTATTCTAGTCACATTCTCAAACTCATTTTACTAGTTTGAGGATCACATTTATGACTAGTGCTATCTCATAGTCTACAGGAGCAGATGATCCAGCATAGATTATTTTTACTGATGTTAATCCTCTAGGAGATTGATCAGTCTTGGGTTATCAGGCAGCCTTGTCCTGAACCTTTTTTTCCTCCCAAACCCACTTAGTTTTTATCTCTCCTGCCCTTATTATGTTCATACATTCCTTTTGGATTATTAGGCAGTGAGGTCTACCATTTTAACCTGAGACATTCATGTGGTCTTTTATTTCCTTGTTTTAACTTCATTTGCATCACTTATGTTCTATATTTCATCTTCCCTTCAACCATGATTCCCTTTATGCCTATGTATGTTGCAGGTCAGATTTGTTTTTCATACTATTTTCCCACTTCTCCTTTATTGAGATCTTTCCGACATACCCAAGACATTGGTGACAAGACAATGTAACCCTTCCTTTTGCCTAATTCCCTTCATTTCTCATTTTCACCTACCATTTTCACTTACTAGTTTATTTGTTATTTTCTCTACCCTGTCTCAAAATGGAAAATTTTATACAGAGTAATTTGCATTTGATTTCATACTTTTTCAAGGGGTGGTATATAAAATATGGATAATGACATGCTAGGAGAAAATGTGTCACTTGTATCAGATGACAGTAAATTCAAGACTTTTTTAAATACTGCCTTGTAGAATTAAGTACTTACATAATAGTTAAATATAGATTATTAGCTAAGATGTTATTTTAATTAGCATAACAAACAAAAAGTTTAATAAAAGTTTGAATGCAAGACACTAAAACCTTGTGTCGTGCAGTAAAGAATACAGTGGCAATAAAATTAACTCTCACTGTTTCACTCAGCAAGATGTTCCAGTCAATAACAAGTTGGACAAATGGTAGTCATTACTTTTGGCCTTTGAGATGTTAATTTCTGTTTAGTGCTCACCAAGCAGATTATTCATTTTAAAATCAGCCTTCCACTGTTCGAAGCAATAAATTGTTTTTCTCAAACTGTATTAGTGAATACAGTAGAATCTTAAAAAGTATATTTATGCAAGCATTACCATTATTTACACTCAAAATTAACTTACATTAACTGCAAGAAAACTACTAATATTAATTCAGTTATTTTATGGATTAATTACTAAACCACATACACATTCAGAACATAGATTAACTTTTTATTTCAGCTTTCTAAATTGTTTATATTTATCACTACTAGCTAAATTTTAAAAAGTTAGAAAGTGTATTTTCAGGAGAGATTTCAGTAGAGATTCATTATATGGAGGATTAATACCTTACAATAATAACTTGCGTGTGCTAATTGAATAGTGTTTAAGTTCATGTGCAAGATGTGTATGAAATGTAGCATCTTCATGTATGTGCATCAAATTATCAACAAATTTCCAATTATTTAACAATGCAATGCTAATACACATACACTTAAGCTGCATGATTATGCTAAAGCCCCTCCTGAGAATGACTGCTTACAAAGCAAAATTCTTAAATAATGTAGAACCACCTATCATATAAAGAAGTCTTTGAAAAAGAGAGCTATCAATAAATAGAAGCACAATAATATTTTTATAGCAGCAGAAAATTTAGGGCAACAACAAGCTCCAATACCATGTCTCAAGCAGATGTGCATTTTCTTATAGCACAGCCACATCTGACTATCTGCTGAGCCCACCGAGGGAATCGAACCCCTGATTTTAGCATTGTAAATCTGTAGACTTACCGCTGTACTAGCGGGGACCTCAAGCAGATAAAGAGTAACACTTTTTGCTGCAAAGTCAAAGCTATGGTTGCAAAAGAGAATGAATGCTTCCAGTGAAAAAGCATTAGGGTGGTACACTTAACAAGATCATTGAAGGAGGCCAAAGCTCTAAAGTAGGAAAGTTCAAAAACTTCCCACCACAACTTGTGACATATTTTCTCTAGGCATGTTGTCTCCTCTGTTGTTTCTAGCACTTCTTGAAAGAGAGAAAAATTAAATGTAAATTACTCGCTATACAATTGTTATTACTCAGAGAAACCATAAAACTTATAGCCTTCAATCTTGTTTGGTTACAGAGCTATCAACAGAAAATCAGATCCTTCCTGACATCCAACTGTCACATACTCTCTTTCAGGATATGTTTATAGTTCTCTCTTACATTTAATTATGCATTACACACAACGTCGAGGTTTTCATCTATTAAATGACATATAGCATAAAACTGTGTTCTGAACAGATAATAATCAATTTCACTCGGAGTGAGGGCAACATTCCAGTGAGAAACTCAATAACTAGCTTGGATGAATTTATAATAGTTCTTGTTGCATAGTTAGAAAGCCAGAAAATGTTTGAGAGGTAGAGGAACTTATCTAAATTTTGTATGGCTTTATTCTATGTTCTTTGGTATATTATTTAGTCAAACAAAAGTTATTCAATACATTACAACCATTAGTATAAAAAGTAGGCTTAAATATTCCTGACAACTGACTGCAAGTAAAAAGAATATATGGCAAGTACTTGATTTCTTGTTTTCTGCATTTATTGTTATAAAAGTAAGTAAAATTAGAAATGGAGACTTCTTTATGTTAGTTAACCTTTTGCAATGGAATCAGTGTAATATACATGAGTTTATATACACATCTGCATATATTAAGTATTTCCTTTATAATTCTTTGATATGTTTCTTCACAAAATTGGGTAGATTTTTAGTAACAATAACAAGTGTTCTGCACATAAAAATCAGATTTATAATGAATCATTTTTACTGAAGATTCATTTGTAAAAATATTGAATCTGTTTCAATAACAGTCTGAGAGGAAAGTGAGTTCATGTTATGATTAAAAACTATTCATTGTCCCAAAAATATCAAATATTATTTGCATAATCTCTAAAACCTCCTAAATACATTTCAAACATTTGTTTTCAGTAAAACTTTATATTTTATGTTATTTTCTATGTGGGATCTCTCATTTGACCAACCTTGTAACCATCATAAAAATTAGAAAATAAATATAAATTATGTTTTTTCATGCTAGAATGACTACTTATTATAACAGAAAAATATAAATGTTTAGTCTACATAGCTAAAGTCTCATAATGCTATATATGTATTTATTTTTTATTATATTGACCTTCCAGCCATGCCTAGCTAACATTACATAACTTGCACTGACACTGTGCATGTGCACTCGTGACTTAGTCTTCTCTGACTTTGCTGTGTTTTAGTGGACTAGTATTTTGTAATATGCAGTCATTATAAATTAGATATGTACAGTGATTATTACTATTTGGAAATAAATTATTAAACTTATTTTTTCTTAAAATATAGGACAATAAATCAAAAAGTAAATCAAACAATTAGCTTTTCTTGCTACGACCTTTGAACTCTGTTGCTTTTAGACATACATTACTAAGCCTTTTAAAATTTCATGTGTGGAGGATATAAAACAATTTTTTAGGTTTTATATATACAGTTGAATAACCAAAAAAAAACAAAACATAAATAACTATATTAATACCAGAGAATTCCACTATAATTTATTAAGCTTACTAACTAAGACATATTTAGATCTAAAAAAGATAAAACTCTGAGCAGACTAAAGACACTACCTACATCATTGAAATCTTGGTCTGAAAGAACATGGCAAACTTTTCACACTTTAAAATGGCAAGGAAAACCACCACGAGATACTAAAAAATTAACTTACAGACATTACTAATTCTTATATCCAACCTAGAACTGAATATCTTATCAATGATCCAGGTCCACAGCAAGCAAATTAATTGTGATTTGATACTGTCACACCTTGCTTAAGCTAGCTGGTTCAACTGGCCTAACACCACTTATAAGCTGACTTTTACTGACAAGACACTTAATATCCTTGTAGAAATAGTAATGTCCAAAGTTAATTTACTGAAGTTGAATGGTTTGTAATATTTGAAATCTATAAATGTTCCTGGTCCAATCCTGTAGATTTCTAATTAATGAGCATTAATCACAGTTACAGCTTCCAAGGCCTATAGCACCCTAGCTGTAGCTAATAAAATTCTTCTTTTACTGTCTCTTGACTACCTGCTTTTATACAAATCACACAAGTTTGTTGAAATTTCAACAATATTCGAAAATGATGGCAAGTTTTCATAAAACAAATATCATTGATTCTTACTCTCAAGAAGTTTCTACAAAGTTAGAGAACAAGTAAGAGGTTAGAGAACAATACACATCCAACAATGTATGTCATGTGCAAACATGAAAACCATACTGAAACAAGTGTTCCAAATAAATGTATAACAGAAATCCACTACAAATAAATACAATATTTCAATAATAAAAAAAAAGAAGAAACATCTGCCTATAGATGTGCACATTCCTCACCAGATTTTTACATATTAAATCCTCAGATGACTGATTAATTTCTTATTCTGGTGATCTTTGAGACAAGTAATCTGTATCATTTAAACATATATAAGCTCTTGAATGGGTAAAGAAAACTATTATAAGTCAAAAATATTTCAACAAGATTATATACATTTATAATAAAGTTTTCTTTATTACCCATTCAAGCCATCTCCAAAAATGAGTTTCTTATTAACTTCAAATACACAAGCTCTATTCCACATTAATATTAATAGCCACGTGACATGGGAAGTAAGTGTGATTTAACTGATTTACCAGGATAACAGAATACAAGAACCTGAACAATCAGTGCTTTGACAAACCAAACTGCCCACTTTCATGGCTTTGCAGAAGCAATCTATATTAGGAGTTTTACAGTATGGTAATTATCTATCTCACAAGTCTCATCAGTTAAATATAACAATGATTGAGAAATCATCATGAGTGGGATATTTCTGTGCTATATGCTTTATGTTAACTTTTTGTTTTCCAAAAATGGAACCTTATTCCTCACTATACCTTTCAAGAAACTGTAATGCCCAGAATGAAACCACACATTAGTTTTAAAGTTAGATGTTTCTTGTCTGGCTCCAGTAGTTCCAAATATAAGTAACAACTAGTATACAATACTAACCTTTGCTGTCAGTATCTACCATGGAATCTTCTAAGGATGCCATTAAGTTCTCTTCAATCAAGCATGACACAAGACGTTGTGTGAGTGCTCCAAATGGAGAAGTGTCATCTGACTCACTAATAGATATCAAGAATAAAAAGTTAGTTAATATTTTTTACTTTTATTTTCACATATCATAAATATATTTTATTATGAACTAACTCCATACAAATAATACAACAGAAATTTCACTTGCACTTCTAACCATTTCCATGTTGGTGGAGACATCATGTTTTGAAGCACATCAATTTAATGTTCACAGTTATTGTCTAAGATAAGGAACAAAAAATACACAAGACTGCATGAAATTTAGTAAAAACTTCCAACAAAGTATCAGTAATCTGAAAAAACAAATGTAAACCTCAGCAATCGCCAAAAAAAAGAGCACAGTATAGAGTTCAGATGTCTATAAACACAACAAAAACAAAAGTTTAAACTTTAAAAAATATTAAAAAGTTAGTTACTCATCTTAAAACAAAGTATCTTATCCTTATCACCAAACATTCAAGTTATGATATTATTTATCAACTCTAAACACACACTACACGGTAAAGCTGCAGTCCTAGTTGATGAAAGGGGCAATTAACATATGGTCACAGGACACTTAGTATAAAGATGAACACTAGATAACCAACAAAAGTGAAGACACTGTTCCTCAATAACTGAGTAACTGGATTCACATACTTAGACTGGATTGACAATGCAGACATATCGTGTACTATGCACTGGTAAAAATAGCACAAATAAGAAAAATACTTACTACTCTTTATCCACTTTCTTTAGTAACTTTTCTGCATCTGTGGAATTGAGTGAGCTGTTGTTGCTAAGTCCACGGCGCTTATCATTAGTCTTGGCTCCTAAATGAACAGAATTAATGTAGTCAGGTTTATATATGTATATATCAATGGACAGGATTATTTACAGCTGTGTCTGTGACTTGTTGGTGATAAATTGTAACAATAAAAAATAGCACACAGCACACGTCAAATATATATACTAATGTTTGTTACACACCTGTACCCAGAGTTTAAGTAATCATCTCTTTTTGTTAAAGTACACATAATCTGGTTCAGTTACTTTAGGGTACAAGTGACAAGAGTAATTCTTCTTCTCTGCACTGTTATTACAATAAAACGCATTAATTTCACTTTGGAAATCATCACTGTATGTTCTCATGAGTAAACTCTCAATTATACAGTCTAGGTCTATCTAACTTTGGCTAATTGAACTACATTTCAGACACTTGTGTATAAATAGTTCAAATGAGGCCGAGCGCTTTTTACTGACAAGATATTAGAATATAATATTACTCGAGAAAAACTCAAAATGTTCAAGTAACATGACACAATAACATGTGCCAATTCACAACTGAATAACACAAAATATGAATCACATAGTTATGAAAAAAAACTTGCAATAAACTATTAATTTTACAAATAACTAAATATAATACTCAAGCTATACTTGTATTAAAACAGTTGTGTATATCTAACAATATACGTTGCTACCTGTAATATATATAATGTTTCACATTTTTTACCAAAATAATTATGAATACATTTTGGCTATAATACCATAATGTCCATAAACAGTTGAATACGATTTTCAATGTAGCTTTTAAATGAAAACTGATAATATCCAGAAGAGTGCAGTTCTGGCCTTTAAATAAATAAAAAAAAAAATCCAAAGTTTTGTTTGTAGATAGTCCCAAAATGATGTCTGTTTAGCGTATAACACAAATGTCCTAAACAAACTCAAGTTCTAATAAGTGTATTGCACGTAACAAGCCAACAAATAATGCAATTATGCTTTATCCACAATAGCACTTACAATTGTTTCTTACCTAAGTATGTTATAGATAGAGAAACAATTAAATTACATTTAGGTTTAAACATTTTTCAAATTTATAATCAAACAGTTCTTACGGCTTATGATCTTGAGCATCTCAACCAAAGATTCAGTAATACACCACAAGGTCACTGTTGACTTGGGTTAAGATAAATAATAAGCAGTAAATGACAGGAAAGTTAAAGACCCGAACTTACAGTTATCAACAAAGGAAGATCTGTTAAGATATTCTACAAAAAATTAAAAAAAGTATGCACATTTTTTATTTTTCTTAATTTTAAACATTTCATTGCACTGTATGTTGATGTTAATATCTTGAGTTAGTTATATGGTAGAAAAAATTTAAAAAATATATAAACATTTACTTTAAAACAACTTTTGATATTCATTTACAAGATCTAGATGAAGAAAAGTCTGAATCTACAATAATTAAATAAGATATTTTTAGTAGACAAATTTTATTACAATCATACCATTCGTTATGTACAAAACATTTATAATCCTTAACAAAATCCTACTAGTTTTTAAGAGAATATATTAGGTTGATAGATTTAGTGTTTTATGGCACAAAGCAGCTTGGATATCTGAGCCAAACATCCAGTAAAAAGTTAAAATTAAAGTAAATTTAGTAAAATTCATAAAAGGAAATGAAGGTAAAACAAAACAGCATTGAAAAACAGAAAAAGCATAAAACCAATGTTGACACCTAGTCTACAATATTAAGAGAAAAACTTCAGTAATACAAGTTGTAAAGGACTTGCTGTAGAATAATTGTAATTTTCATAACTTGCCAGGAAGACTAATAGGTAAGTACAAAAGCCACTGTCAGTCACCTGAAGTTGGCCTTTCAGTCCTGGTTCTGAGTGATTTGATGTTACAACCATTTTCAAAAAGGAAAGTAATAAAAGTTTTAAAAGACATGTAGTAAAATTCTAATATAACTCACCAGGGAGACCAACAGGTACTTCAAACAGCAGTGCTAGTCACCTGAAGTTGGCCTTTCCAGTTCTGGTTTCGAGTTATTTAATGTTATGGCCATTTTCTAATTTCAATTAAAATTAGATGGACTGTGATTCTTAAAAGGGAACCACAATAAAAAAGGTTTAATGTATAAATTAAAAAACTTGAATGACATTAAAAAGATTAATGGCCTTTAAAAAACTAAAAACATTACCAAGGTGGACAGTGTCACCATCACCTATAACACTGTCTAATTTATGGATAAACCGTGGGATAGAACATATCTAAAATAGTGCCATTATTGAGAGTAGTAACGACGGCAAGAAAGTAAAATGTGGCTAATTGTGATCTGAGTGTTACACAAACTACGCACTGGTGCATCAGTTCCAAATAAAAAAAAAATGATGAGTTAAAAACCTGTGACCAATGCATAGTCTAGTTAGAACAACTTCCTCTTTCCAAAGCTTATGGAAGCAATACAGCCAAAGTACTATATAGAGTTTTATTTCAAAAAAACTTATTTTCTTGTTGCTAACTCCAAATTGACTGCCAGCTGGCATGTAGCCGAGCCTTGAATACAGGACCATAGTGATAGTGCCAGAGCAAATAGATTTAGCTGCAGTGTTGGCGAGCTCTTTCCTGTGAATACCAATGTGGCCCGGTATCCAGAAAAACTGGATAAAAGTTGATGTTAAAGAGAAATGTGCCAACTGGTTTTGAATATCAGTGAGAACAGGGTGTGAACCAACGTGAAGCGATTCCAGGGCCAGTAGAGAACTAAGCGAGTCAGTATAAATAGTGCAGTTTGAGTACTGCTCAGCTGCAATATGATACAGGGCAAGAGATATGGCATACAGTTCAGCAGTGAACACAGAAGCTGTAGAGGGGATTCTGCATGCAACCACCGAACCACAACAAACCAGAGCCCACAAAGTTACCTGATTTTGAACCATCTGTATAAATAGGAAAGGAAGAATAATTAAAAATATGTTTAGCATATAGCAGACAGTATTTCCAATCGAAAGTGTCTGCTTTTCTCAGATGACTTAAAAATAGGTCACCACAACTGGGAACTGTAAGAAGCCATGGGATAGGCTGACCAGAGGATAGAGCAATGTTATCCAAGGACAGAGCCAATTCATCCAACTGCACCTGCATACGAAGATCAAAAGAAGCAATGGCAGATCTTCTTTTTTGAAAAAGTATAGACCACCGAGGAAGAAAAACACAATCCCAGGTGGGATGCTTTGGTAAGGAACCAAGTTTCGAAGCATATAGAAATGACAGTTACAAACAGCGAAGGTGCAAAGAAGGTTCATGAGACTCTACATATAAGCTCTGTACTGTGGAAGTGCAAAAAGCCCCAGTGCAGAGCCAAAGTCCTTGATGATGAATGGGGTCCAGCATCTATAAGGCTGAGGGTCTGGCAGTGCTGTAGACCAGTGATCCATAGTTGAGTTTCGATTGAATAAGAGCACGATATATCTTTAGCACTGAACATTGATCCACTCCCCAAGTGGTGGAAGTGAGGACATGGAGGATGTTGAGTGCTATTGTACATTTGACCTGTAGCTGTTTCACGTGTGGTATAAAGGTCAGCTTACAGTCAAAGATAAGCCCCAAGAACTTTGTCTTATGGGCCACAGTTAGCACAACATCACCGATACCTTGTTGGCAGAAAAAGTGCATACAAATGGTTTAAGAGAAAGAAAAGTTAAAGCCGTTTGCTGTGGTCCACTTCAGTAAATGATTGAGGGCAGTCTGTAACTGCTGCTCAATATACCTCATGTTCAATGACTGATCCAAGATATGAAAGTTGTCTACATAGAGCCTGTTTGCAACAGTGAGAGGGAGTTGTTTAGTGATGGCATTAATATTTATACTGAAAAGTGTGACTCTCAAAACACAACCCTGAGGGACTCCAAGATCCTGTAGAAAAGAACAGGAAAGTGTGGAACCCACATAAACTTGGAATCTCCTGTCCATTAAAATATTTTAATAAAAATGGGCAAAAGGCCACGTAACCAACACATATGGAGGTCTTGCAAAATGCCATACCCGAATAAAAAAAAGGGAAATGTTGGTGCCCACTATTCTCACTCACCATGAAACCCAACAAGGAGATGCACAACAATGTCAATCAAAAACACTGCAGTAACACCAGGGTTTTGGGAGCACTATACCCAAACACCAGCATCAGATACAATGCCCACAACACCTGTGGAGAACATTCAACACTGGTATTTGGTTAACCCTAGCCCAAGTGTCCCAGCCGATTGACACAAGGAGGCCACTCCAAGGCTGCCCATTTACAGGAATTCAAGACCACAATGGTGTGTAAGGTTTGGACCCCTCAACCACCAGGATCCTCTCCTCCCCTTCACGAGTCGCCATGCACAGCAAACTTGTGGGTGGATGTTTAGATCCCAGAGGAGGTAAACTGAAAGAACAGAACCTTCCCTGCAAGGTCCCATCACCACATACAGGTATCCACACTGAATGGAATATGTCAGGAAATCTGAGAGTTACCATATGTACTGTAGCACATGCATCATTCCCCTGTATCAGCCCCCAAATAGTCTCCCACCAGCAGGGTTCAAAGTCCAGCACATCTTTGTGGAAGCGTTCGCCTTGCTCCTCTGAATATGCTCCCATGTTCTTGAATTTATCAAGATGAGTGTCAAGGATATGGACTTTCAGGGACATCCTGCAGTCCATTTTGCCATCTATCTTCACCAGACCCTCAATCAGTTCCACATAATTTTCAACCTTATGATTGCCCATGAAGTCCTAAAACACTGCAACAAAAAAGCTGCCAAGCTTTTTTTCCTCCCTACTGAGCTTCTTGGGGAATTCTGTGCGCTCCAAGATCTTCTTTATTTGTGGTTCAACGAAGACACCAGCTTTAACCTTTGCCTTAGACAGCTTAGGGAAGAAGTCTCAATGGTACTTTTCAAGAGCTGTGTCAAATTGTTTCATAAGTCCCAATTTTATGTGCAATGGTGGGAACACCACCTTCTGGCAGTCCACTAGTGGCTCACACTTGACATTGTGCCTCCCCACAGAGAACTTGGTTCGTTGTGGTCAGTGCTTCCTGTTGTAGTGTGCTACAGTGTCCCTGCTGTCACAAAGGCAAAGATAACAGGGAAACTTGATAAAGCCTTCCTGGATACCAATTAGGAATGCTACCATTTTGAAGTCTCCGATAACCTCCCAACTATACTCATCATAATTCAAAGCTTCTAGCAAGGTCTTGACGCTGTTGTATTCCTCTCTGAGGTGCACCGAATGAGCCAGGGGAAGAGACGGATACTTATTCCCGTTATGGAGCAGCACAGCTTTGAGGTTTTTGGATGAGCTATCAATGAAGAGATGCCACTCATTTGGGTTACAGACAATTCCAATTGCCTCACACAGACCTGATATATTGTGGCAGAAACAGAGCCCATCTTGATGAGTGAAGAAGCTTGAAAAATGTCAGTGATGCTTCCTCTGACTTGGGACTTGCACACTTTCATTTAACAAATCCCAATCCTTGAGCCTAAATGTCAAAAGCTTTGCATCAGCTACTCAGCACTGAATCTACCTGGAATGTTCTGGAAAATGGGTAAATTTGAAAATTTCATTACCCAGGTCACAAAAGCAAAGTTTGAAGAGAAAAATAGGTCTTTTTCATTAACTTAAGGCATAAGCAATTGGGAAATAACAGTTGCTGCCCAGGAACAAGAAAAAGTAAACACTTTGTTACATAGTGTTACAGTTTGTTGTAAAACTATTCAAATGATGCACAAATATTCCTCACCTTCCTTCTGTTCTTCAACCATATCTTCTTGAGCCCATTTCAGTGAGTAATGTTTCCCCAGAGTTGGTATTTTATAATACTCTGCATCTTCCTCATGGGTCTTAATTAAATCTTCTAAAACCTAATACAGAAATAACTTGTTACAACTAAAATTTACAGTAACTATTTATAAGATAAAAACAGATACAAAATTATATTTTACAAAAGAAATTATAAAGTTCTCTCACCTTGATATTATCTTGAGTCACCTCAGCACAGTATGGTTCAATAGATGCCCAGAACCGATTTGGAGCATCATTTTTTGGAAGTCTTGACAATTCAACAGGAGAGTCACTGAACTCATATTCTTGAAATTTGGCCTAGAGTGAAAACGAAGTTACCCCATTACTTAATAAAATACACAAAAAATGTTACTTAGTACACAATGATCTGTAAAATAAACAATAACAACAGCAATTATGTGTTTCTTACACATAATTTAAAAATTTTAAGTATTTTATATGTTTTTTCTGAGTAAGACCTCAAATAACAGAACGAATAAAAGACAAATATCATATAAATAAACTCACATAAACAATTTGAACATAAAACTATTTGTTGATTAAATCAATTGAATAAATAAAACAACCTGGGACTGAAAGTTTTTTTTTGGTCTTCCTCCACCAGTGAGGGGATGAGCTTTTCCACTAGCATCTTTAAACCTTTTTGCAGGCTTTCCTTCTTCAGGTCGACTTCTCTTCCCAGTGCTTTCAGGTTGCTAAAAATGCTTAGTTTTAGACACTGCATGCACAACAAATTTTAAATAAGTAATCCCTAATTATCTGTATTTTTCTATCCTTAAATATATGATACACTTACAATTTAAAATTGCTCAAATTGTCTAAAATCCATTGATAAAAAAACCCAGCTAAAATCTAATAAAAGGAAGATTTAAATTATCATCAATGTCAAATTTACCATCCTTACTCTTTTTCTTAAAAAACATGTAACATCACCTACAGATGTATATATATTACAATATGTAAAGGGATTTTTGAAATAGACATAATGCTCTCATCAGAATTGAATATTAAATAATTGAATAAAAACCTCAGATTTCTGTTTTCTATGACAGACAAAAAATTAGCACAATACAGCTTATATTAATATATGTTTATTACATATGCCAACACTAAACATTTCCTGTACAGTAGAAAAAAAATCCATATCATCAGACAAGGAATTTTGTTTAATTGTAATTTAGTCACTGAACGAGTCATTTAATAGACCTTTCTTTGTGTTAAGACTTTTTTTGCTGCTACTGGTTGATTGATTGATTGATTGATTTAGTGTTTTATGGCACAAAGCAGCTAGGCTATCTGTGCCAAATGTCCTGTAAAAAGGTAAAAACAAATTAAATGTAGTAAAATACAGAAATGAAAATGAAGGTAAAACAAAACATCATTGAAAAACAGAAAAAGCATAAAACCAATGTTGACACCTAGTTTACAATGTTAAGAGAGGAAGCAGAGGAAACAAAGTTGTAAAGTACTTTCTGTAGCATAATGGTAATGATCATAACCCACCAGGAAGACTAACAGGCAAGTTCAAAAACCACCGCCAGTCACCTGACGTTGGCCTTTCCAGTCCTGGTTCCGGGTTATGTGTCATAGCAGCCATTATCAAAATGTAAAATAATAGAAGTTTTAAAAAACATATAGCAAATTCGTAATAATGAGTAGCCAAATGTCCAGTAAAAAGATAAAAGTAAAGCAAATGTAGTAAAATTTGTAAAAGTAAACAAAGGTAAAAGGAAACAGCAATTAAAAACAGAAAATTGCATAAAACCGATGTTGACATCCAGTCTATAAAGTTGTAAAGAATTTACTGTAGCAGAATGGTAATGATCATAACCCGCCAGGAAGACTAACAAGCAAGTACCAGAACCACCGTCAGTCACCTGAAGTTGATCTTTCCAGTCCTGGTTTCGAGTTATGTGTTATTATGGCCAGTACCAAAAGGTAAAGTAATAAAAGTTTAAAAGACATGCAGCAAAATTGGAATAACAACTCGCCAGGATGACTAACGGGTAGTTCAAACAGCAGCATTAGTCACATGAAGTTGGCCTTTCCAGTCCTGGTGTCGAGTTATGTAATGTTCTGGCTATTTTCCAATGTCAAATTGAACGAGAGAGATTGAAACTTTGAAAAGGGAACCACAATTAAAAAGGTGTAATGAAAAATATCAAACACTTAAATGAGATTAAAAAGATTAATGGCCATTAAAAAACTAATAACTTTATCAAAGTGGACAGTGTCACCATCACCAATAACACTGTCCAATGTCACAGATTGGGAAAAAACATGTTTAAAATAGTGCCATCATTGAGAGTCGTAATGATGGCAAGAAAGTAAAATGTGGCTCACAGTGATTTGAGTGTTACACAAACTTCACACTAGTGCAACAGTTCCAGATAAAAGAAAACGATGAGTTAAAAAACTGTGACCAATGCGTAGTCTAGTTAGAACTAGACCAAAAGGCCAAAAGGAGCATTGGCAGATCGTCTGTTCTGAAAAAGTACAGCCCACTGAGGAAGGAAAACACATCCCAAGGTGGGATGCTTTGGTAAGGAATGAAGATTCAAAGAATATAATAAAGATAGTTGCAAATGGCAAAGGTGCAGAGAAGGTTGACGAGATTCAACGTATAAGCTTTGAACTGGAGAGGTGCGGAAAGCCCCAGTGCAGAGTCGAAGTCCTTGGTGATGAATGGGGTCCAGCATCTTTAAGACCGAGGGTCTGGCAGAGCCATAGACCATTCATCCATAGTCGAGTTTTGATCGAATAAAAGCACGATATACCTTCAACATAGAACAGCGATTTGCTCCCCAACTGGCAGTAGAGAGTACACGGAGGATGTTCAGTGCTCTTGTGCATTTGACCCGTAGCTGCTTTAAGTGTGGTATAAAGGTCAACTTACGGTCAAAGATAAGCCCCAAGAACTTGGTCTCAGGGACCACTGGCGACGAAACTTCACCAACACGGAGTTCAGGATCAGGGTGAATACCCTGTTGGCGGCAAAAGTGCATGCAAACGGTTTTAGAGAGAGAAACATTAAAGCTGTTTGCCATAGTCCACTTCAGTACACAATTGAGGGCAGTGTGTAGTTGCTGCTCAATATATCTCACGTTCGACGACTGACACGAGATGTGAAAGTCGTCGACATACAGCCCATTCGCAACAGTGAGAGGGAGTTGTTCAGTGATGGCATTTATCTTTATACTGAAAAGTGTGACACTCAAAACACAGCCCTGAGGGACTCCAAGTTCTTGTATAAAAGAACGGGAAAGTGTCGAACACGAACTTAAAATCTCCTGTCCAGTAAAAAATTTTTAATAAACATGAGCAAATGGCCACATAACCCATATGTATGGAGGTCTCGCAAAATGCCATACCTCCATGTTGTGTCATAAGCCTTCTCAATGTCAAAGAATATTGATACAAGAAGTTGGCATTTGAGAAAGGCTTCTCTGATTGATGTCTCAAGTCGAATTAGGTGGTCTGTGGTGGAGTGCTGTCGTCGGAACCCACACTAGGTGGGTGAGAGGAGGTTGTTTGATTCAAGAAACCAAACAAGACGAGCATTAACCATCCTTTCTTACAGAGACAGCTCATCAAAGCAATTGGACAGTAGTTTGAAGGAATCTTGGGATCTTTCCCTGGCTTAGAGAGAGGTAAAATAATAGCCTGGCACCAGGCATCAGGAAAAACATTCTCCTGCCAGATCCAGTTAAAGACAATTAGAAGGACATCAAGAGAAGCAGGAGATAGATGATACAGCATGTCATAGTGTCACCATCAGGTCCAACAAATGTACTGCCAGACCGATGAAGGGCCATTTTCAGTTCCACCAGTGTAAAGGGACAATTACAGTCAAAGAGACAATCAGTTCGAAAAGAAAGAGGTGAACGCTTTGCCTGAGTCTTGATGGCCAAGAAGGTGGAGGAACAAGCAGAAGTGCTAGATACCCGGCATCCGAGATGGAATGGCAGGCAGCAATTTCTGAGCCTCAGGATAACTAATGTTATGAGTCGTTTTCAAATGCTGCACCTCTTTTTCCTCCAACCATTTTGGGCAAGAACGAAAGTAGGAAGGGTGAGAACCATTGCAGTTGACGCAATGCGGGTCCATGTCACATTCACAGGCAATGTGGTCCTTGTCACCACAACGAGCACATGTCAGGGACATGATGTCTTTGAGTGGCTGAATCTCTGACATTGGAAACATCGGAGAGGGTTTGGAATGTATGGCCGTACCCTGCAAATGAGATTACCTGCCTTGATGGTGGCAGGTGCACATGATGATGTAAATGCCAAAACGAGGGTATTTGTTGGCAGCGTAACTCCATCTTTGCGAGTGGAGATGCACCTCACTGCAGAAACTCGAGTGGAGAGACCAGCGAGAATCTCTGACTCGGAAACGCTCTTCAAGTCCCTCTCAACAATAACTCCTTGCGATGAATTCAAGGTAGCATGAGGGGTAACCTCAATAGGTATATCCCCAATTGCCATTGAATTCAAGAGGAATTTACTGTTTTGGGTTGTGGATGTTTCAACTAATATGTCTCCAGATCAAAGCTTCTTTACTTACTTTGGAGAGCCAGCAAGACCCTCTAGTCCTTTCTGAATAAAAAAGGGGGACATTTGCCCTAAATGTTTTTCTGAAAGAGAGTGTAATATAAGAAAATGAGGTAAGTGTGTTACAGATGTTGAAGATTGCTGCTCAGAGTCTTGAAGACATGGTTGTTTACCTATTGACCTTTTTTCACTATTTTATTTAAATTTTTTGAAGGAGAATCCAGAGGAAAAAAGAAAAATTTAGGTACCCACTGACCCCACCCACCATGGAACCCTACAAGGGGACGCACTACAATGTCATGCAAGGACAATGCAGCAATGCCAGGGTTTCGTGAGAACTATACCCAAACACCAGCATCAGGCACAATGTCCACAACACCCATTGAGAACTTCTAACACTGGTACTTGGTTGACTCTAGCCCAAGTGGACCAACCGAGTGACCCAAGGGGGGTCACCCAAAGGCCGCCCGTCTACAGGAATTCGAGGCCAAAGTGGTGTGTTAGGGTTGGACCCCTCAATCACCAGGATCCTCTCCTCCCCTTCACGGGTTGCCACGAACGGCAAACACGTGGGTGGATGTTTAGATCCCAGAGAAGGTAACCAGACAGAACAGAACCTTCCCTCGGAGGTCCCCTCACCACGTACAGGAATCCACACCGAGGGGTGCTGATACTGGAAAAAGGCAGTAAATCCAAGGAGTAAAGAACGAGATAACCAGATATATTATAATGCCCTGTTTTCAGCAGACTTTTATTTCACTTTTTCAACTTTAATACATTACAATTCAACTTCCTTTCCTCAAGATTTATGAAAATTCTGTTAAAAATTTTGTCATGCCAATAATTTCCACTTCAGTAATTCAAGGAATGGCCCTATGTTCAGTTGTTCCATATTAACTGTATTATTCTAAATTTTATGCATGTAATTTTTTTTGTCACAGATTTACAAGAATGTATATCGTTACATATTTTTCTGGTCTTCTTTGTTTTTAGGCCGATTCATTCATTAAAGGCTATTCAATATTACTTTTCAACGTCAAGTTTGTTTGTTTTTCTTATATGTTTATAGACATTTACTCAGTTTGTGGGATGGAAAGCAAGAGACAAAGAATCCAATTAAAATAATGAAATATATCACTGTACCAACTTCATTAATCCTCTTTGAGCAAAGACAGGGAATTTGTTTTGGGAGGAGCACTTTACAGACAAGAAAAATTAGTTATATCTATTTCATCAAAGGATTTCCACTCCATTATGCATTTCACAGGAATTTTTCCAATCACAGTAATCCTTATGTACCCTTAGATCATATCCCTTGGTTTGAAGGAAACAAGAAAACTGAAAGTATTTATTAAATTATTGTTAATTATCATACTTGAATAATGTTAGTGATGGTACTGAGGTGGGTTGTTAAAAATGTTTTTCTCAGATTTTGAAATAAAAGCATCAACAGTAAAATTACCAGTTTCCCAGGAGTTTTCTTCTCTTGCCAACTTATGAGTACCTTCATTTCCTGGTCTAACTGTTTTTGTCGTTTTGTAACAGAAACTAACAATGTCTCAATTTCCAACTGTAGAGCATCAATGTCTTCTAAGCCAACACCAATCTCTTCTGTCCTTTGAAGTACTGTAAAAAAATGACAACTATTCATTACTCCAAATACCTAAAAAATTATACATCTAACAAAAAGTATTAGTTTAATACAATACTTAAAAACTTATTAAGAACATTCATTACACAAATTCAGACTGCAAAACACTTTGGATTTTATTTTCAAAACTAATATCACATACATCTTTAGCAACATTTGAATTAGAAAACAAAAATTTGTACAAAAAACAATTTACATTAAGTTTTGTGTCAATGAATAACTTTTTAGCATAAATATTTAATGGTCTAAATAATTTTTGTTTGTCAATTCTTGAGTGTATCAAACTATAAATATATATATATATCAGTGGTTCTTAACCTTGTTGGAGGTACTGAACCCCGGAAGTTTCATACTTGCATTTGCTGAACACTTCGTAATTGGAAAAATAAAATATGATTTTTTTCAAATTCAAAACATAAGTACATACTTTATTAGTGCACAAAATGAACCATGCATCAGTTGCACACAATATCACTGTGTTCGAAGAACAAAACCAACAAAACATGAATTTCACACAAAAACAAAAACATAACTCAATGAATATTTATTGCAAATCAATGTGACTTTTGCTGTTGCCTTTCAGAGACAAGTTCAGAAATGCACGGCTTCACCTTCACCAGTGACACTCTCATATCATTTTTGCAACAGTCTGTTCCTTTTCTTCGTTTTTATGTCTACCATCCTCGAAAAGGATTGCTCGCAAAGATACGTTGTAATAAACGATATGAGTATCTCAAGGGCTTTCTTAGCAATAAGAGGGTACGCTACGATTTGGTGACACCAAAACACTGAGAGCGTTGTTGTTCTGAAAAGTTGCTGTTGAACCTGGCTCTGCTGAAGTTCAATGATTTCGTCAAGGTATTCATCATTGACATCTGCTGTTGCAACACTAAACATGAACAGCTGTCTCACCCATGCTGGATATGGCTCTCTGGTGGGGAAGTATCCATCGAGAGACTTTGCGAGCTCATCTAAGTGCATGGCAATTGCTTGCTTCAGTTCCCTGGGTACAGAAATGTCTCTGATTTCAAACACATCTTTGATCTTACTTACACAGTCGTCCAGCAGGGGAAAGTTTGCAAAGTTATCATTCTCTGTTCATCGTTTCCATAACGGTAGCTTTCTTTAAAAAGCCTTCAGGTTTTCTTCTGCTTTGATGATGTTGACTCCACCGCCCTGCATCTATTGATTGAGATGATTGAGAGCATTGAAGATATTGGCCATGTACGCCAAAATAAGAATGAACTCAAATTTTTCGAAGCAATCTGCATGACAACGTTGGTGCTCTCGCAAAAACAGGGCTAATTCCACATGCATGGCAAACACACAATTCAGCACCTTTCCTCAGGATAACCATGGAACAAAAGAATGGTACAGAAGTACCTCGAAATTCAGAGTCCATTTCATTACACAGCTCTTTGAAGATGCAGTGCTGCAGGACACTATTTTGCATAAAGTTCACACATTCCATTATAATTTTTAATACTTCTGCCAGTTTTGAAGGCAAGGTTTTGTTACCAACGCATGCATGTGCAGAACACAGTGCATTATAATGTGTGGTGCATCGGCTTTCACCAGTGCACCAAAACCAGAGTTTCATCCCAGCATGACTGGAGCTCTGTCCGAACAAACTGCAGAAACTATATCCCACGAAAGATCGTTGTCTCTGAAGAAGTCATTCACAAGTTTCTTTATGTCGGCTGCCTTAATTGTTGTTGTATGAGGCTTACAAAATAAAAAGTCTTCTTTTATCTCATCGTTCTTTACATAGCGCACAAATACAACAAGCTGGCTTAGATTGGAAATGTCGGTGGTCTCGTTGAGTTGAAGGCTAAATTTTGCTGGGCTTGGAATCAGATCTGAAACTACTTGAGCCAAGATGTCATCGCTCATGTCATCTATTCTGCTGCTAGTGGTGTAATTTGAAAGAGGAATTTGAGATATCTTATTTTCAGCAGCTTTTCCCAACATAATATTCGCCATCTTCAATGCAGCTGGTTTTACGAGTGTTTCACCAATGGTGTGTGGTTTGCCCTGTTTTGAGATCAAGTACACAATTTTGTATGATGCTGTAAGGATTGGTCTGTTGATGGGTACAAAGCCGAGAACAGGAAAAGTAGCCTTTTCATGGAACCTGGCTCTCTTTACCTTGAATTAAGCAAGCGTTGTGTTCTTGTATTTCCCATCTCCATGCAGCTTTAGGGAGTGTTCTCTAAGTGTTGCTGGTACTAGACTATAATTGCTCAACTTGGCACTGCAAATCATGCATTGAGGACACTGACTCCCATCGTGTTCCGTTATACACGTGAATCCATATTGTACGTATTCATCCAACCACTTTCTGTTTTTGCTCAACATAGTTAGTATGAAGGGATTGAAAGATTAGGAAAAAAATCATAAATGATGCATGATTACTACAGTTACAAGTCAACTGCTAAGTGCACGAAGTTCCTTGCAGCAAAGATATTAAGGCAAAGTGATGTGACGTGATCAGCCACAGCTAATGATGGCCAAGTAGAGCATGATGTCACAAATCATATGAGTGTGGTGAATGGAATGGACACACACACAGAATGTGGGTCTTGACCTTCGCTGAACCCCTAGGGTTCGATTGAACCATGGTTAAGAACCCCTGATATACACACACACACACGTATTTGGGTGGCATATGTGAATATATAACAAACATTTTCAAATCTGGCCATTAAATTTAAAAACCCTATTGATACCTTCTTATAATTGAAGATTAAAACATGTTTACTTGTACATCAATTAAAGAAATGACACGAAAAAGCATAAAAACAAAACAAAAACACACACCAGCTGTAAAACGAGGGCAAACTCTTGTATGTTCAGTGGGGGTGAAATCTGGAAACTGAAGAGGACATTCTTTTGAATCTGTTGAGTCTTTTCCTTTTCCCTTGCCTTTCATGATCTAAATCATATGAGTATTTCTTCAGATGTTTCACTTAAAATCCTAAAAATAGAGAACTACATGTTAAATAAACAAAAAATTAACAAGGCTAAAAGGTAACAAGTTTCCTTGTTTTTTTCTAGTTAAGCACAAAGCTACACAATGGGTTATTTGTGCTTTACCCAGAAAGGTATCAAAACTGGTTTCTCAAGTTGTAAGTCTGCAGACATACAGCTGTGCCACTGAGGGCAAAAGTATCATGATTTTTAATGAACTAACATGAAAGTCAAAGTTAAAAACCATGTTAAAGTAAAAGTTTTAAAAAAACCTAAAAAGATAAAATTGAGATAATCTAAGAATATTTCTACCTTTTATTCTTTATTATTAAAAGTTCCTAAAGGTAAACCTTATAAAAAAAATTAACATTTGGACAGAGAGGTCTAGGTTAATGAAGCTGGTGTTACCCTTCCACCCAACATGTCCAACGAAATAAAATATCAAAAACATTTTAAACATATCTCTTCATACAAATACGTAAAATATTTCAGAGCAGCTTAAATTACATGGAGAAAATGATTTGTTCACTAAAAAGAAATACATCTAATACAGGATTCCAAAGTACATACATGTTATACTTAGTCTTTAATTTCACATTTCCATCTAATCTTATCCAACCACTCAAAATAACCCATATAACACACCCAGAATATTTAAATCCTAATTTCTGGCTCTAGGTGAAGTTCAGAACTTTAAGCCTGTATTCACTGCACAATTTTTATAAAATGTCATTCTAGCCTCTAATATGTAACAAAAGTATAAAGTGGCCACAGGTCATCTTGTTCATTGTGTTATCTACTGTATTAAACCTTCAAATTCTCGTAAAGAACTAAAAATAACTTAAACTCTACAAAACTCATTATTTAGGAAATCATTCCATAAGTTTACAATCATGACCCAAAATTAACTTTTAATATAAATATTATTCTCACACTGAAAATGTATCTATGACATGTACTTACATCCTTTCATACAAAGCTATCTTATTTTTTCTGAAAATCTTTTATACCCAGCACACCAGTCTATATACCCTATCAATTTTGCATAATTTCTAAACATGTGACTTCTCTCCATCAGTACTACTGGGATACCTTTACTGAACCAGCTAGTTTCTGCTATTTCCACTCAATCCTCACTTTCAAGAATTGGCAGGCTCTAAAAGAAAAAAACTGGCAATGAGGAGGAAGGACAAGAAGTGTGTGAGAAGAGATAACTACCTAGTGGAAATACATTTTCAGCATAAGAAAAATGTTAACCTCTGTTGCAGTCTTACCTTCTCTCACATTTGTGGGATACTCCACTACTTCTGAACAGGGATATTTTTTGCTCTGAAAACCTTTACTCCTAAATTTTAAATTTAATTATCAGTTTTCCATTTCATTACTGAAATATTGCATTATTGCATAATGAGAATTATCTAAGCACCTAAGAACTTTGAACCTGAATAAAAACCACCTTTTTTCTTCTGCAATCTACAGAAAGCATGTTCAAGGCTTAAAGCCTTAAAGACAGGCTAAAACACCACACAATATTCTTCATGAAGATGCAAAAACTCATCTACATGTTACGATAATATTATTCTTAAAACTCTTTGTAACAAAACTGTTTGCTTTTTTCCACACTGCTGAAAATACAGCTGAATGCTTTTTTTTTTAAATCAGAAATTATATCTGTTTAGAGTACTTCAAATTTTCTTTCACACAAAACAAGTTTTCATATTTCCTTTTTGAAATGATATGACTCCATAATTCTTAATATTTAAATCATTTTACATTATTATTAAGACTTTCCAGACACTGTATTAATAAGTTAATTTAAGGTATCAACCTTTCCCAGCATCATAAATAATATTAAAAAATTAAAGTTATTAAGCTGCAAAGCTATCCAGATTATTAACTGAACCACAAACAATGGGATAATGTACAATGTGTTTTCTACCTTATTGATCTAAGTTCATTCTAAATTTTTAGTTATTCTGAGTGTGAGCAGTTTTCACATAACAAAGGTCAAAAGAAACACAAAGCTGGGCCATCAGTGGACTTTATTAATGGAGTAAGTTTATTGTTTTGATACTAACTGTATTATTTTTGGTGAGTTTATTTTCAAGTCACTTTTGAATTAACCTTCATTTGTTATTGAAGGTGTTCAACATAGCTGTCCAATAACTAGACATGATTAAAGTGGAAAAGTCTTTGTCAAACAGCCAGTTGAAGAACAAGGAAAGAAATATTATGGTAAATGAGCATAGAGGGTGGTCCATATACTTTTTAGCCAAAGACCTCTGGAACAAATTGTTTTTCTAACATATGAACATTTCTTATTTAACAAATCTTTAATGTCAAAATTACTTCTCAGTAGCAATTTGTTTCCAAAGTATGCTGCTGTTCTTTTTATTGGTGCTTAGACCTTATAGACATGGAACAGTCAGGTACATTTGATCTGTTCCTCCACAGTTGCAGATGGTTTCATAAGAGTATTAATTACAAGATTCAGAATATCCTTTTCTTACTTTGACCTTTTTCAAGACAATGATCATCTATGTAACTACTGCAATATTCATGTGAATAAAAACATTTTGTTTTTACTCGTTGCAAAAGTTTTCCATGTGGCAAAAGGTTCCACACACATCGATCACATTTCATTAGTTTTAATACTCCTCAAGAGCATTTTACAAAAAATATACAATTAATGCTGTTGTAGCAGCTTATATCTAACAGTTTTCTTAGTCTAGTGTATGATGGCTTTATTAAGTATTTATTTCTAATGTACATATTAACTGGTGAGAGGTACTTAGGACTATATTATGTATGAAGCAGCAACTTAATTCACATAGTAGGTCATTTTTGTGCTAATTTGGTATGAAATAATTTAGCAAATTATGTAACAATTTATTGTAGTGTTTGTGTATTTGCACATTTGTGTTTAAATTTAAATGAAGTGGATTTGGATACACTGTACACTGTAGTTAGTAATACATTTTGTACTGTTTGTAAATTATTGATGTGTTTTGGTACTAGGTTAATCCATTCCAGACATGCATACTTAATTACTGGACAATTTTCTTTTTAAATATTTTGATTATGTTGTCAGCTGAAGGTCTGTTGTTTATGTCCATTAGACTCCTAGCATAATTTGTGCATTGTCAAACATGTCATGATATTGGTTATATGTTTAATTAATGATAATTTAGAATCATACGTTAATCCTAAGAATTTGGCTGATGTTGTGGTTTGGATAAGCGTTCTTTTCATATAGTTTGAGTGATCCTTTTATATGTGTTGTTAGTTTTACAAATATGTCCAGTTGAATTTTGGAATAATTTATTTTGACAAGGCATTTTTGGCAATATTACACAGCATTGTTTAAATGTGGTTGTAAATTTGTTACAGCTACTGATGGTGTGGATGCATTTTTCCATACTGCAACAACATCAGCAAACTGAAAAATATTCTTTATTCAAACCTTTCACACATCACATATTGATATACAAATAATGAAAACATATTTTACTAAAGTGTTAACTGTAACTAGAATTTGAAATAATTAAATAGCCAGCTTACCAATTTTTTTTACATACATTGTTTCAACATGAAAACCAAAAATAATATTAAATAAAGAAGGATTTCACTTATCAGAATACTTTGAACTACTGTACTTAAAATCTCTGTTTTCTCATGTAAGTTTGCAAATGAAAAAAACATTCCCAGTTTTGTAGTTTGCTCTTAAGTCTTCAAAACTTGTTTGCATTGCCTTTGATTAATGGTAAAGGAGCTTCAACTAGAACATTCTGATGAAACCATGCACTACTGTTCAAACCCTATTATTTACTAATATATGAAAAGTAGTTCTTGCTCTGTATGATCATATTTAACCTTGTTTTTACAGCTTTTTCAACAGATGTGTCTTAGCAGTAAAATCATAAAATGGTTCCTACTAAGGCATGTACAAAAAAAAACTTCCAAGAAAAAAATGACAAGAGAAACATTTGAAAATAAATAAATGGAAATATTTTAGGGTTGATTAGTGCTTAATACAAATAAAGCCATTCTTTTGGACAGATTAAAAAGTTTTAGAAATCAAAACTGCATTGTTTACAGGCAAAACTATTCAGAGTTGTGCATGAAAGACTCCCCCCCCATGAAATACACGAGATAAATTTTAAAAATAACAAAATATCAATTTTGAAATATTTTTGGTTTACATTAGTGATAGTTAGATCATGTGATAATTCACCATTAGTCATGTTGTGCCATCTGTACTAGCAAAGCTACCTTTACTATTCTAGAACAAACCTCACATTTGAGAATTGCCAGTTACACATCAGATACACTTGCATATCAGTGGAGAGGAAGGGTGGGAGGTGGTAAGTACCTATTGCAAATACATTTTCAATGTGAGAAAATGTTAACTTCCATAAAAGTATTACCTCCTACTTGTTCAGAGCTAGAATCCCAAATGGCATAGGTGGAGCGCTGGTGAAGGTGCATAAATAACCACAATGCTCCAGAAGCACAGGTATGCAAAATCATGAAAGAAAAGTACACTTGAGAGGTGTGTTTTCTTATAGCAAAGCCACATCAGGCTATCTGCTGAGACCAACAAGGCAAATCAAACCCTGATTTTAGCATTGTAAATTCGTAGACTTACAGCTGTACCAGTGAGGGATTATTGAGAAGTATAACAATACTTCTAGAATAGCTACAATCTTCACCCAGTAATATAAAGTTGAACATCAATACAGGCAGAACTGAATTGGTAGGCACCAACATATTAACCCTCTTGTAAATTACTTGCTATAAAATTAACCTACTCAGACAAATAACTTGTACATTCTACAAATATGTTTGGTTACAGAGCTATCAAATATAAAATCCAACTCTGTCTGTCACATCTTCTATTTCACAATTTGTTAAAAATTCTTTCTTACATTTAATTATATATCACCTATAACCAATAGAAAGTCAAGGTTGTCATCTGTCAAATGATGTATCGCATTATTTATGTAAAAACGGCTGGCTTGGGTTGAAAACTTTTATGTAGAGTGAACAACGTTTCAACCTTCTTCGGTCATTGTCAGGAGAAGATCAAAATGTTGTTTGCTCCTTTACACACACAAAAAAAATTCTCAACCCAAACCAGCCACTTTTACATATATATTTTTTCTCTACAAGTGGGTTTTCTCATCATCACTGATGTATCACATTGCACTGTATTCTGAATAGATAAAGTTAATTTTCACTCATAATACAACTTTGGTTCCCATGGTAGTCACAACAGCTAACTTAGATGAATTTTTAATGCCTATTCTCACATAGGTGGCAAGTAAGAAAATTGTGACTGTTAAAGGAAATCGTCTGCTTTATGCATGTTAGTCAATGTTTTTGGTGCAATATTTAATTACTTAAAAAGTATTTAATACACTACCACCATTAGTATAAAGAAAATAAGGTTAAAAAATAATACTCAGATATTTTATTTATTGTTTTTAATGTTAATTAGAAATTAGTTAGAATAAACAATAATAGTATGATAAAAATAATTCACAAGGCATGCATATGAACAGTTCATGAGTAATGTTATTCAATCGTGTAACATGAGCTGCATAATCCCTGATTGATTTACATCTTATAATGGTGCAAGTAGTAGTTATACATAGTTCAAGGGTCAATAAAACAATAAAATTTATTTAGAAATAGATGTCTAGCATTACAAGTCTAAAGCTACTTGGGATAAATGAAGGTAGTTTATGCTACAGTTGAAATCATTCCAGAAAGAAAAGTAATTTTTGGGGAGGGGTATATAAGGTGAGTTAAAATTATCAACCTTGTATAGAGTAAGGGTAAAAAGAATAATTAATATAAAGTGTTACTGAAAACAAACATTTGGAATGTATTTAGGAGGTTTTACAAATTAAATTTGATATTTGTATGTGAAAGGCTTATAATGTTAACTAAAAGACTGCAACATTTGTGAAGATATACATTATATCAAAAGTTGGTAGTATTAAATATATAAATCCAGGTGAAGTACTGTGAATATGATGTGTCAAGTTCAGTTCATCCAGGTATCAAATGCAATTCATCCAGTGAAAGTGTCATGGATAAATAACATGTCAAGAAAAATCACCCACACATACAAGAGAGAAAATGTGGGTTGTCTGAACCTTGCCATTATCAACATGCAAATGATATTTTGCCCACATGAGTATCAAAAAGTCGTACTTAATATTGATAACATGCCATAATAATGTGACTGATAAACACAAAATGACTATAAGCAGATAAAGCTAAAGGAAAATGAGTGAATAAGCCAAATGCAGTACACCCAGACAGAAAACATCTAGGGGAAGCATCTTGGAATACAACATGTTATGCCAAGTGTGGTCCATCTGGGCAAAATCATCCAGAGGAAGCTCCTTGGATACATAATATTATTACTAAGTTAGATCTGCCTGGGGGAAGCACCTTGGGATATAACAGACTATGTTAAGTGCAGTCTATCCAGGCAAAAAACATTCAGTGGAAGCACTTTGCATAAGATTGTGATATCAAGAAGAATGGTCTGTCTGGACAAAATCTTTCAGGGGAAGTACCTTGGGTATATAACATGTTAGCTAAATGAGGTCTGCCTGGGTAAAAACATTTAAAAGAAGCACTTTGGGATATAATGGATCATGCCAACTGCAGTTTAACTGCACAAAAACAGCAGGTAGAATTGTCTTATGCAAGATATAGAATCAACAAGTGCTGTTCACCCTTGTAAAACCATGAGGAAGTGTCTGGGATAGTCAAGATATGGCCAAGTGCAGTCCTTCCAGGAAGGAAACATTGAGGGAAAGAACTTGGAATATAATCAGTTGTGTCAAGTGCAGTCCATAAAGGCAGAAAAAAATTGAGTAGAAGCACCTTGCTTAAAAAAACTACTTAATCAAAAAGTGTGATCCAATAGGCAAAAATATCCAGAGAAAATGCTTTGGATATTAAACAATTTGCTATTATTCAGTTCTGCAATGAGTATAACAACAACAGCCTTCTCACTATGTGGGTACTCCTGATCTATAAAATTTGATTTGGGTTGTTCATATAAAATCCTACTCTGGAGGAAACCTCATCAGTCCACCACTCCACCAACTGAAAATTTAAAGTGGTAAGAACTCCTGTGTTTCATTATAAGGGGGGAGATATTTGTGGTGGGGAGTCTTGAGACAGTGCATGGATATCTATGAATATCTGTGTTATCCTATTTTAAAAAGCAGAGGAAACTTGATTATAAGAATTGCAAGTCAGTAGGGACAGACAGAAATCCCTCTACTTTATTTATGAGGTCCATGAGTGATGGTACTTTACACAGGAAACAATAAACATTTGATTAACGAAAAATTATTTATACACATATCACCAGACAGACTGCAATGATCTTATAGAAACATCACATCTCAACATAAGAATTATAAAAATATTCATAACTAATGCTAATATAATAACACCTGTCACTAGGTAGAATCCTGAAATATGACAGAATTTAATGAAAATGATTTAACAATTAATAATAATAATGTGTTAACTCACCTCATTTAAAGGCAAATAGTCATATGTAGAATCACTACAGGAGGAAGATCATACCTACTTGAGGAAGACAAGCCAGGTCCTGTATAAAATAAGTGGCAAATACTTGGGGAGGTGACCATGTACTGACTTAAACAATCTCTTCCAAATGCCATAGACCATCAGATTCTAGCTGCCAAAAATATAGTTAACAGATGAATCTTGTGCAAAGGAACAATGAGTATACAGCAGCCCTCCACAAACAAGTCAGAATACACAAGTCATAGGAGTTTACAAAATCAACTAGTATGGTTAATAGGCGAAAGCTCACATGAATCAGAGGGATACCATGAGTAAACAGACAGGAATGAGGACCATGAAAGGAGCCAGCATGAGCCACACAACATAGCAGGGAATGACCTGAACAAAGATGAAATTCAGCACCAATGGGGAGTACAAATGGGAAATAGAAGGTAAGGAATAGAAGAAATGATTAAGGAAGTGGGAAACATCAATGGCATAAACATCAGAATGACAACAACTGCAATCCAGGAGGAGAAAAGAGGAAAGGATGGTACATAGAACACACTGAAATGGCTTCTAAAAGTAAACTTAACAGGGTATGAAAGACAACACTGAGATCCAAACCTGGAAGAATAACAGTGGAATGTGACATACAGACTCCACAAAATAAAGAAAATATTAGAGAAGATGATTTTCCATAAACAGAAGAAACAAAAGGTGTGTATGACAGGGTAGCCTTATAATGAGCATTATAATGACACAAAAAATCCCTGATCCAACAATCAGGTAAAGAACTGGAACAGAGGAGAGACAGAAGAACATAATGGGCAGAAACCACGATAAACAGACAAAGGTCTAAAGGTAGACCAACACCTCTTCTGGACAGACAAGGAGGAAGATAAATTGTTATTAGAAGGAAAGATGCTACACAAGGGAAAGATCCTTAGCCAAAACAAAGGACTGGACAAAAGACACATTGGGAGGAATGACATTAAAGTGTAGCTATCCAAGGAGAGACCAGGACAGAGGTAAGGGCAGGGATGCTGTTTCAGCATGGACCAAATCAGAGGGACCCTGCTTGAGGTGATTAGTAGGGAGAAAGAAGCAGAGAAAGACAAGGAGTGATATGGATAAGGTAAAAGGCCCTGGAGATAAGTGCAATCAGAAGGTTGGCATATCTGTGAAAACCCCTTAAACTGATTTAAGACATACTTTCAGAGACAATAAATGTGGACACAGACCAAAAGAAGGAATGCTGGCAACTCAGTGAGTGGAAAACATTTATGTGAGATGTTACCAAGTTAGAACAAACTCACCAAAATAGTTATGGAGAAAGTGACTATTTTGAGAGAAGCTGGTTGGGTCAATATACGTGATTGGAAACCAGATTAATGAAGCCAGGAACATGACAAGCTAAGATTGCCATGTAGTGGTCATGAGCCAAACAAAGAAAAACTGGAGTCTGAAAAGGTAGAGGTCTGGATTACATTCTCTCTTTCTAGGTGATATAGCTGATGACAGTGGAATAGAAGGAATGAACCATAACCACCCAATCCCTCAAGAGTAGGATGAGATGATACAGAACTCATCAAATTGCCAAAACCTCCAGGATGTTAAAAATGGAGATAAAGCTATCTCAATGAACCACTAACCAGAAATCTCTTGGGTATAGAGGAAAACTTCAAGTGTTTGAGTGTGACTTGTAGTAAAGGGAAAAAGAAACAAACTAGCTAACATAAACAGTTAATGGAAGTATAAATAACAAATAAAAAAAACCACAAATGTAGTAGAGATGTTTAAAATTACCTAAAGAGTAATCAATGTGCAAAATCTACACTTATACTCAAAAAAGCAAACAAAAATATAGAAAATATCAAAATCAAGTCAGGTAAACTAAAATAACTTAGATGGTAAAAGTATAAAAATCTAACTCGCAAAATAATGAGACATGAAAACATGAAAGATCTAAATTATCATGCAAGAAAAACAGGTCTATCCACATGGTTTATATAAACTGCAAGACACAGAAAAACCTACTGGGCCTGAAGAATTACACTCTAAAAACTTACCACAGATCTCATGGGAAAAGGAATAACATCTAATTCAGGAGATTATGTGGAGGTGTGGTAACAATTGGAAGGCATCAGCAAAAGAATTTTTCACACAGTAGGTACAACTTTCTCAGAAAATAAAACTGAAAGGAAGAAATTATTGGCCAAATGTAGGACAAAAACTCTGCATGAACTACAGCTTGGACTTCCCCAGCAGACATTGTTGACCTGAAGACTTAGGGACATGTACATAACCACTGGCAGGAAATTCAACATCCACCATATTAAACATCAAAGTCAATAGGTTTGTTTCATGTTAAGCACAAAGCTACCTAATGGGTTATCTATGCTCTGTCCACCACAGGTATCAAAGTCAACAGGAACAAAGTAGAATTCTGAAAACATAATTACTTCTGAAACAAATAGAAACAATGTAAATCACACATAGGAAGTGCAAACTAATAGAAATGTGAAATCAACACAATCTGTCACATGGAGAGTAAGTGAAAACCCATGTCTGGATAATGGAATGTCAATCAAGAAAGTGAGGTTTGTTCTAGAACAGTAAAAAAAAAGCTAGCCAGCATGGATGGCACAACGTGATTGGTGGAGAATTATCACATGATCAGGATATGTTCAAATGAAAAATGGCATAAATTAAGGGGTATAAAAGACTAGTGGGCTTTTAAGACAAAATTTTAGTAATGTTTACAAGGCAGACCAGGAATGACATAGCTCTGGGTAAAAGGAGTTAATTGTAAGTAAAACTGATGGTGTTCCATAGGTTTCTCTCTAACTTTCTACAACACAACTGAATTTTTGTTAATGAAGATTAATACTGTAGTAACAGACTTTAATATGTGCTTTTTACTCCCTTGTTTGATATGCAAGAAATGCTTAAAGTATTGCATTTTTCATTAGTCTTCAAGTGGATACAGTGAGACATTCAAGTTATTACACTCAACATTCACAATTTGGCATTATCAGTTAGCCAGTTTTTTTTTTTTTTTGTTGATGTTTTTGTTAGCAAATTGAACAACAGCTAGAGACTATGATACCTTTTCCATAAACAAAGTTGGATTTATGTATTATTTGTTTTCATATAGAAAGCTGGGCTTACTCTAGAAGTTTTAACTTTTGTAATCTTCAATATTTGGCCAATTTTTAAATATGTTTCCAATGATCAAGATTCAAGAGCAAAAAAGCTGATTTTTTTTTATTTAATATTTGATATAATCAAGTGTTTTTAACTTCTACTTCAGACTGAATAAGACTAATTTACTTAGGAGTTAAGAGTTTATTGGGCTTAAATAAAGGTTAAACATTTGGATCAGTTTTTTTTTACATTATTTTAATTTAACTTTATAGGGTTATTTTAATACTAACTTACGATGGAGATTATATAAAACTGGTAAAATAAATTATAAAAGGTTTCTCATTTACCTCTTGCCAGTTCCACACATACACAAGAAATATTTCCTTATATTTTTTTAATACTGTGTTGAACAAATACTTTAGTAGTTTATAAATTTCTCTCTTTTTTCACAACTAATGTGGTTTGAGTTCAGGAAGGAGCATGATATGTGAATCAATACCCTTACATATTCAGTTAGATGCAACCCAGAAAATACCAATCACTTCCTGACACTCTCTGTAAATCAGAAAAAAAACTAAATATTACTGCCATTAGTGAGGTCACTAGCAATTACTTGTACTATAAGTTACATAACATTTAGTTTCTGGAATCAAGTTTCTAATGAACATACCTATAAAGGCAATTAATCACATAGCATTGAATAGAACATACTTAACTACATTTATGATATGAAGCATGTAGATACTTTATGAATGTATAGGTTAAATAAATGATTTTCTTCCAGCTGCTTTTGTTCCTTTGTCATTCTTTGATGGAGATAACATAGCACAAGTTTCGCTCATAAGTGTTGTTGTTATGCTGTATATTGGCAAAAGCGTAGATAACAGTATCCTTCAATGGTAGGTCAGGTGGAATCTCAAGATTACAGTTTAGCTGAGAATGACCAGTTGCATAGGTGGCACTAATTACTCTGCATAAATCTAGCATTACTTGTGAAGATTGTTAAGTAAGCAGTCTGGTGCATGATCTTAAATAAGACTGGAGAAAAAAAACACCTACTAATCCAGTACAAAAACCACTCTACATCCAAAAGGTGCAGACTGTGTTTTTGTTATAATAAAAATCATTCATGCATTTTAAATCTCACCCAAGCTCTTTACTCTCATAAACATAAGGTATACAGAGTATTTCAGATTTACTTTAAAATATATATCTTGTAAAACCTCCAATTATTTAGTGGGCTTGTTTCATTGCTTTAAAGTAAATTGTTACTTCAATACACATTAGAGAGAACCAAAAGGAGAAAAGTTTGGTTCTGTAACTACAGAATATTTTATTTTGGTGTTTCCTACTTTCTCCTGATGTGTTGCTTTTTGTGAATTCTTGAGATATTAAGTTTAACAAATTTTACATGCTTCCAAAACATGCACTTTTCTATAACTAAGAAAAGTCCATCAATTAAAGAAGATAACTGTATGAGAGTTTTGTAGAATTTAGAAGTCTTTTCATAAACACCAGATTTTACCAATATTGCTGAGTTCCATGACTTTTTTTCTAGTTAAAGCCAATGACTGAAAAAACAAAGCTGCCAATGTCTGGTACACCCAAAATAACTATTTGCAATTTCTTCCTGAGGATCAACTTTAGTGCAAGGGTAGCACAAATTACAAATTATTGTTGTGGTAGTTTGGCAGTCTATTAACTACCGACCAAGATGTGCCCTGAAAGTTCAGGGCATCTCAGTCAGAGATATATTTAATGAAACTATGATGTACTGAGTGCGAGATATATTTTCACCTGTACTGAGACATCTTCTGTGCTTATGCACTAGGAAATGGTAACTTCATATTTGTCACAAGAAAAAGAAGTCTGCAATGGCTATACCTTGAATAGCCTGTACTATTCAAACACTCACTGTATGCCAAGGTCAGGCTCAACCCAGGGTTGAACAAACTAAACAACCACACGCTCAGGCAATGTGGTGCAGACTTTTCATGAGGAATGTATCATTTTCTATTGGTAGAGGGCTTTAGCCTAATGCTGAGTGCCTCATAGCCTGATAAAGAACAAGTTAATGCACTAAAGAGCTTTGTTCAGGGCTTGGTGCATATGCAAAAAAAGTTATTTTTGCTTGCAGCAAAAGGTAATTGGTCTCAGTTTTGTTAAAAGGTGAGTAGTGTTCCACAAAAAAAACTCTCCATGATGTCAATATTTTTCCAATTCACAAGTTAAATCTAAATAAGTTTACAAATCACACTGTAAACAAATAAAATGAACAACTGTAGAGGTTTCTGAATTATGTAAGACAGGTGACAGTCAATTCTGTTATTTGCTTCAAACTGCTGAAAAAAGTCCTAGTTTCAGATGCTTTTAGTTCTGGCTAATCATAACTTAATTGTATCAGGGATACTGCCAAATGTGGTGATAAAATTATAAGCATATCACTGGAGCTGAATGCTAATATGTAAGAATGAGCAGCTTTGTTGGCTGAATCTCAGTTCAATGGGAAAAGAGGCAAGAGCTATTAATTTAGTTGAAAAAGAAGTTTTAAATTTTGATTAAGAAGTTAGTATACAGAATCACATACAAACATTGTAATGGTTTTCAAATATCACCCAAAATTTGAGCTGTTTCAAACAGTTCACTATTGGAAACTAATGACATAAAACTACAACTTATGACTGTTTCAATGACTAGTACATATTTTGAATCACCGTACTGACCTTCATGTTTGATTCTTTAAAGTAATTACCATGATGTCAATAGACATTCATTTTCCTTTAAAACAACAGACTTGTATTACTAACTTTAAAACCAGAAAATTGACACATCTAATGCCTCTGTCAATGTAACTCATGTTTATCCTTTCTTTACATCAGCTTTAAACTTGAAAAGAGGACATTACTTGGCAAATGGTTTTACACCTTTCCTTCAAAAGAATCATTTCTCTATACTGTAATTTACCATTCTTTATCACTAATTATATTTTTCCTTGCCTACAAACAAGGACAGTGAACAATTCAACCTAGATCCACCAAACACTACTAACCACGAATCTCCTTCAATCTACTATATTTCCTGTTCCAATATACAAAGCCTCCTCAATCCATAGAGCATGCCTCTGTATGCCACATGTCCAATACCTTTCCAAACCCCATTTCTTTCACTTATTTTCTAAGAACTGGAAGTGTCCATTCTTATAAACATTGCACTTGTGCAGAAGTTGCAGCTTTTACTCCTATTTCTAGAAATTTCTCCTTAAACTTTAAACCTAATACACAACTCAAGAATCCTGCCCTATTCACAAACTTTGATACTTCTATATTTACAAATCACTTTTCTGCCATTACATCTCCTAAATGCAGTAGTTATGAAAATTTTAAAGTTTCCACTGTTTAATCTTAACTGTCAAGCAACCCCTCATTCTGATGACCTTCCAAACTCCACAATTTCCTTGGCTTTCTTCTTCCATTTGCAAAGTCTATTCAGTTTTTAAAGGAAATCATTTTCCTTGACCCAACAATCTTTCAAAAGCCCTAACTAAGCCTGATGACTTTCTAAGCCCAACAGACTCAGATTTTCTCCCTCTAGCAAAGTAAAACCCTATATTATCCTTGAAATAAATACTCCCTCCAACACAGCTGCCCAACTGCACTATGATCCAAACTCTAGTAAAACTATCAAACTATTCAGAATATTGAATGAAAAAGGACTGTGGTACATGTACTATGCTGATGTGCTAGAATAGTATTTGCAGAATCACACTATATCTAAATCTCTTTATTAGAATCTACAAAGCTACCATACGAGCTAATAACAAACTGTTCTATTCACAATGGAAAAGAAATCCTTAATTCTCCTCACACTTAAAAAACTCACACAAGATTGTGGCAAATCCACAACAGACAATCTTGACAAAAATGTTGCTGCTCTAAGTTTTGGGAATATAATTTGTCCTGATGAACATCAGAAATTTGATTCATTTATAAAAAAAAAGCAAAGAAGACTTCTGAAAATCACACAAAAAACAACAATAAAAATACATCATGATCTTTCATATCAAGATAAATGTCTATTTATAACACAATTCTAATTTTAAATAGACTCATACTACTACCATCTATGAGCCACTGATTAATAACTCCAACAATATAAACATGTACATTGAACTATCTCTTAAAATAGTCTACTTCTGACTTCATTACCTTTGTCTCTTCTGCATCCAATGGATCCAAACCCAAGAACACTTTCAATGTTACCATTCTGTCCTCTAAAATACTATCTGAAACTCAACAAAAACTTCTCATTAAAGGTCTAGCAGGTTCTATCTCTTCCACATCTTCCTCACTGTCACTGGAGGTTATTATCAGTGCTTCAAATTCATTTAGTGGCTCTTGGTAATGGAATTCCAACAATTCAACCACCTCCTCATTCATCAACTATGATTTCCTTAGCAAGTCTTATGATATTAGCAACTTTCTTCTCAACCATCTGAAAACCTTTGAAATTGTTCACAGCTTCAGGCCAAAGATGATGCAAGCATGCATATATGGTAGACTCTTTCACCTCATTGCATGATATTTTATGATATCAATGTGGTATTTAATGTTGTAAGCTTTCCAAAAGTTGCTTAAGTTTTTAAAAACATCTGAGTTTATAGATTTAATTGTATGATGACAGACATTCCTTATATAGTAAGACCTGTATGGCTTTATTACTACTTGGGTCCACCAGCTGTAGGATGGATGTGGTATTGGGAGGTAAAAATATTATCTCCACATTAGAATGGCTAAATTGCAGCATGTCAGGGTCATGGACAGGATCATTATTCAAAACTGGAAGAATATTAAAGTCGAGGTTCTTCTTTACTAGCTATTCCTTGAACTCATACAAAAAATGATTTTGCAACCACTCAGAATAGCATTCCAGTTAACCAGGCCTTTCTTTTTTATAAACCAAACAGGTGAATGCTACTTGTTCTTGCATTTTAATACCCATGCATTTGTGGTGCAATGCACTAAAATAAGCTTGCATTTAAAGTTACCCAATATGTTCCTGCAAAAAAGCAAAGTCAGCTCATCCTTAAAGGTCTTAAACCAGGATGTTATCTCTTGCTCCTTGGTGACATATTTCTTGTTGCCAGTCTTTTTATAAAAGAGCCCCAACTCGTGTACTCTAACCATCTGCTGAGGGACATATCTTTTATTCTTAATGAATTCAAGGAACCATGGGTTGAATTGTACAGTTGAATTGGTACTGACTGACCCAGCTTGACCTTGCAGCTTGAAACATTGATTAAATATGACAAAGCAGTGTCTGAAATTCATTGGCATCCACAGTACTTGCACTTTCACTGGAGATTATGTATTGATACAAACTATGTGGTTTTTCAAGTATAGCTACACTATGAACAACAGAGCCTTTTTGTCCACTAATCCACACATTCAATAATTTCTCCATTTTTTCCATGAATGGATTCCTCCTAGGTACTTGAGAAACCTTACAACTTATGGGCAGAAGCCTTAAAACTTGCATGATTTTTCTCTTCATTCTTCCTAATCTTATGCATTAAAGATCATTTACACCATATTCCTGGCCTATGGGTGCTACATTAATCCCATTTTGTAACTTAACAAGGATCTGAATTTTGTCACCTAATACATGGAAATGCTTTACTTTTCTATTCCATAATGCTATCTAAGGGTAATTATAAAAACCTGCAAAAAATGTTGAAAGTGAATTGACTACATGGCACTGAACTTTCAGACATATGGTGAGAACAGATTGAAATTTGGGAAGCTGGAGTTTATTTTTATCCCTTTGAATATCCTTTACTGTACACATCACAAGATTTTTCAGTCTTGCATTCAAAATTTTTATTAAACTACTTTTTCATGTTATATCAACTAGTATAGCATAAAATTTTAGTTAATAACTAATATTTTAATAGTATACATGTTCTTAATTCTGTAAGACAATATTTTAAAAAATTTTCTGAATTCCCCTTGTGTTACATATTTTCTGTATGCATCTTCTCCATTTTTCCACCACACCCATTAACAATTAAATGAAGTGTAAATTACTCACCATAAAATCATTATTGCTCAGACAAACAAGTTTTTTTATACCTTTCAATATTCTTTGATTGCAGAGCTATCAAACAGAAAATCAGACCCCTCCTGTCACATCCTCTCCTTCAGGATTTTTTAATAGTTCTCTCATGTTTAATTGTATATCATCTATAACCAACAGAAGTCAATATTTGAATCTACCAAACAACTTATTATTTTATGTTGTATTCTGGACAAACAGATGTCAGTTTCACTTATAATACACAGTTTATTCCTGTGGAAACATTAATGAGTAGCTTTGATTAATTTGTAAAAACTCTTGTTGCATAGTTAGAAAGCCAAAATTTTTCTTGAGAATTATAAGAAATTGTTACCTTTTTACATATTATTAGTTTATGTTCTTTAGTGCATTATGTAATTACAAAACCTTATTATAAATAGCTATATACTGTTACAAGCTTAAAGCTACTTAGAATAATGACATGGTCAGTCAAATTAACCAAGCAAATGTTGAAAGAGTGATAATGATCTAGGGTAGACATATTTATGTTTTGGGCAAACTGCACATAACCAAAATATATACTGAAAATGTTCTACTCCAGAATACCACAGTCCAAGATACAGAATGTGGAGAGTTGTTTAACTATCTCTCCTTTTAACAACACATGGTGCATTCTGCAGCATGTTCTTTAAGCCACATCACACACTTCAATGTCTTGGTTTATAAAAGGTTGCTCCACACTTTGTTTTTCATTTTAAACTAAGTACAACTTAGCATTTAGCATGCTAAACTGTGTATCAGAAGGTCTAAGGTTTGCACTGTAATAAGCTGCTGAATATACTTACAAACTGTGGATGCATTATAAGGGTGGAAGCCATATCATCGTAGGCTACAAGACCAGCTTACTAGGTGCTATTCTCCTTGACAGAAGTAAAAAATTAGGAACAATTCTACCTGAACCTAAATGTTTAATCCATATGTCATATAAAATATTCTGTATCAAAATACCAAATGTATATAATCTATATTTATTGTTGGTTGAAAATTAACAATATTAGCAAAATAATATTTGCCCACAAAATTAAGCATTTTCATGCAAAGAATATGAAATCACATTAACTATTAGGTTGAGGAATAATTCGTGAGCGTTTTTAAATAATTTCATTCAAGCATTACATGCAAGACTATACAATACTTCAATGTATGAACACATTACACCCAAAACATTTATTATGATACTTTATTTCATGTAATACCTAGGTATATAGTATGCATTGTTTTAAATGAAATTGCAAGAAATTAAATGCGAAAAGCAGATGGTGTCCAAAATGCTCGATTTTGTCCACTTGACAGTCCATTTAATGAGCTGAAAATGAAAGCAAAAATTAAAGACATGAAAATCAAACACACCATCTATTAGAGCAAAAAATTATCTACCAAATGACATGAAATATTTTGCGAAAGCGTTTCATTTATGAATATATTTGTTTAACTTGAAAAAATGCTCACGAATTATTCCTCAACCCAATATTTAACAAGATTTAAGTGTTGTGCATTCATAAATAAAATATTATTACAAAAACTGTATGTTTCTCAATTCACCTCTCACAAAAGAATATAGACAATGACACCATGTTTAAAATGATTTGCTCAATTTAAAAGAATGTGAAACACTTTGCTTTAAGTTTTACTTATATACATTACATCAAAGTTCACTACATTAAATTTAGTTTTTATTGTAATTTTGGATCTTTTATCAAATTCTTTGTTAAGAACTTAAACAGGGATATTCATTAAGTTAAATTCTTATTGCAAGTCTGCTACCACTTACTCGAGCCTTGTAAACTTTGTCTGAATAAGGCTGCAATAAAATATCCATAACTGGCAATAAAAACCAAAAGTTGAGTGCTGTGAATGTCAGTGTTAGACAACAAGACCAAGTTTAACAGTTTTAGTGATGAAAGATTTACAAATATTGAAAATATGTATTTCTTGTCATTTATCTTAAAATTTCTTAAATAACCAAGAATACTACATTAAACATTGTTAGAATCAAACTAGTTTCATTTTGAAAGCACTATGTTTTCAGAGATTAATTCTTTACATATACTACATAATAGTAATGTTACTAATAGAGCTCACATAATCATCTCTTTGTACCCCTCCCACCTTCCTGCTCAAATAACACTTGCTAATAAGCAATTATGAGAGACTCACTGAAAACAGATGAATAGAAATTATCATCTTAATGAAGAGAAAGGCATTTATAGATAGCTATACTTACATCCTTATAATGTTATTAGTGTTCAATTTCTGCACACAACTACCTGTTTATCAAGTGAGCTATAGAAAACATCTTTGAATACAATCTCAATTAAAACAATGTGAAAAAACTTAAAGTTTCAGTAACATGACATGATAATAAAACAAGCACCATTTCATGACAATTAAACTATACAAAATATTACTTGAAAACAGTTATGCAAACAAACCTGCAATAAACTATCACTTACATAAACACGTAAATTTAACACTTGCATCATACTTAAACTAAAACAGTGATATATATGTAACAAAAAAACTCCTATTAAAAAACAATTACAGTATATTTTTAATACCATATACAAAGAATGTTTTCATTTCCTGCACAAAGTCTACTCATACAGCCTGCAATAACATTGGCAATCCCCTTCATGGCTTCATTACAGAACTACCAGTTCTAAAGATACAATGCCCACCTTATGACCCTCACACTGGCAATTTTGCACTGCTAGATATATGCAAGGGGCTGATGATTCTTCTGAAATTTGATGAGGACAAATATAATGGTCAGACACTTATTCAAAAACAGAATAGTGGTACTCACTTTTCAACAGTTCTCTGATGTAAATTACAGTAAATAGTCCATCATACACATTCTTGCAGAAGAACTGTTCCATTTCTAACATCTGATACATTGACCTGAACAATGAATAATTTGTTGAAGTCTGGCATTCTAAGCATTGGTAAACTTCCTAACATGTTCTTTAACTTCTAGAATGTCACATGCTGTGGTTTGTTCCTACTTCAACTTGTTTGGTTAACCTTTCTTGGTCATGTCAGTCAGTCAATGACTTCAGCATAGTTTAGGAAAAATATTCTTAAGTAACCCAATAAACCTAGAAAGGACTTGACTTGATGTGTAGTCATTGAAACTGGTGCATCTTATATGCAGGATTGCTTCTCCTTTTCCATGAATATTTGTTAGTTGTCCACTTTGTGTCAAACTAAGTCTAGCACAGAAAAGCCAATACATCATTCAGATGATCTGATGGTCAGACCTTCTACCCGTCGCTCATCCAAACAGTTTTCTGAGTTTCTTCAGTTGGTCTTCCCCATCTAGCTGTGTAGATTAAAATGTGGTGCATATAATGCTCAATGTTGGCAATTTTGTGCAACATCTTTCTCCTCATGCAGTTGAAAGTTGCTATGGCATTGACCAACCAAAACAACATTATCTTGAACTGGTAAGATCCATCTGGTGTCACAAAGGCTTTCTTCTCCTTAGATTCTTTCATCATTGGGACCAGCCAATAACTTTTACCGACACTGATCTAGAAAAAAAACATTTTGCCCAATGAAGTTTCACCATCTTAGCCTCTGAACTGAAAATGGGTTTAGAGTAGGACTTTGTCATGAGGTTCAGTTTCTGGAAATATAAGCAGATGTAGATTGAGCTGTCCCTCTTCTCCATAATTACCACTGGAGAAGAGTGGACTGAGTTTGCCAACTCCACAATTACAGCTTCTAACATAACCTAAACTTCATTAAGTCTCTCATCACATAATGCATATGGTAGGATTTCACCTTGACTGGATCTCTGGTCATAGTTTTGATCATGTGTTGCAGAAGCTCTGTCCTGCTTGGTGTATCTGGGAAGATATCTGTAGACTGACAGTTGTTGTTGTTTGGCATTTTATGGTCCAAAGCAACTAAGCTATCTGTGCTGCATACTAACAGAATAGGTCTTCTAGGTCTTTCTTCTACTTGCTAATCAGTTATTCATTGATGTTTATGCTTTTGTACATCTTATCTCCTCCCAGCAGTGTTATGTCTAGTAGGTGTTCAGCTTCTATGAAAAAGTCAGTCTTCTGGTTCTGCATCTATGGCTGCCACACTTGTAATTTCCATCTGTGCCTTGACACCTACATTCATTAGGTCTTCTCCCTCTCAAACTACATCTTCAACAGATTAACATGGTAGACTTGGGTCTTTCCACCCCCTTACACCTTACAGTCCATTATCTTGATCATTTCAAAATATTCTTTTCTCTATAGGATCAATTTGATGTTGTCTGTAAGTAGCAGAGCTATGACCCTCTGTGTAATATTGAAATGTCAATCCTTAACAATCTTGTCATAAAAGAGCTTCTAACTGCTTTCAGCTGCATGTAAACTCTCTTGAATGATTTGACAGATCACATGCATTCATTTTCTGAGGTCTAACACATACTGGTGTGTGTTCCTCATTTTTGACTCTCCTCCTGTCCACACTTTTTTCAACATCTACATTGGACCTTCTACAGTACATTTATCCAGAAACTGGAAGAATGACAATCCTGTACATGCTTTAGAGACTTCTTGATAAGTAATAAATACTGCCTGCAGATACCTGTTTCACTCAAGTAGTCTCTTTTGGCATATATTCTTCACCATTCTCTTTAGTTCTTTCACTCCCACTTTGCTATCACAGAGAGGGTAATGTCACTCATGTCATATTTAGTTACAACAATAATACTAGTGGATGAAATTGTTTACATATTAAAAAGAACATTCTTAATAGTATATATTTGCCACCTGGCAAATAATATAGGAAAGGGAAGGAGAAATGAATATCAGGTTATCTAGAAGATCTCTTGTGAGGTTCTACCAATTTTAAATGCCCACTGGAAAAAATCTTCCATGAGCACATCCCAGGGACCAATGACCTTCAAAGAAGTACTACTCATGCAAGGAAACAAGGTAAGAAATATGCCTACTGAATTAAAATCTCCTTAGAATTCAGACAAAGACAAAAGGCTTGTCTTGCCTGAGATGGAAATTGAAGATGAATAAGCTATTAGGTTTCAGTTATGATAATTTCTCCATCTTGACCAGCCAACAAAGCACAACATGCCAGTAGATGAAGGCTATGTTAATGACAAGAAAGTGAAAGTCCTAAGAGACATTTGGTGCAGCAGTAATAATAAGCCATCCAGTGTCACATGACTAATTGGTGGGCAAGGTACATGTGTATGTACTAATTGACAAGACAGTGAGAAAGTTACCTATTGCAAAAATAAAAGTAAACATTCTATATGGTGTGGGAGATCTTGAGGCCATGCGTATAAAGGCACCTATCTACAAATTGATGATTGGCAGTATACAAGGCAGTAGATGTTTGGAAGAATAAGAATGGAAGGAGACTGATGAGGTATCTGCAGTCACTACAAGAGCTCAAGAAAAGTAAACAAGACATCACCCCTTTGCAAGTAGCAAAAGGAAACATCCTGAGTGTAGGCTTATGGGAAGTGAAGAAAGTAAAAGCACAGAAGAAAGACCCTTCACTGCAGAACCTTTGGGACTACTTGAGAGAAAATTGAGCACAAGACAAAGAGAAAATGGACATAAAAAAAATAGAGGATGGGGGAGTGCTATACATGATCTATCAAGAGAGTTATACCGGGACAGTTAAACAGATTACAGTACCAATAGAATAATGGACTCAAGTGACAAAGTTAGCCGACAGGATGATTGAAGAAGGACATCTATGAGGAAAGAAGAAAGCAGACTTAGTAACTGGGAGCTTTCATTGGTTAGGATAATCAGAAATGTGATCAGATTTTGCATTTTATGTTGCATCTACCAAAGGACAGTACCTATAAGGAAGGTAGCTGAAGACCCATTGGTTGAGGTGCATTTCATAGAATAGTAGTTCATTAGAGTAGCTGTGAGCTTGATTGGCTCATTAGCACATGTCTGAAAAAGGCAATATGTGTTGATAGTATCAGACTATGTGATATGTCACTCAGAAGCCAAAGCAGTGCTGAAAATAAGAGACAGAGAAAGCAGCAAAGGATATTCTGGAAGTTATCTTCAGAGCAGGCTTTTCAAAAGAAAGACTGAGTGACAAAGGGACTCAGTTCACATCAGAACTTATGCAAGAGGTGTTCAAATGCATGATCATAAGGGAACTCTTTATCAATCTCTACAACCCTACAGCGAATGAACTTTGTGGAAAAGTCAAAGAAGTCTAAGACCTACATCTACTGACACCATTTAAATTCCTCTGCATATGGTACTGTGTTACACTCAAAATTTGTTTAAGCCACTTTACTATCAACATACATCAATGAAATTAACATTATAATGTATGATATAATTTGAATTTTTATATTATTTAAGTTTGACTTCATTTGTTTCAAAGGAAATATTAAAAATATTTAAACTACAGTTTTTATGTCACATGATTCACAAGTTATGGAAAGTCTGAACTTTATCAGGGGTTCAATTTTACCTACATAAGATGGCAATGTAGTTTTTGATATTAATGTATATATGTTTGAACTAATAACATATAAAATGCAAAGTCTGAAACTGCAATTACTGGGAAACCTTAATTTTCCAACTCTTTATAGATATTACATCTACTTTTTATATTTACCTTGAGATCTATTATGTGTGTTTAGTCTGTTGACACAAGAATGTAGTGGTTAGAAAGAGCTCAGTTTAAAATATACCAACATGAAATTGGTGTGCTGTTTTCCCTTGGTTTACATACATCTGCTGTTGGTATTGTCATTTGCTTGATCAATTACAGCACTAATGGTAGTTTGTTTTACTTAAATATGCTTTATATTGAGAGAGACATTTAAATTGTACTTTTATATTTTGATTAATTATGTATTATATGTGTTTTAAAAATCATATTTGAACACTTTAATGATTTTTATAAGTTTACCTTGCCACTCGTATTGTGAAAGCTTTTTAACAAGATAATGTATTTGAGCACCATCTTGTTTAGACAATCTATTTCTGTGGGTAGTCTGCCAAAATAACTTCATAAAGCCTTGCAGGCATCAGTTGTAATATTGACAAATATTAAAAATGAAAAATTTGAAAGGAAAATTAAAAATAAACTATAACTGAAAAGTTAAAAGATTTGACATTACACATATAAGAAAAATAATACTATTACAGTGAATTTCTATGAAGAGTTGAAAGGTGTGTACATATTTTCTGTTGCTCACTTTAAATATTTCATGACACTGTATGTTGATGTTGATAGATAGAAGAGAAATTGAAAATATAATAATTTACCTCAAATTTTTTATATTAATTTATGAAGTTCTAGAGATTATACAAATAAAATATGAAAACTACAGGGTGTTCGGAAAGACACTGTGCAGTTTTGTCTGTTAATAAACATATAAGTGTACAATGACTTTCCGAACACCCTGTATTATTAAAAATAGTATTATACTTCATATAAAAATCACCTTATAGGTGAACTATTCAGTTCTTGTGCAAAACTGCATTAAATAATGAATATTTTAACAGAAATACTAGAAAAACTCACAATTAAATTTTTTTCTTGAAATTATATACTATTAAGAATGTTCTTTTTAATATGTAAACAATTTCATCCACTAGTATTATTGTTGTAACTAAATATGACATGAGTGACATTACCCTCTCTGTGATAGCAAAGTGGGAGTGAAAGAGCTAAAGAGAATGGTGAAGAATATATGCCAAAAGAGACTACTTGAGTGAAACAGGTATCTGCAGGCAGTATTTATTACTTATCAATAAGTCTCTAAAGCATGTACAGGATTGTCATTCTGCCAGGTGGTTGGACAAATACCATACAATGACTGACATCTATCTCCCCCACCATTCAGATGTAAATTATAAAAATTCTTCTCTGTTGAAAAGAGATGAGTCTTAGGATGTCCAGGAGTTCTAGGGCTGTTGATTTTTAGCAAACTTGAGTCTCCCTATCAATTTTCTAGAGTTTGAAGCTAATTCTCAGAAGAGGAATTATTTCTACCAGCTATGAGGAGCAAAATAGTTATGATTCATTTCATAAACTTGCCTACTGTTTCTCACATCACTCGGTAAGAGAGCACTCAGCCTAGGTCCTTAACTTTTACTCTTTGGATCTCCTGTTTTGGTGTCACTGTTAGAAAATTTTGTTTGGTGGCTTGTTATTTCCCTGGAGCTCTCTCTTTTGTCATGGATCATTTGTCCAGGCCCAACAGGTTTCTCCCTGTTGAGTGATACCCTGATCCACAAGTCTTCTGGTGGTTATACTTTCAGTTGGTTAATTCATTGCTGGATGCATTTGCCACTCATTTATATAAAATACTTCCTATCTTGTGGTCCACTATTTCACACCCTATGACTATAATGTTTGATGCCTTCAGTCATAGTTAGAGGGACCTCTGCATTTGTGCTTAGCCTACAACCTGTCTTCTTCCCAGAGTTCTTTCCATTATCCCAACGACTTTGTTCAAAGTACTTTTTGTGGCTTTGTTCTGGCACATGCTACCATGGATTTCATCAATTCTCCAAGTTAATCTTCTGTTCACTCAGCTGTTTCATTCTTCAATCCCCAAACTCTGGCTTCACGCATGACTTTTATCTGGGCCCTTGTCAGAGGTTCTTAGCTTTCCACATGGATAGCATCCTTTTTTCTTTCCCATTCAACTTGTCCCTTGCTCATGTTAGTGTACTGGAGAGTGTGGTATGTTTTTGTCATTGGTTTATTTTTCATGTTTCTTCCTTTCCTTATTTGCTGTACCTCTTATCTCCTCAAATTCTATCCAGTTGTTTGCCCTTGGTCTATCTTTATCAACAATTGCCATATCCAGAAGCATTATCCTCTTCCTTTGGTTTTTTCCCTTATATTTTGGTCTACTTGCATCCATCATCTTCCTTGTCATACTCCTTTGCCAGTTTGGATTCTCAACATTGTCCTTCATGTTTTTCTCTTCCTGTTCCTTGTTTCACCTTTTGCGGGATGCCTATTTCCTACTCCTGTTGACTTGTAGGCATTGCCACTCAGATAATCCTTGACATCACTTGCACCCTTGACTGCTGCACCTATGTTCTCCTTGATATTCCCTTCCTTTCTGGTATCTTAGTAATTTGTGAAGGTAATTTCAGCTTCACTCCTATTTTCCTCCCCTCCTTTTCGTTTCCTATATCTGTTCTAGATCACTCTCCTGCTCCAGAATGTTTATCCACCAGAAACCTTTTATTTCACCTGTCCTATCTTCTCTTTTCTCATTTGTCTCCATGGTCAGTTCTCAGTTGCTCCTTTTCCCTCATTCTTTGGGGGAGATCATTCAGTCTGGCATGTGAGCCACTCTTTTCACATTTGTGTTTTACTTTTTTCACTGCCTTACAGTTTCCTATTCAGATAGATATCTTTATTCTGTAGATATCATACACTTTTCAGTTCCTTTACATGCAAATATGTGATTTTAATAATGCTTTCATTAAAGTGGGTTTTACTACACAATATTTATACAGATCCTACTACATGGTAGGTGTTTCCTGTCCAGGTGTATTGTTTCTTAAAATATGAGCAGTATGACCTAATAGTTGAAATGGGGTATTCCACAATACTGCTCACAGGTTCATCCTTGTGCAATATTGCTCTCTAAATATGTTTGTTTCACAACAAATACTCAAGGTCTAATGTGAGTAAAGCAGACAGGAATCACTGCCCATTCCTGACATTCCTTAGACTGATGGAATCAATAATGCACTGCTTTTCTTAATGAGGTTTTGTAGTCACCAAATGCACTCTCTAGTGATGCATTATTTACGATTATTCAACATATATATTCCCCCTTCTTCTAATGGAGTACAGAAGTTCTTACCACTTATCATGGAGTAATCCTCCTGAGTGGGAACAATTTCACTTGGTCAAGAGTAAGGTGGTGGTGTTCTGCCTGTGTAGAAGGTATCACTATCCTCCTGCTGTGGATCTGTTATGTGCCAGATGACATAGGTCTGGACTGAATATACAGCAGGTCACCTTTCCAGGTGAGAACCATCCCTCCTACCACCACTTAGATGTTAGTTCTCTGGTGAAAGGCTTTGGTTGGAGCTTGACCATTAAACAAAAATCCTCATGTGTGAGAATTGGGAAATTCCTACAATTGCTAATGCCATTTGGTTTACAACAGGAATTAACCTCACCCCATCTTGCATATTTCTGACTTCCTGTCTCTATCCAGATGGTGCTGGATTTGCATACTTGATGGTTTAGGTTTTTTGAATGGAGGTTCCTCTTCTATTTTGGTTGCTAGGCCTGAAGTGAATGGTTGAGGACCTTTTTTCTAACATGGGCCAGTAGTTTCACTACTGGTGCCACTTGTTGAGATTGGAGTTGATTTCCCACTTACAGTTCTGCATGCCCTAGCAACTCTACACATATTTCACTTCCTTCAGATTGTTTCAATCTTTTCTGTGACACAACACTTACTGGCTCATATGGACACTGAATATACCCAATTCAGATGTGGTGAGGTCTCCCACTAGTGTGTTTCCCTTAGATAATGAAGGCATACTTCATAAGAGCTCTTTAGATGCTTCTGAAGGGTGTTTATCTGGGAACCTTACAATGGTTACTCAACCTGATCATTGTGGGATTCAAGCTGTAACTGTAAGAAGACTTTAGTAATTATATAAGAAGTAGATATTTACCTACATTTAAAATATATTTCCACACCTCCTCCTACACTTCCTACTCATCCTCTCAATTTGTGGTGTCAATACTTTTTATACCTTACCTCAAAGTGAAGGTTGGGTTCAACTGCATAGAGGGAATCAGCTGCAACAGAAAGGCATGCCACATGTCTATTGGTGAAGGACTGCTGTATGCCCATTTGAATGCTGTAACACAGCTGAACAATGTGGTGTTAGGTGAGAGTTTGAAGGCCAGTGGTGAGAAAAGAAATGCAAAATAGAGGGCAGTCAAACTGCAGATAGATGTAACTATGAGATGAAGAGTAAACAAATACTGGAAATATATTTTAAATTAAGGTAAATATTATCTTCTAGTACAATGTGGAATTTTTAATCTGTTTCAGCAAAACTTGAAAAGTTCTATCAATAATGTTACTATTAATTCTTCTGTCAATTACAGTATGTTTAAAAAATTCAATTCTGATGATAAATCTTTAAATGAATAAATATTCAATACTCTGTATACAAATGTGGTACAAGCTGGAATATTTTGATTACTTCTGGTATGGTGGCATGAAAATGGAAAAGTTTTTCTATAAGCTGAATTAACTATTATATTTTCCTTTATTTTAATTAAAATATATCAGAAACTTAACCTTTTATTCTGTTTTATTTCTAACATAAATTGTATTGTAGAATTTATAGAATTTACAAGCATGTTAAATGTCACTAACATTTCATTATCATGCCACCACACAAGGAATATGTCATAAACATACCTCATCCACACATGGATTGTCTATTTAAGGACTGAAACCTTCAACATTTTTAAAGATTTAGTATTTCTAAACAGATCTTTTAAGAAGTAGTAACAGATCCATTGGTTAAACTACATTCTTTAATTATTTTATTGTGACATATTATATATTGTTGTATTATTTTAAGCAATGTATTCACTTCAAGTAACAGTGACCTTAGAATGTCATAGTTAGTGGTTAACAGTTAACATATTTTACTGGAAATTTCAGAAACTTGAAGATATGGTGCTATCACAGACACTTTCAGCTCTGGTTTTGTTAAAAGAGTGACAATATATCTTATTATTTGGCATGAGTAGCCATTTCAGCAGTTTCTGACACTAACTGATTGCTCTATGCTGACAGTGTGTCAATTTATACAAGAATTAAATGTATACATTATTTAAAGGCTAGCAGTTGGCAACAGTGGATACTACACACCTGTTTTTTGCTTGGAAACTATTAAAAACTGTGTTGTTTCAACTGTAAAACTAAGCTGGGGTGCAATGCTGAAGAAAGTACTTCAACTTGACAAAAACTCTGTGGTTATAAATAAATTAGGTATTAGTTTTACAAAATTTTGGTTATTTTACCCATAAAATTAAAATTTATCAGCATAAAATTCTTTCAAACAATTACAATTCTAATTGCTCCATCAAACATTATAAGTAACAGCAGCAGAAGAAGTTACAATAATTAAAATATATATTATCAATAAATTTCAGTTGTAAAGATGAAGTATAATGGTTAGTATTCAACTCTGGATGCAACTTGTGTATCCATAGTTTATTTTGTTCTTATCATTTTGTTAAAATTGAAGAAAAATATTCAACTGGTTTAAATGAAATATAAAATGTGGTTCTTCTTATATATATATATACACACGTGTGTGCCATACACACACACACACATAGATCAGCTCAACTGGGCAGAGATATGGTTCTGTGGAGGACCACTGCATCACTTAAATTACTCCAGCAGCTTCTTTCTTAGCTACATAATTTTGCAAACCATTAAGAATGCCATGCCAGATCAATATCTGGTAGAACTTGCACTGGTCCATGATTCCATCTATTTTGAAAATATCTCCTGATACCTCAGCAAAAAGAACACCCCCAAATCATCGCACTACCTCCACCTGGCTTCATGGTAGGTGCTATGCATTAAGGTAAGTATCTTACACCTTTCTTCTCCTGGACACAAAACCTACTCTTTGAACCAAATATTTCAGACTTGGGTTTAACAGTCTATAATACCCTTTTCTAAACATCAACAGGCCACTTTTTGTGTGTTTTAGCAAATATTAGTCTCTTGACAATATTTGGAGAACAAAGTTTTTTTAACTGCTACATAACCAAATATTCCATTATTTATACTGTAGATTTGGACACTTTTCTATCATTTGGTATACGATTGTTTATCTTATACTTGAGACCAATGGTAATCTTCCTTCTGTCCTAAAGTATGCATAAACAAAGATAATTAACATTAGTATAATTGAGTTTAAGTATTTTGCCTCTTCCTTTCTTATTTTCAAATTCACTTGTCTCAGTCTCAGGAACTAAGTTGCACATGACAGTATTTGGGGAGCATTTCAAATCTGCAGCCGTTTGACAGAGTCCAACCAGAACCACAAAGCTTTCATGTAAAGTCTTTGCTCTAAGCTTTTTGGACCATGGTATGACCTCATAACTTAATATACAGCATTTCTAAGTTGACTACTTCTAACATATACCAGTACCATATGCTAGCCTCTTTATGTGTGTGTGTGTGTGTGTGTGTGTGTGTGTGTGTGTGTGTATACACACACACACATGGAGTACTATGACCATTATTTCAAACCCTGAATTTGATCAATATGTTCACAGAAGTACAAGTATTTAAGAGTTTTAAAGAATAACAAGTGTTCTCACCCTGGCTCATTCAGTTGTCAACAGGGACCAGTGAAGCATTACCACAGTATTGAAATTTACATTCTATATTGGCATGGAAAAATTAGCCCCATAAAATAGAAAAATGACAAAATATTCTCTTGTTCTAACACTTTTGCATAGTACTGTATACATATCTTAAGCCTATGAACAAATATAATACAAATTCATAATATTTTTCTTTACCAAGTTTGCAGTAATAATTTCTTACCTCTCCATTAATCTACTGTTTAATGTCTTTATAATGAACATATTACAGTTTTATTTACACTTCCTACACCAACAGATATACAGACCTAACACAAGAAGAGAAAAACTATCCAGGCATCTCCTAGCAAACATTTAAGAGCTGGAAGAATAATTTGTCTTGTCAAATTGTATACTAAAGTAACTGAACAACCTACATGAACTTTGATAAATGTGAAATAATTACTTTAAGCTCTGAATACATCTGTGATAACCAACATTTGTATATGTAATTTACTTAGTTTAATACATTATTTTAAAATAAGTGGACTGTATTGTTGTTTGTTTATTGTGGACATTTAATGGCAAGTGACAAACATACTTAAACTAACAAAGATAGCTAGCCAGGATTCTACAGTGACAAACAGCAGTAGATGTAAACAACAGCAGGTAAAGTAGCCTACATAAGCATAACTGTTGTGATAGCAAAAATAATGGAGAGATTACAACCAGGTTATACAACCAATTTAACTGACTTAGATAAGTGAATAGAGGGGTGAGCAACTTGGGCTAAAAGACAGAGATGAACAAGAGTTTGTTAATCCTTTCATGACATCACCAGTCAAAGGCCATGTCATCATGTTGACTTTCATTCAAAATTTTATTGAACTACTATTTATGAATTTATGCCAATAAGTATGGAATCAAATTGTAGATTATAATTCAAATATTATACATGAGTTAATTTCTTAATTTAAAAGTAAATATTAAAAGAATACATCCAAATATAGATTTTATGAGTCACATGATATGTTGAATGCAGCACTGTTTAAAATAAGACGTGTCAAAATAATAAGTCTATACTTTCATAAAAAGTAGGAACTCAAATTACTAAAATTATCAAGCTAGAATATAAAATAAAAACCTCATAACTTTTTTGGAAACAGTCCCTTATATACACTTATGTCAATACATGACTTACAAACAACTAATCAACAGCTCAGAATGTTCCTTGAGTGTTTTTTCCTGCTATTTTAATCTTGAAAAGGCTACAACCTTCTTTCAATCCAAGATTTCAGTGAGGTAGATTGTGTCTTTAGTCTGCCTGAAGTTTCATACTTTTTTAAAATTTAAATACATCTTAGTTACTAAGCTTAATAAATTATAGTAAAATTCTGTGGTATCAGTTTAGTTATTTATGATTTTTGGGTTATTCAACTGTATACATAAATCATAAAAAATTTTATTTCATATCCCCCGTACAAAATTTAAAAAACCTTAGTAACCTACAACCAGCAGCAACCAAATACAAAGTTCGTAGTGAGAAGAGATAATTATTTGTTTACTTCTTGATTTATTGTTCTATATTAAGGAAAAAGTTTAATAATTTATTTCTAAATAGTAATCATCTCTCTCTCTCTCTCTCTCTCTCTATATATATATATATATGAATAATAACTGAAATGTGACTTTATATTACAAAATACTAGTTTGCTAAAACATAGCTTAGACAAGGAAGGCTAAAGGTTAGTTTTACATTACTAGATACACAACATGACTGCATGTGCACTGCAAGTTATTTATTGCTAGCTAGGCATGACTGGAATGTCAATATAATAAAAAATAATAAAAATACCATTATGAGACTAAAAATTTGTATTTCAGTAGTGATTCCAGCAGGAAAAAAAGCATAATTTATATTTCCTAAATTTTTTATCATGTTTACAAAGTTGGTCAAGTGTAGAAAATAACAAAATACAGTCTTACTCAAAACAAAAATTTGAAATACATTTAGGAGGATTTAGAGATTACATAAATATTTGCTATTTTGGAGACAAAGAATAGTATTTTTAACCATAACATGAAATCACTTTGCACTCAGACTAGTACCAAAAATGAATCCATTTTCACAAACAAATCTTTAGTCAAAATATTTCATTTAAAATTCAGATTTTTGATATATAAAATACTTGTAATCTTTACCAAAAGTCTACCAAATTTTGTGTAGATACACATGCTGTATCAAAAGTTATATTGCAAATACTTAACATGTGCAAATGTGCATATAAAATCATGTATAATATGCTGAGCCCATAGCAAAGGGGGGTTAATAATACTTTTAGAATTTCAAAGGTAATTTACACATCACATAACAGTGAATCTTATGATTCTTATGAAAAGCAGGGTATCCAGTGATAACAATTTAGAGAAGACTGCAACCTTAAACAATAACAAGTCAGTACACAACTTAATCAACCTAAACAAGGTTTATTATTATGAAATCTTGACAATTTTTTAAATGGTTAAATAACATTCACCACAGGTAACAATAATATAGATATCTGGCTACAACAATAACAAAATAACTCAAAATATTTTTTTCTAATATAAAATTATACACATACTACTTTTATGCAATATAACAAACTAAATGAACATTAAACCTACATGTGTAATTGATTTTATGTTTAGTTTTTGGAATAATGATCTATCAGAATATTGCATTATAAGTTAAAACAAGCACTAAATTATAAAGAATTGATGTTAAAAATGAAGACAGAAAATGTTTAGCTCTCAGAAAACAACTGAGCATTACTTTAGATGTGTCTGTTGCTAATTAATTATTCACACATATATACATCACTATCAATGGCAGCATCATATGAAAATTACACAAGCACTTACTATTACACTGGTCAGGTTTATATAAATCATTTCCTGTTTTATGTATAGTCATTATATAATGTTAAAAAAAAAGTTCCCGAGAGCCCACAAAGTCTCACTATAAATGAGTATAATATATGGACCTAGTCAATGTTAAATGTTGATATTTTCATAGCAGTGACAGCATTAGGCAAAAGCAGACTAAGCTATTGCATAAAGCCACAAACAACTCAAGAAGCATCCAATTCACAAGAACTTATTAGTTTCATTTAAGTTTTGTCTTTTAGCTGTTCTCTTAGTAATATACTCTTTTGGAAAAAAAAAAAAACAGTTTGAAAAGAAAGTGATCCAAAAACACATCAGTAATGAACAGGTATTTAAACTTTTATGTAGCAAGACAATTTTCTGTAAACATATACAGTGAGTTGCTTAGTAGTAGTACTAGTACAATATTGCTAGCATTTTTCTCTTAGAAAGTGGTTCTGAGCACAGAATAGGCACAGTTTATATGGCATAGGAAAAATAGCAGTGAAGTTATGTTAAAGCGCAAGTAGAATTTAGAAGTTACTCTTGTGGGAATAAACCAACAGGTTTTTTTTTTTTTTTATCTTTAGAAATGTGTGAAGATGGCCCAAAAACATTTATGCTTAAAAAAAACCCTGATAGCAACAATAATACTAATAGACGCTACTTTCAAAATTCAAGTAAATCAGTTCATTTTCCATACATTTGTATTTTTAACATTATGCTCTTATGTTTACTTTTAATCACACAAGCAACTAACAACTTTCAATTTATCCAGCTTGATGTCCTAGTACTACTACTGAAGTACTTACTAGTGGTATTAGTGCACTTAAGTCAGGTATCGTCATAATACTTGATAATATTATTATGCAGTTAATTATTGAAAACACTCAAACTAACAAAGTTTAACATAAGCAACATTCTCCAAATCTAACGTTAACTATCGTTTCACGACCTGTCAATCTGATATTTTGTAATAGTTTAAAAATGAAGTTACTATTAGTGTTACTTACTCAGCTTCTAACGTCAGTGACTTCGAATACACCGACACCTACCAAGCTCCACACAATACACATACTCATACATATATATATATATATATATGTTTTTTGGTAATAAACTTTTTTATTCATGAAGCATATTGCCAGATTTGTAAGCATAACATCAGGCAAATGCTTGTACACCCTAGAAAATAGCCAAAGTAACATGACATTTATTACGAGATCATACATATATATATAATGAATCAGTAGAATTAATTGGGTTTAAATTAATATCACACTGATAAATATAACATTGGTGTTTGTGATGACGAGAAACCCATTTGAGATAAAAATGTATTTTCAAGACGGCTGGTATGTGTATTAAAACTTTAGTTAAAATAAATTACCGAACATCATTTCGATTTTCTAAGGTCGAAACGATGTTCTGTACTTTATTTTAATTAAAGGTAAAAAGAGTTTATTAACAATTTTCTTCATACCTTTAATTTTAATGTTGTGGTTTATTCATGTAATGCTTATAACATACTGATATCAAAAAGTAATTTGGTTATTCAAGGCTCTTTTAACACCTTTTCTTGAACTCTCACTTCATTTTTCAACAAATCATCGATACATCCTTTCAACCTTTGAAATACCGGCTTTTAATATTATAGATGTCAAATTAAACAAAATTGCTATTTTGAATTCAAAACCTTAAAACAAATCCAACAAACTTAATCTCTGATTGACTGTATTTCAGTGGCATATTTATTCATGGGGCATATTGCAAGATTTGTAAACATAACTTCAGTCGAATGCTTGTACACCCAAGAAAATAACCAAAATGACATAAAATTTATTACGAGATCATACACTGATGTAATAACATGCCCTATCTATGACTAACTAGTTACTTAATCCATGGCCCGGCATGGCCTAGCGCGTAAGGCGTGCGACTCGTAATCCGAGGGTCGCGGGTTTGCGCCCGCGTCGCGCTAAACATGCTCGCCCTCCCAGCCGTGGGAGTGTATAATGTGACGGTCAATCCCACTTTTCGTTGGTAAAAGAGTAGCCCAAGAGTTGGCTGTGGGTGGTGATGACTAGCTGTCTTCCCTCTAGTCTTACACTGCTAAATTAGGGACGGCTAGCACAGATAGCCCTCGAGTAGCTTTGTGCGAAATTTCCAAACAAACAAACAAACTTAATCCATAAAGCGTTCTAATGTCCCAAATAAGTTAACATGAAACAAAAGGTACAAGATTACTGTTAGCATTTAGTGCATTTTTTCTTTGCAATATTTAATGTAGAATCACAACTGCACGTCATATGTACAAAAAATGTCATATGGGTTTATTTGATTTTACACTATTTTTTTTTAAGAACTTTGATAAACATATCATTTGAATATGGTTGTTTGGAACAAATCCATGGAGCGTGATCAGTGGGGTTCGTGTCTAGTCAATAGCTTTGTCACTGGAGTTTGATAAAGCCCTGATCTTTAACAGATCATTTTGTGATTCACACTGAATAAGCAGGAGCCTTGATTTGTATGAAAATACTCCCTTGTTTTTAATTGGTTTAGTTATATGAAAGGTTACTCAAAACTGTAACGCATCACGCAATAATGATCTATCAGCAGCACCAATAGAACCGAATTTTATTCATTAACAACATTACAGAAATATCACAGTATTCTTTTTTGGCTTGTATTATGTTCCGTTAAGTCCCAGTGACAATAATGCACGAATATGGGTGTATTTACAACCAAAACATTATGTTGATCTTTGCTAATAAGAAAACTTCCAGAATTCCAAATGACATGGTTGTTAGGTAGCACAGTGATGTTGATTTACGATATCGCCTGGAGTGAAGAGTAGCTCAGATCTAGCTAATAGGCCATGCAGTACATGAAACGAAGATAACAGCTAGTGGGTTACATTTGTGCAATAGTAGCATTGACGTGGTATGTTTTCTACCCTTCTTACAGCACAAAGTGCAAAGCATGGTCTAGTGGATAGTATGTCCAGACCTGTGATTCCAACGCTGGCTCTCCAAAATCAGTAAAAAACTTCGATCTGGTGACATATTGGTTGAAACATCCACATCCCAACACAGTGAATTCCTCTTGAATTCAAAGGCAATTGGTGATATACCTATTGAGGTTACACCCCATGCTACCTTGAATTCTTCACGAGGAGTTATTGTTGAAAGGTATTTGAAAAACGTTCCCGAGTCAGAGATTCTCGCTGGTCTCTCCACTCAAGGAGTTTCTGCAGTGAGGCGCATCTCCACTCGCAAAGATGGAGTTACACTGCCAACAAATACCCTCGTTTTAACATTTACTTCACCACGTGCACCTGCCACCATCAAGGCAGGTTATCTCATTTGCAGGGTTCGGCCATACATACCAAACCCTCTTCGATGTTTCCAATGCCAGAGATTCGGCCATTCAAAGACATCTTGTCGTGGTTCCCTGACATGTGCTCGTTGTGGAGGCAAGGACCACGATGCCTATGACTGTGACATGAACCCACATTGCGTAAACTGCAATTGTTCTCACCCCTCTTACTTTCATTCTTGCCCAAAATGGTTGGAGGAAAAAGAGGTGCAGCGTTTGAAAACGACACATAACATTAGTTATCCTGAGGCTCGGAAATTGCTGTCCACAACTCCATCTCGGACATATGCTGCTGCACTTTATTCCACAACTACAGTGGGAGTGCAGACAGATCTCTCTCTGTGCCTCCAAGAGAATCGTTTTCAAAACAAATGAAAAGCCTTTTGACCTCCGTGGTTAAAAAGGTTGATGAATCGGCTTCCACACCCATCTCTGTTCCTCCCATACCTTCCAACAAATTTCAAGATCCACGTCCTTCAGTTTCAAATACAGGCATTTCTTCTGATACATCTTTTTCTCCCACAACAAGAGACAAAACAATTATTCGTTCGCGTCCTGAGTCACTGGATTCCCCTTCCAATAACAAAAACCTGCCCACCCGACCCAGAGCAGGATCCATGGAGGTTGATAGACCTCCTCCGACTAAAGACAGTAAAAAAAAAAGACGTGGTCGTAAACCGAAGGGTTCTCCAGCCACTTCACCTACCCGTTCTTAAAAATGGCCACCCTGATACAATGGAACTGTCGAGGTTTACGTTCTAATCTGGATGATATCAAAACGCTGATTGCTTCCTTCCATCCTGTTTGTCTATCTTTACAAGAAAAATTTCTCAAAACTGCTGATACTGTCTCCATTCGGCAGTTTTCTCTGTACAGAAATGACAGGTTGTGTGATGGTCGAGTACATGGAGGGGTGGCACTGTTGGTTGATCAACACGTGGCCACCCTGTCTTTGTCACTCAACACACCCTTAAAGGCTGTAGCCATCCGTGTTTCCTTGGGTCATACCATCACTGTTTGTTCTCTGTACCTGTCCCCCTGGAGAGACATATGATCAATCAGATCTTGATGCTCTCGTTGAACAATTGCCATCTTCATTTCTAATTCTAGGGGATTTTAATGGACATCATCCCCTCTGGGGAAGTGCTATTATTGATGGGAGCGGCCCGATCTGTAGAGCGGATGCTTTCTGATCACAATCTTTGTCTTTTCAATACTGGTTCTTCCACTTACTTTCATGCACCTAGTCAGTCCTTTACCGCTATTGATCTCTCAGTTTGCTCCCCTTCATTATTCTCCCATTTTTCATGGAGGGTTGACAGTAATCCACTAGGCAGTGATCATTTTCCGATCCCTTTGAGAGAGACTGGCCGTGGTCGATGCCACCCTACCCGTGTGCCCCGGTGGAAGCTTGATCAGGCAGACTGGTCCACTTTCACTGCTCTCGCAGAACTTGATCCTGTCATCGTAAATCAGCCATCAATAGACGACTGTAACTGTCTGTATTACACATGCGGTTGCTCAGTGTATTCCTAAAACCTCGACACGTTTTCCACGATATCCTCGTCCGTGGTGGAATCCTGCTTGCCACTTAGCAGGGAAGGCTCAAAAGCGGGCCTGGGATACTTTTCGTAGATATCCCACACTTACAAACCGGGTTGCTTTCCAACGGGCCCGTGCACATGCTAGGTGGGTAAGACGTCAAAGCCAGAAGGAATCTTGGATTAAGTTCAACCAGCATATCTTCTACCACCAGTTCCAAAATCATATGGGACAGGATTCGAAAGGTTAATGGGCACTACAATTCTGTCCCCCTCTCGATCTTACTCTGTGATGGTCAGGAGGTGACTGATGTTCGGAACATCGCTAACACTCTAGGTGAAAGATTTTGCCGGGTATCTAGCACTTCTGCTTGTTCCTCCACCTTCCTGGCCATCAAGACTCGGGCAGAGCGATCACCTCTTTCATTTCGAACTGACTGTCTCTTTGACTATAATTGTCCCTTTACACTGGTGGAACTGAAAATGGCCCTTCATTGGTCTGGCAGTACATCTGTTGGACCTGATGATGTACACTCTGACATGCTGCGCTAGCTCTATCCTGCTTCTCTTGATATTCTAATTGTTTTTAATCGGATCTGGCAGGAGAATGTTTTTCCTGATGCCTGGCGCCAGGCTATTATTTTACCTTTCTTTAAGCCAGGGAAAGATCCCAAGATTCCTTCAAACTACCGTACAATTGCTTTGACGAGCTGTCTCTGTAAGACCTTAGAAAGGATGGTTAATGCTCGTCTTGTTTGGTTCCTCGAATCAAACAACCTCCTCTCGCCCACCCAGTGTTGGTTCCGTCGACAGCACTCCACCACAGACCACCTAATTCGTCTTGAAACATCTATCAGAGAAGCCTTTCTCAAACGCCAACATCTTGTATCAATATTCTTTGACATAGAGAAGGCTTACGACACAACATGGAGGTATAGCGTTTTGCGAGACTCCATACATATGGGTTACGTGGCCATCTACCCATGTTTATTAAAAATTTTTTAATGGACAGGAGATTCCAAGTTCGTGTGGGTTCGACACTTTCCCGTTCTTTTGTACAGGAACTTGGAGTCCCTTAAGGCTGTGTATTGAGTGTTACACTCATCAGTATAAAGATAAATGCCATCACTGAACAACTCCCTCTCACTGTTGCGAATGGGCTGTATGTCGACGACTTTCACATCTCGTGTCAATCGTCAAACATGAGATATATTGAGCGGCAACTACAAACCGCCCTCAATTGTGTACGGAATTGGACTCTGGCGAACGGCTTTAATTTCTCTCTCTCCAATACAGTATGCATGCACTTTTGCCGTCGACGGGGTATTCACCCTGATCCTGAACTTCATATCGGGGAAGTTTTGCTGCCAGTGGTCCCGGAGACCAAGTTCTTGGGGCTTATCTTTGATCGTAAACTGACCTTTATACCACACTTAAAGCAGCTTCGGGTCAAATGCACAAGAGCACTGAACATCCTCCGTGTTCTCTCTTCTACCAGTTGTGGGGGGGCAGATCGCTGTTCAATGTTAAAGGTATATCGTGCTCTTATTAGATCGAAACTGGATTATGGATGAATGGTCTATGGCTCTGCCAGACCCTCGGCGTTAAAGATGCTGGACCCCATTCATCACCAAGGACTTCGACTCTGCACTGGGGCTTTCCGTACCTCTCCAGTTCAAAGTATATACATTGAATCTCATGAACCTTCTCTACAACTTCGCCGTTTGCAACTATCTTTACAATATACTTCAAAACTTCATCCCTTACCAAAGCATCCCACCTGTAAATGTGTTTTTCTTCCTCGGTGGGCAGTACTTTTTCAGAACAGACAATCTGTCATTGCTCCGTTTGGCCTTCGCATCCGGGCGCAATTGGATGAATTGGGTCTGTCCTTGGATAACATTGCAATTCCACAGGTTGGCCCATTCCACCATGGCTTATTACAGCCCCCAAATGTGACCTTTCTTTCAGTCACCTAAAAAAGGCAGATACTCCAGATTGGAAGTACCGTCTTTTTATTCAATGAATATCTTTCAAACAATCATTTAGTTCCCATTTCCAAATGGTTCCAAATCAGGTAATTCAGTGGGCTCTGCTATGGTTTGCTATGGGTCAGTAGTTGCGCGCAGAATCCCTTCTACACCTTCTGTGTTCACTGCTGAACTGTATGCCATATCTCTTGCCCTGGATCATATTGCAGCTGAGCAGTACTCCAACTGCACTATTTATACTGATTCGCTTAGTTCTATACTTGCCTTGGAATCGCTACACGTTAGCTCACATCCTATTCTCACTGATATTCGAAACCGACTGGCCCATTTCTCATTAGCAGCTACTTCAATCCAGTTTTTTCTGGATACCAGGCCATGTTGGTATTCGCGGGAACGAGCTTGCAGACATGGCAGCTAAATATGTCTGCTTCAGCACCATCACTCCTATGCCTATTCCGTACATGGACTATGGTGATGTCTTCAAGGCTCGGCTCGGTGCCAGCTGGCAGTCTACTTGGAGTGAGCAACGTGACAACAAACTTTTTCAAATCAAACCCAAAATTGGACTTTGGCCATCTAGCTTCCGTACAGTTCGGAAGGAGGAAGTTGTTCTCACTAGGCTACGCATTGGTTACAGTTTTTTAACTCATCATTTTCTTTTATCTGGAACTGATGCACCAATGTGTAGTTTGTGTAACACTCAAATCACTATCAGCCACGTTTTACTTTCTTGCCATCGTTACAATTCTCAACGACGGCAATATTTTAAACATATTTTTTCCCAGGGTCAGTCTGTAACATTGGACAGAGTTATTGGTGATGGTGACTCTCTCCACCTTGATAATGTTTTTAATTTTTTAATGGCCATTAATCTTTTTAATATTATTTAAGTGTTGCATATTTATTCATTACACCTTTTTAATTGTGGTTCCTTTTTTACAGTTTTAATCTCTCTCCTTCAGTTTGACATTGGACAATGGCAAGGACATTAAATAACTCGACACCAGGACTGGAAAGGCCAACTTCAGGTGACTAACGCTACTGTTTGAACTACTCGTTAGTCGTCCTGGCGAGTTGTTATTATACTTTTGCTGCATATCATTTCACACTTTTACTACTTAACTTTTTAGTACTGGCCATATTGACTCATAACCCGGAACCAGGACTGGAAAGACCAACTTCAGGTGACTGACGGTGGTTTTTATACTTACCTGTTAGTATTCCTGGCGGGTTATGATTATTACCATTCTGCTACAGGTAGTTCTTTACAACTTTGAAGACTGGATGTCACCATTGGTTTTTACACCATTTTCTGTTTTAATTGCTGTTTTGTTTTTACCTTCATTTACTTTTACAAATTTTACTCCATTTAGTTGACTTTATCTTTTTACTGGACATTTGGCTACTCGTTGTTACAATTTTGCTATGTATCTTTTAAAACTTCTATTCTTTTACATTTTAATACTGGTTGCTATGACACATAACCCGGAACCAGGACTGGAAAGACCAACTTTTCAGGTGACTGACGGTGGTTCTTGAACTTACCTGTTAGTCTTCCTGGCGGGTTATGATCATTACCTTTTTTGCTAGAGTAAACACCTTACAACTTCTTATACTCTGCCTTCTATCTTAAGATTGTAGACTAGGTGTCAACATTGGTTTTATACTTTTTTGTTTTACCTTCATTTCCATTTATGTCTATTACTACATTTATTTTTATTTTTTTTTTACATTTTTACCGAATGTCGGGCGCAGATAGCCTCGCTGCTTTGTGCCATAAAACACTAAATCAATCAATCAATCAATTTGTCCACTTTCTACGGAATAACAGGCCCACTTCAAGGATTAACAATGATACTTGTAGAAGTTAATATCAGATAACGATTCTATGTCTTTTATATGTATTATTTGGCATAATTTATGACAGTGAGAGTATAAAGACTATGACATACCACACTCGAACTCCTTTGTCTGACTTGAAAGTGTGGTATAAAGTCATTTTATACCAATTTTAGAAGTATAAAATGCTAATTAGGCTAAAGTAGATAGTTATTGAGTCTATTAGTAAGTTACATTAAGTACGACATAGTGAGATATAATTTTGTTGAGTTAATTATGTAGTTCAGCCATATGATTATAAACTTGTGTTTATATATTATAATAAGCATATATTTTGTATATTTGGTTGAGCAAGAGAATTAGCAAATGAAATTGTTGTATTCAAATTTAATGAGAGCTTAGATTCGTCAGTGAACATTGGTTGAGTGTATTATCAGAAAGTAAACTGACCTTTTTGCTATTCTTTTCATCAAATAGTCTAAAAAATTCAACCCATTGAAATTATTGAAACATCGGTTTCATAACTGGGACTATACCAGCAAAAATACCATAATAAAATTTAGTCTCAACTTCCAAATAACGACGTGTTCGAAGAAAGATTGATAATTTAATGGGAATGTAACACAGTGGTAAGGAGATTAAGAAATAGTTTACTGTTAAGCAAAGCTACAAATTTGGCATTCTGTGCTTGTCCACTCTAGGTATTGAAGCATAATTTTTATAAAGCCATTGACCTACCACTGAGCCGCTTAATAGTGGAAAGAATCAGAAAAACTAAATGAAATAGATATAAAGTTGAAAAAGACTAGGAACATAGTTACTGAAAAGTATGACAGATTATGAATCTTAGAGTCTATGATTCCCATCTTGCTACTTTAAATTCATGCTTCTCATTTTCAATTATCAGTGTATTATAATAGATAAGGTCAAATTCCGCTGTTCATTTAAATTTGGATGTTGGTGACGTTGAATAGCTTCTTCTCATTCAGTCTATTAAATCAATAGCATAGGTAGCTAGCACAGAAAACTATTGTGTAGCTTTGCACAAATATCTGGAACAAACAAATTTGGTATTCAGGCATAGTATCTATTTCACTTAGCTGATATATTAAAAGTATTTAAATATCTGTTCATACTGAATATTACTTTTTAACATAGAAGGTCATTCAAGGAAGCCACTAAGTTCCTCTTACTCTTGTTACTCACAGAACTAGATCACTCAAGAATGGCATTACATTTACTTTCTGAGAAAGATTGCTATAACAGTTGTTAAATAAAACTTATTTAAGTCAGGATAATATACAAACAGAAATTTAAAAACAAAAAAGACACAATTATAAGAAAGAGGCAGAAACTGGAAGCTAAAGAAAAATTTAAAGAACGATACAGAAATTTCGCAAAAGAATTTCCAACAAAAATCAAAGGCAAGATTATAAGAGCCACTAAAATGTGCTGGAGAATTACAATCACAATCGAGGAAGTACAATAATGTAATCATAAAAAAGATTGGAGAAGACAGCATAAAACTTATCGAAGATGAATTGGGTAATGTAAAATCAAATCAGCAATGGCTGTCTCTCTTGCATGAATTTAAAATTACATTGTCAAACACAATTAACCATGCAATATCGAATATAAGATCCCTTCTACTGTAAACCTCTTCCTGTCACTTTTTTACCACTTAATACTACAAGTCCTTTTTAGACTACTCCAGTGATAACTTCCACATTACACTTTCACCATGTTATAAAATTTAACAGACCAATTAAACAATTTCATCAAAATGACAAACCAAAAAGCAATGGTGGAAAACTACCATGGGAAGAATATCATGCACACTTTAAATAATTTACAAGGTGAATAAATGACATAGTGAATAAAAAAATATTCATGTAAATGCACATTTATAAAAAGCCAGATGGAGAAATAGTAATAGTATTTTAATAGAAAGCTGTAACAAGTGCTAAGCATTTTTTACTGCTTTACAAATGAATTTAAATAATTATATTAGAATAACGTTTATAAAAAGTTAAAGAACAGAGTAACAAGGAAGAACGATACCTGAGTTGAACTTGCTGTAGATGAGGAATTGCTAAACTATGTTATCCAGAAGCTGTATGTAAAAAAGACGGATTCACTGCAATGACTAATTCACAAATGACTTAATGGACGAGGATCTAAGAGTTAGATTGAAATAAACTAGGAAGCTATCCGTTTTATGGTAAAACTTGAATGAAGATGTTGTTGCTTTTCAAAAAAAATTTAGATCATTTAGTCAGTTGGGCAAATAATAACAAATATAAGAAAATCCATGTGGGCCATAATAATTTGAATTATAACTACAACGTGAATGGGGATAACCTCAAGAGTGTCATGAAAGAAAAGGATCTTGGTGTTTGGTTTGTTTTGAATTCCGCACAAAGTTACATGAAGGCTAGTTTGTTTGTTTTTGAATTTCACACAAAGCTACTCAAGGGCTATCTGTGCTAGCCGTCCCTAATTTAGCAGTGTAATACTAGAGGGAAGGCAGCTAGTCATCACCACCCACCGCCAACTCTTGGGCTACTCTTTTACCAACGAATAGTGGAATTGACCGTCACATTATGATTTACCCACGGCTGAAAGGGTGAACATGTTTGGTATGACAGGGGTTCGAACCCGTGATCCTCAGATTACGTATTGAGTGTCTTAACCACCTGGCCCAGCTGATCAGGATCTTGGTGTAATGGTTGATCAGTCTCTTAAGTCAACCAAGCAGTGCACTGTTGCTAATGGTAGAGCAAATAGGAGTGTAAGTTGTATCTACAAAAATAATGAATACAAGTCTAAATTGGTTATATTTTCATTGAATACATCACTAACTGGATTACATTTGGAGTATTGTGTTCAGTCTTGAGATCCTTACCTCAGGTAATGCGTTTGGAAACGGCTCAGAGGAAGGTTACAAAAATAGTACATTGGATGGACAGGTTGTCATATGAGGAGATATTAAGTTCCTTAAAATTATTTTATCATGTATAAAGACAAGTTAGAGGGGATCTGACTGAATGCTTTTTAATTGTGAAAGGAATTGATAATATTGATGCATCAACATTTTTCATACTTAACAGCAAGAACTAGGGAACAGAAGTGTAGATTAAGGCAAGATAGAAGCCACCTTCAGCTAAGACAATTTTTTTTTTCAAATATGGTGGTTAGACTATAGAGTGAGCTGATTTCGGATGTTGGAGGCAGTAAATTTGAGTGAATTAAAAAAATTAATGGATATATGAATGATAACGGCTGGGTTTAATTTTTAAATTTTAGAGTGGCTTAGAGGAGGGGGCACCCGAGATGGATTATAGATCCTTTGATGTCCCCAAACATTTTGTTATGTTGCTCAATCTGGTTCTTTCACTAAAATTGTTCAGCCTTACCTGCTAAAGAAAACTGGCAAATTACATCCAAAGACAAACCAAAATTGTAAATTTTGTGAACAACAAGTGTTCGTAATGTTTCAGTAAGAAAAATGTTGAAAATTATCTTTACAACGGGAAAACTCTTAAGATATATGAATAACTTACTTTGAAGAAGGATAAATATTGAGAAAAAATTCAGATGAAAACAAATATATGAGGTTGGATTTATTTAAAACATCATCACAGTTTACGAACAAGAAGTCTCTGGACATTACAAGACAATTACTTCATTAGAAGTTGAACTTCTAGTGAAGCATAATGTAATGAAGACAACCAACCTAAGATGAAATAAAGTAGCGTATGTAAAGATAGGTGGTTCAAACCAAAGGTTATCTACATTATTTATCTTCATGAGTACATTGCTAGGTGAAATGTAAGCAGTTTGATTTCAAAGAAGGTTATGAGAGTGCTTAGTCAATATACTGGTGAGGGCATGATCATTGTCGAAATTGTTTTCAAGATATCACCAGGCATGGAAATGCCAGTGGACTCCTTTGCTTATACACCTGAAGAGATCTCCTCAGTGACAAGATAATAAGTGATATAAAAAACAGGAGGAAAGTCATCAAATCCTCGTACCATAAACCATGGAAAAAAATCATTAAAAGCATATGGTAACTGGAAACTTTAGGGGCAACGAATAAGCAAAGAATGAGTGTCTTGCTTGGCTAATCAAATTTTCATTTTACTTTATTTCGTGCATCTAATTAATGGTTGTAATGTTTACGTCTACGAATATCAATTTTAAAATTGTCATTAATTACTTTGCTGTTAATTATGGAAGTTTAAGTTCAATTTACCATTGTTATATTGTATAATAGTTCAGTAGATTGACAATCCAGGTGTGAAAGAATGTTGTACGTTATGAGTTTTTAAACTTAGAAATTTGTATTGTTGCTTGACGAGAGGGGTATTTTAATATCATTCAGCAACTAGTGACTAGAACTTTCTTAAAAATATCAGAAACTATCTCTTTAATGTAGAATACAAATTAGGCAAGACAAACATAGGTTACTGTTACAGTGGTGGCTTGCATATCGAGTTACTAAGTCTGTTAACTGGTTTTCTGTTTCGTCACTACCATAATTTTTTGTTTAAACAAATTACTAGAGATACAAAAAGCAACATTCGTGTGAAAGAAACTTAACATGTGGGGACTATTTAACGTTATTTTATCCTATTGTTAGTTTGTGAAAGTGTGTGAGTTGTAAGTCAAAGAAGTAAAATGTTTTTGTTATCATTAAGTGCAAAGAACTTTGCATTTTTAGTAAGTAATACAAGAGACCCCGAAACAATAAAATCATTTTAATAGTACATGGTCGCCCTCCCAGCCGTGGGGGTGTATAATGTGACGGTCAATCCCACTATTCGTTGGTAAAAGAGTAGCCCAAGAGTTGGCGGTGGGTGGTGATGACTAGTTGCCTTCCCTCTAGTCTTACACTACTAAATTAAGGACGGCTAGCACAGATAGCCCTCGAGTAGCTTTGTGCGAAATTCCAAAACAAACAAACAAAACAAAGGTTCATCTAGCCTGGAACCAAATGCATAAAATATATGAAAGTAAAAATATCGATGCAGTTTTAAACTTAAATCATTTCTTAATTAAACTATTTTGTGCGATATCACCAAAGTTTTTTATTTTTTAAACAAACCCTTTTATTCAGCGCGTGTGCGTATGTTTTTGTAAATCCGTAGAGTTACCACTGTACCAGTGAAGGACTTTATTCAACGGAAATTCTAAATTAAGAAATAAACAAATAGTTTTCTATATTTCATTTAATATTTCAGTATACAGACTAACAACAATATTAGGTTATACGTTTGTTGCTAAGTAACATGACATAAAAGCCACTGTCATTACGTTGTGTCCACAAAATGCTCTCGCTTTTTTATACATTAAAGTACCCACTGGCACAGTAGAATGTCTGCGGACTTACAACGCTAAATACAGGGTTTCGATATCTGTGGTGGGCAGAGCATAGATAGCCCATTGTGTAGCCTTGTACATAATCACAAAGAAACCAATATTAAAAATTGTTAATCCAAATGATTTTTGTTAATAACTATTCTATTAATACGCCACAAAATAATTTCACAAATCATTTTAATTTTGATTGGCTCACAAAGGAATTTACTAACGCCTGATAGATTACACTGCATTTTTCTACTTCTTTGTTGATTAAGTTTGATTTCGCAAAATTTATTATTCCAGTTACCTATGGAATGTGAGGTTAAGATATACTATGAGATGGGAATGGTAATACTTGCCCTGTCATTTTTGATAGGCTATACGTTAGTTAGTAATAAAATCTTTACGATGGACTTCTGTTGTTGTTAAATGCAAAGCTAAGCAACAAGTAATCTGTAGTGCTTCCACTATATATATATAAAATCCCGATTTTTATCTATTCAAAAATTTACTACTAGCCAGCGGGTGGAACATGGCCTTTCAAAACCAAACATATGAAAATGAAACATATAAATTTTCAATAATATAGTTTGGCATTTAGTTCAAGAGAAATTTCAAAATATTACCCCCTTTTTTAGTATGCATTATATTACATCAATAAAAGTATAACAAAAACAACTTCTAATTTTGTTCACTAGGTGCTTTTTCCGTGTAAACGAATAAATGGAAGGGGGTCTTATATTTCTAAATATAATCTGAGTGCGAAATTTGCACTTTTCAGTTTGTTTTAATATGATTATTAATTATCTTTGTTATAATATCTCTCTGTGACAAATATTATTAACCATGCTTGCGCTACAGGAATACGGAAACAGTGATACTGATAGTGAAAATGAAAAGGATAATAGGCCTAACGAGGTTACTATTAATCGCCGTATCGGTCACGTGGAAAGTACAGTTTCGTCAACGATATTACCCCAGTTTTCTTCGAAGTATACTTTTAGTATAAATGCTGCGCCTGATGTAGCTCCCAAGGACCCTCAAGGCTCTGTGTTACCAGTTGACCCAACAAAAAACTACCTAAACTACAATCCGAAATATGATGAACTTTATGCACCTGTTATTGGGCCAGCTAATCCCTTTAAAACTCAGCAACAACAAGCTGAAAAAAATAGTCTTGCTGGATACTTTGAACCAGTCCATGTTAATGAGTTTCATTTTGAATCTCAAAGGAGAACATTTTCTAGCTATGGTTATGCTCTAGATCCGTCTGTGGATAATTTAGCTGAAGAAGGAAAACACCTTGTTGGAGAATCCAAAGATGCATCACCAACTTCTGTAGTATCTGTTTTGGAAAAAATTAAGCCAAGGCAAGGAGACAAACGAAAAAAAGTCAAAAATACAAATGCTGCAGATATTGAAGGCTTCTTAGGTCCATGGGGTGGCTATGTAGATGAAAAGAAAAATACCAAACCTACACCAGAAGAACAAGAGGAATTGGATGAAATTGTAGCAAAAAGACAGAAGCGTGGAAAACAAACAGATGATAAACCATTAGAAGAAAAGACTATGCTTCATATTAAAGATCCTTACGATTATCAAGGACGATCTTTCCTTCATGTTCTTCAGGATATAGGAGTGAACCTTCAAACAGAGGATCCTCCAGAAAAATGTTTCATTCCAAAAAAACTTATTCATACATGGAGTGGTCACAATAAAGGGATTGCAACAATTCGATTTTTTCCTAAGTCAGCTCATCTATTACTCTCTGCTGGAATGGATTGTAGAGTGAAGCTTTGGGAAGTATATGGTGATAGACGATGCATCAGGACTTACTATGGTCATCGGCAAGCTGTAAGAGACATTTGTTTCAATAATAGCGGGACTCAGTTTTTATCAGCAGGTTATGACAGGTACATTAAACTTTGGGATACTGAAACAGGAGAGTGCATTTCAAGATTCACAAATCGAAAGGTGGCTTACTGTGTTAAGTTCAACCCTGATGAAGACAAACAACACCTTTTTGTTGCAGGAACTTCTGACAAAAAGATTGTTTGTTGGGACATTCGGTCAGAAGAAATTGTTCAAGAATATGATCGTCATTTAGGAGCTGTCAACACTATTACTTTTGTTGATGAAAATAGAAGATTTGTGTCCACATCAGATGATAAAAGTATGCGTGTTTGGGAATGGGACATTCCTGTAGACATGAAATATATTGCAGAACCCAGTATGCATTCTCTGCCTGCAGTAACTTTATCACCTAATGGTAAATGGCTTGCCTGCCAGTCAATGGATAACAAAGTGATGATTTTCTCAGCACTTAATCGCTTCAAACTCAACAGGAAGAAAGTTTTCACTGGACACATGGTGGCAGGTTATGCTTGCTCTGTGGACTTTTCTCCAGATATGAGCTATGTAATTTCAGGAGATGCTGATGGAAAACTGTACATTTGGGACTGGAAAACTACAAAGTTATATAGCAAATTAAAAGCCCATGATAATGTATGTATTGCAGTTTTATGGCATCCTCATGAAACATCAAAAGTGGTGTCTGCTGGTTGGGATGGTTCATTAAAGTTATGGGACTAGTTGTTATCTTTCATTGTATATTGTGTTGTTGAAATGTATCAGTACAATCATACATTATTCTTATTCACCACATTTGTTAGTGACTGTTTGATACTTACAATTAAATTCACTGTGACAGGTTTTTAAATATTACAATCATGTCACCCATTGTCTTGTGTTTTTAATGAAAGGTATTTAATAATGTATTTTTGTTATCTTTTCTTTCTTGTATCTGTAGAAAAGTATTTTTTTCAATAAACTGATGAAATCATCAATAAATAATCTTTGTTATCATGAAAGTTATGAAAATTAACACTGTATTAATACTTTCTTAATCTCTGTCAGAGAAAAATATATGGCCAATTTAATTGGAAGATTTTTCTAATGAATATAAAATTTATTATTTAGTTGGTTAAAGTAGTTCTTATATACTGACCCATTATTTAGAATAAAATAAACTGACATGTTAAATCTACCCTTTATTTCAACAAGTTGTATATTCCCCTTTTAAATTGCTGATGACATCTTAATTTATAAGCTAATTGTGATGTTAGTTGTCTTAACTGGAATGTAGCTTCCTTTTTCCAAATCTTAAACTTTTTTCTCTTCCTTGTATCTAGAGTACAGTACAGAGAAATCAAGAGGCCTTTATTTTATTTTATAGATCCATTGAATGTTTTTGTAAACTTCAATAAGATTACCTTTTGACCCTTTTACCAAGAGATCTTTTCCTATCCTTATAAGATACCCTGTAATCATCATAATAGCCTTTGTCTGAACCCTTATCAGTTAATTCACTATCTATGATAATATAAAATAATCAAAGCTGTATGTGGTATTCCAAGGGAAGCTTAAGAATTGATTTGTATAGAAAGATAACTTATTTCAAGTTGCAGTTAATGGTTATGAATACAATATAAATTTTATTAGCATAACTGCTTCAATTTCTAAAGTAACTTAATCTACCAATATGTCAAGATCCTTTTCTTAAGGTGTGTTAATGAGCAGTTTCTCATTTATGTTAACATTTTTAAAAAGCAGTTGTTTTATTGATAAGTAGTGGTGACAATGTATGTGAAATATAATTTGGGGATCAATGAATAGAGGGATTCTGGGAAAAGAGACAAAATTAATTACATTTTATTTGAATTGCAAATGGCAAGCAATTGATATAGAAATGGTTTTAAAACAACACTGATTCCAAATCTGAAACTGATAAATTAAGAAAACTGAAACAAATCACAAGTTACTAGTTTTTATCAAGTATTAGGAATGATTAAAGTTACTTTTTAGTGGGATTAGAAGTAAAATATAAAAGGTTTTAAGTTAGCTTGTAATTTAGAAATGTATAGAACATAAATGCATTAATTTTATTTTTAGGTAGATAGATAATAAAAGTTTTTTTTTTTAGTTGATTTACAGTCAGGAAATAATTGATTTTAAGTAGGTTTTTCAACTGTGAAGCACTTTAATACAGAATATTTTATGGAGTACCTCACAGAATTTAAATGGAAATTTTAATAATATACCTACTTTTCAATTAGAAAAAACTTACCTACAGTTGTTTTTATTTCTTGGGAAGCAGTAATTAATGCTGAGTGATTTATTGATTACCTTTGAGCATCAATTAGTGTGACATAAAATAATCAATCACATTATTAAAATATTGCATATCAGAATAAAATTAAAGAAAGGCTTCTTTGCTGTATAATGTCAGATATAAATCCAGATGTTGACCATGGCAGCAGTCATTTGAGATAGTATGTAATACTGTACATAACTACAAGTAAAGAACATTTTGTGATACTGTACATAACTACAAGTTAAGAACATTTTGTAAATGTAAAGTGGTGAAGAATGGCAATGCCAAAAATAATTCAAATAAGAATATAGGGATGATATGACTATACATAGGTCATCTCTACATTATTATTAATAGTAAAATTTAATGTTATACTGTAAAATGTAGGAGTATAAGATGGTTATGAGTTCAGTTGAATCTTATAGTGAGATTCTGTAACAGTTGGTAATAATCAAGACATGCTTTAATTCAGTAAATCCTAGGCTCTTAGTTGCATTACATTGATGCCTACCCTGACATGACCATGATATTATGTTAAATAAACTGTATACTAATATTTGATAATATATATAACTTCCAACTGCAGTTATATTAAAATCAAGTATGCATTTTACAATTTTAACATTGAAAGCTATGTATGGATGACCTATAGCTGTGTTGTACCAATATTCTTGTTTGCATTCCTTTTGATGCTACCACCCCTAGATCTCTTTACATTTACAAAATTTATATTAATTTTTTAAAATATTTCTTTCCACTGGTTGAAGTAAGAGTGTATTTTAGGAATGTATGTAATAAAATTTATTTTTATATATGTTGAATTTTTTTTAACTTCTTCATACATTGTATAGGGACTGGTCCTTAAAGATATCAATTAAACAGTGTATTCTACATGTTACAGTCATCCAATGATCATCTATTACATGGCTGGTAATTCCTGTTTCTTCCTGTACTTAAGCTTTTTAAATGAACACCAGCTGTAATGATAATATTATTTACACAAGAATTATGATGAAAAACAAAATTACTTTCTATTACAACTAAGCAATGATATTGTGCACTGGCCATAAATACACAGGTTTGAACTGAGGTTAGTGATGAAGTAATTGTAGAGTAAGCTTTCCTGAAATCAGAAGAAGAAAGATACACAATTTGATGGGTTGGTCATTTTCTGGTTTGGTATCTTAGTGACAATTTCTTGCATTGGGCTTCTTGGGTAGTAAAAGTAGAAATTATCTTTTTAAAGTAAACTTTGTCATTGTTGAGTACTGTGACCATCTCTACATGGAGAGTCAACTGACTTGATAATTAAAATACAAATTTGTATAAATTTCATCAGATTTACAAAATTCAGCTTTCAAATATATAGCAGTAAAAGACATAAGGCTCTTAAAAATTTGCTTATATATGTCTGTATATGTATACATAAACTTAATTCTATAAAAATGATAGGAAGCATTCATTTGAATAGTGTACAGATTGAAGCTACATGTAAAAAGCATCTTAATACATATATATATATATATATATGTAATAAAGAAAATATATAAATGTATTAACTACTACATGTTATTATTCATAAAGTTATTTTTTTAAACTATTAAGTTATGTTTTGTTTATGTGGACTTGTACTGAACTACTTAAGCAAACTACTAATGAATGTTACCATTTTTTACAGTGTAGAACATAAATTTATATGTGGTTTATATTTGTAATCTACATTAATTAAGTCAATAGACAAACAGTAATCAAAGAGTCTGAAATAACCTGCTGGCAAATTAAAATATATCAGTTTAGGGGTACGGGATTTCAAAAGAGATATAGTCCTGTTTAATAACCATAGTTGGGTATATTCTAAACAGACAGTTTCTATTTACATCTCTCCCTAGTTTAGATAATATCTGCTAAACATTGTCTCTTGATAAGTTTTTTGATATGAAAGGTTCACTAATTTGAGATTCACTGAAATTTGTCACTTCATTTTCAACCAGAACAATACTTTAAAGAAGTGCAAACTATTGTAATTCATGTTTTAACTGGAAGGTGAGGACTGTGGGTGAAATTGATGTTGTTTAATTTTTCATATCCTTGTGAAAATGATCTTACAAATCTGAATTACGTTCTATACATGCAACTCTAAATTCTTTAGCTCACATACCATTTAAGAGCAATAATTAATGGAAAGCAATTATCCAAGAGTTCTGTAAGTTCATAAAGTAAAACAACTAAAGCTTGATAGAAGTTACATTTGATGAGTTCATACCATTAGTATTTGCAATATAAATAGTTTGGCACAGAGGAACTTTTTTACCTGTAATGCATGATGTACCACCAAGTATACTATTGTAATATTATGTGCAGTAGTGTGCATATTTGTAAGAAAGACCCATTATTTCTATTGTTATTTTATTCTGCTTGTATAGCAAATAAACATTGTAATTTAAAATGTAGGAAAAAATATAAAAATTGACCATTTGGTGATTGTCATACTTTTATCTGTGACTTGTCTATGTTTAATTAATTTAACATTTTAAGGGAAAAGCAACATATAGGGACAAATTTGAAATTTATTACACCTCATTATTTTATTAGCTTTACACCAAAAATGCTCATTCATTTTCAGTAGTGTGGTTTGTTTTGAATTTTGTGCAAAGCTACATGAGGGCTGTCTGTGCTAGCTGCCCCTAATTTAGCAGTGAAAGACTAGAGGGAAAGCAGAAATATACTTGTAATTATTGTAGACTAGTATTAAATGAAGTTATTAGAAAGTTGGTACCCAAATATTGTATTTAAGCTCTTTTATTACTAATATTTAATGTGACCACCTTTGACATCAATAACAGTTTAGCATCTTTGTGGCATTATGTTTGTGTGTTTTCTCAAATTTCTAGTACAGTTTGATTTCAACTTTCTTGAAGCTGTGCCAACATGATTTCTTAGTATAGCTGATGCCTTTGTTGAGCATGGAGATCAGAAAATCCTTGAGGTGGTTATAAATGACAAACCAAATGATATAGTAAAGAGTTCTGGCAGTGAAGCATTCTTTGTTGTGCAAATAGTAGTTAACAGTGTAGGGAAGAGTAGCTCAGAGAAGCTAACTGAAAAGTATAGGGACTGATAGAAGCATTTAAGGAAAAGGGTTAAAACTTAATTGTGTCAGTAATACTACAGAGATTTAATTGTGAGGATTAAGTTATAATTAGTTCATTAGAACTGAATGTTAAGCTCAGGTTAATACGTATGGACAAGCATATTGGCTAATTGAACTTATGGAAGGGTGGATATTTGGGAGTGTCTGAATGTAAGTGATAATTGCCCAATTAGGTTTGATGTTTTAGTACAGAAGGAAAGTAGAAATAATGAGATTTAGTTTATAAGTTTCCAAAGATAATTTCTTGAAGGGATTCAATGAAAATTAACAGTTTTGAATTGGGCAATGAATTAATTAGAAATACCAATTGAATATAGAGGAAAATTTAAAAAACATTTTTAAATATTCAAGACAGACATTTTCTTTACAGGAAAAACAATTGTGGCTGCAAGTAAATAAAACATTGATAGACAAAGAGTATGAGGCAACAGGCATTAAGAATTTAAGAAGTTTAAATCGACTGGTCTGATGGAAGATTTGAAGCATTTTATTAGATCAGAAAATTGAAAAGGATATATGAAAAGAAGTTTGCCACACATATAAAACTTAATAGTGAGGACTTATTTAAATACATTGAGGGTAAATGAAGTCTTAAGATGAGAGCAGAGTTTTTTTAAAAATGATAAACAATGGCTCATATTGGATCACAAAATGTCTGAGTTATTAAATTCTACTTTTAATTCAATTCTGATTAATGAAGGCTTAACTGGTATCCTTAATTCTGTACAGTAAATAGTTGAAAAAGGTGCATGATCATATTAATTATGAGCTTATTAAGAAAAACTGGAAAGTTTAAAGAATGGTAAAGATTCCTGGGTCTTATAATTTTTCTACAAGAGTTTTAAAGAAAGTTAAGGATTGGATATATGAGTCACTTGTTATTATGTTTTCTAAGTTCTTGAATAGCAAGCAGGTGCCAGAAGATTGAAAATTTGTTTGTTACTCATCTTTTACAAGGAAGATGATAAAATTTGCACCAGTATCTATAGAGCTATTAGTCTTGCATCAGCAATGGGTAAAGCCTTTGAAAATGATAAATGATGCTTTACAAATTCATTTAATAAAATTAAAAAAATTTGTTAGATACTCTATATGGCTATGCTATGGGAAAGTCATGGTGTACCAACTGTTTTGACATTCTTTGTAGGGGTTACTGTTTGTGAAGATGAGGGTAACAGTATGAATTAAGTGTATCTGGAATTTTAGAAAGCATTTGACATAAAAGAACATAAAGGTTTTGTCAAAAAAGAGTTTTCTAGGTGTAGGGGATAAGTTGGTTTATTAAATAGAAAAATGGCTGGCTGGATGCAAGAAAGTGGAAGATTATTGTAAATGAAGTTTATTCAAACTAATTAATGTCAGAAATGGGGTACTTCAGGGCTCTTGGTTGTTCACATCAATGACACAGATGAAGAAATGATTAATACATTGTTTAACACAATTAAGCCCTATTAGGCCCCACTTTTCGTAGGAGTGTTAAATTTGCTGATGGTATTAAGGTCTTGAGTGTTGCTGGCTATGAGATGATGCTGTTACTTTATAAGAGGATTTAGTTTATTTGCTGAATTTGGGAAATAAAGTGCAGATGGCTTTTAATTAAAATAAGTGGAAAGTAAAATATATGGATCATCATAATTTGCATTATAAATGTAACTTTAGTGGAAAAAAACAGAAGAGAATCTTAATCCACTTTGCTAGTGGTGGGACAAAGTGGATTGTAGGTTGTATCTACAGAAATAGTGAATAAAGGTTTAAAGAGGTTATAGTTTCATTGTATAGTTCATTGGATATGCCAGATTTGGAGTGTTGTGCTCAGTCTTGAACTTCTTACCTTATTAAAGACATTGAATTGTTAAAAGGGGTATAGAAAAAGTCTACTAGGGATGGAAAGGTTGTCATATGAGTACAGGTTGATATCTCTGAAACTGCCTTCTTTTAAAGAAAGAATTATAAGAGACTTGATTAAGGCATTTAAAAGTGTTAAAATAATTGACATTGTAAATACATCTCTCCCTACTTAATGGTGAGAATGGTAGGATTAGGAGACACAAACATAAATGTTTTTGGTGGGGTGGAAGTCATCTTCAGCTATGACAGTTTTACTCTTCTAACAAATTGGGTGGTCTTTAGAGTGAATTGCTTTCTGATATGATGAATACAATAAATTTAATGGAAGGCTTGGTAGATACTTCAATGACAGGGTTGGTTTTGAGTTTTTGGTTTTTTCATTGAAGTTTAGTTTAATTGATAGGATGGTCTAGATGATCTTTTGTTGTCAAAGAATTTTGTGTTATTTGAATACCATTTCATTTTTTGGAGCTCTTCTGAGCTTTATATCTTTGTCTATTATATACAACATTTCCTGGAAGAAGTGTGTTTAGAATCATTATAATCATTCTTTTGATATGAAGCTCTGCTCAATCAACTTCTTTCCATAGATTTAGTGACATATGGTATTTATGTTGAACTATGATTTCATCAATCTTGTGAAGATGGCAAATGCAATTCACAGATATTGCATCTCAAACCATGACAGTACCTCCTTCATGCTTAACTGTTGACAAAAGACATACTTTCTGTAACCTCTCATTGAATATTTGGCAATCCTTTATGCACTGGTTGGAACCATGCATTTAAAATTTAGATTTCTATGTTAAAGCACCTTGTGCTACAATTACAAAAACAGGGATACGTGTTCTCTTGCATAAGATCGTCTCTTTGCATAGTAAGATTTTTTTCACTGCTATGTACTTTTTTTCCAAAGGCCTAAGTTGTAAAGGATGCTTGAGATTGTACTTTTTGGTTTCTCAGGGAATCATATTTTAGATATCTAACATATTTTTATGTGAGATTGTGTTTCAGTTCCCTGCATTGTGTGCACCAAAGTCTTTTCTTAATTTCCATCAATTGCCATGTTAATACTGACTCTTACTCAGTAAAAAAAAGTGATCCATTTTATTTTGACTTATTAATGGCAACACCACATTATATTAGTTGTATTTGATGCTATTTCTGAAAACAACAACAACAAAAACATCCCTTATATACCTAAAATATATTTATTATTTATGCTCAAACTAGATATATATATGTTGTTAGTTATTAACTTTGTAGTTAGCTTTCTTTGATTATTACTTAATATTAATTAACTATTACAAATCTCTAAGAGGCAGTTTATGTTTCAATGCATTGCACTGTCTTGTATTCAGATCAAACATCTAAAAACAAAGCTTTTAAAATATATGCACTTAGTCATTTGTTATAATGTTCCATGTTTCTTTTAAAAGTTTAAATAAATATGTTGGATTAAAGTTATGGATAAAGTGAGGAAATAAATAATTTGTCCATTTTATGTTTTTTCCAATATTTTATGCCTGTTGGCTGAGCTATTTGACTCATAATCTCAGGGTATTGGACACAAATCTCTTTCAGCCATTGGGGCACAATAATATTGCAGTCAGTCTCACAATTCCTTGGTAAAAGGTGTGCCCAAGAGTTGGCAGTGGATGATATTGACTATCATCCTTCCCTCTAGGGTATTACCACTAAAATATGGATGATTAGTGCTGATAGCCCTCATGCAGCTTTTCACAAAATTCCAAACAAGTCCATCCAACAGTTTAAATTGCAAAAGTGGTATTCCACAGTCACATCAAAAGTATAGGAGCTGTGAGATGCTCTAATAAATTTAAAAATTGTTGTATATATAAAAGTACATAAAATTCTGTCTTTTTTTTTTGTGGGATATTTTATGCTGAAAAGGTTTAACACTAAACTCAGGAATTCAAATGAGTAAATCAGTGATTTTTCCAAGAAATAAGGTTAGATTTTGTGAGTCAGTTTTTGATTAATTATAAACAACAGAATGTATATCAATTATAAGAATATCTTCCTCTGCTAGATTTCTCAAAGCTCAAACAATGATTTGCTATCTTATATTAATGAAAAGAAACCTATATTGGAATAAATTCCAGAAGTATTTTGTTTGGTAACTAATAATGTTCAGTTGCAAAATAAGGTTTGAAAGGCACAAGGACTCTAATTCACTGCACATTCCAATTATGATGAACACTTCAATTTAAAGGTAGAGTTTGCAGTTTGGAGGCTATCCTAACTTGACTTGAAACAGATAAAGAGAAGTATAAACTGTGGGGAATGACAGCAGGACTTCAAAAGGAGCTTAAGATTTTACATGAAAGGGAGGCATCAGCTAACATTAACAATGACATTCATGAAGTGATGAAGGGTGATATTAGGGTTAAAGTAATGAAGTCAATTGTAAAGACAATATTCTGTTAACCAACATATTTAAGCCTATGGAACTGTTGGAGGGAGGGAAACCAAAAGGAATTAAGAAGGATATGGATTATGAACTTAAAGAGATTATAGTTATAGGTGATTCCTTGACACAGCATGTGGTTAGAATAATCTATGGGTAAATAAAGAAAAAAAGAGTTAGATTATGTTAAACTATGCCACAGGTGGAAGACATAGCTGACAAAGCAAAAGATATAATGATGGGGACTGGCAACAATACAGTCTTGGTGGTACACATAGGGGCTAACAATATAAGGAAGAGTAAGTCAGAGAAGCTATTTAATAAGTACAAGGGGTGATAAAAGCATTAAAAGATAAAGGCCATAAATTAATTGTGTCAGGGATACTGCCAGGAATTAATTGTGGAAATGCAATTTTCAGTAGGCCACTAGGGCTAAATGCTAGGCTGAAATTAATATGTAAAGATAAGCAGATTTGCTAGTTGGACTTGTGAGATCAGATCAGTGGGAGAAGGGAACTTTTTGAAATGGATGGTTTGCACTTCAGTAGGAAAGGGGCTGACATGTTTGCAAATGCTATTAACTTAGCTGTATGGAAAGTTTCAAACTAGGACTAGGTAGTAGTGATGGCAAAATAATGTGTATGAAACAAAATTGAGATGGTGAGAAAAGTTTAGCATAGGATATTAGTAAAAATTTATTTATAAGAATAAGCATAATTATCACTATTGTGCTGTTATTAGTATGAGAAATAAAACAAATGACTTTATGGCATTGGTAAGAATACAAAATTTGATATAATGGGATTAACCAAAACATGGTTAAATGTAGATGATTTTGACAACAGAAGTTTACTTGAAATACGTGATCATATGTTATTTAATAGGGATAGAGTAGTAAAGAACCAGAAAAGTGACTCTATATGTAAAGTGTGGGTTAAAACCTATTGATGTCGAGATTATTAAGGATAATAACATAGAGACTAGAGCTATTTGGGGTTCTCTTAGTTGATATCAAGATAAAAGTTCTTTGTATGGAATTTGTTACAGACCACCAGATAAAACTGATGATATTAATGAGAAACTTTACAGTGAAATTATGATTTCAGCTGTTAATCAAGTCATGATTTTGGGTAATTTTAACTTCAGACATATTAATTTGGAGATGCTAGAGTTAAATCATAAGGGAGAAATGTTTTTGGAAACTCTTAAGGATGGACTTCTTCACACTAGTCAAGGAACCTATGAGAAATAATGCTATTTTACATTTATTGTTAACTTATAATATAAAAATGGTTTAGATGGTGGAAATTGGGGAATGCCTAGGTATAAATGATAACAGCTGTATTAGGTTTGATGTTTTGATGCATATGGAAATCAGATATAATGATATTTTGATTCCAAATTTCAAAATAAATTTTGAAGGGATGCAAGAAGAATTATATGCTGTGAATTAGGTTGCTGAGTTATTTGGAGACATGAGCACATGTAGAAAAGTTTTAAAGAAAAATGTTAAAATATTCAAAACATATTTATTCCTTACAGGGTATGTGCAAGTGAAAAATCAGGTTGGCTTGCAAAGGGTATAAGATATAAAATTAAAGAAAATCATAATAACTTTAAGAAATTTAAACTGACTTGTATTATAGAAGATTACAGAAAGTCAAGAAACTCATCAAACAGGAAATGAGGGTATGTAAGGATTCCATAATGTACTTAAAAAATCCTTACTGTTAATTTTTAATGTTTTCATACATATATTTTGATGTCTTAAGTATAGTATGGATAAACAAAATGTTAGGATGGGGATGGAACTCTTGAGGAATAACAAAGGAAGGCTAGTATCTGTTAATTATGAAATAGCTAGGTTATTAAATTCTGCTTTTTCTTCAGTTTTTTACCAATGAAGACTTAAGCAGTATTCCTTTTATTGAACAATTGATAGATGAAAACAAAGTTGAACAAGACAAATGTATAAACTCTGAGCTTGTTAAAATAAAACTGGGAAGTTTAAAGAATGATAAGTCTCTTGGACCAGATAATATTTCCCCAAGGGTTTTAAAGGAGGTCAAGGACTGGATATATGAGCTAATTGCCATAATCTTTTGTATGTTCTTGAATAGTGGATAAGTACTAACAGATTGGAAATTGTTTAATGCCACTCCTATCTTCAAGGGAGGTAAAAAAAAGTTGTCCCAGTAATTATAGGCTTATTTGTCTTACATCAGTTGTGGGTAAAGTTTTGAAAAGTGTGATAAAAGATACTTTTCAAAGTCATTAAAGTTTAGAATTTTATCTGATAGTCAAGGTGGTTTCACTAAGGGAAAATCTTGTCTTACAAATCTTTTGACATGCTTTAAAAATGTTACTGAATATGTAGATGAGGATAAAGGTGTATCTGAATTTTCAGACAGCATTTGACAAAGTACCACTTAAAAGGCTTGTAAAGAAATGTATCTCGATAGGAATGAGAGATAATTGGATTGAAGGATGTCTTGATGGAAGAAAACAGATGATCATTATAAATGGAGTTCAGTCTAATGGGATTAATTTTACAGGGCTCAATTTTAGGACCTTTGTTTATTTCAATTTTCATTATTGACATAGATGAAGGAATGTTCAATAAATTACTTAAATTTGCTGGTTAGTTAAGGCCTTGGTGTTGCTGCTGCTTTACAAAATGATTTGATCATTTACTGAGTTGGGAAAATATATGGCAGCTGGGTTTTAATCATAATAAATGCAAGATAATGCATGTAGGTTATTATAATTTTAATTATAAGTATAATTTGGATGGTTTTTATTTGTTTGAAATTAAGCATAAAGCTACACAATGAACCAACTGTGCTCTGCCAACCATGGGTATAAAAACTACGTTTCTAGCAGTGTGAGTCTACAAACATATTGCTGTGCTACTGGGGAGCATGTAGGTGTGAATAATCTTAAAAGTGTCATGAAAGAAGAGGATTTATGTGTAATGGTTTATCAGTCTCTCTTCCAACTGAGAGATACGGCTGTATGAGGGAGGTGTCTAGTCCAGGAGAAATCCTCTTTTGGGCATAGGACTTTGATAATACTGTAAAATTCCCTGACAACGAACAGCCTACACCTGCAAACTCAGTGGCCAGCCAATACTTGGTGTACTGAGATCAATAGATCAAATTAACCTTCTTTATTAGAAAAAATCTCAGCATAAGAAAATAAGCACAACTTAGGGGTGCTTAGAGGGAATGCTACCATGAATCTGAAACCAGAATACTGCAGCCTTTCTCTGATCAACATCATCCATGACCATCCAAGAAAAACTTGAAGTGATGTTGGTGGATGACTTCATCCAGTAAGATTTGTTTTGTCAGTAGGTGAAGCAGTCACCACCCATAGGTAAAGACTGGGAGCCATGGGATGGTGAGCTGCTATAAACTTGGAGGTAACCTTAAATGATAAACATAGCTCATAATGAAATGTAAGTTCAAACAGAGATATATAAGGAGATACCATGAGCAACTCATTGTCTTTAACTGATTTTGTGACTGAGGTGTCAAAGTCCTGAGTATGTGTACCACCCCAAACATGCAATATCTCAGCCAAGCACTGGCAGATAGTTTGCAATGGAGAGGGTTTTAACCTGAACCAAAGATCCTGTGATTAGGTTAAAGCAGATTTTATCTCCACTTTTCAAAGGAGCAATTAAAAACAACCTACACTACATCTTGAAGCATTTACTGTTCAAAATGGCTCAAGTCAGGAACAGGCCATCTAGTGCATGGACACCATCAAACACCTGGACATGATACAGAAAAAGAAGAATAGAGTACATTCATGGATGAGTTACAGCACTGATTTTGCTCTCAAGAGAATCAGGCTATCTACTAGAATTTGCCCAAGACTTTGAAGAGGATCAAAATTGAGATACTTGTTGCTTTTGGAGATGACCTGTGCCAAATGAATAGGAAGGCATAGTCTGCAATTGCAACAGGATAGAAAAAGACACTCGTGGACAAGGTTGATGATGGATTCCATGGAAATTTCATGAAACACCATATGTATATTAACTATTGTTTTGGTTACTGGTTTGAAGGAACAAAGTGGACTGCTTGTACTAAAGATTTTAGTGCTCATCACAATTCTCTCAAGATTGGATGGTGCTTGGTGTATACCTGTGAGAGTACAAGCATGAGAGGTCAAGTTCACGGTTGAAAAATTAGCAGTCATCATACTGATAAACCTTGCAATATATCAAACCCTCCAAGTGAAACTAACACTCAAGTCAATGGATACTGACCTCATTCTGCTGAATGGCAACAAAGCAATGGCAAATCTCTGGTACTATCTGAAAAATATCACTGAAAGAATCAAAGTGATACTCTGATCTGGTATTGAGATCCTCAGAATGGGCATTTGTTGGTTTAGAAATAGATGAATTGATGTTCTATAGGAGATTCATTTCATGTTAGCAAGATTAAGCAATGGATAACATAATTATTAAGTGTACATTGCAGAGGGTTGCTGGTTGATTTTGTTCATGTGTATGAGGGACAAGATGTATGATTGGGTTGAACAATTTTTGAATTCTAGCACCTGGTTACTGGTAATCTATGCTAGTTGATGAGAACAGACCTAAGTTTTTATCATGAAAGATGGTCTGTAAAAATTATGCATTATGTAATATGACCTGCATGATGCATATTCCATTTTGGAGAGGCAAATGTAGCTTACAATGGTGGGACTGCAATAACAGAGGTACCTGGTCTATGATAGTGATGTTTTGGTTTTCAATCATACATTTGCACCTTCAGCTGAGAACATAAGGATAGTATTTCAACAAGTAAATAAAGCAGACTTGAAACTGAACTAATGGAAATGTGCACTCATATGCCTATGTAGAAGTGCAGTTTTGTTTATCACAATGTAGGGATGGAGTATCTACAGATTTTGGCTAAGATAATCATGGCAAGAAACTGTCTTCATCTTGTCATCAAATGACAAGTTTGCTACTTTCTTGGTTTCACATTTTCATACTGACAGTTTGCATTCAACTTATTCAAGACAGCAACAATGCTGTCTTTTTCTCATGGTAGTTGAGATGTACTTTGGATGAAGTGTGAAATGTAACTAAGCATTCTGATCTCCAAAGGTTGCTTTAATGGGTGCTTCAGTACTAACATATTTGCAACAAGTAAACATGTTTGTGTTGGATACCAATGCCAATTACAATGAAATAGGGAAATTAAAATGGAATAGTGTTTGTAACCACTAGTTCCGTGTTCATGATTCTCAAATACATATAATGTATGGTGAAGAAAGAACTATTATTACTAATTATGTTGTAAGAGGTTAATCATCCTGGGTGAAACATGCCTTGATGAACTTCAAACATATGCAAGGAATAATAGCACATTTATCAAGAAATTTTCAAGACTATTATCTTTTCTTGGTGCCTCATGCAGAACACAAAATGGAAATTTGGATGAACTATTTCACTACAGGGTGAGACTTTGTCTATTTGTGGAATGGAATGTCCTGATCCTGAATACTGTAGCTATTTTTGATCATATCAAAATCAAGCCATGAAGTAGAAGATTTTGTGTGTGAATGGATTGCATGGTTAATACTTAAAATCCTTAAAGAGCAACTGAAGAACCTAAAGACAGTGTGGGTGATTTTTGCTATACATTAAAATAAAGATTGGCAAGCAATAATAGGAGAATGAAGCATGGGCATATGTAACCTGTACCATTTATATACAACTACAAGTGTAGCAAAGTGTGATGTACCATTGCTGTAAACCACTGAGCTGTGATACTCTGATTATACTGCAGCTTATGATGTATCTTAATCAATTTTTCAGACTTTTCATAACATAAAGAATGAAAATCAACTAGATATTACCCACATTTCTGGTGATATTTAATTTTCTTTCTTTGGCCACATTTGAGTCACGATGCTTAAATAGCTTTAAACATTGCTGGTCTACTCCCAGAGACTGAAATATGTCATCAGTACATATTCGTTACTATGGGAGACTTCATGAAGTTTGGTGAAGTTTATCTTTTGCCTAATACACTGGAATAGTTCATTGCAGGTGTATTGATGGAGCATTGGTTAGCACAGTTTGGAGCAGTGGTAGAAATCCACTATAAAGAGAACGTTTATGACGTTTTTCACTATTGACCAAATGTACTGGGACAAACAATAGTCACATGTGATGGCATGAATAACAACTGAATAGAGAACCTGAGGATGATCCTAAACGTCAGAGAACAGTGAAAATGTCATATACAGACTTACAACAAAAAAGTAAAAATGCTGATAGTATTTATCTGTCTGTTTATGATGGACCCAATGAGGAACCATTTGACTTAAGGGAAAAATACAGTTCCTACAATTGTCTGAACTGCCAACACTGACCATAAAGTTGACATGGGTGAATTTGACTGATGATCATCACCACGTTGAACAGTCAGGTAGTCAAAATATTTCTGAGTGAAAATATCATCTTTGAAAGAATGCTGCAACTCTTGCTTTTCAAGTTCCAAATTGTGACAAGATAAATGATTACTTTTTATTTATAAAAACCTAAAACAGCTGAACAGATATAATATCTAGTAAATAGAGAGCTCACACAAATGAAAACAGTATCTAGACATTTCAAACTTTAGTTGAAAGGACTTTGTGGATCTTGCTTATGAGTTATCAGGTGATAGATTATGATATGAGGTAATTTATACATTTGTACGATTGATACTTAATTTCATTTGTAAGTCAGAAAGGTCTTACATGTTAAAAAAATCACTGACTGATAAGGTGCTGCAATTATTTTTTTTCGAGTAGCTTGGTGAATATTCTTATGCAAAGCATGCCCATTATTTCAGGAAAATCACTCCTACAATGTAACTGAGTGGTGAGAACTCTATGGAGCAGACAGCACTATACTCACTAAATTCTCATGTATTCATATGAAAAATATGTCAATTCTTCAAACAGTTTTATTTCTTCTAAGGGTATAACAAGATACAGTGATGACAGCATGAATGTTCCTTATGGTTGATTAGATGTTTAGTTAAAAATCTTAATTTGTTCCAGTTATTCTGTGAGTTTTACCATAAAAGTGATTTGAATTTGAATGGTAAATGGCAACAGAGTTCCTTTCAAGATAAAGATAGTTTTGTTCCTGAAGTAATAAATATCCAAATCTGTTTGTTTGTAATTAAGCACAATTCTTTAATCTTTAATAAGCATACACTGCCGGTCAAAATCTTAAGGCCAATGAACATAAAGAAAAAATATGCATTTTTCATTGTTAGACTCAACCACTTATTTGAGTAGAGCTTAGAAAGATGAAAATAAGAAAAGGGAAAAAAAAAACAAAAAAACTTTTTAGCATTTAATAGGGAAAATATGAGTTCTATGAAAGTAGCCGAAATACTAGCTGGTCAAAAGTTTAAGACCATACCAAAAAGAAGTCCTAAACAGGGTAGGAAATGCCCAACAAGAGGTCAGTAATGAGATGCAAGGCCATCATTGTGAATAACTGCAAACATTCGATTTGGCATGGTTGATATAAGCGTTTACAGATGGCTGGCTGGAATGTTATTCCAAGTGGTGAAGATGGCTTTACTGGAATTGATGCCCATTTCTATAGATTTCCCTTGCCATCCACCCCCAAACATTTTCAATGGGGTTCAGTTTGAGCGAACATGCTGGATGGTCCAAAAGAATCATGTTATTCGCCATGAAAAAGTCCTTTGTTCTGCAAGCATTGTGGATTGCAGCATTGTCCTGCTGAAAGATCCAGTCATTTCCACACAATCGAGAGCCTTCAGTCAATAAGGATGCTCTCTCCAACATGTCAATGCAGCCCACTGTTGTTTGATGCCCCTGTATAACTTGAAGCTCTATTGTTCCATGGAAGGAGAAAGCACCCCAGATCATGATGGAACCTCCACCACTGTGTCATGTAGAAAATGTCTCCGGTGGGATATCCTTGTTGTGCCAGTAACGTTGGAAGCCATATGAATCATTAAAGTTAAATTTTTTCTCATCAGAGAACAAAACCTTCTTCCACTTTTCTACATCCCATCTTTGGTGCTTCTCAGCAAAGTTTAACCGAGCTGTTTCATGGTGCGAAAGGAGGTGTGGCCTTTGAAGATGTTTGTGGGTTTTAAAGCCTTTCTCTCGTAGATGCCGCCTTACTGTTCTTGAGCGGCATTCTGCATCTGTAAGGGCCTTAATCTGGTTCGACAATTGGCTGGTGTCTTGCCAGACAACCAGTCGAATCCTCCTGCTCAACGCCGGTGAAATTTTCTTGCGCCAACCACTTGAAATTATCCTTCTGTATCCCTCAGGGTCTTTTAAGAAATTTGCAACAGCAGTTTTACTATGCCCAATCTCACCATCGATGCCATGTTGAGAGAAACCTTGCTTTTGCAGCACAATAATTCTGCCATGTTCAAATTCTGTCAACTTTTTAGCCTTTGTCATGTTTTCACCCAATGTCACACTAGTGATGTCAGTGGGAGATGTTGACGATGCTAATGCTTGAAAACAAATGACTAAGTTTCGTTATGTGTTTACTGATTAATGTTTTGTTTCAGTATGGTCTTAAACTTTGACCAGCTAGTATTTAGACTAATTTCATAGTGTTCACATTTTCCCTATTAAATGCTAAAAAGTTTTTTATTTTTCTTTTCCCTTTTCTTATTTTCATCTTTTGAAGCTCTACTCAAATAAGTGGTTGAGTCTAATAATGCAAAATGCATATTTTTTCTTTATGTTCATTGGCCTTAAGATTTTGGCAAGCAGTGTATCTCCTATTTTTTGTTCAGAAAAAAGTGGATAAGAGATCTTAATCTATCTTTGTAATATGACTCTTCCATCTCTGGCATCATTACAGTAATCCTCCTCTGAACTTTTCCAATAAATCAATATTCTTTCTCCTATAATAGGATTAAAATTGTACAAATGGACCTGACAAATGATATTATGACCTCTCTTGCCTTGTAATCGATAAATATGCCTTAAAATTCTATGTTTACTACAAGCAAAATAGCAAAAATTACTTTTATGGTTTAACTGAGTGACTTGTCCATCACTTTACCAAGAACATTTTCTTCAGTATTGTTATTGGGCTTTCCTTTGTTGAAGGAATTGGTATTTTTAAGTAGTTTTGTACAACTGCTTTAGTGTTAAGAGAGAAATCACAGAAAATTCTGGTTTCTGGGTGAGGTATGCACGTGAAGAAATGGTATAAGAAAGACACCTGTATTGTGAATTTGAGTTAGGCAATGGGCAAAGCATAGTTAGCTAGTTAGGTAATATTGAGAATCACAAACTAAAGAGTTATAAAAAAAAGATAGAATCAACACCTAGCACCTCAGTAAAGATGCTTAGAAAAATGCTAGTCACGTGTTTGACCATGATTGTGTTTGTACAGTAAAGGCTACTAAAAGTTTAAGGTAGCATCTAAAATCAGCACTTTGATGTAAGATTCATTACTGCTGACTGGAGTAGTGATACAAGCAAGAATGCAACCGGCTCACTCACCACTACGATAACCAATTACTTGACACTTAGTTTTTGTATTGGGGAAACCCAATGAGTTGCAGAAATTAACCAATGAAGTGTCAGAACTTCTTGCAAGTAGTTATGCACACTAATTGGAAACATGTAAGAATACTGATAAAATGTCACATAAAAACTCATGTCTTAAGCTTGAAAGTCAGTTTTTCAGGAAGTTCCATATGTTTCTCCAGTTAACCAGGACTAATTTCTATGATTGCAGTGATTTTCAGTTTCAAAATTATGAATATTTGTAACCTATTTGATGTAAGAAAGATTATTTTTCTTGTTTATCAATCAATGTAGTTTAGATTAAAATAGCAAAGTAAATATATAAAAGACGTTGGTTCTGATAGTCTACTCAAGTATCTTAAACATAAAAAAACATTGTTATTAGCATTTAATTCAAAAGTTAAATATTAAAAAAATAACTGTTATTGAAAAGTGTATGTTGTTGTAAGAATTTAAATAAAATTGACGTATTTTGTTGAATATCAGTCTCAGAATCGTTTTCTTTAGTCCAGCTGTAAATGTCCTAGAGTTAATGATTTGCGAGCTTCACTTGCCACTGTATTCACTAGTTAAATAAATCTGGTGTAATTAATAGTGCAGTCGAAACTCCAGAAGAAGCCTAAGAGCCTGGCTATTACATTGTATTAAATGTGTCACCATAATTATGATATGCTAAGTTTATTACTTTGCATTTACTGTAAGTAAAGATCATTTACCAGGTATTTGTTTAAAAGTAAGAAAAGTAACTCACAACTTTAAAATAAGTAAACAATTAATAATTATTTTAGCATTATGCAAAAGTGCCATGAAACAATACCCCAACAGATGTGTTTATTTTTTTCTCTAACATGTAAATACATAACTTGCTTGTTTGTTAAAGTTGAGCACAAAGCTATGGAATGGGCTACCAGTACTCTGCCCACCACAGGTTTTGAAACCCAGTTTCTAGTGTTGTAAGTCCAACATACCTTGTATAAGCATAAAATTGAGAAACACATAAATGTTTCTAATACTGTGGTCAGTGTATGTAAAAAAAAAGTAGTACATAACTATTAACTAGCTTTTGTAAGGAAATAAATATATGTATTAAAACATCTTTCACTCTGCAGTGACAGTGTAGTATATTCACAAATTAAAACTACATATACTACAGTGGAACAAATTTTTTAGCACCATAAAAATATATGTATACAAACAAAGACTCAAAATGTAAACTGCATCGTAGGGTATTGAAAACTTTCACAAATTCTGGAATAATGTAATTTTTCTATACCAAAATTTTAGTACTTAATATATTAGCAAGGCTAGTAACATTTACAATCCAAAAATACAGTACCTGTGGAATATAGAGACTTTCTAAAATTCACAAAATCGTAACTTAAAATTAATCAATAACAAAATGGTCTAACCCTTTTCTCTAGCCTTATAGGCTGTTATGTGTATTCTACTGAATTGTATTAAACACTAGAACTGTCCTGTACTGCATTATATAACTCCAAAAAAGAAAGTTTTTTTGGATTCTGTAGTGAAACAAGGTTCTACCTACACACACACCATAACATCCAAAGCTTCCATCAAGAAAATGGTTTTCTGTGAATGTTGATGTACTCAATGGTCACTGAGCTGAGGGTAAAATGACCATGATTATGGATACTGTCTCAAGGAGCAATAGTTTAGAGACAATCAGTAATGAGTGATAGATGTGGTAGTTAATGTCCTGAAACCTAATAGAGACAATAGCAAGGCTTATCCACTAGTTTCAGGGGGCATAGAAATAGGCTTGTACTGAGGAATCCAGTAGTCTGTTCAGCTTTGTCAGGGCTGGTTTAACATCAGGGCAGAAATAATCCTAATAGATCTTGCGATATACCAAATTCTATGAATAAAGCTACTGCTATGACCAGTGAACATGGATTTCATTCTGGCAAACAGTGAAAAACTAGACATGAAAGTATAGGTTCATATCTGGCTCAGTATAGATGTCACCCATAGGACGAAAGTGATTGTTTCTGATCTGGGATGTATTATAGGCTTTTTTAATGACTTACTGCAGTGCTATGTTGGCTTATGCTTGACAAGATGGGAAGTTTTTGCTAGTTGTAGATACCACTGCCATTGCAAGAGTATGCCATTTATCAAAGTTCCTCACTAAGGCCTGAAACACAACAATACAGATGGACTTTCATACCATATGATGTGAATTAAGAACATGAGCCTATCAGCTATAACAGTATATCCTAAAGTTAATGATTTCAATGAAGGATGGATACCAAAGCTGACACTTCAGAAAAAAAGTGGGGTAGTTTATTAACTTTGAATTTATGTGAGATTTCTTTGAAATCCAGAAAGAACTAGCTCATACAATACTACTGGAAGAGTTTATTATGAAAGTACAAATCCTGTGGTACTTGTTTAATCATCTAATAATACAGAAAAGTGTGTTGCACCAGTATTACACTTGTGTTAACATCTGATGACAGTTCTTCTGGCCAGGAGTTAGTCAGAATGCTTTACTGCACAATGTGTGCCACCCAAAGGAAAAATAAGCCCAAACAGGGTAAGCTTAAGCAAAGAATTACTGGGTCTCCTCTACAGTGAATAGTCCTGAAAATCACAGGTTCACACCCAAAGTTCTTAAGGGGCAGCTCATATATGGTTGTGGTCACTGATTATTTCATAAAATGAACCAAAGCCTACTGTTTGCCTGATAAACTAGTGCAAGTCATCAGAAGTGCATTGATGGATACATGTATGGCATGGTTTAAAGCAGGGGTGTGCAACAGGCGGCCCGCAGGCCACAACCCGGCCCGCCAAGCCATTTAGTGTGGCCCTAGTTGTTGTAATCTAACCATGTGGCCTGATCTGTAATCCAACGCAAATGGAATATTTTTAAAAGCATCGATCCTACGGGATTCCCAGGCTTCGACTCGACAAACTTCTAAAATTATCTTTGCTAGAGAGGAGCAGGCCGAATTCGATTGGTCGGCCTCCTTAGGGCATGAATAGGTGACGTGCACTAGCACTATTGTCTACGACTCAACGTCATGTCCTGAACCTCGCCTTCGCCCACTGGCGACAATTTTCCCTAACCTCTGCTGTCCGTCATTCATTATTGGTGAAAATTTTATTAGCTTTACAGTTACTACAAGAGATTGAAGGTAAATTGATTATTATTTAGCATATTGTTGTGACTTTACTGAATTTATTAAAATTTTGCTTTCAGATGCACCTGATTCTATGTACAGTGTGACCTCGTTATTCGCGGGGTTACGTTCTTTACCCTCCCGCGAATAGCGAAAACCGCGAATATTGGACGCAGTTTTAAAACGTATATGTATGCGATTATATACTATATGAAATGCTTCCCAAACACTAATGATACTTATACTCATTGATGCAGTAATAATGTAGCAATATTGCATACTGTTATGTATTTCACTAAATTGTACCGTGCGTTACCGGGCTGTGCTTTGCCGTTTGCGTTGTTGGGGAAGCTGAGGCAGTCAGCCAATAGCAGTCAATCTTGTTTGGTGAAGACGACAATTGATAAAAACGGCTTGATTGAGTAAATACAACAGAAATCTCCTCGAAAAGCCCTTTCAGTCTCTGTGACCTACAAAAACGCAGTTCGCGCATAACCCGCGAATATGCGGGGCCGCGAATGGCGAACCGCGAATAGGCGAGGTCACACTGTATTTTGCTATTCTCAATTAATTTAAGTACCGGAAGGCTATGATCGGGATGCCAATTTAGAAACATGTGTTTCTGTCCATAAGAGGTTCCATGTGTAAATAAATTCTATGTTTTTTTCTACTTTGCTATTTTCGTGAGAATAATTTTTGTTTTGATTTCAGGGCTAGTAAAATGTCAGCAGTTAAGAAACGAAAAATTGATGATGAGGGAAGGTTATTCAACAGTGAATGGTGCATAAAATATCTTGTTGTCCCACATAATCAAGGTGTTGTCTGCCTCGTCTGTCAAACTACAATTGCAGTCATGAAAGAGTACAATATTAAGCGACATTACGAAACTAAGCACTCCTCCCAGTTTGATGAAATTGTTGGTCAGGCACGAAAGGACAAAATTGAACATTTAAAAACATCCATTGAAAAGCAACAAGGTGTTTTTACCACTTTCAAGAAAAATTCAGAACTGGTGACAAAACTGAGTTTTAAGCTTTGTGAATGTATGGCAGAAAAGGGAAAGCCTTTCAGTGATGGAGAATTTATTAAAATTGTTTAACAATATTCACAGAATATGCATGTCCAGAGAAAAATATTTGGTGGAGCAAACTAGCCTTTCCCTTTTACTGTCTCACGCAGGACAAAAGATCTTTCAGAGGACATCAAAGAAACTTTGAAAGAGAGATTGACTTCGTGTGAAGCTTTCAGTCTGGCTTTGGATGAAAGCACTGATATCAATGACACATCCCAACTTGTCATTTTCATCAGAGCTGTTACTGCAGGCTTTGATGTTTTCGAAGAGTTTTTAGATATGGCAAGCCTTTCCTCCACAACCACAGGACAGGATATTTGTGCTTAAGGTTGTAGAAAAGTTTGAACTGAATCCTTATAAATTATGTGGTGTTACAACAGATGGTGCTCCTTCCATGACAGGTAGGACAAATGGATTCACCAAGAAATTTCTAACTGCAATTGGAGCACAAGACGTAGTTGTAAGCCATTGCATTATTCACCAAGAGAGCTTGTGCACAAAGTTCTGGATTTTGCAGAAGTCATGAAAAATGTCGTCCAATGCGTAAATTATATTTGAACACGAGGATTAAATCATCGACAATTTAAAACTTTTAGATGAGCTGGACAGTGAGTATTCAGCTGTTTTGTACTTCTCTGCTGTACGTTGGCTTAGTAGAGCTGCTACTTTGAAGAGATTCTGGAATCTGCGAGTAGATTAAGTTCTTCATGGAGAGCAAACGTCAGAATGTGGACTTCTTGAGCAATGAGAACTGGCTGAATGACTTAGCATTCCTCACAGACATTACACAGCATCTGTCTGATTTAAACTTAAAACTACAAGGGAAAAGTCAACTTGTGAATAAGTTGTTTGAGCATATTTGTGCTTTTGAGAAGAAATTGGAACTTTTCCAGGTTCAGTTGAGAAGAGCCATATTGACCCATTTTACATGTCTTGCAACCAGGAAACTGGAATTTCCTAATCTGGATTGCACCAAATATGGAACCAGTGTACAAAAGCTGCGTGATGAGTTTGCAAACAGATTTCCAGATTTCAGACAAACTGAAATTAGATTGAAATTGTTCGCTCAACCTTTTGATTTGGCAGTGGAAGACAGTCCTGATGATTGCCAAATGGAACTCATTGAACTGCAGGCTGACATGGACACTAAAAGGAAATTCTCTGAAAACAGTTTGCTAGACTTTTACAAACTCTGTGTACGTGAAAAGTTTCCCAATTTGTCCCGTCATGCACAAAGAATTTACTTCCTCTTTTTGGTAGCACCTACTGCTGTGAGCAATTTTTCTCCAAAATGAAGCTCATCAAAACCAAATGTAGAAGTCAGCTGACTGATGAACATTTGACCAGTCAGTTAAGAGTGGCAACCACTTCTGTCGAAGCTGATATTGACAAGCTCTGCAAGGACTCTAAATTTCAAGTGTTGCACTAAAATGATCACTCATGCAAAAATATAAAATATTATTGCTTGCATTTTGAGAATTTTTTTAAATTTATTGTGCATGTACACGAATAAGCTTGTTTTTTAAGTGGCCCCGCTTGATTGATGAAGTTGGTTATATGGCCCACCGACGAAAAATGTTGCACACCCCTGGTTTAAAGCATCCAAAGAAATACACATAAATCAAGGGGCCAACTTATACATTGAATTATTCACTGAGTTGTGTGAGGTGTGGTGAAGACTTGTACACTACTTTATCATGCCAAGTCTGATAGTTTAATAGAGTGAGCAATGCAGGTGCTTGCAAACCTTGTTGAATATACTGGAATGAGCACTTACTACATGTGATGATGACATATAGAATAGAACTGTGATCAATAGGTTGTCCACCTAATTTATCCATGTTTAAATGGGAGATTTCAAAATGGATATGATGTATGGATTTCCACCAAGAGAAGAGATCCTACTGTGCACCAATGAATATATGGAGTATTGGGTTGAGGAATAATTTGTGAGCGTTTTTTCAAGTTAACAAAATATATTCATAAATGAAATGCTTTAGCAAAATATTTCATGTCCTTTGGTAGATAATTTTTTGCTCTAATAGATGGTGTGTTTGATTTTCATATGTCTTTAATTTTTGCTTTCATTTTCAGCTCATTAAATGAAATGTCAAGTGGACAAAATCGAGCATTTTCGACACCATCTGCTTTTCGCATTTAATTTCTTGCAATTTTGTTTAAAACAATGCCTACTATATACCTAGGTATTACATGAAATAAAGTATCATAATAAATGTTTTGGGTGTAATGTGTTCATGCATTGAAGTATTGTATAGTCTTGCATGTAATGCTTGAATGAAATTAAAAACGCTCACGAATTATTCCTCAACCTAATAGTTTAGATGGCTGTTGCACATGAGTTCACAAGACAAGAATGTAGAAAAGTGGCACAACAGCAAAATATGGTAAAAAAATGGAATTGTAATGTGGTGACTGGGTATGGTTGTGATTCATGCTAGTAACACATAGGAAACTTGGGTATGAATGGACCTACTGACATGAAATGCAGCAGATGTGAGGCACACAAACTAACATGGCAGATGTAACTAAACTGTGGTCATAAGATAAACCAGTCTTTGATGCACTGGTTAGACCATGAGACCAACAAGTCTGTGGAAGATTGTGATGCAGCCTTGATTCATCAAAATCCATTCACCAATAAGAATGACTTAGTTGGCATTTATCTGACACTTTGAAAAGCTACACAGAAGTTGGCAGAAATGGAATTATCATAAGTTGTAATTGGAAATCAGAGTATCAATTTCAGCCTCCATGTGAATATAGATGAGATTAATCTGAGAATTCTTACTTCTAAGTTAAAAACCATTGGGTAATGAATTTGATAATCAAAAGAATATGGCATTCCTTCCTTTTCAAGCTATTGATGACCACTACTTGATTTCTTACAACCTCCAGCAAACACCGTCCTTGGTAAGTTCATAGCATTTCAGCAAGGCCACCTTTAATTTGTTACAGCCCATAGCATCTTCTAAAGTCATGCCTGCATATACTTGTAGGCCTTTTCCTGTGAAATGGGGCTGAGACAAACTACCTAATTGCCCCTTTTTTTCTCTACTTTTTCTTTCTTCCTCTCTTCTCTGTTGATGCTCTTCTCTCTCTCTAGATATTTTTGTTGTTTAATAAACTTTTATAGATTGCCATCTTTAATCACAAGTCATTCTAACCTCCTTATCAAATCAGTGAACATGGTTATATAGTGTGGTTATAACCTCTACAATATTTTTGCCATCATTACATGTGTGTGCATATAGGCCTATTTTCTAGTTGTCTTATTCTACCACCATTTATCATTGTAGTTTCTGGCTTGCCAATATGTCTCAGACAGATTCTGTAAATAATCTGGTAATAGAAATAAATATCTGACATTGGCAAGCCAACCAGAAACTATAATGATATTATTATAAAACAAGAAAAGTGTATATACAAATGTTAGACTGTTTGTTATCACAGTTGTATACAGAACATTAAACAATTTCTCATTTTAGTCAAAGTCAACACATTCTGGTTCAGCTTCTTTACAACACAATTTTACAAGCAAATATTCCTCTTTTTACTCTGTTATTACAATTCAATCTGTGATACTTTCACTTAAAAAATTACCGTTATACATTCTTCAAACTGTTGGTGATGAAAGTAGAAGACCTCTTCTGTTTAAACAATGTACGATGTGTCAATGGAGTTCTGTTGTAGATGGTTTGAGTTCTGTTATTCAGGCACTTAGCAATATTGCATTAAACAAAAATATATAGTAAGACTGTAAATGTAAGTAATTACAAATCTGAATACATTTTCTGTTTATGGTTGTAGTGAGTTTGCCGTTGTTGCCTACTGATGAGAGTACCAAGCAAAGACGGGCTGTTGTTATTCTCTATTCCATGTAGAAATGGATTCTGTTATCTGTGAAGTTAAGTATTTCTAAGAAAGTTAGCAATTTTTCACAATTAAAGGGCAAGAAAATAAATCTGTTACAGGGATTGTTATCAGTAGAGAACTCTTTGTTCAAAATCTTCCAAGGTCTGCTGAACCTGGAAGGAGTGCTGATCCTATGGTAATACCATTTCTTTGTTCTAAGAAGTCGTGATTTGTTAACTGATTGTATGTGGATTGGAGACAAACTAGTATTTTCATGTCAGTTGTTGTAAGAAAATTATTACTTAACAGCTGCTGTTTGCTGATATGAAGAGATTATGCAGTTGGGATGTTATAAATAAATCTTTGACAATAAAATTGATGAGGATATTGTTAGATCTGATATATATGGATCTAAGCTATTCAGCATAATGTTTGGAGATGTAAACAAGGTGTTAAATATTCTCATATTGTATTTGTAGTATGGGTTCCTAAAACGTAGCTCCATGATGATAAAATTGAGTGTAAATCTTACAGGTCCATCCTTGTCACAATGTTAGGCTTAAGATAAGTTGATTTTTAGTGTTGATGTATGCAGTTAGTATTCTTTTGAATTATTATGTAAAACTAGTATTTAAAGAACTACTGTTACAATAAAGATAGTAATTTGACCAAATATGTTTTACAGGTATTTGCTAGTACTAGACATAAAATTTGGCATGTATCATAAATGTAACTATCATTCATTATTTAGGCTAGTTAGTAAAACCAGATAGAAATGAAGGAAATATTCAGATGACAAACACACACAAAAAAACAACAAAAACAAAGCAATTGCACCATAAAATGGAAAAAAAGATGCATAAACACACTCAAACCTAAATCTACTGATATTCTGTAAATGTCATATTACTTTAATTAGAAAATTAAACAATTTGAGAAAAGCTGCTACAAATTGAAAGCATGAACTGAGTAAACCGAATGAAAAAAATATAAATATCAATTAAAAGTTTTACTGAAATGTACAACTGTTGTGAAATGCTTTGTTTAAAACCTTGGTTATAAATTAAAATGTACTGAATTCAATTTTTTTAAATACACCTTACTACCTCTCACAAAATATTTTCTTTTATTTGCACCGTCTTCTGTATATGAAAATTTTTGCTCGCCACTAGCTTTATACTCCCACTTACACTGTTTTTCCACATGTTATAACTGCATTATAGACTGCAAATACATATGCAACAATACACTCTTATAGTTCAACTTACTCTCTCTGTACAGTTGAATCCATTGAATCCAATCTTCACTTTTCCATTTGGCACAATAAAATCAGACTTCTCTGGTTGCTTATTTAATTTGGTGTTCAATTGCCTTTTGAAGTTGTGACTTTGTCTTCAATTTTGAACTTAAAAAGTTTTTTATTATAATTTTTTAGTTAAATATCATTTATTGTCTTTTTATGCATTTTCATTACTGCTTCTCGATGATTAAACTTCATCTAGTTTTCATGGAGTGTTATTACACTCAGGTGAATTAACATGAATTCACAGTTTTGAATCACAACCACTATTGATGAACAACAGCCTATCACAATGAGTTCAGGCTTGATGTTATTGGTTGAGGAGATTTTGACCATTGTCTGCTGGGAGGTGGCTGAGAGCCAGAACAGTATAATGATGATCAGGACAGCATTTTTTCTTCCCCTTTATTTGCTGTGCTATTACATTGTCAGATAATGGATGCATCATGACCTATCCTTCTTCTTTTTTGAAGGTAGTATCACAGGAATATAAAACTTGGCCTCGCATGCCCTACAGTCCATTCCCTTCCCTATTGACTGATGTACCTACTTACCTTCAAATATTTCATTCATCCTCCTTTGACTAGCATTGAGGTCTATCTTCCTTTTGGTTTGGTCTCAGCTTCCTATATTTTTGTCAGGTGGTCAAGGCTTTTGCTCAAATTCACCAATCATGTGGATTTTATTTCCATCATTAATGGATGACTAGCCCTATCACCTTTAACTTCTTCCACCAACATGTAGTTTCTCCACAGGGATGCTGGGGTTCAGTGGATTGGCTGATCAAGGTGAAGAAGTCCATTTTCGCAGACTCAGTACCTTATTCATTTTGAGGTATTCTTCAATTCCAATCTCAGTTCAGTTCAACTTTCTCCCATTTAAGTGCTCTTCATGGAGTTTATAATTCAGAATGTGTAATCTTCATCTTTTATACCTACACAAGAGATTATTTCTCATTTGAGGACCTGGGCTTCCTAGGAAGCCCTTATTACTCTCGGTCATGTTTACATGAGGTCTATTCAGTTAATATATTATAATCAATGGAACTTCAACAGGGATCTCCTGAATTACCCATTATTTCTTCCTCCTTCCCTTCAGGCTAATTTTACCTGGTGGCTGGGCAGGAACAACACAAAAGATGGTGCCACTCTTCCTTCTTCTTGAATGAAGGTGCATTTTTCTAGAGATTCTTCTCTGTTGAGCTGGAAGACACATTGTGATATCCAAGAGATTTGAAACCACTGGCCTTTAATTATGTTGAGTTTTTATAGCAATCTTCACTAACTCTGGGCTGTTTGTTGGCCAATGGTTCACTTTATGCTAGCTATGAGAGACAAAACAGTAATGATCCATTTTGACAATTTTATAATTCTCTCCTAAATCCTTTGGCAAGGTGCACCCGATCATACTCTCTGTGTATTAAAGCACTGGACTTGCTGTTCTGGGCCTACATCTATTTAAAATGTTTGTTATGTCCTTGGTGCTCTCAATCTTTTCATGGATTGATTATTTCTTTCAAACAAGCTTTTCCCCATGGATTGGTTCCTCAACTCTTAGGTTTTCAATGGCTATGCTCTCAGCTAAGTGCTCTCTGGCTGGACACTTTTGATAACCAACCAAATACAAAACTCCTTATGTTTTGGTCCACTATACCTTATCCTTTAGCTTTCTAAATAGATATCTTCAATCAAGATTGGATGGGCCTCTATCTTTGTATCTATCCTCTATCCATCTTCTTTGCAGGATCTTATCCATTATTCAAACCACTATGGCTGAGTCGTTCCGATGGTTTTGTTCTGGCCAGGTCAAACTCAGTTCTTACTACATCTCCCTCTTTAGTTATCACCAACATTAGCCTTCCTTTCCCCTTCTCTTCTCCAATAACTTCATTTGGCAGTTTCCCATATGATCCTGTACTCAGGATTCATGCATAGTTTTTGTCTAGTCCTTTGCAATACTTTCTAGACTTCCCACCCACCACTTAGCATTCCTTCTTTACCACTCTGTCTGACTGTCTTCCATATCAGCATATCTACTGGGGTTCATCCCTTCCATATCTTCTCTTCCTTATCCATCCAAAATGTTTTCCTGGCTTTTAAATAATGATCTCAACCATTGTCAGTGATAGATGAGTATTATTCTCTACCTTTTGTTTTTCCTGTTTTTAAATTATATTTTCTTCTCCTGTTGTTTCCCTCATGTTTGTTCCTTTTGTCCCCATCATATGCCACGACCCACACCCTTCCCAGATTGGGATCTTAATGTTGCCCCACATGCCCTTTTCTTCCTTCTTTTGAAGCTATTGGCTTCCTCTTTCTCATATCATCTATTCTTGAAAACATTTTTGGGCTTGCTGACATCAATCTTTGAATATGTTCACTCTTAATATATCTTGTACCACTTATTACAAAACTTGTACTCTCCTTCCTCTTGATCACACCTTTCTCCCTAAATTCTCTGCTGCATGTGAAAGTGATGTTGCTTTTACTTCTATTTCCCTTTCTTCAATTTCCCATCTATATCCCCATTTTTATCTCAATCATCTCCTGTATCCAGTGAGGGCTATGTACTGTTATGTGGTTTGCATGGCATCCTTGTGTGGTTCCTATTCCAGACTGTTTATACACTGGAATTCTGCAGTTTCCTGTGACCTTTCTTCTGTTACCCTGACTAGCTGGGTTTACCAACTTTTATATATTCCTCCTTGTGTCTTGACTCTTGTCACCTTTTCTGTGTCCTCACGCCCAATTAGCCACTGCATAATGTTTTTGGCTACTTTTCTTCATCAACTCTTTGAAAAGTTGGCCAGGCTTGCATGTGTAGCACTCCTCAAACATTTGTGTCACATTATATTACTAATCTGGCAGTTTCCTTCATGGTTGGATATCGTTTACTTTCTGTAGCCATCCTTCATTCATCAGTTCATCTGTGAGTGGGTATCTTTTCCTTATATATTTTCCTTTTATATGAGCCTCATAATAATTTAGGATCTCACTCTGTGGTAAATGACACCTGTCCAAGTATAATAATTCTTAGATTTGCACTGTACAACCATTATAGTCACTAATGCTCGCTGTTGAGAGGGTGAGTTGTACAAAACCATTTGTAGGTTCACAAATATTTTCATCCTGGACCATCCGCTAATGAACAAACATGAGTAAAACAGAAGGAAATTGCTGTCCACCCCTTTATTGTATAAACTGGATACAGTTTGCTTTTCAAAACAGTTTTGTAGTCCCCAATTGTACTTTTTCCAGTGTTGTGTTCCTTCAGACTTTCCAATGCATTTCCTTCCTTCTTCTAGTAGAATAGAGGAGTTCTTATCACTTACCATCTCCCAGCTATTGGGGTGGTGGGTCATGGAGGCTTCTTCCTGAGCATGCTTATTTCCACTCAACTGACAACAGAGTTGTAGTTTTCTCTCAGTGTGAGTGGTGTGACTATCTTTTTTCTATGAATCTGATGCACGATTCCAAATGCTGTGCTGTGCTGATTTTTTTCTGTCACATTCTGACTGGGAACCATCCTTACTCCTGCTATTTGAATATCAGTTGGAGCCAGATCAGATATCATAAATCTACACATGCGAGTGAGCTTAGACCCTCGTCCTATTATGGAATGGATGATACTTTTCCTCACACTTCCCATCCATCTCTCTCACTTCCAGTTTTTTGTGTGCTTAATTTCAAAGTTGAAAGTACATTCTGCTACACAGAGAGAGTTACCTGTGCGAGGAGGGTGTGTTGCACTCCTATTGATGGAGGGCTATCACATGCTTATTTGCATGCTACAATGCAGCTATATCACATGGAGATGGGTAGAAGCATAAAGGCTAGTGGTGAGTGAACATTTCCACACATAGTGGACAGTACAAATTGAAAAAACTATTCTGTGAGTGGATTTACATTTCTATTGGAAACTTATTTTCAGTTTAGGGAAATATTAATTTTCATTACAATGAACTGAAAGGACTTTTGATGATATTGATTTCCAAAAACAAAAGTGCCCAAACATTATGAGGAAAGAGTCAAATACATTACTGAGGAATTCTATGCAAGCTACACATTTTCAGATTTATTTTATTAACTTCATAGTTTGTTTATGGAACATTACAACTAATACTTTTAATACAATATAGATAAGCATCACTACAATCGTATACTCCTGAACCACTAAATACAATTCACATTTTTGTTTTGAGCATGGAAGAATTGCAAAAAAAAAAGATTGTAAAACAAGACTATTACCATTTTTGAAAACATTCATTAATGGTTAACCATCTGATCATCAAATAGTTGCTTACTTTCATAAAAATCTATTCTCTGTTACCAACTGAAAACATAAAATAATTCCCAGATATTGTGAATGTAGTAAGACATGAAGTTTGTTCACATATTAATCTTCTGCTATTTCTGCAAATATTGTTCACCATTATGGCTACTTTAAACAATTGACTGCTGATTTGCTGTATGGTCTGCCACCAGCATATGAGTGTAGCTGTGCCATATATAGTGTATGGCATGCAAAAATTCTGCACACATTTAGAACAGCCACAGCCAATGGACAAGTATAAAATTTAGGATGCAAAATATTTAATCTTGTAGACAACTACTTAGCTATGGTTAAAAAAATTTAATCAAGACATTCATATAAAAAGTATATGAATATACCAGTTACAATACACTGATATCACTCTTACTGTTTATATAATAATCAACATGTGGCTTTTAAAAATGACAGCATAGCTTAATTAATTATATTTTGTATTAAAAATAAAAATAAAGAATTTCTTAATATTAAGAAAAGTAGTTAAATATAGTGGTCTATATTACATTAATATCCTAAAAATTTGTGATTTTTTATACTAATATGAATGTGTTATCAGATGTGTAATGAGATCATATAGATTTTTTCAATAAATTAACACCTAAATTATGTAAAAAAATATTTTCTTCAAATAATTTCTATGTTTGGAATAACTTTCTTAACTACCAGTTTTATCATCATCAACTTCTTGAATGTTTTTATACTGGCTTTCAACAAAACAATAATCATGGACCTTTGCTACACCCCATGGTTGTAGTTCTGCTGTTCCAAAAAGCATAAACAGTGCACCAGTAAAGAAATACACACAAGCAGAGATATAGAACACAATATTCCACTGATGAAGTGTTTGCTAAATTGATAAAAAATATAACAGTATACTTTTATTACATGCAAAATGTTCTTCACAATACATTTACTGAAATGATAAAATTGATGGTTTTGTAAAGTTATTTTCATATAAAGTCATGAACTTATTTTACAGTTTATATCAGTATGTATAACTAAGAAGTGAGATATAATAATCAGGTAATATACAACATTTCACTACTAGATTTTTAAAAATTCCAACAGCAAAACAGAAAAAAAATAACTGTTAAAACATTATTATGTATTTTTTCATAAAGGCTAAGATTATGTTTAAACAATTTTTTTAAATTATTTACCTTTAAAATAATTTTCATTGATGCATAGAAAAAGTCAATTACTTCAATTCAATAGCATTTAAACATAGTTGTTTAAACTCACATTTAAACACTTTTTTTTACTATATACCTTTGATAAAAATAAAAGTGTTTTACTGATGCATAAAAAAGTAAACAGTTACTCCATTTAATTAAGATTCAATTATAACCTTCCAGTTTAAATTTGTTCAAGGAATTCTCCAGTAAAGAAAAATGGTGTTGTTCAATTTTACCTTGTGTTCAGTTATAATTCCTACTGCATATGGAGCAAGGATTCCAGCCAAATTGGCCACACCATTGGTCATTCCCATGAGTGTTCCTAATAGAAAATATCTGCATTAAACTATAATTTATAGGTGATTCTCCTTTTCCTACATTTGTGTGTATATAAAACCATCAAATATTTAACTTGTAAAAATGCTTAAATGTATTTATTTTTATATTTCATTCATAGTACAACTTATTATGAGGTTCTGTTATGAAAATAGCCATTGAAAGTGACATCACAGTCAAGTTCAAAATTTTGTTCAAGTCATTTATTCACATAATGTTCTCTCCTGTGACATTGTTATAAATATATAATGGCCATATAATATAAAAATGTATTAACATTAAAAATAATTAGGTACTGCAATCATCGTAAACTGAAATTTCACAAATTTAAAAAGCAGAAGAAAATGACTACCTAGAACCATGAATTATGGAAATAATGTCAAATATAATACTTTATTATAGATGAATCTCACAGTTTTTAATTAAATGATTTTAATTTAATAACAAAAACAGATGATGCCAATTGAATACTGATGAACTATTGGTACATTGATGATGTTAAAAAAACAAGTAGGTTCAAGAAGTCTTGATAGAAATGAATAAAAACCATTTATTTCTGATGAAGAAAGGTTCTCCTTTTGAAAATGCTCAGATTACAGCGTTTTTATTCATTTCAATGAACTTCTGGTTGCATTCTGTTTTATACTTTGTTAATTTTATTCAAAAATAACTATTTTAATATGAATAAAGTTTTTCAGTTTTCTAGATATGTGTAAAATAAAAATATTTATTCTAACCAGCAAAGTCAGGTGCCATGTCCATATGTGTCACCATGAAGCCAGAAGCAATAAGACCATTAAAAGCCATACCAAGTGAAAATGACAAAATACTTTGCACATGGTTACATCCAGCCCAAGTTACACTTAACAAACATATACCAGTGCCGGCAAAAGCTGTAAAAGAATGTATTGAAATAGATTAAAAACTGCACCAAAACAATAAAGCCACAATACTTTCTTACTTTATGTGCTCTTACAACTAATACTTTTACTTATGAAAGTCACAAAAAGTACCTGTCAGTGCTATGTTTTTAAAGTGAGCTGTTTCAAGTGTTTCTAATATTGTTACATACAAAAGGAACAATGTTATCCACAAAGTGAATTTAAAAAAAACTGATCTTGAAAAAAGAATTAGAAAATTAGCTTGGATGATCAAACAGTACTTTTATCCAAAAAGAAATTTATTTTATTCTACAGAAAAGAGTGATTACAAACACAAATATGACTATTTCATTTTATCTAATCAGTTTTACAATAAAAACTAAGTAAAGCCTACCTATAGAATTGGATGTTTTTCTTATGATAGTGTTATTAAGTAGTTTTTTTTTGCGTAGTATATCAGCTGTGAATCCTCCAACCAAACCGAAAATGCACTGGAGGAGGTATGGAAGAGCAGACAAAACACCATTCTGGAGTGAAAAATGTAAAGGAATATACATTGGAACTATGAAGAAAAAAATCTGTACAATATTATTATCACAAAAAAAATTATTAAAATTACTGTTTCACAAGATTAGCCAAAAGCCATATAATGTGTCTTCAATATTCCTAAAAATTATGTTAAGCATGAAAGAATTTTAACAAATGTGCTCAAAGTTGACAGGAAAAATATCACAGAAAATCTATTATACAAAATAAAACACTGTCCTTTCCAGCTATTGTGAACAGTACTCTGAACATAAAATCACATTTTATACTGTGAACTTACCATTTTGTGCCCCAAAACACAAAATATGCAACATTTCTGTTTCTTATATATTATATCGTTTGGTAGGTTGTATGATTAACTTCTACTAACTGGCCATACAAACCACATACAGAAAGTCAATACCATGGTATTTTCAATTAAAACTAATTTCCCAAAACAGTACATTAAGGCAGAGACTACAAACTGTGGTCTGTGGCCTGCTGGTAGTCCACAATAGTACTTAAAGAAGATCTGCAGTAATGCATCAAATTTATGAAATAACCCTTTACTGAAAGAGCAATGAATAAAATAAAACATGAAGACATTATAAAACTAATACAGTAACATATATAAATCCCAAATTAATACTGTACTTAAATTGAAATAAGTGAATTTGTCGTGCATCTGGTACTGTTGCCTGCTGCTTGCAAAAAACAAGACAGCTGCTTTCCAGTTGGATTTATGCATATAAAATTTAAGGATAGAAATAAGATAAATGTTGAGCTAGATCTTTGTTTGAAACTGTCAGACATCAACACAAAAATTAACAAGACTGTTTTAGTAAAGCAGTATCATCTTTCACATTAAAGTCAGTCATAATTATATATTTAAAAACAGCTGGTATGGGTAGAGAAAGAACTAGTTGAGGAGCGAACAACGTTTCAACCTTTTTCAATCATTGTCAGGTTCACAAAGAAAGAAAGGGTTACTGACTGGTAGCTGATCACATGTTTGAAGGTGGTTGTGTAATTGAGTGTAGGAATGTAGAGAGGAATGCTTAGATGTTGGATATATTTATTAATATAGGTATAAATGTGTTCCTTTGTATTGATTTATTTTGGGCTTGAGTTGTTGTATAAGTAAGGCTTCTTTAATTTTGTGTTTGTTTCTTTATTTAGTATTTAGATGTTTTCTATGTAACATCAGCCAGCTCATTCATCAAATTATGAATTACATGGTGTTATGTTAATGTATTAAGTATGATTTCAAAATATAATGTCAAATGACATACGTAAAATATTATATACTAATGTAAGAGCTGTTTCTCATAAGTTAGAAATTAAACATTTTTTCAGCTGAATGAAGTGTTTAATGATAGCATTCAGATATTACTGAAGTGATTTTTTTTTCTCAGTTCAGCTTAACATAAAGTTAATGCAAGATGTATAGAATTTGTAAAATGTTTACTACTTGATCTTATGTACATCTTTAACATGACATACACATAACATTATAACACTATTTCTATGAATAATAATACATCTTCTTCTTCTTCTTTTTTTTTGTGTGAACAGTTTCTACATGCACAGTAAAAGGTAGGTTTTATTAGAGGTCTTACAGAGAGCTAGCTTCTTCCAATAAAAATACTGTCCTTTATAAGTATACTCTACTTGATTTTGTGAAATGGATAAAAAATATTTTATTACTTATGTACTGTATTTAGTATCTATAATTCTTCAAATTCAGTGAAAAGTTATGAGACTTTAGATTTGGTCCATGACATGTATATTCTGCTAAACCTAACAAATTACTTCAAAGGAGAAATTGACACACATGGGAAAACCATGTCAATCTACAGATATGTGTGATCTTCCTGTATGACTATACCCTCAACTTTCAAATACCCAAGCATGTTATTTGCAGATATCACTGCATGAGTGGTAATTCAAATGTATTATCATTAAAATAAAATTATAAGATTGTTTACAAGATAAAGGAAGTACTAAGTAAAGTATGAAATAGACCAAAGTATTATATAACCTAGTATTACACTGAGAGGTTAAAGTAATTACACATACAGCAACTTCCACTTTTAAATCTAACAGAATAGCACTATATACAGTACTTTACAACATGATGTTTGCCTAAAGCAGTCTGACACAAAAAATGTTATGCTAAAAAAGTTACAGCAAGACCTTGTTACACATGATTTTATTTGTAAGAAAAAATTTTTGTTTTGTGACTGTTTCCTATACAAGAAATGCATTCCTAATAATACATTCCTTTTCTTACACTATAGCTTTACCCTGACAAAAGTTACTCTTCTTTAACCCATCTAAGCATTGGTATTAAACCTACCTCACTTGTTCTAGCCTTTATACCTCTCTATACTGTCCACAGCAAGTCAAACCTTGTGACTTCTCTTCACTTACTTCAATATGTCTCCTATCCCATATTCTGATATAAGCTCCCCATTAATAGTTCCTGACCACTTTTTAAGACTATCCAAATTATCAGACCCAAACACCAGCCATTGTGGGGAAGAAGGGTGGGAGAGTACGAGAGGAGGTAAGTATTATCGAAAATACATTTTCAGTATGTGAAAATGTTAATAGAAGTTTTAAATAAAGTAATAAAAGACATGCAGCAAAATTGTTATAACAACTCACCAGGACAACTAACGGGTAGTTCAAACAGCAGCGTAAGTCACCTGAAGTTGGTCTTTCCAGTCCTGGTGTTGAGTTATTTAATGTTATGGCCATTTTCCAATTTCAAATTGAACTAGAGAGATTGAGACTCTTAAAAGGGAACCACAATTAAAAAGGTGAAATAAATAAATATCAAACATTTAAATTACATTAAAAAGATTAACAGCCATTAAAAGACTAAAAACTTTATCAAGGTGGACAGTGTCACTGTCACCAATAACACTGTCTAATGTTATGGACAAACCATGGGACAGAACATGTTTAAAATAGTGCCATCGTTGAGAGTAGTAACAATGGCAAGAAAGTAAAATGTGGCTTATAGTGATTTGAGTGTTACACAAACTACACACTGGTGCAACAGTTCCAGATAAAAGAAAACGATGAGTTAAAAAACTGTGACCAATGCGTAGTCTAGTTAGAATGACTTCCTCCTTCTGAACCTTACGCAAGCTAGACGGCCAAATCCCAATATAGGGTTTTATTTGAAAAAGCTTGTTGTCGCGTTGCTCACTCCAAGTGGACTGCCAGCTGGCATGGAGCTGAGCCTTGACTACAGGACCATAGTCCATGTATGGAATAGGCACAGTGGTGATAGTGCCAGAGCAGATAGATTTAGCTGCAGTGTCTGCAAGCTCGTTCCTGCGAATACCAACGTGGCCTGGTATCCAGAAAAACTGGATAGAAGTAGATGTTAAAGAGAAATGGGCCAGTCAGTTTTGAATATCAGCGAGAACAGGGTGTGAGCCAATGTGAAGCGATTCCAGAGCCAGTGGAGAATTAAGCGAGTCAGTATAAATAGTGCAGATGGAGTACTGCTTAGCTTCAATATGATCCAGGGCAAGAGATATGGCATACAGTTCAGCAGTGAACACAAAAGCTGTAGAGGGGATTCTGCACGCAACCACCAAACTGCAACAAACCATGGCAGAGCGCAACAGAATTGCATGATTTGGAACCATCTGTATAAATTGGAATGGAAAGATTGTTCGAAGATGTTCAGTAAATAAAAAACGGTACTTCCAATTGGGAGTATCTGCCTTTCTCGGATGACTTAAAGAAAGGTCACATTTGGGGAGTGTAATAAGCCATGGTAGGATGGACTGACCAGAGGATTCTGCAATGTTATCCAAGGACAGACCCAATTCATCCAATTGTGCCTGGATGCAAAGGCCAAAAGGAGTAATGGCAGATCTTCTGTTCTGAAAAAACCTATTTCACAATGAAGTTTCAGTTGGAAGTTGCAAATCATATTGACAAGTTGGAGGAGTCAGAAAGAACAAGTTCCAAATGGTTTTAGAGAGAGAGAAATTAAACAGAACATTGATCCGCCGGTGGTAGAGAGAACATAGAGGATGTTAAGTGCTATTGTGCATTTAACCCATAGCTGCTTTAAGTGTGGTCCACTTCAGTACACAATTGAGGGCAATTTGTAGTTGCCTCTCAATATATCTCATGTTCGATGACTGACACGAGATGTGAAAGTCATTGACATAGAGCCTGTTTGCAACAGTGAGAGGAAGTGTTCAGTGATGGCATTAATCTTTATACTGAAAGGTGTGACACTCAAATCACAGTCCTGAGGGACCCCAAGTTCCTGTAGAAAAGAACGGGAAAGTGTCAAACCCACACGAACTTGGAATCTCCTGTTCATTAAAAATTTTTTAATAAACATGGATAAATGGCAATGTAACCCATATACATGCAGGTCTCTCAAAATGCCATACCTCCATGTTGTGTCATAAGCCTTCTCAATGTCAAAGAATATTGATACAAGATGTTGTGATTTGAGAAAGGCTTCTCTGATTGATGTTGAAGTCGAATTAGGTGGTCCGTGGTGGAGTGATGTCGTCGAAACCCACACTAGGTGGGCAAGAGGAGGTTGTTGTTTAATTCAAGGAACCAAACAAGATGAGCATTAACCATTCTCTCTAAGGTCTTACAGAAACATCTCGTCAAAGCAATTGGATGGTAATTTGAAGGAATCTCGGGATCTTTCCTAGGCTTAGAAAAGGTAAGATAATATCCTGGCGCCAGGCATTAGGAAAAACATTCTCCTGCCAGATCCGGTTAAAAACAATTAGAAGAATATCAAGAGAAGCAGGAGAGAGATAGTGCAGCATGTCACAGTGTACATCATCAGGTCCAACAGATGTACTGCTAGACAGATGAAGGGCCATTTTCAGTTCTACCAGTGTAAAGGGAAGATTATAGTCAAAGAGATAGTCAGTTTGAAAGGAAAGAGGTAAATGCTTTGCCCGAGTCTTGATGGCCAAGAAGGTGGAGGAACAAGCAGAAGTGCTAGATACCTGGCAAAAGCTTTCACCTAGAGTATCAGTAATTCTCAGGACATCAGCTACCTCTTGACCATCAGAGAGTAAGATCGAGAGGAGGGCAGAATTGTAGTGCCCACTGACCTTTCAAACCCTGTCCCATATGACCTTGGAACTGGTGGTAGAAGATATGCTAGCTGTGAACTTAATCCAAGATTCCTTCTGGCTTTGACGTCTTACCCACCTACCATGTGCATGGGCCCGTTGGAAAGTGATGCAGTTTGAAAGTGTGGAATATCTACAGAAAGTATCCCAGGCCCATTCTAGAGCCTTCCGTGCCTTGTGGCAAGCAGGATTCCACCACGGACGAGAATATTGTGAAAAACGTGTCGAGGTTTTAGGAATACAATGAGCAGCTGCTTGTGTAATAAAGTCAGTTACTGCTGCCACACAGTCATCTATTGATGGCTTACTGACGATGGCAGGATCATGTTCTGCGAGAGCAGTGAAAGTAGATCAGTCAGCTTGATCCAGCTTCCACTGGGGCACGCGGGTAGGGTGGCATCAACCACGGCCAGTCTCTCTCAAAAGTATAGGAAAATGATCACTGCCTAGTGGATTATTGTAAACCCTCCATGAAAAATGGGAGAATAATGAAGTGGAACAAACTGAGAGATCAATAGCAGTAAAGGACTAACTAGGTGTGTGAAAATAAGTCGAAGAATCAGTACTGTAAAGAGAAAGGTTGTGATCAGAGAGCATATGCTCTACAGAGCGTCCCCTCCTATCAATAACAGCACTTCTCCAGAGGGGATGATGTCCATTAAAGTCCCCCAGGATTAGAAAGGGAGATGGCAACCTTTCGATGAGAGCATCAAGGTCTGATTGATCATATGTCTCACTAGGGGACAGGTAGAGAGAACAAACAATGATGGTATGACCCAAGGAAACACGGATAGCTATGGCCTCCAAGGGTGTGTTGAGTGACAAAGACAGGGTGGGCACATACTGATCAACCAACAGTGCCACCCTTCCATGTACTCGTCCATCACACAGCCTGTCATTTCTGTACAGAGAAAACTGCCGAAAGGTGACTGTATTCGCAGGTTTCACAAATGTTTCTTGTAAGGAGAGACATATAGGATGGTAGGAAGCAATTTGTGTTTTGCTGTCATCCAGATTAGAACGTAAACCTCGACAGTTCCATTGTATCAAGGTGGCCATTTTTAATGACGGCTAGGCAAAGTGGCTGTAGAACACTTCTGTTTACAACCACTTCTTTTTTCCTTACTGTCCTTATTTGGAAGAGGTCTATTGACCTCCATGGATCCAGCCCTGGGTCGATTGGGCAAGTCTTTGTTATTGGAAGAGGATTCCAGTGAATGAGGATGCAAATGAATGATTGTTTTGCATCTTGGGGTGGGAGAAAAAGATATATCAGAAGAAATGCCTGCATATGAAACTGAAGGATGTGGAACTTGAGGTTTGTTGGAATGTATGGAAGGAAAAGAGATGTGGGTGTGGAAGTCGATTCATCAACCTTTTTAACCATGGAGGTCAAAAGGCTTTTCATTTGTTCTGAAGACGATTCTCTTGGAGGCACAGAGAGATCTGTCTGCACTCCCACTGTAGTTGTGGAACAAAGTGTGGCAGCATATGTCAGAGATGAAGTGGCGGACAGCAATTTCCGCCACTTATCCTCAGGATAACTAATGTTATTAGTCGTTTTCAAATGCTGCACCTCTTTTCCCTCCAACCATTTTGGGCAAGAACGAAAATAGGAAGGGTGAGAACCATTGCAGTTGACACAATGTGGGTCTGTGTCACATTCATAGGCATTGTGGTCCTTGCCACCACAAGGAGCACATATAAGGGAACCACGACATGATGTCTTTGAGTGGCCAAACCTCTCACATTGGAGAGGGTTTGAAATGTATGGCAGTACCCTGCAATTTAGATAACCTGCCTTGATGGTGGCAGGTGCACATGGTGATATAAATGTTAAAACGAGGATATTTGTCGGCAGTGTAACCTCATCTTTGTGAGTGGAGATGCACCTCACTGCAGAAACTACTTGAGTGGAGGAACCAGCGAGAATCTCTGACTCGGGGACATTCTTCAAATCCCTCTCAACAATAACTCCTCGGGATGAATTCAAGGTAGCATGAGGGGTAACCTCAATAGGTATATCCCCAATTGCCTTTGAATTCAAGAGGAGTTCACTTTGTTGGGATGTGGATGTTTCAACCAATATGTTTCCAGATCAAAGCTTCTTTACTGACTTTGAAGAACCAGCAAGTCCCTCTAGTCCCTTCTGAATAAAAAAGGGGGACATTTGCCCTAAAGGTTTTTCTGAAAGAGAATGTAATAAAAGAAAATGAGGTATGTGTGTTACAGATGTTGAATATTGCTGCTCAGAGTCTTCAAGACGAGGTCGTTTACCTATTGACTGTTTTTTCACTATTTTATTTAAATTTTTTGTAGTAGGATCCATAGGAAAAAAGGAAAATTTTGGAACCCACTGACTCCATCCACCATGGAGCCCTATGAGGGGATGCACTACAATGTCATGCAAGGACATTGCAGCAACACCATGGTTTTGTGAGCACTATACCCAAACATCAGCATTAGACACAATGTCCACAACCCCCGTTGAGAACTTCCAACACTGGTACTTGGTTGACTCTAGCCCAAGTGGACCAGCCAATTGACCCAAGGGGGACCATCCAAAGACTGCCCATCTACAGGAATTCAAAGCCAAAGTGGTGTGTTAGGGTTGGACCCCTCAACCACCAGTATCCTCTCCTCCCCTTCATGGGTCACCACGCATGGCAAACACGTGGGTGGATGTTTAGATCCCAGAGGAGATAACCAGAAAGAACAGAACCTTCCCTGGGAGGTCCCCTCACCATGTACAGGAATCCACACTGAGGGGTAATATAGGGTGGTAAAGGCCAAACATACACAGGTGCAAAACCCCAACACCATAAGAAGAAAACACAAGTTTTGCCCTCAGAACTATGAGGAGGATGTGGGAGAACTAAGTATAACCAATGGTACAGAAATTGATGCTTTATGTGTGGAATTATGAGGAGATTAGGATCCTCTTCCATGATTATCAAAATGATGATAATGACCAAAAAGAAGCACCATACTTAACTAGACAGCAGAGTGTTATCTCAGAACCAGAACTACAGAGAAGATCCCATACTCCATTGGGAAAACTGGGAGGGAGATCATGCATTGAACAAACTAAGGAATAATAATAATGCTCTGGAGACAGTGCACTAAGTGAACTATGTTCCTTATTTTGAAAAACAAACTAACTCACTTTATTTAATCCAGAAAACAGGAAGGATGGGCAAAATCCCCTAAAGCTTTATTCATGATGATTATTGAGTTGAGGTCCAGTTGTTTATATTATTGTTTACTACCTGAAATGCAACAAGATTGTCTTATGGAACATCTCATCTCAACAGAGTTTGTTTCAACCAGAAAAGTTTTATTGGTTGACTGGTAGCTACTGTACATTTGAAAATAAGCATACATGGATCAGCAACATATGCCACTAAGTGAGAACCTAATAAAAATGACAAGAAAGTCCTTGAAAAAGAATATAAATAACCACAAAAAATGTAGTCATTCACCTCATTCAGAATCTGCCCAAAGCATAGATAACAGCCATAGAATGTAGCCAAAATTAACAGAGGATGCAACTGTCAAATAATTTCAAATAAGATGTGGTCTACATCCCAGCCAGTATGCTCACATCCAGTAGGTTATGAAACTGAGCTGCTAGGGACATAGAGATGTAGCAAACTTGATGATATGATATCTGAAGAAGTCTCTGCTCTTCCAATGAAAACCTAGAGTAAGCAACAGGAACTAAGTGAAGAACCCAACGTGTCAAAGTGACAAGTGATAAGTTACACGACACAGAAGGATTCTAGTGGTGAAACAAATGGTGATATTAATCCTGAAATTTTTTTCTGCACACACAACATAAGAACAGAGAGCTTAAACCAGGCAAACAAGACAATCCAGATCTGAGTAGTCATAAAAACAAGAAATGAAGATAAATAGGAGAGAAAGCCTTGTCACTATCTCTAGCTGCTAAGGTCTTTGGCAGAAATGACCTGTCTGGATACAACACAACATAAATGGATATCTGCTAGCCAACAACAGAAGAAAGCAAGTGTTAAGAGAAAGGTGCTATAAGGAACAGGATGCCAAAGGTTCAAAGATGGACAAGATTAGGCATGGAGAGCCACAGTGATATCTCAATTAAGAACCTGTAAAGGATGGATAGCCTAAAAATATTTCAGAAGGAAGAACAAAACTAGGGACTATGGCCAGAAAGGAAGTGGAAGAGATTGGCACTCCTGAAGATAATGAAGAAGTAGATGGTTGGTTGGTGTCTACTATTGCAAAGAAACTAGGTTATCTGTGCCAAACAACTGGTAAAAAGGGTAACATTATTATAAAAGGTAAAAAAAAAGATAAATCAAGTGAAAACTAAACAATGTACAAAATTTGGATAAAAGATCTAAATAGAATTAAAAATTCCAATGGCCTGTAAAACGTTAAAAACACAAGTTGGACAGTGTCACCACTGCAAATGACACCTGTCCATCATCAGGGATAAACCGATAGAAAATACATACTGAAAATGGTGCCATCACTCACAGTTGTAATGATGGCATGATAGTAAAATGTGGGCTATTGTGATTTGAGTGTCACAAAGTCCACACATTGGTGGAACAGTCCCAGATAAAAGCAAATGACGAGTTAAAAAACTGCAACCAATGCTTAGCCTAGTCAGGACAGCTTCCTCTTTCTAATCCTTACAAAAACAAGAGACCCAAAGAACAACAGAAGCTTTGATCTGGAAAAGCTTGTTACAACATTGCTCACTCCACAAGTTAACTGCTAACTAGTATGAAGCCAAGCTTTCACTACAGAACCATAATCCATATATTGGGAAGCCACAGTTGAGATGGTACCAGAGCAGACAGACTTAGCCATGGTGTTAGTGAGCTCATTCCCGTGGATACTGATGTGGTCAGGTATGCAGAAAATCAAAATAGAAACAGAAGATAAAGAAACATGGCCAGTCGTTTTAGAATATTGATGAGAACAGTGCAAAAACCAATGCTAACCAATTCTAGGGCCAGTAGAGAGCTAAGAGAGCCAATTGAAATAATATAATTGGTGTACTTCATAGCTTCTATGTGATCCAGAACAGATCCTGGGAGAAACCACAAAGTCATAACAAATCTAAGGAAGATCCCACAGAGTCACCTGATTTCAAAACATCTGGAAAAAGGGGAATGGAAGAATTGTTCAAAAGATTTTTGGCAAAGAGAAGATTGTACTTCCAACTGGGAGTATCTGCTGTCCTCAGATGACTCAAAGAAAGGTCACAGGTCCATGGTGAGATGGACTGATCAGTGGAGACAGCAACATCATCCAATGACATACCCAACTCAGTCAGCTGCACCTGGATACGAAGGCCAAAGGGAAGAATGGCAGACTATTCCAAAAGAGCATAGTACACTGACAAAGATACAACCTCAAGCAATACTGTGGTAAGGTTTGAAGTTTAATGGCACATTGCAAAAACGTTGCAAATGGTGTATGTGAAGAGGAGGTTTGTAGTATTTAGTGTACCAGCTTTGGATTGGAGGTATGTAGAAAGCTCTGTAGAGCTGAAGCCTCAGATGGTGAATGGCATCCAGCATTCTCAAGGCTGAGGTCCTGGCAAAACCACAGACCAGACCAGAGACCTATAGTTCAGTTTGGAGTAAGTGAGAGCACAATCTCTTGTGAGTATTGAACATCAATCTGCTCCCAAAGAGATGGAAGAGAGGACAGGATGGTCACAGCCCGATTACACTTGATATGTGACTGCATAATGTGAAGGATGAAAATCAGCTTATAGTTCCAAGAACTTTGTTTCAGGGACCATGGGAAGAACAACATCATTGACATGGAGCTTGTAATCAAGGTGTATACCATACTGGTGGTAAAAGTACATGTAAACTGTTTGGGAGAAAGAAAAGGTAAAACTGTTTGCTGTGGTCCACTTCAACAAGTGATTGATGGCAGTCTGAATGTGCCCCTCAATAAACTTCAAGTTCAACATCCAATACAAGATGTGGAAGACACTGACATAGAGCCCATTTGCAATATTAAGATGAAGTTGTGTAATTATATAATTAATTTTGATAATGAAAAGTGTGCCACTCAAGACCTAGCCCTGAGGAACTCCAAGTTTCTGTGGCAAAGAATGGGTAAGTGTCAAGCCCACACTGGCTTGGAATAACCTGTTCAGTAATATGTTGAACATGAAAATGGATAAATGGCTGAACAACCCATAGGAGTGGAGGTCCCACAAAATGCAGTATCTCCAAGTGTCATAAGGTTGCTAAAGGTCAAAGAACATGGAAACAAGATATTTCCTTTTCAGGAGGTCCTCCCTGTTTGATGTTTCAAGTAGAATCAGCTAGTTCATGGTGGAGAACTGTCAACAGAACCAAAACTGGGTGGATGAGAAGATGTCGTTTGATTCAAAGAGTCAAACAATACAAGCATTAACCATCCAATCTTACAAACCTTACACAGACAACTAGTCAAAGCAACTTGATGATAGAAGGAATCTAGAGATTCTTCCTAAGTTTAGAGAAAGGGAGGACAATAGCCTGGTGCCAAGTTTCAGGAAAAACATTCTCCTGCCAGATCTGGTTAAAACTACCAGAAGAATAGTAAGAGAGGCAGGAGAGAAATGGTGCAACATCTCAGAGTGAATTTCATTAGGTCCTAAGAGCTGCTAAACTGACTAAGAACAAGCTCGAGTTCCCCACTGTAAAAGGGTGATTATAGTCACAGAGACGATCAACCTGAAATGAAAGAGGCAACTGCTCTGCCTGAGACATGTTGGCTAAAAAGGCAGGAGAAGAAACAGAAGTATTAGATGCATGAGGAAGGCTCTTACTAAGAGTATCAGCGATGCTCTGGACTACAGCAACTTCATGGCCATTGGAGAGCAAGATAGAAAGGGGATAGGAAGTACACTTTTCAGTGACCTTCTAAATCTTGTTCCATATGATTTTGGTACTGATGATAGAAGAGATGCTAGTTATGAACTTAATTCAAGATTCCCTTTGACTTTGATGTCTGATCTGCCATGCACAGGTATAAGCCTGTTGGAAAACAATGCACTTCAAAAGAGTGAGACACCTGCAAAAAGTATCCAAGGCCCATTCATGAGCATTCCAAGCTTCCTGGCAGGCATGGCTCCAACAAGGAAGAGGATACTATTGAAAAACATGCCAAAGTCTCAGGGACAGATTGAGCAGCTGTCTGAATGGCACAGTCAGTCACTGCTACCTGCAATTGTCTATCAATGGCAGACATACAATGGGAAGATCAAGTTCCAAGAGAGCTCTGAAAAAGGGCCAGTTAGCTTGGTCCAACTTCTACCAAGGCACAAGGTTGGGTGACATAAATCATGGCCAATCTCCCTGTAAATGATAGAAAAATTATCACTGTTCTGCACTTCAGCAATACATGATCCATTCAATATATAAATTATTTACCAAATATATAGTGGTAAAAGTGACAGGGAGCAGAAAGAAAGACCAATGACAGTAAAAGACTGACTAGGTGAATGAAAATAAGTATAAGAACCACTGTTGAAGAGAGAAAAGTTGTGATCCAAGAGCATATGTTCTATGGAATGACCCATCCTATCAATATCAGCACTACCCAAGAGAGAATTGCATCTATTAAAGTCACCCAGGACTGACAATGGAGACAGCAACTGTTCAATGACAGCATTAAGATCTGATTGATTATAAGTCTCATTCAATGACAGTATTAAGGTCTGATTGATTATAAGTCTCTACATGAAACAGGTAGAGAGAACATACAGAGATGGTACTACCCAAAGAAACATGGATGGCGACGGCCTCCAAGGGTTTGTCGAATGGCAAAGACAGGGTGGGTATGTGTTGGTAGACCAATAGTGTCATTTGTCTATCACAACCTGTAATTTTAGTGTAACAAAAACTGCCATAAGATGACTGTATCTGTAGGTTTAAGAAATGTTTCCTGTAAAAAAAGATACACAGGATAATAGAAATCAATCAAGTCCTTAACGATATTTGGATTAGAATGAAACTTTCACAATTTAATTGTATCAAAGTGGCCATTTTTAGTCAGGTGTGGGAGAACCCTTCAGTTTATGACCACATCCTTTTTCTTTATTAAAATGTCTGATAACTTATATGAATTCTGCCCTGGGTCAAGTGGGCAAAACTCTGTCAGTAGATGTTGATTCCCGTGATTGAGAGTGTGTTTGAATAATCATTCAATATTTTGAAGCTGAAGAAAGTGGACCTGAGTATATGCCAGAAGCTGGGGTCAAAGGAAGTGGATGTTTTTTTCATATTTCTTTCAATAATAACTCTTCATGAGGAATTCAAAGTATAACTGGGAGTAATCTCAATGGCCTTTAAATTCAAGAGGAATTCACACTGTTTTGGGGCAGATGTTTGCACCAAGATATCTCAAGCCTTAATTTTTTGATTGACTTAGAAGTGCCAGCAAGCTCCTCTAATCCTTTTTGCTATTCAGATTTTTTAAGATGTGGTCATTTATCAATGATATGTTTTTCATTATTTTGTTTTTATTTGAATTTAGAGGATCCGTAATGAAAGAAGAAAGATTTAGAGTTCACTGATCCCACTAACCACAGACTCCTACAAGGGAACACACAACAATGCCAAAAAAGAACAATGCAGCAATACCAGTGTTTCAAACATCAGCATCAGAAAGAATGTCAAATTTACCCACTCAGAATGCCCAACAGGACCAGTTTATTGACCCTAGGAGGTCGTCTAAAGAAATTCAAGAACAAAGTGGTGTATTGGATTTGGACTCCACAACCATCAAGATCCTTTCCTCTCCTTCATGGGTTGTAATGCAAGGCAAACATGGATGGAAGTTCAGATCCTAGAAGAGGCAAACTGAAAAGACAGAACCTTCTTTGGGGACAACATGTACAGACATACACTCTGTTTTGATGAGATAACTGATTGGCCAATAAATTCCTTACATTTAGAACATGAAAACAAGGAAGACAATTTGATGATCATGGGCCTAAAAGAGAAGATCCAATGTTTGAAAACATGGAGTGAGGGCCCCCTCATTTGGTAACGTATGTGCCCAATGTAAAACTGTACAAGTGAAGCATTATCACCTTACTTCACAATAAACCTCACTGAACTGCTAAAAACTTCAAGAGAGTGATGTGAAGAGATAATTCCCCTTCTGTCCATAGGCCTTTGAATTCCATATGCCCTATGCATGGAGAGAAGCATTCATGAAAAGATGTATCTCTGAATGTGGGAGTGGAAGAGGAACATCTACTGTCATGTTGTTCCTGAGCAGGCTGTAAACCATCATAGCCATTGGACAATCTAGAGCAACTGTGAAAATGTTTCATTTGTCCTGTAATAACCACTGAAGTGCTGGGCTCAACTTAAAGGAATGAGTGATTCCAAAGATGCTCAGATCCCCAAAATAGACAGAACCATATGCAATTGTGAAAAGGAAACAAACGTATTAAAAGAATGGTCCATTCCATGACCTGAAGGCACAGAGAAGGTTGGGCCCACCTGAGAAGGGAATTGAAAAACATCCCTATATAAATTAGAAAGTCAAACTTCCCCCAGCAAAGTATTTCTCTTTGCAACCTGCAACAAACTAACCAAGAGACTTAACAGTGAGCAAAAGTTGACAACCCTACCAAAAAAGAAGTCAATAAATGACTAAGATCCTAAGCAACTTGAGCAGGAGACCTGTGATAGACTTCAGATAACAGTTGCAAAGAAGATTAAAAATGCAAAGCTGTTTTAAGTGGTGAATGAAATTGGAAAAATTGTCATCATCCAACTAAAAAACAAACTTCTGCTAAAATTATTGTAACTCAGAATTAACATTCATGGTATTACTATAGCCTATATCAATATACACTCTCACAAAACATATCTCCCTTAGTGTACATGGAGAAGATATATACCTTTAAGGTACAGTGAAAAAGACCTAAGAAGGATTATGTGATATTCTCTGTAAAGCTCTCACTAATCAGCTAGGTCAATGGAGTTGTACAAACTGGTGATACACTGGGCATTATATCTGCTGGTTCCAAATGTCATGAACTGTGTTAATAAATCATTTATTGCCTAATATTATATGAGTACCTTTTATAATGAAACTGTGTTCAATAGATCAGAAAGTAAGGGTCCCAAAAGCTTTTCAGGCTTGTTAATTTTACAATGAAACAACAGCCTAACCACAGATAATTGATTGGTAACCGCATAATGTGGTGTATCCACTACATCTCACAATACCAGCCAACAGATCAGAAGGCAAGGATGACAGTGTCATCTTAAATGTTGGTTTCTCAACCATATGATTATCTTAGTACTGTGATAATCAAACAGAAATCACACAATGTATTGCATATTCTGTACAGTGAAAATCACTTCAAAATTTAAAAAGCAAGGATAATTACTTCCTTTCACATAGATATTTTTACAACATTAATTCTGATTAAGTTTAATCTCAGCTAAAATAATCAAGAGGTTAGATGCAGTAGTCCTGTGGATCTTTAGGGCTTAGTATCTGCATCTAAATCTGGTACTCTAATCTGACTCATCCTGAACAACCAGATAAGTAATCTCACTTGTTTACTCCTTATCTATACTGGTGAAGTGGATGTAGCTGAAATACATTTATTATATACTTTCACAGGCCCCTTGACTTGTGTAACTTATACATTAATGCCCAACTTATTGGAGCACAAGATGAGGTCTTGTTCAGCTGGTGCCAAGTCTCCATTTTGGCATATTAATTCTTCCATTACCACATTTTGTTTGGTTGTCTTTCCTAGTTAATTACAAATAAACTCATGTGAACTAAGTTTCAAAGACCTTAACCATTTCCACATATTTCTGTACTCATTGTGGGGTGTTGTCTAACTCTCGGTGGTGAGCCACACATACATGTCTACACAAAGCTTTTCAGCTAAATATTACTATATCCAGTAAATGACCTGTTTATTTCTGTTCAGTTGTGTATTATGCATTATAGTATGTTGTAAGTGTTTATCCCAGTTGAATATGTCAAAAACTTATTAAACATATGCTTCACTGTCTGTATCAACAGCTCTGCTAAATCCTCAGATTGAGGGTGATGAGGTAAAGTGCACAGTTTTACCACACTCAACAATTTATACAACTAGAGAACAGCTGGCTGCTAAAATTAGCTTCTATATTTATGTGGATCTCTCTGAGTGATTTAAATCAATTATTCAGTGCTATGCCAGTGCCTAAAGCCACAGATAGTGCAGAAATATCAACAAATGGATAACCCTTCACCCATTTGGTGAAGTAATGGAGAATCTCCTGCATGTAAAAGTGAACCAGCAATATACAGAGCAATTCTCTACAGAAGAGAAACAACAATTTTGGTGACACACACTGTATAGTATCCATGACAGTTATAAACATCTTTGGTCAAATGAGGTCAAGAGAACCCTTATTAAATGTTAGCAAAAATGCATATAACACTCTGTTATATAAAGTATGGAGAATCACATGCCTTAAAGCTCTGGAGAAGCAATAGTTGTAACACAAGCTATGAACCACTGTTTGTTGGTTGATAACAAAGGTACAGACAATTTCTTGTAACTGCTCATAAAAGTAAAGTACAATACAAGTGTTCCTAGTATGTTTCTCAACCTGACTTTATTATGTTTTACTCCACTGCAGAGCAACGAGTGCCCACATGAACTAGATCTATATCCTTCAGCTTCTCTTCCCAAAGCATTGATGTGGCATCTCTTATTGTGAAGCTTGCCGTCATTATAATAGAAATAGTTTGAAATTAAGGATTAGGATTTTCAATGCATTAACAGGATTTCACTATTTAGTGAGAAAATTAATCTGTGTTTTCATCTTTTTTGTCCCAAGTAATAATGTATGATTAAGTCATCATCCTTAAGGGCTGTTATCAAGCTTGCCATCATTGCTTCAGGTTCTTTAAAGTTCATTTGTCACTTCAGCAGTACATGATCCATTCAAAATATGAATTATCTACCAAACAAATAGTGGCAGAAGTGTTTAACAAAACTACAACTACAAGTAGTTCCTTCTTCATTGCACATTATCTACATTCAGGTGTCATGAACATACAACTAACATACATAGTTATATGTATTACTCCATCCTACCTTTGCTACAATACTACTCTGATTCTACTACCACTGATGTAACATCTAGTAGGAATTCACAGTTCTCTTGTAGAAAAGGTGGAACATCAGAACTTCTATTAAAGCACACTTCTTCAGCCAGGAATGCTTATTTGCATTCCTCACTCTATACAAAGTGCATTCTTCATTAGTACAAGCTGATAAGAGTGAGGTGATATAGACAAGTTAATCAAAAATCATCAGTTATACGATGCAAAAACAAACACCAAGACATCACTGACATAGATCAGATAATTCTACCAATGTAAACTCAAACAGCTTTCTAAAAGTTGTAGACATGTCATATAGGACAAACAGTATGATATAAAGCTCATACAAAGCAAGTAAATAAGTCACTGAATTACTTCTGCAGCACTCAGTCTAGGTCTTACACATAATCTTCAACTAGCAATCTATATGTATTTACTTTAGGATGCAGTTCAACAGAAACAACTCTAGCTTTAACATTAGCATGAGTTACTCTCATTTTTCTCACAATACTGATAACCATTCCAACTTGCAGTTGGATAACTGATTCTTCATAACTGCAAAACAAATGCCAGGAATACATTTCACTTTGGGACAGGTAATGAAGTCAACTTGAATTAATCAACTTAACTGGCTTTCTCAAATACAGACTGTGAAGCCTGTACACCTGTAGAACAAATAATAAAGTCAGGACAAATACTATAATACTAAAAGAAGATAGAGACATAGTATATTCATATAAAACAATATAAGTATTGGTGGAAACTTGAAATTTGAAGATAAAATGTATATCATTTTTTATATTTTGTTAACATCATCAGTACAGCAGAAGCACTGAATTTAGGCCTGGACTTAAAATTAATATAAATGTGTTAATAGACCAGAACAATTTATTTGGATGGTGATTATGACTGTGTCCAAGAGATACTTAAAACAAGTTAACTTCAAGCACTTTGTGTATTTCTTCTAACAGTGTTTGAGTAACTTCCAATATCTGTAAATATGAAGAGAAACACAAGATATATTTTGAAAGAAGGCAAGATTAATGTAAATGTGTAGAGAAATATTCCCAATTTGACGTTTTTATAAGGTTTACTTTGTTTGTATTTTAATTCTGACATTAAGAATTGAGTAGTGTCACTGTTACAATCAACCACTTTAAAATACAATGTGAATACATAACTTGTACATACAAGCACAACTCATTATGCACTTCCACTTCTTCAACACAACAACTATACCTCAATTCTATGAGTGAATACCACTAAGCAAAATTGCCATATGATACTGCAGGCATAATGTTACTTTCAATATTCACACAAGCAGAATATTTACAAAAAATCCATGGTAACACACAACTGTGAATGCTAATGAATACCATAGTGTCCACAAATGAAAAGTACAACACAATTTAGTCATGTGTGTGTTTTAAGTCACCATACCATGATTTAATCTATTAATCTTTACCAAAGCTTTCATTAGAAATTAAAGTGATCTTGTACACACATTGTATGTAGTGTGTTTCACATACTAGGTTTTAATGAATTTATAGTTTAACTTTCTTCTCCTAGTAAAAATTACAATTAATTTAAAATATTTGGATGCACTATCTTTAATATATTAAACTTTACTACAAATTATACAAAAATATGCTAAATATGTGTATGTTTTATATACATTTCAATTTTTAATGTATTAATTTGAACAACTTGTTCTTTCTTGTAAACTTATCATTAACTGAAATGCTTTTTTCAAATTAATACATGCATTGCTACTGGCATTGTAATTTATTAAACAGTTTTAAATGACATTGTTTAAGTAACAAAAGTGAGAAAATGTGTTAGCATGTATGATAAAAGATGTCATATGGTGCATATGGCCATGGGCACCATAATACTTTTTTTTAGGTACAATTAACATTTATTTTAAAACCTTAAGTTCATGCAATATTAATGTATTATCTAATGGAACTTTATAGAATCAATTAAAAAACTTGTAGTCTTAGGTGCAAATTAAAGGAATGAAATGGTTGAGCAGATAGTAACTTCAGTAAAATTCTGGTGGTTATAATAGATATGGCTATTAAATTGTATATATTTAGTGTATCATTTTACTACATAATACTTACATTAGTGGTTAACATATAAATGTATTTTGAAAACATAAACAATGCCTGAGAGTTTAAGTTAACATAATTTAGCAGAAAATATGTTTTACAAGTGAATATTTAAATGCCAGGATATATTAGAGCTCATAATACTTTATAATTTAATATCAAGCACAAATTGTGACATTTGTGCAGCACTTCTATATTTCCTATGTGGAGTAAATTCAGATAGAAGGAAGTACATTATTTTTACCATATATTTAAAAAACTTTTCTACAATAGAGGAAACATTACATTTTCACATTATCTATGTGTTTGTAAGAAACATAGTTACCTTTGTGAACTTAATTTTAAATTTTCAGTATTTTACAAGAAGCCAGTCACACCTGGAATAACATATTAAGAATGGTTATGACTGTATACTTACATCCTTTATATCGATGTGCAGGATATTATTCAAATAGCTTGGAAGTTCTATCAGCAAAGTGTAGAAACCCCAGTTCTGCCCTAAATGGGTGATAACCAAAATCCATACAGGAACCGATGTCAGCACAACTTTCCATTGGATAGGAGGTCTCTGTGGTAATTAATCATATAATTATAAACCAAAAGCAATTATTACTACCATTACAACAATGTCCACAGAATTTTAGTACACCAAAGATAATAGTTTTTATCATATTTCAATTCACGCATTTGATGAATTATATTAAAAAAACTGGGATCAAATAAGGAAAAATCACCACTTTGTCACCTACAATGTGACATTTTTGGAAAAGAACTGTTACTTGTTTTAACTAACTAGACTAAGTTTATGAAACTACTTTTAATGAAAGAAATTTGTTTAAATTATATAAAAAAAAACACTAAACAAATTTTGTGAATTTACTTTATTACCCTAAAGAAAACTATTTCAAGAATACATAAGTATAATATTAATAAAAAAAGATGTATGAGGAATGTTCATAAATAAAGAGAATCTTATTTCCTTTATGACAGTTACAAATAAATCTTGGCTGTGAATGGTCTTTTATTAAAAAAAATATCTGATCATTTACAGAAGTTGGAATGAATGACTCATTTTTTACACAGAACTGAAAAACTTCTGAATTTTTCCTAAATTTACATTTTTATTTTGTAAAAGTTCTTGAAATTTTTAAATACAAGCTTCTTGATTTTTGACAAAACTTTTACTGAATTTCTCTGGTACCTAAAAAAAGCACACTGATTATCTCAACAAAATCTTCAAAATATTAAAGTGCTAAAATGGATACTGTTGCATTATGTCTACAAATTACTCAAAGTTTTGAGGCTTCACATACTGATACTAGAAATTTACATAGCTACCTAAATATTTCAAAATATAGTTCACATTAACATTTTAATGAAATCTTTCCAGAAATTATGGTTTTTCTGAAGGTTGAAAATGCAAAGTTAAGATAATATCAATTTCAAAAAGTCCATACATTGATTTCTGCCATTCTAATAACAGATAATAAACAAATATAGACACAGAGACTAACCAAAGATATTAATTTAAAAACTCCAGATATTACTTTGATTTTGTTCAAACTTGATCTCATCTTCAATATCCAAATATGCTGTTTTTGAACATTTTAAGTATTTTTATGTGAAAACATTTCAATTATTCAGAAATGAAAAACACTGGTTGAGTACTAGAGTATACAATCAAAACTAAAAACACTGAGTACTATAGCATACAATCAAAACTAAAAACACTGAGTTCTATAGTATACAATCAAAACTAAAAACACTAGGCACTTGAAACTGACCAACTCCTTCACTTTAGAAGCTAATGCTGAATTTCACTTCAAATTAAAACTTGCAAAATCATTTATCCCTATAGCATAAATTTCATTTCACATTTAGAAAATATATATCAATCACAGATTTTTATCTTTAAGAAAAATATATTGAAAAGAAATTCAGAGCAATTTAATAAAACTGTTCTTTCTTCACACAACTCTTTGTAACACTTTTCAGATTGAGCGAAAACAATGTGATATTGTCTACACATTTTTAAAGCCATTACATTTTTTTTCTGTCTGAATTGAACAGACGTATCTCACTGTGAATCTATGTTTGTTGTTGAGCAAACAGCTTTAAAATGGGTTATATTTTTTAATAAGCCTTCAAACTTACCACTGAACTAATGAGGAGCTCTCATGGGGTTTGTGAAATATTTCTGGACTTTAAATGCTAAAATCCAGAGTTCACTTCCATAAAATTGACAGATTGCAAATAGCCCATTGTGTAGATTTGGGCTAAAATTAACAAACATCAAACAGATTCTTTCAATAACAATCACTATTACATTCAAATATCTACAAGATTATAATAAATAAACATAATTTTAGACCACAAGAACATCTACTGGCATACATAAAAACAAGTTGGAGTAATTTCTTCAACAATGATTTAAAATCTGAATTAATGAACTATTACAAATAACCTTACACTTAAAAATACACATTAGCAAATTTACAAAAGAAATTTGAAGTGGTCTGGTTCATGGTAAAGTGGTCATTTAGCTAGATTTTAAGGAATTCACTGCCACAACATTACTGTTAAGTAAACAAGCTTAAAAAAATGATAAACATTACAATAAAAGGAATTTTGGTTTTAACATGCAAGTGCATGTGAAAAAGAAAAGTAGTCAAAACAAGATAAAGTGTGAATAGTCATATGAATTTAGTCTAAAAATAAAGATACTGGGAATGTAAACTTCCCTTGTAAAGCAACTGTCAGATGTATACAATTGATAATTTCATTACTAATTGTATTTAAATACAATCCTACCAGCAAAACTACTGATTTTCCACTTACTGTTTGTTTTTGCACACACTCATCTGGAAAACAGGATACTGATCCCTTCATTTACCCCCTTAATTTTACAGACATTCTTTATTATGGAATAGATTTTATATTAATTTTTGTGCAGGTTGTTGATGTCTTTTTGAGATGAAATTTTAAAAAAAATTTGTTGATGACTTTACTGGGTTCTTGGAAATGTTCTGAAACATTTGAAGTAAATAATCAAACATGAATCACTATTTGAGAAGAAATAGAAAATATTTTGTTAAATTTCTGGTTTAGAAATTGGCTATTAAAATTTCATCTGTGATAAGTCTCTAATTCAAAACTTATGAAATTATGAATAGAATTTCTGACATAAATGATAACAAAATGCAGCAAGTTCCTATGAAAAGTATTAAAACAAATGATTCCTATACAAATTATTTTTCTAGATTCCCTTTGAATTTCAATAAATTCTGAATTTTCCACGAATGACTCTCATATTGCATGACAAATGGATATTCTACAACAGCAGAATAAAAGTTTGTATGTACAGATCATGATATAATTCTTTTGTATTAAATAAAATGTACATACTTATTAGGTTTTATCCTGCATTTAGCATTAGGATAAATGAAGTTAGGCCCAGCTGATCTTTCTAAAAAAAGTTTCTATTCTGTTCAACTCTAGAAAAGACCTTGTTCCAAAAGTTGTGTAAAGGTTGGAGCTCACATTTTTCAATAATAATCTGAACATACCATTTTTCACATTATCATACTAATTTCTTGTCTTATATGTATGGAGAACATAGAAAAGTACTCCAAGAATTCATTTTAAAGAACTTTTTTTCTATCTTTACTGTTGCTCAAAAGACAAGAATTGGTTATCCTTAAATGTTACAAATTTAATTTTGGTTCAAGGCTTTGCTCTCAATCCCCTCAAGAGTCATGACATCCTTTACCCATGATAGGGAGGACACCCAGATCCCATTCTACTTTTTAAATCTATCTTTCTATTTAAAATGATAATGATAGCCCTGCTAGTACATCATAAAGATTAGTTTGTATAATGTTCATTAATGATTTAAAGTAAGATATAACAAAATTTTGGTAAAAGTACTATGTAAAAGTTTAGAAGAAAAACCCGTCAAGTGTGTATGAGCCATGTCACTGACCAGTCCTTCTGCATTACAGGTGTTATTACACCATTATAGAAATGCTAGCTAATAGAAACTTTCTATACATTTATACCAGGTATATGTTTTCAAGGTTACAAACACTTTTTTCAACAGGTATATAAGAAGATCCCCATCTCTAGTAAAAAAATTAATACCATACAGTTACAAGGTACTTTATGATATCATGAATTGTCCTTGGGAAATTTAAACCATCAGTGAATTTATGGTGTTATATTAGTTCAGTAATCACTCTCCATACAAGTTATTTTATAATTCACAGAAAGACAATATTATATGTTAAAAGAAATCTAGGATTAAAGTAGGTAACTGGAAAAATAACTTATTTCTAGAATACTCAAATTATTTAAATTTGCAGGTGATATTAAGGACTTGGGTGTTGCTGGCTGTGCAGAGGATGCTGCTGCTTTACAAAATGATTTAGATCATTTTGTGAGTTGGACAAATACATAGCAGAGGGGTTTCAATTATAATAAATACAAGATGATGCTAGTGGGTTATCATAATTTGACTTATATTTATAATTTGAATGGAAATAATCTTAACAGTGTCACAAAAGAAATAGATGTTGGTGTAAATAGTTAATCAGTCTCTAAAGCCATCTAAGCAGTGTTAGAAAGAGGTTATAATTTCATTTTATGTTACTGGTTAGGCCACTTGTGTGTTCAGTCTTGGGTTGCTTAACTTCAGAAAGACATCAAATTGTTGGAAAGGGTTACTTGAATTGTGCCTTGGTTGGAAGGGTTGTCAAATGAAGAGAGGCTGAAATCTCTCAAATTGTTTTATCTTGGATTAATGAAGAATTAAGGGAGGTTTGATTGAGGTGTTTAAGATTATAAAGGGAATTGATAGCATTGATTCATTCTTTTTTTCATGTTTAACAGTGAGAATAGTAAGGTTAATGGGAACAGTATAAATTTTCGCATGGTTGGAGTCATCTTCAATTAAGACAATTATATTCTTCTAAAAAGTGATTTGATTGAGCTTTGGAATGTGTTGCCTTCAGATGTTGTAGAGGTATTAAATTTAAATGAGTCTAAGAAAAAGCTTGATAAGTATTTTGAATGATAAGAGCTAACTTAATTTTTTTTTAAAGTTAGTTTAGAACATGGAACAGTCGAGATGGACCAATAGGTCTCATGTTGTCCCAACATTTTATGTAATCTGTTGTACACTTGAAAATGTTTGCACCTGCAACTAAAATGTTGTACAAAAATATTACTTTCTAAGATTGCCCACTGTAAGCCAAGATTCCTCATACTTGTATTAATTTCAACAGTTGTATGTTATTGCATATAGGAATACCTTCCAGTTTATGGACAATTTAAAATATTAAATGTGTTGTGCTTTGTTTCAAATTTTCTTGTTGTAGAAAGGAGTTTTGAAACTATAAATTTAATGTTCAAAACTGTAACAACCTTCAGTTATTATTTAAGAAACATATGTTATTTGTGAAAGGAAAGGAAGTTTCAAACTATTAAAGGGAATAACCTAAACAACAAACTAATATTTTACTAAAAACATACTGAAATGTCATCAACACTACACATTTATATACACAAGACAATATTTTACACACACTATGAAAAGTAGATGTATCAAACATTAGCAAAATATTATTGAATGTATATGTACAATATCAAACTTCAACTATAGTTATGACCAACTAACAATTTCATTTTTTCTTCTGTGTTGAACTATTATGACAGTTAACTAATTATAACCTTTGTAAAGTGTTAACTGTATGACCACATCACAAACAAATAAAAAAGGCACTTAATAAACTGCAAAACAGAAAATACAAATTTGAGGTTGTTCACTAACTCATAGAATTCATAATTTCCTAAAACGTTCCTAAATAATGAAAAAAGCTCCTACTGAAAAAATATTATCCTACATAAACCCTTATGAACAAACACACCACCACTAACAACAAAATCCACAATAATCTTACTCATCAAGTGAAAATCAATATAACTGAACATAAATGAATTTATATTTTATTTAATTTCATTAACACAGTTCAAGTAGCTCTGTGAATGAAGTGCTTGCTTGTTGGTGAAATGAGCAACTTTCCTGATAGTGCTTTACTCATTATACAGATTATTTATGATACAGAACGCTGAAATAATGAACATACTAGTGTTCTTGTGGGACATCCCATCTCAACAACAGTGAGCATTAAATACCTTAACACTTTTGATGCATAAACTATACTGGGATAGTTCCCAAAAAGTATCAATTATTCAACAAAAAATGAAATTTGGAATTTGATCTTTCCTAGTTTTTTGTCAACACATGGGGTAAATCCTTTTGTTTCATCAAATGGGTATAAATGTAAAAGCAGATATATTTGCTTGAGACAGTGCAAGAGAACCCTTTAGGGACAATATATTTCAGTCAAAAGAAAATTACATAACTTTTGTGAAATATTTTCAAAAATAATATTGGTGGCCAAAATGGTTTGAAATTTTATAAGAACATTTCTAAAAGTATGTAGTTTCAGAAAAATCAAGTTCTTTGTTTTTATTTTTTCTACCATTTCTAATAAATATTCATTATTTCATGTAGTTATTTGCACTTAGACTCTGAATAGTTTACAGGCATGACAATATTTATATGAAGTATACTATTTTCTGTCTTACAGTTTTTACATTTGATTTGCATGATCTCTAGAACCTCATCAATGAAAACCAAAAGTTTTTAAGGTAAATATTTATATTTTATTTTTAATTTTCTCTGCTGTATCACTAATTCTATCTATGTTAATCAACATAAATATAAATTGTATGAAATGTTTAAACTTGACAAACAGAAATATGCAGATAACTTTCAACTGTTCATAAAATTCAATGAAATAGTTGCTTTTTTCACACATGCACAGTTTCACTGCTTTATCACTGATAGTTTATTGTATATAACAGCTGGAAATTTTATTTCTATTTCCCAATAAATACAGCTGTAACAGTTTGTGGATCTACATTTCCATAAAGACATTCATAAACAACAAGGTAAAGAATTATGAAGCAAGAGGGACACAAAGAAGTGAATGGAAGGTAAACATGAAATGCAAATAGAGTTAATAGAAAAAAGGGATGTTACACATGTGAAAAGTCTAAATCACTTTACATTGGACTAGACAAATGCCACTCATAAAGCCAGATTGTGAAGATGATTGGATGAAAAGCTGATAAAGTGGGGAGCAAGAGAAAGGAAGTGATACTGGAAGTGATGACCAAAGTAGAGTAAAAACAGGAGACAAAGGTTAAGCATGACAGAAAAATACAATTAGAAAGAGCTAAAGTCAGATCAAACAGTAGTGTACAGAACTGATAGACACAGCCTTCATAAACAAACTGACCAGAATGATATGACCCTGAAGCTTTAGGAATATGAAAATAGGAACCTGCCACATGAAACTTGATCAGTCATTACTGAGGGAAAAAAAATCCACTGAAGGAATAAGTAGAACTCCATGAGGAACTGAGGTGTCTTTAGAAAGGTATTCAGCTGAAACAGATCCATAATAGGTTTCCAATGTTCTGTCATTTTGGATACTAAAATCCTGGGTGAGTGGGCATGACCTGTTTGATTGCTCCTTTGCTTAGAAAGTTCCAAACTAACTCAGGGAGATAATTGGACAAGGCAAGATTCTGAGGAGGAAGAAAAATGATAGAGGTGGGAGACCTGAATTGAAAGCAAAGACCCTCTGACAGAACCTATAGAGCCTGCAGAGTTATTGTAAAGATACATTAAATGGTTGATAAATGTACCAACTAGGCTTCCACCTACCCTAAAAAATACATCCCATACCACTGACTCCTGAAGGAAAAGAAACAAAAAACAAGGTAAGGATAGGAATGTTTGGAAAAAAGGAAAGATATGGGGAAAAGAAGAAGGGGCATAGAGAACTTGAACAGTTGAAGCTTGGATGAGAGCACCTGGTTGAGACAACTGAGATACCGGAGAGAACAAAGAGGAATATAGTATTATCACATCAATCCTTGACTTCAAATACTCTGGATAACTTAAAACAAATGAAAGATTTCACATAGAAACAGAACCAGATGAAGATCCCTCAAAGATGCATTTGCCCCTTCAGTAATGCATCTCTCCTCAGAAAATCCAAACAACATAATAACCAGGCATTGACAAACAGCACAGATGCTGAGAAACAAGCTAGAATAGACCACACAAGTAACAAGTTTTCTGAAAACTGATAAGGTGATTAATAAAAGACTTGAGACAACAACTGCAATGAGGAAATAATGTGCAAAAGGATGGTTAGGGCAAGAAGGATCTTAAAAAAAAAACTGGGATTAATTAAAGTGGATCAATGCCCCTGGATTCTAACACCTTAAGGGAAGGAGAATATCCAGACATTAAGAGTCCAAAATAGTATTTAAAGGCTGCTGGTAAGCCAATGAATGTTGGTCAAAAAACTGGGCGTGGGAGGGAGGCATATCTTCACAGCTAGCAATTTATCAGCAAAATGTTGACATTCATGCTGTCATAGATGAAGGAGAAAAATATAATCAGAAAGAGGTTATTCATTTAAAAAGGTATGAAAGAAATCAAGAGATAAGGGTGGAATATTTAAAATTTGACATACCTATCAACAAGATGAGAATATCAAGGGCAGCAAACTCTCCTGACTGTCAGCATTATGTGTCTAACCAAAAAGGCCGAAGTTAAAAAAATAGTCTGAAATATCGTCATCCTGAATAAATGATTACTAGAAGCTTGTTCATGGTGGGAGAAAGCAGAGCAAAGGAATCAGAGTCCTTGCAAATTAAAGCTTAAAGCTCAGAAGATATCATCAATCTACTTTGCTGGGGGCTTGTGACATTACCATCCTCTGTATTGATGTGTATTTCATCACCTGGGACTGTAAAATTTGAATTCATATTTCAAAGTGGAAATTAAATTATGGAAGAATTCACTGAAAAAAACAACTAAAATGTGAAAGTAAACACTAAGTTGAAACTAGTGAAAGGCTGAAACTCAACCACAATGGAAAAAGCAAGCACATGAAGAGAAGTAAGCACACATCTATGTACTGTAATGTAAATTAAAAAAGTGAGGATTGTGCTGGAATATAAGTGCAGAGATGCCAACTATTTCAAATGACTGAGCGTAATGATTGTAGACAGAGCCCTTTCACAGTATTAGTCCTTTTAGATTTGCCAGAAACAAGACAATTTGTTAATGAGGTCTCTTTTTTCCATCTTGTGAATGATCGCATTAGTGTTTCTATGCCACTTAGAAAACGAAAAATACCCATCTACTCGAGTGCTGATTGGCTGACAAGCACTGATGATGTAACTATAGATTCCCCCACGTACCCAGTATGGAGAAGTACCGCACTCAAACTATTGGTAGACGTCGGAAATACAAATATGTTTTATTATTTCAAGCATAAACATGATTATTGCAAGTAGCCATTTAGACTATGTCTTTTATTTATTTGTATCTCACTAGAAATTTTCTTTTCACCCCTTTCAAGCCCTGGGGGAACAATTTATCACTTTATTGTATAGGCCTATATAATATATAATAATTTGGGAGTTGCAACAAGTCGTAATATTTGTTTGTATGAGCGTATAGTCCTAATGTATACACCAAAATCGTAATGATCACACTCAAATCGCAACGGTTGGCATCTATGTAAGTGGCAGTGTATGATCACTGGAGAGTAGTCAAATGCCCTGTATATGTCCTGAAGTGGCACACAAATAATGTGGTATAATAGAGTGGTGCACTATTAGTGAAAAACATTTTAGCATGGGCAAAAGGTTGAGATATCTTTGGATGAGAGGAGGTAGTGCCATTCTGGAAATGCCAAATTTCATTTGTATCAACTGCTAAAATCGCATAGGTAAATATAAAACATCATATTTTATTCATTATTACTTCTACTTGGATGGTATATTTTATTCATCAGCCAATAAAAAATCACCAGAGTATAATGAAAATTTGTAAAATCAGAAACAAATAAAATGAGTAGCTGTACTATTTTTCTTTATCATTGATGAAAAAATTTAAAATACTTCACTTGAAATTTTCAACTGTTAAATATTTCACATTTATTTTCTGTGTTTATTTTGTTGTTAACAACTGAAGAAGAAATCTGCTAAAAAATAAAGCACTAAATCACCATTTGTGTAATTACTGTTTACTTGACACTGTTTTATGATATCCTTGAAAACTACAAAGCATGTACGATGAAATAAGCCAGTTTGACTCCTGCTCTAAAAATAGGATGTGGAATGTATTGGCTTATATATCCTAGAGTTTTTAACGAGAATTTATCAGAATAATAAGATTGTAGTTTAAACATATGGAAATGTTTAAACCAAGAATACGATAAATTTATCAGATCACATATCCTTTAGTGTTTAGAATAAGTATTCTCCAGAGTAATAAGACTGCACCTTAAATTTGTGAAAGCATATATTATATTTGCCAGTTTTATAAGACATCCCTAAATTGTTTGAGCAAATTAACTGCATATTTTTGAAGTTTGGTGTATAGGATGACTTTTATTGTCAGGCAAGTCTAGATTTTATTTTTTAAAACAAATTTTTAGAAGTTATTTTTAAATTGTGCTAACCTGTACTTTAGGATAATCAATACAACCACAAGTTTTTTATGCTCTTGAAACACTAAAGACAGCTAAATGCAGCATAACTTGAATTTGTCTTATTGATAGATCAAGTAGTAGTTGGAAGGTCCTCATCACACAAAGGTTTACTGGAATTGGTGACACACATCTAGACAAGCTACACCACCACCACCACCACAGAAAAAAGGCAGGACTAAGTAGAATATTCTCATAAAAAGGATTTATGAAATGTTGAGGATGAAATGTAGAATTGGTTTCCTCCAATAACTACCAGAAAACCTACCAAGTGGGGTATGACGTTGTGCGTTCTGGCAAAAGTTGTAAGTAGATACTATCTGATTTTTAAAATCTACCCAGACAAAAAGAGACAAATTTTAGAGGTTTAACATGTTATGATGAAACTGATGGACCAATATGATAAACTAGGACACTGGGTTTTCTTGGACAACTTTTATTTGACTAACTACTGACTATGGGAAACCTATGTAAGTGAGAAATGCACAAAAGACAAATTGTACTTCCTACAACAACTGGTTTATACAAACCTACAGAGAGGGGAAGCATAATTTTTTAAATGTGGAACTCTGACAACTGTGAATTAGGCTGACAAATGAGAACTTTCAACTTTATACTAGTACTATAACCACTCTGACCTGTGACAAGAGGGTGGAATGCTGATATTACAAAACTTCAGTTAATTGTGAACATCAAGTTTATGGGAGGGTTGGACCTGAATGTTTGTTTTTTTGTTTTGAATTTCATGCAAAGCTACTCAAGGGCTATCTGTGCTAACTGTCCATAATTTAGCAGTGCAAGACTAGAGGAAAGGCAGCTAGTCATCACTGCCAACTCTTGGGCTACTCTTTTACCAATGAATAGTGGAATTGACTGTCACATTATAATGCCCCCATGGCTGAAAGGGCAAGCATGTTTGGTGCAACGGGGATTCGAACCGGCAACCCTCAGATTAAAAGTCAAATGCCTTAACCCACCTTGCCATATCGGGTCTGGACCTGAATGATGAACACTTAAGTTACTATTCTACTGGATAAGCCCCCCAGTAGCAGAGCAGTATCTCTGTAGACATACAAGGCTAGAATCTGGGTATTTATACCCTTGGTGGGCAGAACACAGATAGCCCACTGTGTAGCTTTGTGCTTAAATTCAAAATAACAACAGCAGCATTTACTGGATAAAGGGGAATAAAATTAGATAAAAACTTTTTCTTTTTCTACTTTTTGACTTAACAGTTGTAAATACTTATATTCTGTAAAAAACACAGACCAATCAGCTACCATTATTCCAGAACACTAGAACAAAGCAGACCAGGTCCTTCTGGTACATCTCTTTCAAAAACTGTTCAGGACTCTTTACCTTTGAGATTCCCTCTTAGCAGGCATTTCACAACAGTTGTTGAGAGAATACAAAGAAAGAAATGCAGACTGTGCCTCTCAGAAAATAGAGTAATTATCAACTGTAAACTTTGTTACAAATTTCTTTGCATTAAATATTTTGAAAAGTATCACAATAGTGTTACCCTTCAAAGAAGTTAAAGCTTTTACCCAAGTTTTGTTAACATAAAATTACTTTGCTCATAATTAGTTTTTCTCTAAAGATTTTAATGTTTATATCTGCATGTACAGCAGTTTCTTTTTTTTAGACAGTTTTCTTTTATTATTCACATAATTATATGTAAATCTGTGATGCTCCCTTTCATGTGTCAAAATACCTATATATATTTGCATTCACTGATAGTTTTTTCTGTACACAATCTTATGTGTTTTTGAAAGTTCTTTACATTCTTGATCCTTTCATCATGTGTCAACACTTGTATACATTTTTATGTTACAATATATATATCTTTGTACTTCCTGCAATTTGTACAAATATTATTCATTTTGAAGATGTATAATCATTTGTGCATAACTTCATTCTGCAGAAATTTGTTAAAATTATTGTATCTTTTTGAAATGGTAGGAATAAGCTTTTAAGTTGTCAAGCTTCTAATGTTGTATAATTTGTTTTAATTTTTCCTCAATTTAGACAGTAGAAAAAATAACAAGTTAAATAGGCATAGCTATATAGGCATACAAAGTACAAATCTCTAACTATAATACCAGTATTTTAGTATTTTGAAAAATACAGTGAAAGTTTGGCTATCACACAGTACCTGTGTGTGTGTGTACCCATACTATTGCTATTTAATCATACACATTTAAATTATACCTATTTTTTATCAATAAAAATATAAAACTATATAAAAAATTCACAAAACCAAAAAGATTCTGAGTACTCATAATGTTAATGATGATGTAATACTCTTGTGTCATGCACACTAAGCCTTTCCCTAAGCTTCATTTGTTCTTCCAAGTAGAGGGTGGATATACAATATTTGTATGCTTCAAATATACACATTAGAAAGCAAAAAAAAATTAACAGCTTACTATATTATTACACAAAATCCATGTAATTTATCCAGGGTTCTAAACAGGTTATATAAAAGTTTAAAAATCAAATTTCTTTTCAAAGCAACAATTTAGTAATCACACTTCAACAGTTCCAGTGAAATTATGACACTTTTCTTTCAAACTATTTACAAACAACTGTCATATTTAAATACACAGGAAATTGCTCTTTCTATTAGTTATAAATATTTAATTAAAATAAGTAGATGGGACTAGACTAGAGGTTTTGAAAAAATGGAGTAGTGGGAGGAGCTAAGCTACTAGATAGGCCAAATATATTGACATCTCAACAAATCAGAGGTAGGAAGTTTCTATTTTATATTATAGCTTTTCAATATTTCCAATTTAAGTTTTTAATTCATTAACCATTATTCATGTTGTATGGTAGGTATAATAAATTATAGTCAAAAACTGATACTTACTTTTTTCTTTATATTTCTCTTTAAATTAAGAAATTAACACATATATTAAAATTTGAGTTATAAACTACATTTTGATGTAAATTCCATCAACAATTGGTGATTATATTTAACAACATTTTGAAAATAACTCTAAAAGGGCAAAATGTGCTATTTGATCTGTCCACAGCAAACGGGTTAACTTTCTAAATTTGTTTCTGTCAGGTTTATCTTCACATTACCACACTTAAAACATATTTTATACTTCCTACTGTTGCGAAGATAGGATGATGATGCAGCAGAGTCAGTCCACAGGATGACTGAAAAATAACTAAGATACTTCAAATGACACTTACTTGAAAGTAATTTATAACATTAAAATAAATATACATGCACCTACCATGCTACAAAAACATTATATGAATACATGTAATAAGCAGGTATTTATATGTTCAGATGAATTAAAGTCTTAAATGATGGGTGACCTAAAGAATGTTTTTTCAGTAGTAACAAACCTTGTGAGTTTTTTCTTCTCCTTGATCTTCCAAAATATAAATTAGCTCATCCTTTGAAATTCTTGGGTGATCCCTGGGTGTGTCATAAACAAAAACTGCCCAGAGAACAAACCACAAACATCCAATAGTGCCTATAACAAGAAAAAATAAATAAATCATTAAAAAAACCATTAATTTCATATTTTTTCAGATATTCAAGAAACATAAATATACAATACAAATAATAATAATAATAATAATAATTGATAAATAATATACACCAGAAACAAATCAACAATATTCAATGTACAAAGAAAAAACATCAAGCAACAAATAAAACTGAACATTTATGGCTGAAATGAGATTCGTATGCATTCTTTAATATTAACTAAACTATATGTATAAAATATGACGAAATTTATTGAGCTATAAGTATATGTGCTACTAAGTTATGATGACTTATACAGATTTGTTGAACTAAAACTTAATTCTAATGTTTCTTTAAACAGAAAGAAAACTAGCATAATGATTATGAATATTCAAACCTTTCAAGCCAAGAAATATTGGATAGTTATTTTTTTCAATATATTTCAGTTATGGCAAAGCAACTAAGGTTATCTGCAACTGTTCTTAATTTTAAATTGCTAATCAGAGCTAGGGCAAATAGCTAGCAGTTCCCATTGCCAAGGAACAGTGGAACTGACTGTGATGTAATAATAACTTGGAAAAAGAGCAAATATGTTTAACTGCATCAAGTATGAAATCCATGAGGCAACCACACTCATCACCAAGTTATATTAGTTTGGGGACATTATTATCATGTGACAATCAAACCTATTCATTGGTATAAAGAGTAACCTAAGAGTTCGAAACAAATGCTGCAAGCCCTCTGTTTTCTATTTGGTTAGTAGCTCAAAAATTATTAATGGTAGTAGACAGTTTTAGTAGTTTTGTCCTAAACCAAACTCATTAAATTTCAGATATGCACCAGCTTAGCTGACATGCAACATATTCTTCATTCACAAAAAAATGTTAGTTGCTAAATAGTTTGCTCATTTCACTGTGTTTACCAAAATATACTAGACATTGACTAACAATGATCTAAGAATATGTAATGCTATTAAGTTATTAATTTACAAGGAATGTTCCTAATTGTATTTATAACTTATTACAGGTTTTGTATGACATTCCATGCATGATATATTTTGATGTACAACAGGTTAGAATAAAAAATACAACTTATCTAAAATTGTTTTATTGATGCCTATGATATTAAATTAATATAAAAATCAGAAATAGAAACATTAATATAATGTGAAAATTATTAAGCTGTGGAAAGTAATAAATTAATCAGCCCAACAATTAATTTGGTTATGAAATTCCACTAATCTTTAAGTTCTATACAATGATAAATCTAATAAGCCTATCGCTATGAAATGGTGTGATTTATATATGGACAATAACAATGATACAGCATCACTACAGCCTGTACGTTCTATTCTTAATTAAAATAACATAACAAGAACATACTACTGTTTGTGACAAAATATTTCTTCTTTAATACAGTATTACCTGATTACAGAAAATGTACTATTTATAACTACTTGTGCTAATTATAATTTATTTCACTTACCAAAGACATAGAAAACTGATGGCCAGCCTCCAAGAAATTCAGAATCACATAAGAAAGCAGAAATTGGCATAGAAATAACTGTCCCAAGCTGTGATCCACTGTAAATAAATGCTGTTAACATTCCTCTTTCAGACTTTGGTGACCATCGTGCTATCATAGCATGCATTGCAGGAAATGTGACTCCCTGCAAAATATACATATGTAAATGCAATTTTTATTGTATCCATTGAATATAATGTGAAAAACTATAAAACATGCACATATCTCATTCAAAATTAATATAAATAATGTTTTTGTGCTCTCATTTACCCAGAAAAACCCTATCATTAATGGAAATGTGCACCATTACTGTAACCAGTTATTCATTACTAGACAGTAATACTGTATCTCCAAAAGCCTTGCAGTAAGGTGTCTTAATGATGAAAAATACATAAAAATAGTATTTAAACAAATTATCTTCACTACATCAAGTAAAACTATGTAATGTGTCTTTTATTCTTGTTGTACCCTGCAATAATAAGAGAAGGATTATATTCATAAAAGGTATGAAATGGTAGAAACAGCTTCCAAGCCTTTTTACTTTGTTCCTTATAAAAAAATGAAAACAATGATAACATTAGATATTAGGAAAAGAACAGTTTACCAAGTCCTAGCTAATATAAAACTTAAGTTAAAATTTTCCTTACCTAAAAATATTCCAATAGATAATCACCTTCCTGAACTACAAAGAACTATTACATTAAGTACGCAGTCATTTAAATTCTTGCACTTGCCACAGGGCTTAAACAAAGACCTCACCTTTACACATGTCAATATGATTTATAACAACCTATGATGTAATCACAATTAGATTATAGCCTTCCACAAACAGGAGTGTGAAACAACATTTTCCATGAGCAGTAATCTCCGTGAGCATTATCTTTTGAACAAAAACTCATTCATGAAAAGGCAAAGGAAATGGAATGGAAGTGGTGAGAAAAGGCAGAAAATTGTCCAAGTAAGAAAAATGTTAACTTCATAAATCATACTCTCTTGCACAGCATAGATATACCCCTCCACGAAAGAACAAACATGAGCTCTTTTTTCCTTCTAAAAGGGGCAGTGCAGCACCCAGTGGGAGATTTACATCTACCTCAAGGAGACAATACTCTTTAGCCAACAATATTTTGATGTTTGCTGTTTAGGAGATGAGGAACAGCAAAAGAAAGTATCACAAGAATTTTCTGCATGATGCTACAGTGTCAATAAAGTGAGCTGAGTGAAAGATTGGTCAACTGGCCATTATCTCCCAAGCATGCTGTTATGCATGATTATGTAGCACAGCTATAAGTCATGCTGTTCCATTTTGGAGAATAACTTACACAAGACATCAGAGTAATCAGATGCAGGGGAATGCATTCCAGACCTGTGTCCCAAAGCAAATCTAAGATCCATTTGGCTAGACCTATCCTCCAAGAAGTACTTGCTTCACATTACAATGGGATATCCTACACTGCACTGCTTGGTAATACTGCAGCTCTACTTTGCAAACAAGAGATGCATCCACTCAGTTTCATATTAGTAGTACTGCACAGCTTGATGAGGTTCTCTTGATTTTCACTTCCCTAAGAGCTTTGGACTGGGAAAGCAAGGATTTTCCTGTTCTGGACCACTAAAAGAAATGGATGGGGAGATATTCACATGGTTTAGAATATGGAGAGATGCTCACACCATGACATCACTACAATAATCTGAAATCAGGTTAAACACTGAGAGACAAAGCAATGGGTTACTATGACTAAAGACAGGAGGCATGAGAAAGTTGTGAAGGCAGGTACACATATGGTGCTTTTTTTACCATAAGTATAGTACAGCCTAGAAAATCAAATATGTAGACCATACCAAAGAAATATGATAGAAAATTCCATTTCAAGTGGCACTGCACTGAGCAGGGGTGGATAGGCCTAACACTTTCCATATACCTCCTGCTTGATGGGCATTTTAGGAAAGTATTTCACACAAGACAATACTGGCAACAAAGTTGGTTCCAACATCTCCATAACAAAGATATATAAATATTGTGAATAAGGTGGTTGTGGGAACTGACAAAGAAATGAGAAAAATAACCAACCCACCAACAGAGATTGGTAAGATTGGAGAGCACTGACTACAAGGAGATATCGGCCAGGGTAGGTCATACTCTCCTAAGGTGTAGGTAATGAGATATTAGTGTTGGGAATCAATTGCATCTTCTCTGGCAAGCTCTTATACAAGGGCATAGACAGCTAGAAGAAAAGTTAATTTTTTCCTATACTAAAAATGTATTTTTGATTGGTACTTAAACTCCTCTCACAAGATTAGCTGTTCTTGTTTAATGTTGCCCTCTATATGTGAACATTTTCTTTATGCATGCCACAAACCTCCCATTCTCTCCTGGTAGAATTGGAAGATTCCAATATATCTCTTGTAAAGCATTATGCATCACTTCTTAACCAACAGAGAATGTTGTGCTATATTCCTCTAATGAACTATCCCTTTGAAGTTTTACAAGTGTCAAACACTGGAGAAGGGGAGAAGAAGTATGTCAAATGTAAGGAGAGATAAGTACCTATAAGAAATACACTTTCAGTAGAGAAAAATTATAATTTCCCTCTACTCATAATATTAGCTAGAATCTCACATTGAGAAAGAGGATGAACTGGTGCTAGGGAACAAGAGAAGCAACCTTAAAAGTGTTCAAAGGATATCACTGAAAATGAGAGACTTGGGTCCAAAGATTAGAAGAGGGGAATGAGGTTATTCACCCTCAAGCAGTCTTGTGGAACAGTACATCTTAATGGTGAGTGTGCAAATCCATAAAAGATAATGTGTGAATTGATATGACTGTACAGTGTGAATTTAAAGTTTTAATAATACATGTTCAGACACCACTTACCACTGCATGGGATCCATGTGATAAAAAGTATATAATGGCCCCTAAAACAAAACAAAACAAAAACAAAGAAAGAAAGTATGAATAAAAGCTCACCAAAGCCTGAATTACAGGCACAGGCAGCAGATAAAATCTCCAGACGAAGAGGAAACTTCAATATGATAGAGATAGAGGAGATGAACATACTGGGAATGGTCTACATTCCAACTCACAGAATCCCTTTGATGATAAACATGAGAAGCAACAGAAAGAGAGGTGTTAGATTTGATAGAAGAACCACTGGAACAAAGCCCAGGAATAAAGAGGTGGGGTAGAATAGGCTAATTGAGCCACAAGACAAACCCAAGTGGTAAGGATAGAATGCGAAAGATTATTATGGGAGTAGGATTGCCAGGGGAGCAGGAGTTGTGAATGTGTACCCTAAAGAGTACAGTCTATACTAGAATGATTGGCCCTGATAAAACACAAAGGCATATCTAGATCCAGTTAAGTACAAAAACAGGAAAAAGAAGGAAGAGGAGATAGAAGAAACAGTCCTCCTGAGCTGCCTAGATCTTCAAGGAAAAGGAACAATGCAGATAAAGGAGATGACAGGTAGGATGATAAAACTCACATATGATATCAAAGGCAAACAAATCCAACCACCAATGCCCACACGCTAAGAGAAAGAAATGCATTTTATGAAAAAACAAAGCATGAAACTTAAGAAAATGGTTTAAACAGAAGTAAATAAAGCAAATGTTAAATTAAAGAAATAACCCAATCTAGAAAGGGAGGGAGATGTATCTCAAAGTACACACAATTTGCATAAGAATTGGTGAAACAAAAATCTTATGGTAATGAGAAATGAAAGGAATTAGATAAATGTCTGTTTAATACCTAGAGAGCCAGGAGACCAATGACATGTGGTCAAGGCGCAAGGTGAAAAATGAGCCACGCTAGACTTTTTAGTGGGAAATTCCCTGGTAGCAGACTAACTGTGAAATAAGTTCTTTTAGTTTAAGTACACATTTATGGAATATGTACGAATGGAACTACCTAACAAGAGAGTGACCCAGCCTATGAAACAAAACCATATTACCAAGGGTGAGACAAAGTCCACGTGTGAAGCAGCAGATTGTGCAGGTTGGGATGTAGGACATGTGACAGAGGTTGGAAAATAAGGATGGACTCACCAATGGGCAAAGTGGACAAGAGAAATTGCTGCATGAAGTAGTGGGATGAATGGGTACATCTATATATATATGTGTGTGACAAATCCAGGATGAAGGCATCAACTGCCAAAGATAGCAAAAAAGTTACTGGCGTATAAAATAGAGGCAGCTTAGTGATGAAGCCTGTAGCAAAGGCATCTCATAAGAAAGAACCCCACAGATGGTAAATATCCCACAAAATAAGGGTATGTAATATCCACTCCATGGGATATATTTGGTTGTGGCACAAAAATGATCTGCAACCAGTTTGAAATCAGCTTGCATATGATGTATAATAAGGCAAATGCAATGTTCTCGGTTGCAGAATAAGAGATACAATGTCCAGAAACATAGATCTCTAGACCATGTGCCCTTTAAGTGGAGAAGATGCACCATCACTGTACAAATGTCCAATATAATTATCCCCATACAAGAAAGTAACATAAAGCCTGACATATGGACAGAAACATGAGAACAGTGAGAAGCAAATCATTTTCCTTTGCAGATCAATGGCCCAAAGTTCCCCATGAATTGACCCATATTCACCATCCCCAAAAGGATGCAGCCATTAAAAGATGTAGGCTCAGGCACATGAAAAGAAGCAGAACTTCAGCCAACATATGGGCTTACTCAAGCCACCAATGCAGATTGTTTCATATGGTAGGAGGAAGGGAACTGGGGGTGGAAAGAGGACCACAATCAAGATATCCTTGTTTGTGAAGTGTCTATTGCTGAGATCTTATACATACATGACAGAGAGGGACCAGAAAAGTCATAGAAGACTACATCCTCAAAAATGACAAAACCAGTAAGTGACAGAGATTGAGCAGGTGTGGTAAACTTTTGAACAAAGTTATAAAAGAAGAAGGTATTACTCAATAGGGACTAGTGAAATTATAGAAAACCACATCTTCTAAAACCACAATAGCAGTAAGTGACAGGGTTGAAAGGATGTGTTGAACCAATAGCTCATTTGAAATAAGTCATAAATAAGAAGGTGGTACTCAAATCATATTCATGTCGATATGGACCTTCAAGTGGACAAGATATTGAGTAGGTCTGATGAAAGACTTCTAAAATTTGAACTACCAGCCCACCCACGTCACCACAAAAAGTACCTGCCAAGTAAGATTAGCCAATTCCTATTAAGCCAGCTATCCATGTGACAATGAAATTGTTGTCCCTGAGTATGATACTGTCATGCAAAAGATTGCACAATTTGATACAATATGTAAGATGTCTAGGCAAGTCCAAAAAATTCAAATTTGGTATTCCACTCCAAGATGGACTAACTGAAGATAAGAAAAAGACTGAGATGATAGCTGTATAAGAAAGCAAACTTTGGAGACCTACCTTGATGTTATCCACAATTCCTGAGAAAAGATCACACTCAGGGTAAGAAAAGACACCATAGTGAACTGAGATAGTGAAACAACATGGTGAAGACATGATAAATTAATTACAAGCTGCCAAGCCTATTTGCTTGGATAAAGAAAATAACGAAAATTAAAAAAACTTTGAAGCGTATGTAATGGGTATGACTGTTCACTGAAGAACATTATCAAACCACCTCTGACAGATGCCAGTAGATCACAGGATCTCAAGGAGGAGAAAGAAAACTGGAAGAAGGAGAAAAAGTTGGGGGAAAAAATAGAAATAGGAGACATATGAGGCTCCAATGGAAACAAATGAGCTAAAATATTTGAAAAGATCGAATGAAGTCAATGAGGCTCGATAATGTTCAGGACAATATCAATATATAACATCTCAGAACTGGGGCCATAAATAAATCCTTATGAGAAGTTGATGGTAAATGGAACCAGGCCAATGCAGTATCATGACCAATAATGTCCTAACAACATGGAACTGTGTAGCAAATGTCAGAGCCAAAGGACAGATTCAGACTGAAGTAGAGGAGAGAAAGATAAGGGTATCTCCAAAAACCCCACAAGATTTCTGTAGAGTCTCAGAGGGAGGTGTATATAAAAAAAAAACACCAGACAAAGTTGGTATGGGTAAGAGTCAACAAAGGACATCAGAAGTTAGAAACAGGATTTGGGAGGTATTCCACAAATAGGCAAAAAGTACACGTCACGTGAGCATGACATGCTCCTACTGATTAAGAAGTGAAGCATGATGATTTGCATGAGAGACATGTTGGAATTGGAAGATTCCAATTGAGGGAGCAGAAGGCTTGTGGCATGTGTAAAGAAAAGGTTTTCATATAAAGGACAGCACTAAATAAGACTAGCTAATTTTATGAGAGGAATTAAGTACAATACTGGACAAAAGACATGATATGGCAAACATGATGAGAGGAGACATGAAAATTCAGCAAAGTATCATTGCCATAAAAAATGAAACTAGGAAGATGGGAAATATGGTGAAACTGGCTTCTAGAGGAAGAGGAATCCCACAGTAAGAAAATGTGCCCTAAGTATGGGTAGTATGAATAAGGCCAAACACTCAAAGGAGATGATATGGGGCTGAATATTCATACAGGGGAAAAGAAGAGAGAAGGATGAATAGAAAAAAACAACCAGTTATCCTCATAAGCAACTCTAATGTAGGGGAGAAAAAACTCTCTTCACTGTAAAGAACTTGCAGGAGAAAGCCAAGACAAAAGTGAAAGAGAGATTTTGCAAATGAGAAAATGGAGAGCAGTAGTAAGTCAAAAGAAAATCCTAGAAGATGGAGAAACCAATCTGTGGGTAGGGCACAGGCAAAATATTTGTTCTAAAACCAAGGCCTGAACTTCAAAATCATTATAAACCAACAGGAAAACAGACAGGGTACATAAAAAACAGTAGAGCAGGTGTTTAAATGGATCATGATGAGAAGACCAGACAAACAAGATAGAAGATGAAGGCAAGCCAGAAAAGCAGCTATCATCATGAAATACTAGAAACAGATCAGATGTCCAGAATAGTACTCCAAATAAACAAAGGAAGTGGCTAAAAGATGTATCTATTGGATGTGTTGATATTAAACACAAAACAACACAAGGTGTCATCTATGCTGCACTCAAATAAATATAGAACCATACATGTGTGAGCTAAAGGAGACCATACATGTAATGAAGAGACCTGGAGAGCTCCAGAAAGAAACAAGAGTGAGGAAAGAGGGACACCCAGAGTTGTTGTGGGAACATGGTGGATTTTTGGATATTCCAGTATTGAGCAGCCAGAAACCAATGAAAAAGACATGTATAAACATTTTCAGGAGAAACAAAGGAATAAGGGAAGAAGGAAAGCCCAAAAGAGAGAGAAAAACCCTTTAGGCTAAAAATGTAGATATGAGTGATGAGGGGTCTACAGCTTTAAGTCTCAAATACTTAAAGAAGTAGACTGAATCTGCTATGCAAACAAATGAGAGTGGTCTCTAAATGAATGAGATACAGGGTGGAGTTGAAATTAGATTAGAGAAATGAGCTATCTATTCCAAACAAGACAGCTCTTGTAGAAGAAGGAAAAGAGCAGTAGACAGACCATTTTACAAGGAGTAAGTAAAGGTCAAATGTCCAAAGACTAGTGAAGCAAAGAGCAAATATGAATAGAAGAACTGATAACTGAATATTTGACTATTTTGGATGAACCAAACAAATCAAAAAACAGGCAGATAAATCAGAATGTGTCTGAGGCCTTGAATTTTGCCATCAACCAGCAGAAAATTTACTACATAGGGAAAAAGTTATAATTTTCCTACACACAGGTACTTAACTTCAGCTTACATACATAACTATACTTTTTTAGGGTAGCCTTCTACTTCCAAAAATATTTTTGCATGTCACAAGACTTTCACTCCATGCACCCCACAATTTACACAGTTTAACTGATTTTCACTTGCCAATTATCATGTGACAAACCTCCAACAAATTAATGCCACACATACATGTGACTCTATGCTATTCTACCATCATTTCAAGTATAGACAGAAACATAACAACCCATTCACACTGTGCAGGAATGGTGTGAGTGGAAGTAGATATCTGTTGTAAATACATTTTCAGTGCAGGAAAATTATAACTTCTGACAAGGTACCTTACTTCTACTCACATACAGAGCTAGAATTCCACAATGAACTGATAATGGGACCACTGTAAGAGAGAAACTAGAAGTATCCTTTGAAAGGGTCCAAGGACACCCTCTAATAAAAAGATTATATGTATCAGAGACCACATAATTTCTGTACCAGGTTTATTTATTGCCCATTTTTGAAAAAAGTGCGACAGACTTGGGTGGAAAACTATGAGAAGCACATCTCAGTGAGAGAGAAAATAGTTGGACAGTAATACTAACCACAATAAATTAGAATTTCAATCTCCCTGATGAACCTAATGTGGGTAAAATAAGGGATGTGTCTCAAAGGGTAGAGTGGCTAGGATGCAACAGACCATACATGACAAGTCAACTGAATACAAAACTCAATCACTGGGAGCCAACATCCATGCATGGCTTGACAAAAATCATACCATCAGTGGCAGGAAAAGATATACAACTTCTTCTCAAGTTCAGCCACTAGAGAGAGAAATCTTACCACTGATCTGTGAATAGGATACATGTGAGAAGAATGAAATACATATATAACCCACTCAAATGAGACAAACCAGAACCACCTCAAACACAGCACCATCCTTGGCTTTTACATCAAGGGGTAGCACCAAAGGAATAAGCAAAGTAACCAATAAGTACACCAACATTACCTACAACAATGTGGTAATGCACTAAAGATGAAGTGAGTGAGGAACCAGAGACATCTTGATAACATGTGTGAAGAGCTATTTTGATCGATCCAGTTATAAATCCAAAACTCAAGCACTGGGAAGCAACATTAATGCAGGGATAGGAAGAGTGATACCAATTGGTGTTACAAGAGTGCAGACAATATGCTGATTGGTTTGTGGGGGGGAGGATGAGAGATATCGAAGCACAGTTCAAAATTCAACATCCCCACAGACAAACCAGTAGAGAGATGGAACTGATATCTGGAATACATGAATACATGTTTTAATCTACATCAGCATAACACCACTGCCTTACTCTCAATTGAATTGGGTCTTTACTGTTTATATTGTGCATCCCTAATTCAGGAGGATACCTCCATGGTTCATCATTCCAGTGGCTTAGAACTTGAAAGTGGTAATGTCTCTCTTATTCCAAAGATGGAAATAGCAGAGGGGATGGAACATAGTGGAGAGTCTAGAGAAACATTCACACCAGAGACAATGCATTACATGATCACGAAACCATTTTTGGAAAAGTAGACCAAACCTGCTTATCACAATCTAAGGAATGAAAGTGATGGGCAGCAATCACCCTTTTGCTTTACCCATGAAGTCCATGGGTTAGTATGGTCTACAAAGGGTATGTTTATGAAGCGAGGAATAACCTAAAAGTGATCTTATGGAACACCACATCTCTAGTTTATGTGATTGTAAATGATGGTGTGCATTTTGTTGCCAAAGAAATAAAGAAAATGAAATCCTCATGGTTTTACAGTGTGGGCTTTAATACAAATCTAGGAGATCAAAGTATACTTGGACAGGCACCACTTGCTAAGGATTAGGTTCCTGATCAAAACATGAGACAAGCCCTTAAAAATAACATATATAAAACAAACAAGAGAAAAAAAAATAGTTAAAATCTCACCAAAAAGTGAAGGATGGTGGTAGTTGAAAGAGGGTACCCTGATAAGGAAGAAATGGATACCTAAAACAGAAAATAGGAGATGAATGTGTGAGGTGTAGTCCCAGTGTTCAACAGACAAAGTACCTTTAAACACATGATGGGGTTGAGATGTAGGTGAAAGCTAAGGTGTCTGATTGAAGTAAAGACACCTGGTACTGATTAAAGGAAGTAAGACACAAAGAATAAAAAGTCAATCAAATCACAAACCAAAACTAATGGACAATGTAGAAAAGGAAAAAAAAAAAGCACAAAAAAGTGGTGCAAGGGGATGAAACTAGAGGAAAAGGCCGAGAAGAATAATTATGCCAATGTGGAAAAAGTAAGAAGAGTAGTGGAGAGCTTCAGTGAGACAATTAATTATTGAGAGGTAATGATCAGAATTAGAACCTCATACATGAATCAATGACTCCAACTCTTGAGAGCCTAAAAGTAGAAATTCAACTTGATGATGTAACAAAATTACTTGAAGCATGAGGGAGATGAGATATGCTGGCCCCAGAATGCAATTGTACCAGAAAATGGTCAGAATGGACTCTGATATCTGGAGGAGAAGAAAATAACCAGGTAATCTAAGCAAGAGGCAGAGTGTAGGAGGCCTGAAACAAATCATATGAAACAACATATACAGATAAAAGTTAACATACCTGTAACATCCTATGCATACAAGAAGGCCAAGGGTGACCTGGAAATATCTACAGGAGGTGTAAAAAGGTTATCCTAATTATCATAGTCATGCTCATATTACAGTATCAAAAACAAGTATTTGATACCAACCCTACTGTACATTAAGCACAATATTTCACAAATAACAAAAATTAAGAATATAAAACCTTACTTTTACAAGTAAATAATTAATGGTGTGTACTGATTTACTTTTATTAGAGAAGCTAAATATGTGCACTTTCTAGTGAATCATTTACAAGTCATAACTTGCCATAAGAAGAGTTTAATCTTTAATGTTCCAAAGTATGATGTTTTCATAGAAACGAAAAAGTTAAACAGTATATTACTAAACTAACCTCTCCAAGACCCTCAAGAACTCTCACTGCAATAAAACTTATCATGCTGAGCCTTGCTGCAAGAGGAGTCAAGAGTGTTAGAATAGCTGTACAAAGCACTCCTAATCCAAACAACCACTTTCCACCAACTTTCTCAGCTATACGTCCACCAGGAAGTTGAGTTATGACATAACCAAAAAAGAAAAACCCCAGAATCAAACCCTGCTGAGTTTCATCCCATACAAACTCTCCATCCTGCAAATTGTATTTAGGAAAAAAATATTTTTTGAGAGAGAGAAAATATTTTTCAAAATGTAAACAAGACTCTATAAAATGTGTACATCTACTCAAGATCTCTAAAAATGAAACAAACTATGTAAGACTAATCTCTTAGGTACATTTATCACTAAAGAACAATTCAGGTAAAACTACAAACAATGGCAATGGATTCACAATGAGGAAAGTGTAGCCTAATAATAAAGATGAAGATGGTTGACAAAACATTTTATTTACAAGGTTCAAACATTTTGGAATATGCTTATTATATCTTTTCATGTTTTGCTAAAGGTTTATCATGTAAGTGGTAAACAGAAGGAAAAATAACAGATTATAGAATATATTATCAATATATCATGAATTACAAGTTCCAAGAGACAATCATAACTCTTCTTAACAAATAGCTTAGTTTTAAGTGTGTAACTGTAGAATATTTTAGGTCTAAAGAAGTTTGTAAGTTACTAAGAACAGGGCAATCTAGAAGAAAAAATTCTTTATAAAGTTCAAGGTCTGAGGATCGTGTGGTAATGATTGAGTAAACATTATGTGAAATATTGTTACCTGTGGTTTCAACTTGTAAATGCATGGATGAGTAGCTGGGTTTAAGCAATGGATAGTTAGTTCTTTTTGATACTTAGATTTTAATGAGTGCATTCTGAAATGTTTGAACCTTTTAAATAAAATGTTTTGTGTCAATCATAATCTTCTTCACTGTTAAACTACAAATATTACTTGGGAAATTTGGACTGGCATGCACTTTTATGACAACTAACAGTGAAGATGTATAATTTGCAGGTTGGAAGACAAATTGGAGGCTATGCTGAATAGAATAAATGTGACACATGATGAGAAGTGTATATTGTGGAAAATAGCAACTTACATCGTTACATGCATAGGATGCAGCAGATAAAAAAAATACTTTGTTAAGTTTGAAACAGTACTATTAAGATTGGAAGAGGTGAATTATATTGTAATGAGCAGATCACATTACATAACAGATTTAAATTACTAGCTTGTGCAGATTAAGGACAATGGGAAGAAAGGAAAACAAAGAAGCAATGGATAGGAATAAAAACTTATGAAGGTTATAGTTATAGGCAATTTCTTGGTACAGTACATTGGATGGGATAGTCTGACAGGTAAGTAGAGTGAAAAAAATATATATACTATCCAGAGGTAGGAATGAGAAACATAACTGACAAAGCAAGTGATACAGTAACAGGTATTAGCTCTGATACAGTTTCTGTTTAGCTCATAAAGATTTATGATGTAGGGAGGGTACATCAGAAGAGTCAATTTACAAGTACAGGGTGTTTATATAGGCATTTTACCCCTTAAGTAGCAGAAATGTTGAACATAGCAGCATCAATTGATGATGACTACCATTTTAGGGTTAAAGAAAACAGCCATATTTTAACTGTGTCGGGGCTACTAATGATTTTCAACTGTAGTGATAATCATTGATCATAATTATACAGAATTTTAATTTCAGGTTCTAATTATTATTAAAATCAGAATTTTTGTACTATAGAAGTTGCTGTCATTGTATTTTTAAATTAATTATTCAGTTCTGTAATTCATCACTGGATACTTCAGACTCATTTTTACCATATTATTATTTAGAGCACCTGCAGCTCTTATAACAGACTTGTTACAGATTCAATTTTTTATTGTTCAGAAACCAAAATTTTTCATGGAAAAGATGTCTTTTGCATTGTTGATATCTAAAATAAGGGAAAATATAGGTGGTACACCTGCATAACAACAACCTTTTAAAAACATGTTGAAAACATATATACTGTTTAACAATGTTAAATGTAATCTAAATATAATTATAGCTACTAATTCTCATTAAAAACCTAGAAATTATGTTTAACTATTTTTATTTTCAGATAAATTACATTATTACAAATAGATATAGCTTTGAAACTGCTAGATTATAACATGACAGCTAATTATTTAAGAAATATTTTTACATAATTATAATTTTGACTTATTTAAGAAACTTTGGGATTATATGGTTAACACTGATAACGTAAAATACACAATTATTACATGGGAAGCTTCTTTTTTCATGTACAAATACGGAAAATAATTGTAACACAATTGTAATACTTGTATGATATATTTTCAAATACTGTTTGAAGACAGGTTCCTCTGGCTTTCCATATTTTTTTCACTTAAAAAAATTTGTTGATGAATTTTATATGTTAATTCTAAGTACATTTCAACAATTTTAACTCAAATTATATTTTAAATTGATATTTTGTCATTTAATTAAACATAATTCAGAGCAGATAAAGAGGTCATATTTTCATTTCTGCACAGCTGTAAACAGAACAACAATTTTTTTGCCTATCTGCAAAAATAACACTATTTTTGCTAAAAACCTCTCGCTCTTTAAGAATATATTATACATTTATTGTTTTTTATGCTAGTTTTAGTGTTTGGTACCACATCAGCACTTTGATCATTTATTAACAGCTTAAAGAAATTTTAAATATTACTATTTTAAAAGTCCTAAAGTCACCTTGAATGCTGATGCATAATTAGAGATTTCTGTATGATTTTACCTGGTTCATTCATCTCAACAGGTAGCCATTCCACATTTAAGTGTGAAAGACAAAATGGAAGGCAGCTGGTCAACATCATACACTGCTAATTCTTTGTTTAACCTTTTATCAACAAATAGTATGATTGACTACACATTCTGTTTAAGTTAAAATGTGGAATGTTTAGATCATCATAAAACTTATTGGATAAGTATATGGATGTGAAGAGAAGGTTTCAATAAATCAAGTTCTAATACTGGTTTGCCAAACACCCTTTTGTTACCTTGTTTGTTTTATGTTCTTAATTTTATAATACTAGCATGGCACTAATACGGTAGAACTGTACCTCATAATACAACTAGTACACATTTTTTATAATACCAGTTTTAAGTATATAACGTGAATGAAGAAACTGTTGTCTGTTAATATACTTTCAAGTGTACACAGTGGTTCACATTCAAATCTTAATATTATTTGTAAATTATACACAGTGATTCACATTCATATATTAATGCTTTATTGAGGTGATGAAGGTTTGTGCTATAAAAGTTCTTACAGTGTCTGTTCATGCACTTTAAATTTAGTTTAATTTACACACGATTTTCTTTTTATACTCTTAGTTATAATCATAAATCTTATAAATGTAAGCTCAAATTTACAAGAGCACAAAAATGAGTTTAGGTTCCTAATTATGTAATTTAACATGAATTTAACATTACAAGTTCAATTCCACAAACAAATTAAGAGATGTTAATATTTTTTTAAGAATAAGGAGTAATAAACTTGAAGCTTCTCTAAATAAAATGAATTCATTAAAAATTACAACTAATTCTATCATTAGTTACATTAAAATTGTCTTAATGTCTAATACAGTATATAAAGAGAAATTACCTTTTCATTATTCTGTGTCGAATTTTTCATTCTTTCATCTGGGCAGTCATGAGACATAGATTTATTTGTAATGGTAACAGCAGATTTGTTCACCATAGCAACTATAGCTATATTCAAATTAACTCTCAAGGCATAAATATTGACAAATCCCAAAAATCCAATGAATGCCACTACATATCTTGCTGGAATGTTTTGTATCCATCCTGATGTATATGAAAGGTTAGAAAAAGTCAGTCCAACAAAATATAAATCACATTAAGTACAGGGTAAAAAAGAAAAAAATATATCAAATGGTTTATTTCAGTCAAGAATGTCTGTGCATCCTCCTGCCACTTTGCTTTTGAGCTACTTTTTTACATCATATTTATTTTGTTAACAAATTATGTATCAGCATATATTTTGAAACTTAGATTAATATATTTTAAATGGCAGAATTATAATAGCTTGTGAGTAAAACAATGAATAACGTGGTAATACGCCAATCACATGGTTACAAACATATACAGTGCTAATGGGGCTTTTTGCCCAATACCAGAACTATTCAGATTGGCTTGGATACAATAACCATATTATTACTCCTGACTGAAAAGTGAGGTAAAAAAACTCTTACATCTGTTCCTAGTATTATTACAGCTCAGCTTCCAGATATCAAAATGTCATTATGCTTAAATATGTGGTGATGAAACACAACCACCAAAATTTTTATCAAATAACTAATATTTTGTAACTAAAATATTTTAGTGAAACATTTTAAGACAGTTAGCTTACACCATTAACAAAAAAAGTATTAAAACAATTATCATAATTAAAAATTACACAATTTTGCTTAAATTTTATCTTTTTTTCAAAGGGATTTATGTCAGTGTAAATAAAATAATTGACTTTAAATAAACTGGTACACAAAGTTTTCTTGCAATCATTATAAATTTTATTGTTAACAATAACAACACATGTAATGAACACATTCACCACCACCTACATTATTAACGAAACATGTTTATTAGATTTGCTACAACTTTTTAACCCAATTTTAACCCGAACTGCTGTTAAAAATCTGTAATTTATTTCTTTTTATAATTAAATTCAAAACAATAAAATCAATTTTTGTTGCTTTTTGTTCAATTTTATTTTGAACATTGAATAAAATTGTTAAAAATTGGAATGAAACAACGTTATGAATTGAAACAGAAATTATCCCAAGTTTATATTTTATAGAAAAATACACGAATAAGTTTCTATTTCAGTTTTATCACGACTTCTTGGGCGTACGTGTTTTTAACACATCATGAGTAAAAATACACAATATTCGGAACAAGTCGACAGTTATATTCGTTCGCTAAGCCTAATGAATGGGGGGTGTACCTTGTACTAACAAACACGAATATATATATTTTTTAATTTTTGAAATTTATTACCATAATAATAACTTTTATTTTACATTAAAATAGCGTTGGGGAATGCTTCTAGCAATAATTGCTAGTAATATCGTATACAGCTATAGCCTGAATTGAACATTTTATAATCATGACTTTTCTAATATTAATAATATATATCATGATATTGCAATATTATAAAAGGTATAATTCAGATTTTTTATAAACCAAAACCAATATTTCATTGTTTTCAATCCGCAGTTTGTCATCAATACATTAATATTCAAACCTGGTGGTTCCATAGTTTCTCTCCTTCGTTGTCAAAAATAGCTCGTCAAGCAGCATAAAATCTCGCAGTAGATATACTAGAAAGCATCACATTTTCTCGTTATTACCAATATCAGTAATCTGTAAATCGAATTTCAATAAAAAAATTATCGAAAATGTGTGCAAAGTGTAACACGTAATCTAGAAGCCACTCATAGTAGAACGTATCTCTTTTGTACTTTGATCATCACAAAATAAAAGCACCTCATTCTTTTTTACTCCTAACATTTGCGGATTTAAATCAGATAACTGCGAGCATTTGACCCATTTCGCTGATCTGATTCGGATCTGGAATCTATTTCTATCTCTCTAGGTGTTTGGGTATATACAGGGTGGCCCGTAAATCCCTATCCATCCATATGTTATTATGTTATATTCAATTACGCATGTATTATAAATTTGTTTCTTTTTTTCAGAGAAACATGGCCGATGTAAGCCCGTTTACACTTGAAAATGTCTCACAGAAAATGGCGTCGCATAATATTATGTAGCGAGAATGAGGAACAGCACACAGATACACTGGATACATAAGATATATGGATGAGTAGGGACTTATGGGTCACCCTGTATATTTGTTTACCCAGGAAGGTCAAGTACACTAGACCTCTTCCTCTTTCCATTACTTTGTTTTAGTGGCCTGATTAAGATATTTCGAGTAAATACAACTGAATGGCTGAAATAATATCATAACTTTAATCTGATCCTTTTCAGGGCAATGTCCATTTATGTTGTTCTTTCATTTTTTAAAATTTATTATTGTTATTTTTAATAAGTCTAAAACGTAGGTGGCCTGCTTTATTTTAACATTATTTTATTATTATTATTTTAAAATTTGATTTTATCTTAAAGAACTGATATACAAATTTAACGGGGAGAGGTGTTTAGGTCTCTCTTCATCATGCAATATCTGTCTAGTTCGCATAACAACTCATTTTTTCGCCAATTTTTATCAAAATATTTTATTGTACTATGTAGAAGTCTGTCTGGTATTGTTTGTGTGTTTAAGTAATTGTGCATGAACTTTGAGGAAGTGGTTTTAGGTACTCTGTATGCTGATGTAATTAGTGTATTCTGTAATGTTTGGAGTTTGGTTTGTATTTGTTTTTCACTTACATTGATCCATGCAGGAGCTGCATAGTCTATTACTGGTCTAATGTATGTCTTGTATATTTTAATGATGTTTTCTGGTATTGTTCCGTAGTTTTTACCAGTTAGACTCCTAGCATAGTTTATTATTCGCCAAATTTTAGTTTTTGTTATTTACATGTTTTATCCATGTAAGTTTAGAATCATATGCTGACCCTAAAAATTTTGCAGATGTAGCAGTTTGGAGAAGCTTTCCGTTCATGTAGATCTGGGGTTGAACTTTTTAATGTTTCGTTGATTTTGAAATATTACTAATTGTGTCTTCGCTGTGTTTAATAATTCCATGCGGTAGTCCCATTTCATACATACGGAACCGAAGACCATTGTGCCATACAGTGTCGAATGCTGTCTCGATATCGAGGAAGCAGACGACAGTGCATTCTTTTTTATTTAAACTGTTTATTATTGTTTCAATTAATCTAATTAAATGATCTGTTGTTTGTCTATATTTTCTAAATCCTGCTTTTTGTTCTTCTGGTAATTTTGAATTAATCTCCAAAAATGTGGAGAGTCTATTGCTTATTATTCTTTTAAGAATTTTGCCTACACAGCTGGTTAGGCTGATCGGTCGATAACTGTTTGGTTTATTGGTTGGTTTTCTTTCTTTGTGGAACATTAAAATATTAGCTTGCTTCCAAGAAACTGGGATGTATCCAGAGTATAGAGATAAATTAAATATGGCTAATAGGTGGTCAAATAATTTTGGAGTGCCTTTTTTGAGAAGGATTGTTTGTATTCCATCATTTCCTGGTGCTTTGTTTTTTGAATTTTTGATTGCTTGTTCCAGTTCATTTAGATTGATTTTTTTTTGGTGAGTAGTTGGGTATTGTAGTCATATGTATTATTAGCGTTGTTGTTTATAATGTTGACTGGAAAATGTGATTTATATAACTCTATGTTATTTGTTACGTAGTTATTTATTTTGTTGTAGTGATAGTTGTTCATGTCCGAGTCATTGTGTGTTTTAAATGTGTTTTGTAATTGATGTTTGAAGGCTTCTGCTTTTTCTTTGTTGGTTTGTGCTAGGGTGTCGTTATATTCGAGTGTTGGGTATTTTCTTGTCGTAGGTTCATTTGTGAATCTTTTTAAGTGTAGCCAGAACTTACTAGGGTCGGTTTGTTCGTTGAGTTGGGAGCAGAAGTTGTCCCATTTTTCATATTTTAGCTGTTTAATTTATGCTCTAATTTTATTTATAATGTTGTTAATTTGTGTTTTTATTTCTTGTTTTCTTGTTGCTATGAATAGTCTTCTTAATTGTCTTCGTTGTTTTATCATTGTTAATAGTTGTTTGGTTGGTTTCCATGCATTGTTTGTGGTTGTATATTGTTGTTTTGGTACTGTGTCTGTAGCTGCTTTTAGAAGACACTCCATGATTATTTGACTGTAACAATCAATTTCTGATTCGTTATTCGCTGTATGTTTAATTTTGTCTGGTAGTATGTTGTCTAGTACTTTTTGAAATTCTTGCCAATTTGCTTTCTTGTAATCAAATTTGTCTTGCCTACAGATTTTATTTTTATGGGGGGTGAGATCGAAGACACACTATATTGGGAGATGATCGCTGTCAACATCTTTTCCCACATTAAAATTTATTAACTTTTGTCTCACAGTAAAAGAGGTGAGACAGATGTCTAGCATATCATTTGAATTTGTTGCATTGATAGTATGGGTAGGTGTATTATCATTAATAAGGGATATGCTATTGTTATCTATGAATTGTAATAGGTGTCTGCCATTTGAGTTAGTGGATTTACATCCAAAGTTCTCATGTTTGCTATTCAGATCACCTATTACAATTGCATTTTGGTTGTGGGAAAAGATGTTGTAGATGAGATTTATGTCTATGCACTTTGTTGGAGAACAGTGTAATCCTGCTATTGTTATTATCGAGTGGTTTTCTAAGAGGATATCAACCACGATATTTTCATTGCTGCTGTTCATTTGGATTTCAGTAACAGAAAGATGGTTTTCATATAGTAACATAATTTCTCTGTTGATGTTTTGATTATTTCTTCTATCTCTTCTTATTGATGTATAGTTACATACTTTGAATCTATTCTTGGGATAAATTAATGTTTAACTTATAATAAGAATATCAGGGTTAGTATCTGTTATTAAGTCTTCGATGTCGTGTTTCTTGGAAGCAAGTGCACCTTGGATGTTGATGCTTAGAACTGTGAATTTTAATATTTTAGCATGTATCCTGTGATTGTTATTAGTTGCGGTATGTGTGGTGTTATGTGTTTTTTAGCTATGTTTATGAAAAGGTCTCTGCTATTTTTCGATTGTTTCGGTTTTGTAAATTCTGTAATGAACTCTGTAAGATTGTTTTTAATTAGTTTTACTATTAGACTTGTTTCATCGTTTGTGTTTTCTTTTACTGTAAGATTGTTGTTTTCTTTGTTGCTTGTTGTATCTGTGATTTTGTTAGGTTCTTGTAGATTGGTTACTGTTTTCGTTGAATTTTGTTGTTCTTTTGTTAGTGGTTTTGGTTGTGTAATATTTTCTTTCAACTTTTGTGCATATGTAATTGGTCCTGTGGTTGTGTGTGTTTGTTGTGTTATTGTATTTGTTGTGTTATCTTGTGTTAGTTTTATTGTTTTTATTTCATAGATGCGTTGTTTTACCTTTTTATATTTGTCGCATCCTTTATAATTTGCTGTATGTGTTTCTCCACAGTTACAGCAGTTTGGTGTAGCTTGTTCTTTTTCACAAGCAGATATGTGGTGTTGCTAGACATGCCGCTGAAACATGTCCGTATCGTTGGCAATTAAAACACTGTGTAATTAATTCTGCTGGTGTTTTTAGTTGTTCCAATTGGAATTTTTGGTACTTCAAAATGATACCATTGTTTATCAGTTCCATGATATTGTAATGTTGTTCCATGTCTACTCTTACTAAATTTATTACTTGATTTGTGACCTTGGATATAATTCTTTCTACTTTAGTGTACGATATACTTAGATTTTGTAGTGCTTGCTCAATATCCTCTTTGGTTATGTGGTGGTGCACCCCTCGGATTACTATTGCCTTAGGCTGTGGTTTAGTTCCTGGTAAATGCATATTTATGTTCCCTGGTGTGAAGGCGTCCTTGGGCCATTTTTTAACTAGTTTATTTACGTCAGCAGCTCCTTGACCTCGGATAAGGACACCGCCCCTTGGTAAACGCTTGACGCTTGCTATTTCGACACTTGGTTTACATCTACTAATTTCCGCTGCTAGTTGTGGTTGATTAAATGTGCCACGCGCCTTAAATAATAATAGAATATTGGAGTGGTTTCGTTTTAGGTGGTGTATCATTTGGTTGTGTAGTTTCATTTTGTAATGAATTTCTTCTTTTTCTTTTGGATATTACAAGAGTAAACTCTTGGTTTTCGTTAGTTTGTTCATCGCTTTGTTCTAGATTTTTTTTCTTGATTAGTTTTTATGTTATCAACATCCAAGGCTTTGTTTAAGTTAGTATCATTATTTGTATTATTTTTACTGGAGGAGGCCCGGCATGGCCAAGCGCGTAATGCGCGCGACTCGTAATCCGAGGGTCGCGGGTTCGCGCCCGAGTCGCGCTAAACATTCTCGCCCTCCCAGCCGTGGGGGCGTTATTATGTTACGGTCAATCCCACTATTCGTTGGTAAAAGAGTAGCCCAAGAGTTGGCGGTGGGTGGTGATGACTAGCTGCCTTCCCTCTAGTCTTACACTGCTAAATTAGGGACGGCTAGCACAGATAGCCCTCGAGTAGCTTTGTGCGAAATTCCAAAAAAAAATAAAAAAAAAATTTACTGGAGGAAGGAACTGTCTCGACCTCAGTATGAGAAGTTATTTATAATCTTCATTTTCCGAATTTTCGCTTGAGTTACTTAATTTAACTATTTTTCGTTTTGGTTTTCTTTTTTTTTCTTGAATTACTTTCTTTATCACATTCAAGAGATGTTAATTTAGCTTTTGCTATATTAAACAGTGCCAGTAACGGGGAGTTTTTTTCCAAGTTAGAAATTAATTCTAGTTTTTGGCCACCAAACGAACTAGACTTACCTTGCTTGTTTTTCTGGCCACTAGTTGTGGATGATCCTTCTTTTTCGGGAGTTATTGTTGTATTTTCAGCTGCATTGGTCGGTATCGCTTTTTCTTTGGCGACCCGCATTTTCCACGACCTAGTTGGATCTCTCTTTTACCTTTTTCATTCAACTGGTGTTGTTTCTAATAATATGAGTAATTGGTTTTGTCTAAATGGGTATAGTAATTTATCTTTGCCCAGATAAGTGAAGATGGTTCTCGCAGGAAAATAGTTATAAGTTTTCCAAAACTATGCCTACATACTCAAGAGCTTGCAAAAACACGTCTATCTCTTAACTCACTCTCGCCAAAATTCTTTCGGGTCTGGTGTCCCCTTTCCAAAGAAATTGTCAAACCGGTTATGTGTTTCGTTTTCTAACGTAAAAAAACCAAAAAAAAAGTTTATTATTATTTATGAAAACGCAACAAATAGATTTCAATAACATGAGCTGCTTTTTGTAGATTTTTGTTATAAACCGTGTAAGTGAGAAAGTTTGTATCTCGCCATGTTCCTCACGCTCTCTCTCTAGTGTAGCTATATTACTTCAAAACAGTATTGAGCAATGCTAGTAATTTACATTGGTTGAATCATGTGATCAGGCATCATAAGATACCAAAGGCGGAATCTTCATTACAGAATAGGAAGCGTCCAAGTTAAATTGTGGTGAAGCAGACAACCACTCAGATTCCAAAGTAAGTATGAAGATCTACAGTTGTTCTAGATACGTAGACTTACTTTCCTCACCAGAAAACAAGATTAGTCGCGCGAGATACTTAAGAAGATAACCTTCGTGAAGCCTTGCACGAAATTCAAAACAAACCAAAACCAAACTGGTTTAAAGTAATATCTCACATTGAAATCTGCATTAAATTACTTAGTTGTTTTTATATCAAGCTTTGTGAATAGTATGTAAGAGCCTGGAGATATATAAATATGGTATAATATAATAAAAATATGTTTTTTAAATCGTTGATTATATCATCAGATTAAGATTCATTTTATAAAGAATTCAACGTTTTAGTTAAGACTATGATAAAATACCTGTTTTGTAATATAAGTTACAATTTTATCACGTTTATCTCTGATGGAGGAACCTGATAATAAGCGCAACTAGTTCTATTTAATCTGTTTGGAAAAGGTTATTCGTGATTTTTTCTTTCTTCTTTTTAGTAAATAATTCCAATTAAAATAAGTTCTTTACGAAAAATAGTAGTATGAAATACACTAATATTAATTTAATCAAAGCATTTAAAAATATTTTTTTAGGGACTTCATTTTCAAGTACAAACATGAAGTTGGGGTATAGTACATTGAAGTGTGAGATGGCACAGCGGCATGTTTGCGGACTCACAAGGCAAGCAACAGCATTTCGGCAGCCTTGGTGAATAGAGCAAAACTAGTCAATGTGTTGTTGTGTGCTTAACCTCAAACAAACCATTCCCTTTAGTGCCGCAAAGAAAACAATATATTCTACACAAGTTACTGGAAAATATGAGGACTAACTGAAGTGGAAATGGCAATTTCTTTTATTGTGGTCATGAATAAATTAACTAAAACCGGTGACACAGAATTTTTCGTTCTTAAATACCGTTTATCTGGTGATGACGAACATTTTGAGATAAAACATTTGTACGAGAAATGTGTGTGTGTTTTCTTATAACAAAGCCACATTGATTTATCTTCCGAGTCCACCGAGGGGAATCGAATCGCTGATTTTAGTGTTGTAAATCCGAAGACTTACCGCTGTGCCGGTGGGGGGACGTGTACAAGAACTAGAAATTTTTTTTTAAAAATTCATGATGAAAACATAAAGAAAGATTTAAAGGTGAAGTCATTTGAAAACATTTCAAAGTACAGTGAACTGCTTCTTCAACGGGCACTTATATAAATATATATTTTTAAATTCAAATTTTATTAAAAAGACACATAGTTTTGTGATGAAAGTTTGTTTGTTTTGGAATTTCGCACAAAGCTACTCGAGGGCTATCTGTGCTAGCCGTCCCTAATTTAGCAGTATAAGACTAGAGGGAAGGCAGCTAGTCATCACCATCCACCGCCAACTCTTGGGCTACTCTTTTACCAACGAATAGTGGGGGTGTATAATGTAACGGTCAATCCCACAATACTGGGAGGGCGAGCATGTTTAGCGCGACGCGGGCGCGAACCCGCGACCCTCGGATTACGAGTCGCACGCCTTACGCGCTCGGCCATGCCAGGCCTGTGATGAAAGAAGAGTGACGTAAAGAAGCAAATAATCAAATAGTAAATTATAGTTTTAAGCAGTAAAAACAAAAAGTAGAGGACGTAAAGAAGCAAGTGGTTTGTGGAGTTTCAGTATGATTTATGTTTGTTATGTAAGATAATTTGAATACTACAATAAATTGTTTGTTTGTTGTACAGGGCGGCCCGTAAGTCCCTACCCATCCATATGTTATCATGTTATATTCAATTACGCATTTATTATAAATTTGTTTCTTTTTTTTCAGAGAAATATGGCTGATGTACGCCCATTTACACTTGAAGAGCGTATTGTGACAAGTACGGGGTACATGAGCGCAAGAATACTGGTGACATCTTGGATACGATAACTGGCAAATTTAGAGAAAGATTCAATAAGGAACCACCAACACGAAAAACAATGTCAAATTGGGAGAGCAAATTGTTTGAAACTGGCAATATTAAGGATACACTTCGTTCAGGAAGACCAGTTAAACGTAGAGAGTCATGTGCTGGTGTGGAAGAGTCAGTAATTAACTCACCATTAAAGTCGACAAGGAAAAGATCAGTTGAACTTGGTATCCCGCGAGCAACCATGCAGACCTTTACGAAAAAGGACATGGGAGTTAAAGCATGGCGACCCACATTTGTGAATGAACTAAGTCAAGGGTCACCAAACTTTCTTCACAGGGGGCCAGATTACTTGGGGAATAAGAAGCACGGGCCGCATGATCATTATGTTCAATACGCATAAGCTAGAACAAAAGCTCTCTGTAAAAGACTCAACACTAAGTCTAGGATGCCACATTAGCCATGTGAGAGTAGAATACAATACACACATATAATAAAAAACAAACAGAAATATAACCAACATTTTTATTTACCAAAAGGTTATCAAAGAAGGTGACATTAGCAAAAACAATTGTCACATCGCACATAGTGAGTACATATTTGAATTTCACTAAGCCGCGAAAACGTTAGTGAGATTTATGAAATTGGCTTTTGGTTTTAAAAATATCTTCAATGTTCGATTTTGAATTGCTGCACCCAATCATCAGAATTGCTTTCAAATGTTCATCAGTCAACCTTGATCGATGTACCGACTTCACATACTTAATTTTGGAAAATGCTTGTTCACAGATATAAGTTGTTCCGAACACTGATGTCATACCAGATGCGAACTGCTTCAGCTTTGGAAAATCATCTTCAGGTCCCCTCGGTGTGGATTCCTGTATGTGGTGAGGAGACCTCCCAGGGAAGGTTCTGTTCTGTCTGGATACCTTCTTTGGGATCTAAACATCCACCCACGTATTTCCCGTGCGTGGCAACCCGTGAAGGGGAGGAGAGGATCCTGGTGGTTGAGGGGTCCAACCCAAACACACCACTTTGGCCTCGAATTCCTGTAGACGGGCGGCCTTTGGGTGGCCCGCCTTGGGTCAATCGGCTGGTTCACTTGGGCTAGAGTTAACCAAGTACCAGTGTTGGAAGTTCTCAACGGGTGTTGTGGACATTGTGCTTGATGCTGGTGTTTGGATATAGTGCTCACGAAACCCTGGCGTTGCTGCATTGTCCTTGCGTGACATTGTAGTGCGACTATCGTAGGGCTCCATGGTGGGTGGGGTCAGTGGGTACCGAAATTTTTCTTTTTTCCTCTGGATCCTCCTTTAAAAAATGTAAATAAAATAGTGAAAAAACAGTCAATAGGTAAGCGACCACGTCTTGAAGTCTCTGAGTAGCAACCTTAAAAATCTGTAACACACGTACTTCATTTTCTTATATTACATTTCCTTTCAGAAAAACCTTTAGGGCAAATGTCCCTCTTTTCTATTCAGAAGGGACTAGAGGGTCTTGCTAGCTCTCCAAACTCAGTAAAGAAGCTTCGATCTGGAGACATATTACTTGAAACATCCACAACCCAACACAGTAAACTCCTCTTCAATTCAACGGCAATTGGGGATATACCTATTGAGATTACCCCTCATGCTACCTTAAATTCATCCCGAGGAGTTATTGTTGAGAGGGATTTGAAGAACGTCCCCGAGTCAGAGATTCTCGCTGGTCTCTCCACTCAAGGAGTTTCTGCAGTGAGGCGCATCTCCACTCGCAAAGATGAAGTTACACTGCCAACAAATACCCTCGCTTTGTCATTTACATCATCACGTGCACCTGCCACAATTAAGGCAGGTTATCTAATTTGCAGGGTACGGACATACATTTCAAACCCTCTCCGATGTTTCCAATGTCAGAGATTCGGCCACTCAAAGACATCATGTCGTGGTTCCCTAACATGTGCTCGTTCTGGTGACAAGGACCACGATGCCTATGAATGTGACATGAACTCACATTGAGTTAACTGCAATGGGGTCACACCCTTCCTACTTTCGATCTTGCCCAAAATGGTTGGAGGAAAAAGAGGTGCAGCATTTGAAAATGACTCATAACATTAGTTATCCTGAGGCTCGGAAATTGCTACCCGCCACTCCATCTCGAACATATGCTGCTGCACTTCATTCCATAACTACAGTGGGAGTGCAGACAGATCTCTCTGTGCCTCCAAGAGAATCGTTTTCAAAACAAATGAAAAGCCTTTTGACCTCCATGGTTGAAAAGGTTGATGAATCGACTTCCACATCCATCTCTGTTCCTCCCATACATTACAACAACCCTCAAGATCCACATCCTTCAGTTTCAAATACAGGCATTTCTTCTGATACATCTTTTTCTTTCACCCCAAGAGGCAAAACAATCATTCGTTTGCGTCCTCAGTTACTGGAATCCCCTTCCAATAACAAAGACCTGCCCACTCGACCTAGGGCAGGATCCATGGAGATTGATAGACCTCCTCCGAATAAGGACAGTAAGGAAAAAAGACGTGGTCGTAAATAGAAGGGTTCTCCAGCCACTTCGCCTACCCATCATTAAAAATGGCCACCTTGATAAAATGGAACTGTCGAGGTTTACGTTCTAATCTGGATGATATCAAAACGCTGATTACTTCCTACCATCCTGTATGTCTTTCCTTTCAAGAAACATTTCTAAAACATGCTGATACAGTCACCATTCGGCAGTATTCTCTGTACAGAAATGACAGGCTGTGTGATGGACGAGTACATGGAGGGTTGGCACTATTGGTTGATCAGCATGTGCCCACCCTGTCCTTGTCACTCAACACACCCTTGGAGGCTGTATCCATCCGTGTTTCCTTGGGTCATACCATCACTGTTTATTCTCTCTACCTGTCCCCTGGTGAGATATATGATCAATCAGACCTTGATGCTCTCGTTGAACAGTTGTTGTCTCCCTTTCTACTTCTGGGGGACTTTAATGAACATCATCCTCTCTGGGGAAGTGCTGTTATTGATGGGAGAGGTCGCTCTGTAGAGCATATGCTCTCTGATCACAATCTTTCTCTTTTTAATACTGGTTCTTCCATTTATTTTCATGCACATAGTCAGTCCTTTACCACTGTTGATCTCTCAGTTTGCTCCCCTTCATTATTCTCCCATTTTACATGGAGGGTTGACAGTAATCCACTCGGCAGTGATCATTTTCCTATACTTTTGAGAGAGACTAACCGCGGTCGATGCCACCCTACTCGCGTGCTCCGGTGGAAGCTGGATCAGGCAGACTGGTCCACTTTTACTGCTCTCGCAGAACGTGATTCTGCCATCGTGAATCAGCCATCAATTGACGACTGTGTGGCAGAGGTAACTGGCTGTATTATACAAGCAGCTGCTCAGTGTATTCCTAAAACCTCGACACGTTTTCCACGATATCCTCGTCCGTGGTGGAATCCTGCTTGCCACTTAGCACGGAAGGCTCAAAAAACGGGCCTAGAATACTTTTCGTAGATATTCCACACTTTCAAGCCGCGTCGCATTCCAACGGGCCCATGCACATGCTAGGTGGGTAAGATGTCAAAGCCAGAAGGAATCTTGGATTAAGTTGACAACTTGCATATCTTCTACCACCAGTTCCAAGGTCATGTGGGACAGGATTCGAAAGGTCAGTGGGCACTACAATTCTGCCCTCCTCTCGATCTTACTCTCTGATGGTCAGGAGGTGGCTGATGTCCGGAGCATCGCTGGTACTCTAGATGAAAGCTTTTGCCGGGTATCTAGCACTTCTGCTTGTTCCTCCACCTTTTTGGCCATCAAGACTCGGGCAGAGCATTCACCTTTTTCCTTTCGAACTGACTGTCTCTTTGACTATAATTGTCCCTTTACACTGGTGGAACTGAAAATGGCCCTTCATCGGTCTGGCAGTACATCTGTTGGACCTGATGATGCACACTATGACATGCTGCACCATCTATCTCCTGCTTCTCTTGATGTCCTTCTAATTGTCTTTAATCGGATCTGGCAGGAGAATGTTTTTCCTGATGCCTGGTGCCAGGCTATTATTTTACCTTTCTTTAAACCAGGGAATGATCCCAAGATTCCTTCAAACTACCGTCCAATTGCTTTGACGAACTGTCTCTGTAAGACATTAGAAAGGATGGTTAATGCTCGTCTTGTTTGGTTCCTTGAATCAAACAACCTCCTCTCGCCCACCCAGTGTGGGTTCTGACGACAGCACTCCACCATAGACCACCTAATTCGACTTGAAACATCAATCAGAGAAGCCTTTCTCAAACGCCAACATCTTGTATGAATATTTTTTTGACATTGAGAAGGCTTACGACACAACATGGAGGTAAGGCGTTTTGCGAGACCTCCATACATATGGGTTACGTGGCCATATATCCATGTTTATTAAAAAATTTTAATGGACAGGAGATTCCAAGATGTGTGGGTTCGACACTTTTCCGTTCTTTTGTACAAAAACTTGGAGTCCCTCAGGGCTGTGTTTTGAGTGTCACACTTTCAGTATAAAGATAAATGCCATCACTGTACAACTTCCTCTCACTATTGCGAATGGGCTGTATGTCGACGACTTTCACACCTCATGTCAGTCGTCAAACATGAGATATATTGAGCGGCAACTACAAACCGCCCTCAATTGTGTACGGAAGTGGACTCTGGCAAACGGCTTTAATTTATCTCTCTCCAAAACTGTATGCATGCACTTTTGCCGTCGACGGGGTATACACCCTGATCCTGAACTTCATATCGATGAAGTTTTGCTGCCAGTGGTCCCTGATACCCAGTTCTAGGGGCTTATCTTTGACCTAAGCTGACCTTTATACCACACTTAAAGCAGCTTCGGGTCAAATGCACAAAAGCGCTGAACATCCTCCATGTCCTCTCTACTACCAGTTGGGGAACAGATCGATGTTCTATGTTAAAGGTATATCGTGCTCTTATTCGATCGAAACTCGACTATGGATCAATGGCCTATGGCTCTGCCAGATCCTCGGCCTTAAAGATGCTGGAACCCATTCATCACCAAGGACTTCGACTCTGCACTGGGGCTCTCCAGTTCAAAGTTTGTACGTTGAATCTCATGAATTTTCTCTGCACCTTCGCCGTTTGCTATATTCTTTACTATATTCTTCGAAATTTCTTTCCTTACCAAAGCATCCCCTCTGGGGATGTGTTTTCCTTCCTTAGTGGGCTGTACTTTTTCAGAACAGGCGATCTGCCATTGCCCCGTTTGGCCTTCGCATCCAGGCGCAATTGGATGAATTGGGTATGTCCTTGGATAACATTGCAGATCATGGCTTATTATAGACCCCAAATGTGACCTTTCTTTCAGTCATCTGAAAAAGGCAGATAATCCAGATTGGAAGTACCGTCTTTTATTTAATGAACATCTTTCAAACGATCATTCCGTTCCCATTTATACAGATGGTTCCAAATCAGGTAATTCAATGGGCTCTGCTGTGGTTTGGTGGTTGTGCGCAGAATCCTTTCTACAGCTTCTGTGTTCACTGCTGAACTGTATGCCATATTTCTTGCCCTGGATCATATTGAAGCTAAACAGTACTCCAACTGCACTATTTTTAGTGACTCGCTTAGTTCTATACAGGCCCTGGAATTGCTTCACGTTGGCTCACACCCTGTTCTCGCTGATATTCAAAACCGAGTGGCCCATTTCTCATTAATTCTACTTCTATCCAGTTTTTCTGGATAATAGGCCATGTTGGTATTCGCGGGAACGAGCTTGCAGACACGGCATCTAAATCTACCTGCTCCGGCACTATTACCACTGTGCCTATTCCGTACATGGTCTATGGTCTTGTATTCAAGGCTCGGCTCCATGCCAGCTGGCAGTCCACTTGGAGTGAGCAACGTGACAACAAGCTTTTTCACATAAAACCCTTTATTGGGCTTTGGCCATCTAGCTTCCGTAAGGTTCGGAAGGAGGAAGTTGTTCTAACTAGAATACGCATTGGTCACAGTTTTTTAACTCATCGTTTTCTTTTATCTGGAACTGATTCACCAGTGTGTAGTTTGTGTAACACTCAAATCACTGTAAGCCGCATTTTACTTTCTTGCCATCGTTACGATTCTCAACGACGGCAGTATTTTAAACATGTTTTTTCCCAGGGTTTATCTGTAAAATTGGACAGTGTTATTTGTGATGGTGACACTGTCCACCTTGATAAAGGTTTTAGTTTTTTAATGGCCATTAATTTTTTTAATCTCATTTAAGTGTTGGATATTTATTTATTACACATTTTTAATTGTGGTTCCCTTTTAAGAGTCTCAATCTCTCTAGTTCAATTTGACATTGAAAAATGGCCAGAACATTAAATAACTCGACACCAGGACTGGAAAGGCCGAATTCAGGTGACTAACGCTGCTGTTTGAACTATCCGTTTGAAGTACTCGTTAGTCGTCTTGGCGAGTTGTTATTATACTTTTGCTGCATATCATTTCACACTTTTACTACTTAACTTTTTAGTACTGGCCATATTGACTCATAACCCGGAACCAGGACTGGAAAGACCAACTTCAGGTGACTGACGGTGGTTTTTATACTTACCTGTTGGTATTCCTAGCGGGTTATGATTATTACCATTCTGCTACAGGTAGTTCTTTACAACTTTGAAGACTGGATGTCACCATTGGTTTTTACACCATTTTCTGTTTTAATTGCTGTTTTGTTTTTACCTTCATTTACTTTTACAAATTTTACTCCATTTACTTTACTTTTACCTGTTTAGCGGACATTTGGCTACTCATTATTACGATTTTGCTATGTGTCTTTTAAAACTTCTATTATTTTACATTTTGATAATGGCTGCTATGGCACATAACCCGGAACCAGGACTGGAAAGGCCAACTTCAGATGACTGACGGTGGTTCTTGTACTTACCTGTTAGTCTTCCTGGCGGGTTATGATCATTACCATTTTACTAGAGTAAGTACTTTACAAATTCTTTTACTCTGCTTTCTCTCTTAACATTGTAGACTAGGTGTCAACATTGGTTTTATGCTTTTTCTGTTTTTCAATGCTGTTTTGTTTTACCTTCATTTCCTTTTCTGTATTTTACTGCATTTACTTTATTTTTACCTTTTTACCGGACGTTTGGCGCAGATAGCCTAGCTGCTTTGTGCCATAAAACACTAAATCAATCAATCAATCATCTTCAGGTATGCAGCTGTAAAATTCAATAAGTTGCCCCTCTCTGTGTTTTGCTTTCAACAAGTTATTTCCTTGCAAATCGATGGCCTCCAGCTGAAGTTTCACTGGCACGTCATCAATGACACAATCAAAAGAATTCTGAAAAAGGAGAATGTCACTTTCGATTCTGTCGAGATCCAAAATTCTCTCTAAAAATGCTTATTTAAATCACCAATAATCTTTTTCTGAAACTCCAGGTTGACACCTTCTGTGATTCCAGCATGAAACTCATTGAAACACTGAAAATGATAGAGGTTTCCACCTTCCAAATGTGCTTCAAACAATGACAGCTTTCTCCAAAATCCTTTAAATTTCTATAGAGATTACAGACCAGGTTATTCTTCTCCTGAAGTTTCAAGTTCAATTCATTCATGTGGAATGTGATGTCAACCAAAAATGACAACTTTGACAACCAGGTTGGAACCGACAGAAGTGGATCGGCTCTATATATCTTGATAAGAAATATATCTATTTCTCTTCTCAGCTTATAAAAACGAGACAAGACTTTACCGCAGCTAAGCCACCTCACCGCCGTTTGATAAGGCAAGTCACAGAAATCCGAATCAATTTTTTCAAGAAACTCCTTGAACTGGCGATGATTAAGTGCATGGCCCCGAAGGAAGTTTACTGCAGAAATGATTGGTTTCAGTACGCAAGAAATATCTAAGTCTTTTCCACAGAGTGCTTGCTGATGTATGATGCAGTGTATGAACAGAGCGCTTGAGAGTTGGAGATCTTCCAACTGTTTTCTGATCAGCCCCACCAGACCCTTCTTTACTCCAGCCATGTTTTTTACTCCATCAACTGTTACACCTCTAAGCTGATTCTACTGAAAAGTCTTGCAAAGTTTTATGCACGTCCATGAAAATGTCTTCTCCAGTTGTTCTTCCATGCATGCTGCAAAGTGATGCCAACTCTTCCGTGATCTGAAAGTCCAAATTAACTTCACGAATGAACACGAGAAGTTGTGACGTACTCGAGAGATCAGTAGACTCATCCTGTGCCAGAGAATACCAAAGGAAGTTTCTAGCTTTTTGTCGTATCTCTAATGCGATGTTCTCTCCAAGTTCATCTGCTCTCCGTACAATTGAAGTTGCTGAAAGGCTGATACTTTCAAAGAAATTGGCTTTTTCAGGACACGGCTCATTTGCTGTTTCTATCATACACTCTTTGACGAAGTTGCCGTCAGTGAAAGGTTTTCCTCGCTCTGTCATTCTGTGCACTATTTTGTAACTTGTACGAATGACAGATTCATTTACAGCAAACTTTCTCGTGAAGAGATTCTTTTGAGATTCAAAAACACGTTTCATGGATTCAAATTTCTCAGAACGGAACTTTCCTGAAAATTTCAAACATGTTGATAGATGTTTTGTTTCGTAGTGACGCCGAAGATTGTACTCTTTCAAAACGGCAACACTTTCGGTGCATATTACACAAATAGCTTTCTTTTTTTTTTGTTTCTACAAAGAAGTACTTTTCTCCCCATTCTTCATTGAAAGCACGACACTTAGAGTCCACTTTTCTTTTTTTAGAAAGCAGCCATAACGATGGATGAAAAAAAAAAAACAGGATCTGAAAATGAAAAACACAGAACGCTGTAAGAAAAGCATTGTAACTGGTCCAAGAACGCACAAACAAAATGTATTGAAACGTATGTTTGCCACGACACTTACCTAAGAATGAGTTACGAAAAGCGCATAATCCGACTACTAAGAGAAATGAGCTTGCTGAAGCGGTAACCCTAGGCTGCTGAATTTACAAGACGAGTCGATAGGACGAGGGTTAAATCTGTACTTTTTTCGAAATTCTAATACTTTCATAGATACGTGCCTCGATATGAATAATCGGGCAGCAAGGACGAAAGAAGAATTTTCCTATTGGTTAAAAATGCGCGTGACAGCCTTGTTTCTTTTTATCATAACGTCTTGTGTTTGCCAGCTTAAAGCGACCATCGGTGTGATTTATTTTGTTATGATGGTCGGGAATTTGATGAAATGTCACTTTTTATTTCCAAGCGGCTAGTTGCTGGCGGGCCGGACAAAATAACCTCGAGAACCGTAGTTTGGTGACCCCTGAACTAAATGATGCTGATAAAGAAAATAGGAAACTGGCGTGTGATGAGTTACTGCGAATCTTCAATACGATTCCTTCTCGAGGAAAGGTGATGTTTACGGACGACTGCGCAATTTACCGTTCGAGTCGAGCACAAAATGTTTACTTCTGGGCAAAGGAGAATCCTCATTATTATGAAAAAATTGAATACAAAACTCCGCATGTCATGATGTGGGCAGCACTTAATGCGCATCATGTTATTGGACCATACTTCTTTGAAGGGCCAGTAAACCATACCTCATATCTAAACATGTTACAATAATGGTTTATACCGAAACTCGTTGAACTTGGAATCAGAGAGAGATTTGGTTTCAACAAGATGGAGCTCCGGCTCATTATGCCCTCACTGTGCGAGATTATCTTAATCACACTTTTCCAGACAAATGGATAGGTCGTGGTTCTGTAACATCCCCGGCACCCATGAAATAGCTCGCAAGAAGTTCGGACTTGACAACATGTGATAACTCTCTTTGGGGATACATAAAGGACATTGTGTTTAAACAACGTTATAATACTAATGGTGAGTTGAAGGCAGCTGTTACCGCGGCATTTGAAAGAATAACCCTTACTATGTTGAGGAAATATGTCTCACAGAACATGGCGTCGCATAATATTATGCAGCGAGAATGAGGAACAGCACACAGATACTCTGGATACATAAGATATATGGATGGGTAGGGACTTACGGGCCACCCTGTAGAACAAAGCCATATTGGGCTATCTGCTATGTCCACCAAGGAGAATTGAACCCCAGAATTTAATGTTGTAAGTTTGTAAACTTATTGTAATCCCACTGAGGGAGTGAAAAGAAACTTAAAAAAGTCATTCGAAAGTTCTTCAGATTTATTCACCTGTAATAAAAATGATTGTTTGTTTGTATTGAATTTTGCGCAAAGCTACTTGAGGGCTATCTGCGTTAACCGCCCGTAATTTTGCAGTGTAAGGCTAGAGGGATGGCATCTAGAGTGAGAATGATCGTTACATTATAACGCTCCCACGGCTAAAAGGGCGAGCATATTTGGCGCGATCGGGATTCGAACCCACCATCCTTATTTTACGAGTGGAACGCCTTAACACGCTTGGCCATGCCGGGCCGATAAAAATAATGAATTTAGTTTATGTTCTTGCTTGAATGGTAAATCATATCTAACTTAAATAAAGAAGGCTGAATCACTCAAAGTAGTATTCATGTCATTGAGGTATTTACAGAAATTTATGACAACATCATTGCCTTTATCTGATTTTAATAAAACAATAATTTGATAACTCTTTATATTTATATACTTAATTCTACACGTTTTATTCTTTGTTTTTGCTTTTTTTAAATGTCGCGCAAAGGCTATCTATCGCTAATTTAGCAATATAAGACTAGAGGGAAGGCAACTAGTCATCACCACCCATCACCAGCTGTTGGGCTACTTTCTTACTAACGAATAGTGGAATTGACTGTGACGTTATAACGCCTCCTCGCCTGAAAGGGCGATCATGTTATTACGAGTCTTGTGCCCTAACCACCTGGCCATGCAGGGCTCGTTTGGTGGTTTATCTTCGACACAGAACATGTATTATCACGCAAAAATCCCGGCATGGCCAGCGGGTTAGAGACACCCGACTCGTAAACTGAGAGTCGCGAGTTCGAATCCACCAAACATGCTTGCCCTTTCCGTTCCACTATTCGTTGGTAATAGAGTAGCCCAAGAGTTGGCGGTGGGTGGTGATGCTTAGCTGCCTTTCCCATAGTTTTACACTTGTTATTTATTATGATTTTATTTCAGACGAGCCTCTGATTTATTACATTACGTATGTTACTGTATTACTATTTCAAGAAACCAAAAATTTGAATTCGAATTTCTCAGTTAACTAAATGTTATTATGTAATAAATTTAAGTTATTTGCCAACAAGACTGATATACACATTTTCCATTTTTAACACAAATATATTTCAATATACAATAAAAAATGCAATTTGTAATAACGGTTGATAATAATATGTATTACAAATGATGATTTACATTCAACAGTTTTACAAACTTATAGACAACACCGACTCTTTTATACGGTCAAGAACTAAATATTTTGACGACGATCCAGTTCTCCGACCAGCAAATTAATTCTGAGTTGATACTGTTGCACCTCGCTTGAGCTATCGACATTTTCTTGACAAGCCTTCCACCAGTTAGAATTTCACTTCTTTTCGAAGAAGATATTTAATGTCTTGGTAGGAATGAAAACGTCCAAAGTTATTCACAGAAGTTGAACGGTGTGTAATAATCGAAATCTATAACGTTTCTGGTGCAATTATGTAGTTTTCCGATTAATAGACGTTAATCATAATCATAACCACCTAGGCCTATAGCGTGCTCATTGTAGTTCAATAATATTCCCTTTCCTTCAGCTTTTATCGGAATCAGCGAGTCTGTTGAACTTTCGATTATATCCTGGTACGCTTTTTCGAAACAAGTATTGTTAATTTTTAAACTTTCAAAAATTCCCTACAAATTTCGAAAACAGGTGGGACTTGTGCAATATACAGTTACGAATGTACATCACATACAAAAAAGAAGACCGCAGTGAAAGAAGCCTAGGCACTAAATTAATTGTAAATTCGTTACACACTGCAAAATTAGGAACGGCTAACACAGATAGCCCTTGTGTAGCTTTGCGTGAAATTCAAAACAAACAAATCTTATAAATTGTTTACAATAATATTATTGTTTTGTGAAGATTTAGGCAATATTGTTGGTTTCATTAGTTGCTAAGTGATTATATATGTAAGTGTGATTATGATGATAGTAACGTAAAAAGAATGTTTCTTCTATACACAGAATAAGCAGATTTTCTTTGGATTGCAGTATTTGGATAAACAAAATATGGCAAAGTTTGGAAGAAAGGCAAGAAAATTATATTAATTTATGTTTTCATCTATCTATTTCCATTTAAGTTTTTCACTCCTGAAACGAAATCAGTAAAAAGGACGGTCATGTTTAGAATAACAGAATTTTCTAATTTTTATTTTTTAATATTATTTTTTCCTGAATTTACAGTAAGTTTGAATTTTAACTGTTTAGAATAAGTATACATTATAAAATTGGAATGCCAACAATTAATTGTATTAATAAACTGCTGTAAATTTCTTTCATTGCGAAGTGTATAGATGTTTTTATTATTTGTGGTGCAGTTCCAAATCCTGCCTTGTAATACCTATAACGTTCATATTAGCTACTATGTATGTCATTTGATAATTTCAGAAATGCATTATTACTAAAATGTTTTCAAAAAGTCGTTCATATTCTGTATGTATGGCAAAATCACTAAGATTACGTGCAGCCCGTCCTCAATTTTGTACTATTGCCAACAGTTTATGGAGGGAAGACAGCCAGCCGGTATTATTACGTATTACAATTTATCCCGGACGAGTCTCCGATTTATTATATTACGTATTACAATTTATCGCGGACGAGTCTCCGATTTATTATATTACGTATTACAATTTATCGCGGACGAGTCTCCGATTTATTATATTACGTATTACGATTTCATATAGTTAGAAACAAAGTTAACTTGTAATTCAAATTTAGAAATTAACCGAATGTCGATATGTAACAAATTTATGATATTTCTCAACAAGATAGAAAATTGTGTCTATCATTCTTAGCACAAATATATTTTAATATACAGAATACAATACGAAGTATAATAACGTTTATTACAAATAATGATTTATATACAAAAGTTTTGCAAACTTACATACAATACTGATTATTCTATCTGGTTTATAACTGAATCTTTTATTAACGGTTCAAGATGAGCGAGTTAGTTTTGAGTTGATATCATCACATTTCGCTTAATGACTAGCCTCACGCTGTTTACAAACTGGCTTTTCTCCGACGAATATACCTGATGTCTTCGTAGAAATATTAACTTCGAAGCTAATTCATTGAAGTTAAACAGTTTGTAATGTTCGAAATCTATAAACGTTACTGGTCAACTACCTGTAGTTTTTTTTTTATATTAATAAGCGTTTATCACAATTATAGCTTTCGAGGTTTATAGTATACTGACTTTATTAAATCAACATTACTAAACTGTCTCTTCGCGTGTTGCGATTTATAAACTATAATGCGAGGTTCTCGAAAGTTCAGTTGGCAACAATATTGGTATTTTACATACATATGTTGTATATTGTTGATTCTTACGCTCGAGAATCTACTATAAATTTAGAGAATAAGTGGGACTTTCGCAATGCTCATTTAACAATACGAGTTACATATATTTCTTAATACATATTAAACTGAAACAAACATATATACTGGTCGGCAAGTGTTCCCAATGGACTATTTACACAATTGCCTTTTACGCTATAAATAAATCTCAATGTTCAAGTTTAGTTATTTCTTTGTTAAAAGGTCTTTTAAAGTTTCGTTGTTTTTCAAAAGGACACGAATACCATTTTTCTACAAATATGTTAAAATTTAATTCCATTTTTCGTAAAATAGGGAAGAACTACAGTTGATGATCAATCATTTTCTTATTTTTTTCAATTTATGACTATTGATATTCTCTTTTAGAATATCTAATTTTTTTATTAGTTGGTTTATTTCATTCTAGAGTGAAGCCGCATTAGGCTATCTGTTGTGTTCATAGCGGGGAATTGAACCTCGTATTTTACAGTTGTAATTCCATAGATTTAATGTTGTTTCCTTTGTGGATCTTTAGCGAAAGTAATGCAAAATATTATGTGGTAGGTTTTTTACGAGTTCAGAATCACAAAAACTGAGGGCTCATGAAAAGAAAAATCTAATAATAGTTTATTAACCATGACGATTAAATGACGATTTGTTTGTTTTAACCCATAGACGCGTTGAGCTGTTTGTGTGTAAACTGCGGTCAATTGAACCTTGGAGTTTTATTTGTAAACTTAATCACTGATTGACCAGAGGATTAGAGTACTGAAATCGAAACTTAATACTAATCTGTTATTATTAGCTTCCTTTATACACATGTGACTAGTTTACACGTCTTTTATTACCAATATATAACGGAAGGGAAGTTGGTTATAATTTTTGTGGTATTTCTTATTACGTGACCTCAGTACAGAATATACAGTTAGGCCTGCTAATTGGAAGCTCGAACCATTGTTTGTTTGGAATTCCGCGCAAAGTTACACGAAGGCTATCCGCGTTAGCCGTTGCTAATTTAACAATATAAGATTAGAGGGAAGACAACTAGTCATCACTACACATCACCAACTCTTGGGCTACTCTTTTACCAACGTCACATTATAACGCCTTCACGGCTGAAAGGGCGAGCATGTTTGGAGTGGCGGGGATTCGACCCCGCGACCCTCAAATTACGAGTCGAGTGCCTTAACCACTTGGCCATGCCGGGCCCACTCGAACCAACGTCGTGAAGAGGAAAACAAAAACAAAGGATGTACAAGAAAAATAACGTTTATTAACAAAACAAAACACAACTATAACACGGCGCAAAACAATAAAGTGTGTGTTTTCTTATAGCAAAGCCATATCAGGCTATCTGCTGTAACCCCCGAGGGGCTTCAAACTCCTGATTTTACTGGTGTCCCAGCTGGGGACAAACGAAAAGAGAGTTTAAACCCAACAAAGCTAGAAAAATTCTATTTAGTAAGTGATATTACAAGTATTAGACAAGCATAAAGGCAGACTACCAATGTTACTGAAGTTAGAATAGTCACAACCACTAAATTAGATGTTTTTCTACAGCTTATTTGAAACGAACGTAAAAATTGAAAACCCTTTTAACCTTCTCAAAATCCTATCTTGCACTAAGTAACTAATTAACTTGATTGCCAGTTGTTTAAGGTTAAGTTCGGGCATTCAGAAACTTTGGTTTCTCTTTGCGTCCGTTGCAAAGCCCGGCATGGCCAGGTGGTTAAGGCACTCGACTCACAATCTGAGGGTCGCGGGTTCGAATCCCCGTTACACCAAACATGCTTTCCCTTCCAGCCGTGGGGGCGTTATAATCTTACAGTCAATTCCACTATTCATTGATAAAAGAGTAGCCCAAGAGTTGGCGATGGGTGGTGATGACTAGCTGCCTTCCCTCTAGTCTTACACTGCTAAATTAGGGACGGCTAGCGCAGATAGCCCTCGAGTAGCTTTGCGCATAATTCAAAATAAACCAAGCCTCCCTTGCGAATTTAGTTACGAGCCGAAATTTTGAAAAAAAGTTTTTAATTAAAGGTTTAAGTTATTTAAACGCTGTTAGTTGGATATGTAACTTGGCTGTTGAGCGTGGCACAAACATCTCAAGACGTCCAGGAGAGCCGTGAATACAGGTAGAGAGAAACAGGAAAATGACAAAAACAAAACAGAAGAAGAAGAGAGGTTGTGTGATACGAATAAACACTGGAGAGGGTGACGAATTAGACAAAGGCTGAAATGATTTTACAGGGTTTGGCATTGTCAGGTGGTAAGGGAGCTTGACTCGCAATCTAAGGGTTACTGGTTCTAATCCATGTTTAACACTGATGACTAGCTGCTTTCCCTCTAGACTTACACTGCTCACCCTTTCAGCAATATGGGTGTTATAAGTTTTGGGTAATTCTACTATTCGTTAGTAAAAGACTAGCCCAAGAGATGACGATGGGTTGTGATGACTAGCTGCCTTATCTCTAGTATTTCAATGCTAAATTAGGGACGGATAGATCAGATATTCTAGATGCAGCTTTGCGCGAAATTCAAAACAAAACAAACCATAATTAACAAGTAACTTAGTAACAGTTTTTGCATTACTTAAGGTTACTTGCATTATATGTTGTATTCACATTGATTATAAGTGGGACAACGTAACACCTTCTAAGTGACCACATGTAATGAGTGTTTATTTGTTTTGAATTTCGCGCAAAGCCACACAAGGGCTATCCGCGCTAGCCGTCCCTAATTTAGCAGTGTAATGAAGGCATCTAGTCATCAACACCCACGCCAACTCTTGAGTTACTCTTTTACTAATGAATATTGGGATTGATCGTAACATTATAACGCCTCCACGGCTAAAAGGGCGGACATGTTTGGTGTGACGGGGATTCGAATCCGCGACCCTCGGGTTATTAATCACTTGGTCATGCCGGGCTTTGTAAGTAGTGACTAGTTCTTAATAGACTACCTTGTTATGAGTAAAAATAAACTTTATAGAGAACAATTTAAGTACATAACACAGACGTAGGAACCAAGAGGGTTAATTAATTTTAAATACCTGTTAATAATTTATGAACTAGGCTAATACACCTTCTGTTTTGAAATATTGCAAAATAAATGCCACAGAAATGCATAAGATAAGCTTTATAATTTTCTGTATGCTGAAGCTTCAGAAGGTTTCGTTTAGGTGTCAATTTTTCAGAGTCTTATAACTTCTTATTTAATTTGAATCTTCTACATTTCTGTACAGTATGGTAATAGTTTATATATTCGGTTATATTTCGGATTTTCAGATACAATTATCTTTACAGTATGACAACATATAAAAATAAAGTGTCTCTAGTTATCCCTGGATCGTGCAAATCGCTCTAATCTACTTTGAGATAGTGCTGTTTCAAGCTCTCAATAACATGGGTAACTTGAGAGAGTAATTAATGTTTAAAAGGTGAACCCATTTGGTTGTCATCATTGTAAAGGTACTTCTATACACGAAATAGATGAAGAAAATTTATGTTGATTCGCATGATGTCTTTTGAGTTGATACAATGATACTGTATTTCACTGCTTTCAAATCACAATTTTAATTTTTTCCAGATCTAGAAGTATTTTATTTGTTTATTATCTTGTTTACTTAACTCTTCTCTTACTTTGGTTTTCAACTTCATCTCAAAATAAAATATTATTAAATTATGACGTTTTGAGCACTTATAATGCAGCAAGTGATACATTTATTTATCTAAACATAACTTAAAAGATGTATGCATTATACTTCTAAATGTATCCATCCAATAGCTATACTTTATTCTTTCGAAACATGAGAAAGGTTCACACAAACAAGGCTAGTACGCTTAACGTTAACTTATTACAAGCCCTTTAGTTTAGAGTAAGAGATTCACTCCAAATTAAATGTATAATGACAACTTTAAAAACAGCTCCAACTTTATAATCGTGTTTTTTGTTTTACACAGACTCACTCTTAATATGAACTATAAAAAAAAAGAAAAATATTTTTTAAATATTTATTAAAACATATATTTAAGACGTTATTAAATTCTTTTGGCATTATTGTTATCATGTGAAAAGTTAATAATAGTTGAGGATTACATTATGTAGTATATGAAAACGTTTTATTAGTGATTGAAAAAGTAGATAATTAATGGTTGCAAGTACATTATATAAAAACAATCTTCTTTAACACGTTGGCTCCCACACGACCCATCGGTGGGTCGTGATAGTCTTTCAGTAAGACCCATATGACCCATTGGTGAGTCATGCTCTTATTTTCATTGTTGAAGGACCACTTACTGGTTGGAACGCAATGGCTGCATATACACTTTTCCTTAAAAAGGTAGTTGTAAAAATGACTAGTGGAACCCTAGGAAGTATAGGCAAAATAGGCTTGGGAGCCAACGTGTTAAAGAATCTAACTCGTACAGTTTATCTTTAAAAATATTTATTTACTTTAAATAAAATTACAGTATATATTAACTATATATTAGCAAACATTCAGGTTTTATACAAATAAAATGACAAATACAAGAAACTGTGAAGCTCATTAAAAAATGCATATACATTATAGTGTATAGGATATCAATTCACAACAATCAAATAAAACTAAATCAAAAGGATTGTTTGTTTTGTTTGTTTTTGTATTTCGCGCAAAGCTACTCGAGGGCTATTTGCGCTAGCCCTCCCTAATTTAGCAGTGTAAGACTAGAGGTAAGGCAGCTAGTCATCACCACCCACAGCCAACTCTTGGGCTATTCTTTTACCAACGAATAGTGGGATTGACCGTCACATTATAACGCCACTACGGCTGAAAGGGCGAGCACATTTGGTGCGAGCGGGATTTGAACCCGCGACCCTCGGATTACGAGTCGAACGCCTTAACACGCTTACCCATGCCGGGCCCAAATCAGCAGGAAGGGCTGTGTTAAAAACAGCAAATCCAAATCTCCCGCTAATGATAGTTTATAATAATCAAAAGCAAGCTCCAAACAAAAATAAAAAACCTGCACAAATTGAAAGGATCTACATGGTACAAATTATAGTATAAGATATAAAATGTACCCTAGGTTTCGGAAGTGACTGCGGAAGTAGGTCCCACACTGCGATGGAAATGTACCATCTATCAGTCTTTACCTCCATTCACCAGTCTCACATAAACGATAATACTAAAATAATCAAAATTAAGTAATAATACTAAAAAGAAAAAGAAGTCAGGAGAGCGAGATAGAGGTGCTTGTGCCCACAACGACCCTTATATATTTATCACCATTCACTGCCTGCGGATAGTTGTAGGAAGGTGACTGCTCTCCAAAGTGAAGAAGCAGTCGCCTTGGAGGTAAGTAAAAGTAAACTCATCTCCTGAAGATGGCATTTCGGTCCCCATTATAGTAATAAATGCACTAATTAGTATCGCAGTAGACAAATTATATTTGTACAGAAAAGAGTAACCAGTTATCTCAACTAACTAATATAACTCCCAATCACCACCCTTTAAAATCCACTGTGACTAACAGTTTTCATACTATAAATAAGCCTTTATAGCGATAAGGTGTTTATTCGCATAAAAGTAGTGCTAAGTTCTTTAAATGATGATATCAATAGCTTTCAGTAAATTTATTTTATTTTTACTTCATTATATTTATTTAATATATTCTTATATTTATCCCAGAATATTTTAATATTTTATAGAGTTTTTTAACCTGTGCAAATGAATAAATGATTAAATATTATTTTTTTCATCAATACTAATAATAAAATATTGTAAATTATTAGAAATTTTAGTCTGAATGATTATGAAGTTATATTACTTATAGCAGAAGAGTAGTGTATATTACTATAAGTCCCTGTTGGTACAGCGGTGAGTCTATGGATTTACAATGCTAAAATCAATTTTCCTCGGTAGACACAGCAGATAACTCGATGTGGCTTTGCTCTAAGAAAGCACATAACTATTAATAGAGGGTAAAAAAATATGGGAGATGAAAAATATTTCATTTTATCAAGAACATTTAAATTGATATCATAATCAATTATTTTAATATCTAAATTATATGCCTCTACATTAAAAATTGAAGTATTTTCAATTTGCAGTACTACCGAATAAATAGTTTTAATAACATTATTTATACTGATTAAATGATCTATATATCTGTAAGTTAAGGCAAAGATGTTCGGGTTTATGTATTAATAATTTTCAGTTAACTTTTCCTCACGAAAATAAAGATTTGCAATACAAGTAGAATAGTTAGCTCCTATTGGAATTCTCATATTTTGTAGTAATTTTGTCGTTTATTATACTGGTCAGAAGATCCAATTTAACGTACTTTGTTTTGATTTCTTCTTTCATTTTGTAATGAAAATATTCTTAAAACAGCTACGTTCTTGTCACATATCTCTGCTTTGCAGTGGTAGATTCAAGTTCCATCAGAAAACTATTTGGATTTGAATCTGAACTTTGATCGCATATCTCACTGTCAGCTCCATTTTGAAAATCCAAAGCAGATGATGGTCAGAGGATATCATTTATGAGCTTTTTTATTATCATTTTGTCGTTTTTGCACCCTAGCTTAACAACACTTCATTGCCATTTGTATTTCTTGTATTGTATGGCGGCAGTGAAAAGAGAGAAGGAGTGTGTTTGTGTTTTTCTTATAGCAAAGCCACATCGGGCTATCTGCTCAGCCCACCGAGGGGAATCGAACCGCTGATTTTAGCGTTGTAAATCCGGAGACATACCGCTGTACTAGCGGGGGGCAGAGAGAAGGAAGGCATTTGGCTTTAATTTCTCTATGATTATCATCACTATCAAATCGACCAGGAGTTATGTAATTATTATAACTGTAACTAACACTATAATATAACTAATACCGTTATATATATATATATATGTTACAATAATAAATGATAATAATATAAATAAAAATTGTTAATAAATGTATTTGGTCAAAATAGAAACTATTTGTAACGACACCATGCTGTAATTACATAGTCTACTTGTACTTCAATTTTAAATTAAGAAAAGTATCACACTTCCAGTAGATAATGGATTGCTAATAATGTGTTTTAATACAAACTGTTAAAACAGCATTAGCCCCAATATTCAATTAACACTAAGCTATTGAAGTATTCTTATTTTATTTAAGTTTCAGCACACCAAATATCTTAAGTTATATGCCACTTTTAGCATATTATTAGAAATTTAAAATAATAACAATAAAAAATACATTGCTCAAACTTTGCTGGAAATCACATTTCAAAATTAATATAGCAAATAATTTATTATTAGAAACCAACTGGCAGATGTATAATTATTCCTTTTACAAATTATCAAATACAGACATAAAACTCAAATCACTTTACACAGCTATCATGAACAGTTTTCAAAATTGTTCGGAGAATAATAAATAATATGAAAAATTTATAAGTAACTAATGTGTCTTTCAAACGCATTGAGCATTGCATGGCATTGTTTGTGCGTGCTCCTGAGTAGTCTATCAATGATGTTGTGATATAGGTGGCTACATTCTTTCACATCTTTCAGCTCATAAAGAGTTACGAGTAGAAAAAGATGGGTTGAGACAGCTTTCTGGGTGGATGGGGAGAATTCTAGATATGTTCCACTGAGTTAATGTTCAAACCAGATTACACCACATACACTGATGTCTTCCTTTGAAAAAATTTTGGGCATAGTGTGGGTGGCATTGTTATCAATAAGGATGAAGACACCTAATGTACCTTCTCAAGTAGGTACTTAGAATGTCATTGCTGTAGTGTACAGCTGTAAAAGAGCAGTTTCAGAACCTTTGACTTTGAGAAAGTTCTGTTACCATAACATGATGACCTTTAAAGTAAAGACAAATTTTGACTCACCTATGAAGTCAAATCTCTACTAGTCCAAGTCACAAAGTTTTAAGATCAAATATGTATTACTTTTATGTTATGTTGAGTCAAGGGGATTTTGATACGGGTTTTATATGACTATAAATCAGCCTTACTTCCACGAGGCTCTTACAGACACTTTACGTTGATACTAGAACACTTGTTACATTCGTTGTTCTCTTTCAAAAGGATCCTGGCAAGCCTATATGTTCAGGAAGTAGTATTTTCTAACATTGTTTTCTTTTAAGTCAATATATGTTAATTAAGTCACATAATGATGCCAGGTTATCATGATGAAACGTAGTGTATTTACATTTTTATTCTAGTAAATTTGAAATTTATGCCATCTCAATTGTTTATAAAATGTTTTCTCTAATTACCTCACTATATATATCTATATATACTCTTGTTTGGTGTTTCACAGAAATCATCCAAGAAACGACTTGTTCCTATTCAACATAGAATTGCAACATTTCGTCGAGACAGGTCTCTTCTGTATAAACTAGAAAATACCGAAGCTGATTTTTTTAATGTGGTGGAATTTGGAGATGCCAGTCAGGTGCAGAAGTTTCTTAAGGTATGTAAGTCGTTAACACGAAATAAGCTTCCTCTCTTTACCTAATAATGTAAAAATGAAAACATAACGTTTGTTAGCAAACAGATTATTAAGTATTTTTATTTAAGTGTGAAATATCTTAATTATATTTTACTATTTTAGCTTTTATGGGCAATTCTGTGATTTTAGACACGTTTCTAAAGTGTAGTTTAAAATGGGGATTTTAAAGAATTATACATGATAATATCCACAAGTATTTCTAACTGAAAAGTCTTAACATAAAATATGTACCTGTTCATAATAACAAAACGAACTTTTAACATTTGATGAATGTATTATACCTTTTAAAATGTATCGAATTATAAAGTTTATTTTTTCAGGAAACACCTAAAGTGGACCTAAACGCCACTAATTATCAAGGATTAACAGCTTTAGATATTGCTGTTAAGGCCGAAAACATTAGTTCAATCAGTATATTACTTGAAAGGAAATCACTTGTGATTGGAGATGCTGTACTCCATGCAGTATCTACTGGAAACTACGAAATTATCAGACTTTTACTTGATACTTTACGGTATGTTAATGATAATTTGTAGTGTATAATTTATAAAACTTTATACATTAAATAACAATGAAAATAACCTCATAGGATAAAACTACATCATTTTTCATCTATTCATTAATAAAAACTAAGGAATTAGTGAACAAAATATTATTGTTCTTGGTTACATTTTTATCTAATGTAGAAGTTGATATGGATTTTGGTTAGAAGGATTTTTACGTCAGAATTTCGTTCCGTGGCTTCGTATTTAAATATTCAATGAAAGTTTAGAAGATTATTAGGGTATAAAACGCTTATTTGGCGAGACTGGGTTTTATTGTTCATTATTTTGTTAATCTACAGTTTTTCTTGACTTTTTTATCAAGTTAGCAGGTTCATCAGTTTGTCTCTCAATTTTGTAATAAATGAATTAATGTTTCAATGAAATACTACACATACAGCTTAGGGCTTTAGAAACGAGAGAAAATTAGCAAATAACTAAAATAGTAGTATTATCCTTGTCATTTATTATGAGCTTAAGCTGATCAGTGAACTTTATTCAAGTTAACATTATAATTACTAGTCGAAGAAATAAAACTTTTTCATTATCAATAAATAGGTCAGATTTTATATTAACATTTAAACAAATACTTCTAAACATTCGTCCAACGATAGAGACAGTTACCTTAAAAGAATTATTTTAAACATATTATCATTTTGATAAATATAAAATAAAGACCCATAATAAAGATAGTGACATTGCTTGATCTAACTTGTTAATGTCAATAGCTTTAGGATCAACAAGAAAGAGACAGGAACGAAAGAGAAGGATTAAAAAGAGTCAAAATACAAGATTTATAGAACATTAAAAAGAAAAAAAAAGCCTAAAAACCAAGACTGAGAAAGCCATAGGCAATGTACATATGGATTATAACAGCAAAGCCAGAGATATATAGACATATTATAACAATAATATCTAGAAGTACAAAAGGACATCAGTGAAATATAGAAAATAATAACAACAGTATTGAAGAAGTCATTCTAAATATCCAGAATAATTATAACAAGAAAATTAATGAAATACAAAAAATGTCAAAGCTAGGAACTATCCTGAAGAACTAACCATAGAACAGAATATGTTACAATTACAAATTAAATAAAATGTATGAATAGAAACAGGAGATAAAAGTCTTTAGGAAACGAGAACTGTTCCTGGAGTAAGGCAGAAGAAGAGAATTACCGTTAATGCATACAACGTAGACATTACATCCAAACTGTGATAAATCAACGACTGTTATAATAAAACAAGGAGATAATATTGTGAGTTAAAGAATTGCTCAACTGTCTCAATTGATATAAATATTACATTAGGTAAAGAACCAGTTCATGAAACTATGAATACATTCATGATAAATCTTGCAAAGAGACATAATTACCATCATTATGCCTGATCTGGTGATAAAAAGTAGAGACACTGTTTCTAGAGATGAGACAAGAAAGTTGATTGATTTAAAATGCAAGGACAACAAAGTTTCCACAAAAGGAAAGTTGGAAGCTCCTCTTACAATGGAATGTGTTTCTACGCAACATCATATGTAAATAATTGACATACAGGAAGAGTGCATATTGGGCGTAAACTTTTGTTGAAGTGCAGACTGAGGTTAGACTTGCCTCAGGTATTTTCATAATTAATGATAAGGAAATCCTGTGTACCAAAGAACAGTTACATCAGCAAAGGTCGAATTTTGAATGACTACAAAACTGGAAACGTAAGACAATAAAGGCAATCAGCTCAAAATGTAGTGGAACACAATCAAGAAAGACAGGCAGCCAAAACTAAAGGTCATCAATTGTAAAAATCCTTTCAAGCACACTAGTGAAATAACAGCCAGATGGTTAGCTCAAGAAAGAAACTTCACTAACAGCTGTTTCTCTTCTTCATGATTATAACCAATGAACAGTAGGCTGAATTTCAAGGCTTAGCAATCCAGCTTCATATATAATCCCAACGTCTTGGTAGGGATCATGTTAGTGTTTCACCTTGAATGGATCACCCGTCGTGGTCTTATCTTGTGTTGTACCAAGCGTGTCTTGTCTGATCTATTTGTGAAGACATCTGCATACTAGCAAGGTAGATCTTGTAGCTCTACCTTCTGCTTCTCAGTCATTTCTGACTGATGCTCATATCTTTGTTCATCTCATCTCCATCCACTTACTTGTAAGTGTTCCTTACTTCTGACTCCTTTTTTTCCATGTTCCCAGTTTTTCAATATCTACATCAGACCTTTTACTTTTCTTCTAACTAGAATGTTAAAAATATTGTCCTCGCTTGTGAGACTTTTTAGTAAGTAAATAATGCTTCCAACAGATATCTGTTTCAGTCATGCAATTTATATTGGAATGTTTTCTTCAGCATACTCTTTAAGACTCCACTGACTCACTCCTAAAGCTCATTACACCTGGAATTGTATGGGTGGTACGTAGTTACTCAGCATTAATGAGTCCACACACCTCTTGAATCAGTTATGAAATAAACTGGGAACTCTGTGACCCAAGAGTTCTTTTGAAAAGCCTACTCTGTAGAACACTTTCAGAAGGGCTTCTGCTACTCTTTACATCTTTATCTTTGACAATACTATGGATTCTGGGACGTGTTGTATAACAATTAGTTTTGGCATGTACATATATAGGTGATAGTAGTTCAATCAAATCCACAACTACTCTGCTGCATGGCTCTTCTATGAAAGTCACCTTGTTACATTTACTTTAGGTATTGTCCTTTGGCACATGCCATATGAACTGTAGTAGAATCATGTCACAGCTCTGATGATTCACGACCAATATAGCTTGCTGGTGCTTCTATCTGCCATCTTTCTTGCTTGACTTAAAACCCATTTTCATCATTTGAATCCAGTGTTTGTTGGTACTATGCTTTGTTTAAATTTTAGAGTAGAATTACTTTGTTAGGTCAGGTTCAATATTCCTTTCCAGTCCTATGCTTCTTTTATCTTATGTTCAACATTACCTTGAACACTGTACTAAAGTTTCTGATGAAGAGTCTTTCTTCTGCGCTTCTTTCAATTCTTGTAGATTTTATTCTTCTATTCATGAGCTCTTGTGGGGACTGCAGATGCTTTATCAGTCTCCTTTATGAATTGCTTCTGCAAATTTCTACTGCTTTCTATGTTACTGATCACTAAGTCATAGATAATTGCCCTCATACGTATGGCCTCAGGGTCCCCATATAGTAAATGTAGAGTATCCATACTTATTTCTGCTATGGGAAACATTTTAGTTGTTGTCCAATTAATCAACACACACAGATATACCTTGTTTACCAGATACTACTCTTGTTTGTAGGGCTTTCACTTTCTTGTCCCTATCATAACCTTCACCTACTGGAATGTTGTGGTTTGTTTGCATCTCTAGATGTTTGTCATATGGTCTAAGCACCACTGGCACTGCTAATCCATTTGCTAACTTCAGCTGAACATCAATCATGCACTATTTAATGGTGACATCATTTTTTTCTTGTGGTGAATCTGATGAGTTGTCTTCATTCTGTTTCTTTTGGCAGCAGCACCCATGGTGGTAGTCTTTCTTTTCTTGTTTCTTGCCATCCTTCATCATGAGCTGCTTTATATTGAAATTTTTGTAGTTGCTTATTAGTGACTTCTACTCACTTGGAATGTGTCCAATTTTATAATAAGCGTAACATCTTTTCTTTCATTTGTCTGGTAACATCATGGCATCTTTGATGGTATTGTGCTTCCGGTTAACGATGAAGAGGATGATGGAACCCTCGAAACTATGAACTCATCTGCATGAAGTTACCATATGAACATTGATTAAGTTTATATAAAACTCATAAGATCAAAAACGAGACAAAGAACCTTAGTTTACATACAGAAAGCAATACAGAAAATGTAGTACAATATTACAAAAACGTACATTGGTAACTTTGTAAGACAGTATAAAAAAGTGAATGCTCTGTGTAAAGCAAAGGGGTCGCTTTCAAACATCAGTGCGTTGTACAACTTACTTATATATTGCTTTTTTTGTGAAAGTCTTTAGTATCATTAATAAATTCACCAGCTTGTTGCAGTTACTCATTTCTTATAAGTATAAGAATCACTTTTTGTTTGTGTTTTTATTTTCAGCACGTGAATAGATAGATATACTAAACATAATGAATAAATACTGATCCTAATTTATTGTAAATGGCTAATTTCCAGAACTCAAGGTCAAGAAACAAGCATTTCTGATTACACGTACAGTTCAGAATTTCCTCAGAAAGTCAACCCTTTAATGTTGGCAGCTCAACAAGGATCGTACTTTGGCAATCATCAGGACTGTCTTCCACTGCCAAATCAAAAGGTTGAGCGAACAATTTCAATCTAATTTCAGTTTGTCTGAAATCTGGAAATCTGTTTGCAAACTCATCACGCAGCTTTGTACACTGGTTCCATATTTGGTGCAATCCAGATTAGGAAATTCCAGTTTCCTGGTTGCAAGACATGTAAAATGGGTCAATATGGCTCTTCTCAACTGAACCTGGAAAAGTTCCAATTTCTTCTCAAAAGCACAAATATGCTCAAACAACTTATTCACAAGTTGACTTTTCCTTGTAGTTTTAAGTTTAAATCAGACAGATGCTGTGTAATGTCTGTGAGGAATGCTAAGTCATTCAGCCAGTTCTCATTGCTCAAGAAGTCCACATTCTGACGTTTGCTCTCCATGAAGAACTTAATCTCCTCTCGCAGATTCCAGAATCTCTTCAAAGTAGTAGCTCTACTAAGCCAACGTACAGCAGAGAAGTACAAAACATCTGAATACTCACTGTCCAGCTCATCTAAAAAGTTTTAAATTGTCGATGATTTAATCCTCGTGTTCGAATATAATTTACGCATTGGATGACATTTTTCATGACTTCTGCAAAATCCAGAACTTTGGTGCACAAGCTCTCTTGGTGAATAATGCAATGGCTTACAACTACGTCTTGTGCTCCAATTGCAGTTAGAAATTTCTTGGTGAATCCATTTGTCCTACCTGTCATGGAAGGAGCACCATCTGTTGTAACACCACATAATTTATAAGGATTCAGTTCAAACTTTTCTACAACCTTAAGCACAAATATCCTGTCCTGTGGTTGTGGAGGAAAGGCTTGCCATATCTAAAACTCTTCGAAAACATCAAAGCCTGCAGTAACAGCTCTGATGAAAATGACAAGTTGGGATGTGTCATTCATTTGATTCGTCTTTTTGAAAGTGGTAAAAACACCTTGATTGAGAGGGGACATTGCATTAAACGTCCTCACATTCCTTCATGTAATATACACTTTCTAAAATGTCGTAATGTTTTGATTCTGAATTTTAATGCATTTATTTAACTTTTGATTGTTTGTTACTTCGGATTTAGGAACTCTAGGTCAATTAAGTAAGTGTTTTTAGTTACGATGTGTTTATATGATTAATTATATAATTATTAGTTGGAATTATAAAACAAATAATCGTTTGGTTTTATTTCCTCCACACTTAACAGTTGTTATTGATGTTTTTTTCAGTTTGCTTTTTCTAAAGATAGTGTGAATAACATTGGGCACACCTGCCCTTCTGCTACAAATTAACACAATTAAAGTGACACTACAGAATAAGGTTGTGTTTAGTATTAAAGTTGAATAAGGGGTGCAATTTGTTTTATAAGTACAAACTTATAATACTTAAAGCGTGCCTGTTATTACCTCCCTCTAGTACAGCGGTATGTCTCCGGATTTATAACGCTAAAATCGGGAGTTCGATTCCCCTCAGTGGGTGGAGTAGATAGCCCGATGTGATTTTGCTATAAGAAAAACAAACAATTCCCTGTTACTTTATAAATTGAAACTCATATTACGTGTTGTTGATGTAATTTTAGACCTTAAATGTTTTAGTGGCAGCAAAACATCAATCACCTATTGAGGTTTTAAGGAGTAAATATTGAGAACAAATTGTTTATATTGTTGAAAAATATTTTTACATTCATAAAGATTTTCTTTATTTAGAATTTCTTGAAAGAACTTAGTTTTGTTTCCAAGTTATTCAACGCTTTTAACCTGCCCCACGCTAGTACAGCGGTATGTCTCCGGATTTACAACGCTCAAATCAGGGGTTCGATTCCCCTCGGTGGGCTGAGCAGATAGCCTTTGTGGCTTTGCTAAAAGAAAAACACTTTTTAACCAGAAAATTTAATTGTATCAAATTCTTAAGTCGAAAAACATAACTCCAACTTTTATACATGACATTAATTACAAATATGTTAGGTAAGTTTTGCATTCATACAAATTTGTATTATCTTTTAAAAACTATTTCTGAATTTGATTTTCTGTATTTGAAAAAGTATATTCCAAAGAAATGCTTCATTGTAGATTTAATAAACATAGACTTACGTTTATAAACATTATGATCCTTATAAATTTAATTATGTGTAAAATAGACAATTAGTACAGTGGTTATCCATAGATCTTTTCGAAAGACACATGATTTGATATCTGTTTTTTCATCTTTTGAAGTTATGTTACTATGCTTAAGAAAAATTACTCTGTTTATATTCTGAAGAGACTTTAAATAAAAATAAAACTTTTGTTAGGTTATTTGCATTGTCTCTGTTTAAAAATAAAAACATATAGTTATAACTAAGATCTATATTTCATAATCTATCTCATAAAATTTATCAAGCTCTTATTAAAGACGTAGTTTTGAGAAAACAATGTAAGCGGAAACAAGATAGTAATTACAAATAAATAATATTATATTTACGAAACCAACCATATCTATACAGATAATACCTTTGTTTTGTTTGTCTGGAAATGTTCTCGCAAAATGTCTAAATCAAACGCTATAAATCTCATATAATTGTGAGTTTGAATTGCATATTGGCTTTTCCATTCAGAATCACCTAACCTGTTTTGTACTCAGTCAAACTTTTTAATGCAATGTGCATACTACACGATGTCGATGGCACAATGTCGTTGTGATCGTGTGACGACTGGCTTCGATTTCAACTTTAGTTTTTTTTATTTATAAAGTATTTCACACAAACGACACTTAACCTGTATGTAATTAAAAATAGTAATAAAATATACTAAATGCAATTCCTTCGGGCATTCTTCACTTAGTTTGGGTTTAAAATACCTATGAGTAGTTCGTTCAAAACCATATGCTTATCACTTTGTGACCAAGTATGCAGTAGTTTTTTGTATATCTGATCAGATGAGTTGACCTTCATATCAACTTTAGATTTACTTTGCAATAATTTAGTTTTTATTCATTTCATAGACTCATATAATACCTTTTAGCTCCTTTTTTTCTTTTATACACGTTTTATTCTTCGTTTTAATGTTTCTTTGTTTTAACTCGTTAGACTGTATCATACACCAGATGTTTACAACTGTTTTATTCTCTGCATACTATTATAAATACTATTACTATACTTTGTTATTTGCCTTATGTGTAGTTTTACTAATTAACTTACATACATGTAATTAGGTAAATAAAGTTGCATCTGGCTCGGCATAGTCAGGTGGGATAAGGCGTTCGACTCGTAATCTGAAACCTCGTCGCACCAAACATGCTCGCCCTTTCAGCCGTAGAGGCGTTATAATGTTTCGGTCAATCTCACTATTCGTTGGTAAAAGAGTAGCCCAAGAGTTGGCGATGGGTGGTGATGACTAGCTGCCTTCCCTCTAGTCTTACACTGCTAAATTATGCACGGCTAGCGCAGATAGCCCTCGTGTAGCTTTGCGCGAAATTCAAAAACAAACAAACCAACAAACAGAGCTACATCTACGTGAGGTTTTTTGGCTGACCGCGTATAACAGAGCAGGATTTATCGATCTAACACATAATGTCTGAAAGATAGTATAGCTTAAATGCTATGCGTGAAAATGATAGAATAAGGAAAATTCAAGTGAAGGGCGAGAAACTACCATAAATATTTTGTGGGTCGTAGTTAATATTAAATAATAGTACAAAATGTTTGAGGTTCATTAAATAGAGTGCCAAGATATCTACAAAAGAAGTAAAATGCAAATATTGTTACTGCACTCAAAAACAGATAGAATTAGGCTAGCTGATTGTTTGGTTGTTTGTTTTTCAATTTCGCACGAGAGGGAAGGCAGCTAGTCATCACCACCCACCGCCAACTCTTTGGCTACTCTTTTACCAACGAATAGTGGGATTGAGCGTCACATTATAACGCCCCCAGGGCTGGAAGGGCGAGCATGTTTGGCGCGACGGGGATGCGAACCCGCGACCCTCAGATTACACGTCACACGCCTTAACACGCTTGGCCCCGCCGTGCCAGGCTAGTAGATTCTTGCAGTGAAGTAAAACACGGTTTACTTTAAGCTGGATGTTCCTGTAAGGTCATGAAAGTAGCAGCAATCTGTAAACTGAATTAACATGGTTAACTTTCGCCTCCAGTTTATAAATGAGTGAGATGAGGACGAAACTTTATCAAATTATTTCAATTTATAAATTACTGCTTGTTTTATTGCATGAAATTTTTCGTAAGAACAAAGAATCCATGTATTGGCACTTGCAATAATAAATTATCGGGTTTTATGTTTTGTTTTGAAATATCTATAAGGTATACAAACAAGGAGTAAACTGTAAACAACAGCTTTGATATGTTGCATTCTGAAGGTAACTTGAAATTTAATCAGAGTGGATACTTATGTAGTGTTTACATAGTCTTTTAACCCTAACACTAATATTGCTCTACAAGTCAATACTAATATCTGCTGAACTTCTTTTATCCTTTCTTCAGACGTAATAAATGGACATTATATAAATATATATTGTTTTTCCAAACTGGAGTATTTTGCAGTTAGAGAATCATTTTGTAGTTAATGAGAAAAAATATGATAAAACTAGTAGTGTTAGGGTAACTTTGAAGCAATTGTATGTTGTAAACTGGGCGTTTTATGGACTTTCTGATAATTTTAATAATTATCATTCTTAGTTTTCAAGTGAAAACTAAGTGAATTTCAAGTGAATTTAGTTCGTTTGAAGTTAAGCACAAAACTGAATTAAAGTTATTAATTCTGCTTATACCTTTGTAAATAGCTATTCTGCGTTGCATGATAAAATAAATTGCATTAGAATATTTTTGAAGTGCAATGAATTTATTAGTGATTTTAATGATAATTGAAACACTGTTAACTATCCTAAAGTTCTTAGGTAATATTGTTATCTCATAGTACAATAAAGAAGTTAATTCTAAATTTAGGCTGAGTCTATCCCCAGACTAAAGTTCCAAGTATATTAAAATACAGTTTTTTTTTTACTGTAAAAATGTGATACTAAAGTATTAAGTAATCGTTTCTTGGCTATAAATTTGTGTTCCTTTCCTTCAACGAAGAAAACGTGAACTGGCAACTCATATAAAGAGAAACTGAATGCGTGGTAAACTGGAAAGTTATTCAAGAACTGCATTACACTTTTACAAAATATAACAATCCTATTACTAATTGGAACTATGTTATAGCTAGTAGAGATGAGGATGTAGAGCTCTTGAGAATTCGAGAAATTTTAATAAATCTAAGTGTCCAAATTAAACCAACAGAAATGGTGAGCCGGCATCACTTTTGAATTATAAGGTTTAAAGAATGATTATTATGTTAATATATATTTATGTTCAAGATTTCAAATACATGATACGCAGTATATGTGTTACTGTTTGTATAAATTAGTACATGTTAAGTTATGTATTTTAAATTCGAAAATCCATTATCATCATACTCCAAACTTCATATGCGTTAGATAAAACTAACTGTTAGACGTTTTCACTGTTTATTTAGTGTAAATGTGAACAAACTATTTTTCCTTGAACTTCTTTCCTATCTCAAATACACAAGCTCTAACAAAATGTTTAGAAATAGGAATGGGAAGGGAAAATATTTCCAATATATATATTTTTTGTTTTTCAAAGTCTTTTCAATTCATGTATATTTCTATAAAGAAGTTTATAATACAATAGGCTTCTTCTATACCTTAAAGTGTTTAACATTATTATTTGGAAATTATTGTTATTTCTAAGAGCAGTATCAAAAACCTTTAACAGTGGCGGGCTTGTTTTGGACTTCTTAAGCATTTTAAATGCTTCAGATGAACTATAGTTCCAATAAAGCGTGTGTTTTGTTGTTTTTGTTTAAAAAATGCTTAAAATAAATTGTTTTTATACAGGTATTGAATATGTGTTTCCATAAATAAGTAATTATATTAAGAAATCTGTCATTTCTTTATGCAGTATGTTGTAAATAGAGTTCCGTCTTTCATTCAATTTAAGTCCATTTTTCGGAAGAATGTGTTCAATTGTTTTTTTTCAGTGAATACAACTTCACATTTTCAAATGTTTCTTTCATTGTCTTCTATTATGTATTTCATTTTATACTTTATTTAATCTGTTCTATGTTTTATCCTTTGTTGATTGATTGTTTATTTGGAATTAAGCACAAAGTTGGCTATATGAGGTTTGCTTATCACGGGTATCGAAACCCAGTTTCTAGCGGTGGGAGACCGCAGAATATTGCTGTGCCACTATATTGTTTTTAAGTTTGTGCAAGTTAAGGCTAACTTGATGACACACTGCTGATAAATGTGTATCTATTTCACGTAGCTCATTCCATGTATTTACAAGCACAAATATTCGTGTCCAGTGACGGGAAAAGTTTAAGTCAGTATATCAACTTAAATTATTTCATGGACTTTAAAAAGATTATTCATGTTGTTCTCTTGGTTTTACTCAGAACCAAAGCTCTGAGTTACTTACACCACCTACCTGAAAAAGTAAATGTTGAGTATTTTAATTGTGCTCAGTGCCGCTCAGCAATAACAAACGGTAAATCTACATTTTAATTCTTTAAGTTACGTCACATTTTGAAATGTCAATAACAGTAATTAATTCCTACTAAGTTAATGTAGAATACGACGCATCAACAATATTCATGCCTGTTATACCGTTATTTAAAAAATGAATGTTGAGCTTTCCTTGCTTAATAGCTTTTCAAATAGGACACAAACAAAAGTAAGGACAGACATCATGGTTTGCAATATATATCTACGAATATTATGCACGAAACGAAGGAATTGTTTTTTTTTTTATAATTTAGAAATTCAAAGCTAAAAATAGAATGATTAATGCAGGAATTACACAATAAAAACAAATAATATACAATATTCACTTAAAATTCAAACTTAGGATCTTCTAGTAATTGATGGTTTTTTTCCAAAATTTAATTTATTTTTCTGTCTGCCTGATAGACATCTTACATGTTATTCTTTATTTATGGTATTCATTTTGTGTTTTTTCCCCCTGTTCTTTCATTACTTTTTAACCTTGTTCCTCTGTTCTAAGATTTCTCTGTTGTACTACCGACCTGCGCTACAAGTTTTCGACTCATTTTAATATAAAGTCTGAGTTAACAATTTTTTTTTCATTTGTCTCCATAGTTTGCTGGATGGAAACATGGCACTGTTCAAGCAAGTTTCTATCCTTATCTTTCCGTAGGGGCTAATTTATTTTGTTGAGTGTGTAGTCGGTGATTCTCTTGAGGAAACGGCAATATAATTTTCAAATAATACGCCGAGTTATTGTTGTAAGTGAATCAGACCGTAGTTTCAGGCACACTCTCTTATAATCTTCGCTGCTCATTGGTAAACTGATCTAACTGTATTCTTACTTTAGAAACTCAAGAGTTTATGTTCGCAATAAAAATAGTGTTGAGGCTTAGGGGAGCAGATTTTTATCCGGATTTTAACCCAGATATTTCATAAAATTGTAAGAGATTTTGTCTCGGTTTTTCAGAGTTTGTACCAGGTTAATTTTTCATAGTTTTACTAGCTTTTAATTGAAATTTACCTTAAAACTTAAAGGGTATTCTACAATGATATTAATTTGTTTGAATACGTTTACTGTTATTAAATTCGCAGAGATTTCAATTAGATTTGTTAGAACTCTTAAATGTCTCGCCTTTCTCTGTACCAGCAAGGTCAGTGTATTATTTCTGTATAGTTTTACTTTTTGAGAACACTGCAAGTCCTCAGTTGACTATAGTAATAACTTATTTTTATTTACACATGTGGGTGAATTTGCCGATAAGTTTAATATTTTTGAATACGAGTATAAGTTCACCTGTGAGAAAACAGTAAGTTTCTTTAGCCTATCAAGATTATTTTTGTAATTTATGATATTATTATCTTGAATTGTGTACTGTTGTTTATTTTCTACACCATTGTAACTTTTATTAAGCATTTGGACTTTATGTGAAGTCTGTGTCCTGTCTCTCTCTTCTTTTTTTTTTTTTTGTCAAACCGTCGGATCCGTTGAAAATCACACATTTTTGAGGTTCGCGAACTTAGTTTTTCTAAACCTGAACTTCTCTGTTTTGTTTGTTTGTTTGTAATTAAGCACAAAGCTACACATTGGGCTGTCTGTGCTCTGCCAACCACGGATATCGAAACCCGGTTTTTAGCGGTGCGAGTCCACAGACATGCCACTATGCCACTGAAGGGCTCTCTACTTTGAAAGAAATCTTCGAGACACCACACTTGTCATTGCATTCTAGAGCTTGGTAAAAGTAAAGGGCAAATTTACAATGTTATAAAAATTAAACATGTGAAAGTATTTTGCATTTATATCAAGTCTTATAAATAAATTTGTCTACTTGATTGAAAAAAATGAAGATATTATCCAAAGTACATTTGGTCAAATAATAATTTACAGCAATAATGTCATAGTAAAAGTTGTTATATTAGTAACTATATGTCTTAATATTGAATACTTTCAGATATTTTTCTAGGTTTTCCAGAGCCTTTACAAGGTTCATGTTTTATAGTTTTACTAAGAATATTTCTGATAGGCATTTAAGTATTAATTTTTAATCGATTTTCTAATGAAACTTTAACTCTCCCGTTGAAATCATTTATATTTTCAGCTTATTTCTAATATATTTTCGGACCTTTAAGTACAACATTAAAAATATTTTTATTACTTTTATAATTTCAGGCTTATGCAAAGCATGTAAACTGGCAGTGAAAGATCAGTCACATGATTTAACAGTCTTTCGTCTCAACGCTTACCTCGCAATCTCAAACCCAGCCTATATTAGTGTAACATCAAATGATCCTATTCTCACAGCTTTCGAATTAGATGACGAGCTCAAGTTGTGTGCTGAAATGAATGAGGAGTATAGGGTATTCTGGGTTTTACTTACATGAACATAAAAACGACAAATTAAGGTCTTGTCATAGAAAAATATTATCCACCACTACCTTACTCACATACATTCGTCGACAATACTTGTTTGTAAATTATAATTTTTGTCGCTTTGATAAAGCTTACGTATTATAAACATTCAATTTTGACTTGTTTACACTTTCATATTAGCTACATAATATTTAAGGTTTAATTTAAATAAAAAGTGATTAAGTGTGTTTTTTATCTTAAATATGGCGACACTGCCCCGTTAATAATTTAATAATTGGGGTTGCTATTATTTGCAGGTTTATATAGTAAACGTATTTATTTGTTTTTTTTAATTGATTTCTTGTTGTATGTTATACAAAACAATCAAACGAATAATATTTTTGCTATAAATATTAATTTATAACTTCCAGAATAACAAAACAAAATAAAGAATTAAGTTGAGAAATATAGAATACTTTCATAGATTAGTTTGATTATTTGATCAACACATAATAAAATCCATTTACTTTAAAATTCTTTGCCATATAACTTCATAATATGAGCCTCAGATAAATAATTCTACATTCTCTCAAAGTTACAAATAATTTATAGAAGTTTCAAATTCTAACCTAACGTGTCATAACAGGTGTCTTGTTGAAAAAACTTGATAAAGTTAAATTGTTATTTACTAATTTATCTTTTGCAATTAATTTCATTTGGTTATTTTAGCACACAATAAATATTAACATCTTTTTAATAAATTTTTCTCATGGGCGTGTGTGTGTGTGTGTGTGTAGGATGAGTATGAGAAAATGGCCTTAGACGTTAGAAAATTTGCTTTTGACCTTTTGTCCAACTGTCGTACCCTTTATGAAGTCAACCTTGTTCTTCAGCAAACGGATGGAATTGAGAATGTTGGACGCTTGAAATACCCAAGACTACAACTAGCTGTGGATTACAAACAAAAGAATGTAAGTAATCTTATCGTTATTTTTAACGTATTTCACAATAAAATTTAGTTTAAGCAAAAGCAAAAACATAATATATATATGAGGTGTGATAAAAAAGCTCTAAGACTTTACTTTTATACCGAAGAATAATGTACATACATTAGTATTATATGTTATCTCCCTTCAAAGTAATCTTCCCCAGCTGATACTTGTTCCAACGTTCCTGCCATTTTCGGAAGCAATGCTGGAAGTCTTGAACTATTATGGGACTACGTTCTGCTTTCACATTATTATGGACAGTTGGAATGTCATTAAATCTCTTTCCTTTCAGTTAAATTTGATTTTTGGGAGCAGAAAAAAATCACACGGGGCAAGGATGTTTTTTTCTGCCACCAAATGCTTGAACAGACACAGTAATGTGTGAAGTCTGTTGTCATGGCGAAGAAACCAGTGACCATTATCCCACAGCTCGCGGCGGTTTCTTCTAACTTTCTCCCTCATGTGAATTAAGATCTCTTTATAAAAGGCGTGGTTAACTGTCTTTCGTTTTATTATTAGACGATGTTGACGGTCGCCCAGAACGTGGGTCATTTTTGACCGATTTCTAGCCATCTTGGAAACGTTTTATCCGCTGATAAACGACAGCCTTACTTAAGCAGTTATCACTAAAGGCAGTTCTTAAAATTTCGAGGATTTCTGTTTCTTCTTTACCATTTTTCACACAAAACTTGATGCAAACTCATTACTCTTCTTCCATGTTCATTTTTATTACGACAGGGACAAAAGATACGCCTGTCTTTGAACACGTGTTTTGCAACACGGGCATAATGTCTGAAGAAATGGCTTGTTCGTGGGGGTAGATCATTATTTGTATTTTGTACACACCTCGGTGAAACTCACTGCGTTTGCACTGGCACCTCTAACCAACCAAACATATAGAACTTTCGTTTTTTTTATAAAGTGATATTGACACATTCATTGATACAAAATCATTAAGGTTTGGTTTGTTTTGAATTTCGCACAAAGCTACATGAGGGCTATCTGCACTAGCTGTCCCTAATTTTCAGTGTTTGGCTCGTTTTGAATTTCGTGCAAAACTACACGAAGGCTATCTGCACTAGCTGTCCCTAATTTTCAGTGTTTGGCTCGTTTTGAATTTCGTGCAAAACTACACGAAGGCTACCTGCGCTAGTCGTCCCTAATTTTGCTGTGTAAGACTAGAGGGAAGGCAGCTAGTCATCACCACCCACCACCAACTCTTGGGCTACTCTTTTACTAACGAATAGTGGGACTGACCATCACATTATAATGCCCCCACCGCTGAAAGAGCGAGCATGTTTGGTTTAAGGGGATTTGAACCAGCGACCCTCAGATTACGAGTCGTGCGCCTTATCCACGTGACCATGCCGGGCCAATCATGAAGGTATAAGTTTTTACTTGTGATTTAGTTCAGTGTTTGATAGACAAAAAACATACCAACTTTCACTTCTCTACGTGTAAACAATTAAATTTTCTAATCCTGTTAAACATTTTATATTATTTTTCCACCTTAATTATTGCTAAAGAGGGTTATATAGAGTATTAATTAAATTTTACAAGATAGATGCTCCTTGTCCCATGTTTCTATGAAACTATCTTCTTCACTGTTAATAGTAACGCTTAGTTTCATGGTTATGATTATGTGCTACTGACTGAAACGCTATTTTTATTGTAATAAGTTTCTGCGATGGACAGTTTGGATAATCACAAACCAAACATCTTGGAACCTTTGCACAGACCATTCATTGTATATGCGTAGCATTTTCAGTCACACTCATTACCTTCAAGTAAGAAATAATAACCACTTTAACTATAGCTACAACAGAATACGAATTGTATGGTGTATCTATATTCCTGACTGCGTTGAATAAGATTCTAGGAATGTTTGCACCGGTAACATAATAATTTACTTACTTGACAAGACTGAACAACACAATTAAATATGTTTATCTGCTAAAAATAGAAATATTTCCTTTATATTTCTTGAGAGATTAATGCAAAGCAAAACATCTAGAGAAAATCTCATCTGTATTAGGATAATCGCCATCTATAAATAATATCACAAAAGAGTTAATTCTTCTAGATTGCATTTGTCACTCAGATCTCCAAGCTATCTCATGTACAAAAATACGGAAAATCATATAATTCAGGCATTCCTGTACAACATATTAGTATAATTCTAAAGAATTACCGAACTACACCTTTCAGAAACACTGGAACGAAAAGTACTCTTGACGGTGCGTGAATAACTCAAGAATAAGATCGTTACACATTTTAAAAACAGGTATTCTCTATTTTAGCTGTACTACACGTGTAGCACATGCGTGTAAATGTTAAAAAAGAAAAGAAAGAGGTGTTTAGAAACAAGACAAGAGAAACCAACCCCTTTTATGAAGACTGGCTGCTTTGCAAGGAATAAAAGCTACTTTACAAATTGTACTTATTTCTGTAAAATAGTGTCAATATTCGTTTCATTCCGCAACTGTTTGAGGTATTCTAATGTTAAACAGGAAGCATTGTTTTGTTAAACACATAACCAGTTGACCTCGTTTCTAGATGGAGATCTATTTTTATTCACATAGCAGTTTTGTTTTTGTGGGTTCTTACCTGTTACAAGATGCTACACTTTGTTTACCACAGTTTTGTGAATCTTTTTTGTGGATTTCTCTCTCTCTCTAGATGGTAATCGTGTTTGAAATTTATTCATAACACAGGCCTGTAATTGTCGTATTGTCTTGAAATGTTTAGATGTTCTGCAGTAATTCCTGTACGTTGAGTTCGAAAAAAATTGATTTTCTCCATCACGTACAGATTTTTTACAAAATGTCACATGTACTTTTACATAAGTGAATTAGTTTGATTGAAATGAAGTCACATTTTGTTATGCTTAAAATGTTGAAAACCACCTGCTCCAGATCTTTCTGGACCAATCGCGACGTGAGAGTCTTATCCATCTTTTTATAACCCACGAGAAACCACGGTTAACAGCCTGCATTATTTCATTTCTGGATAGTATATTTGTTTATGTGCACACATTGACGTTATTTTTTCTTCTCAATGAAATTTGTTCGTCACTATGGCAACAAGAGATTGTGTAAATTACCCAAGCATGTTCTGTTAGGTTTGTGGTAAATTTGTTGTAAAGAAATCGCGTGTTTATACCATACTTTTCCAGAGAAGGTTCTCTAGTTTATTGCAACAATGTTGCTGAATTAATACCACTGTTAGGGCTCCAGTCTATGAACCAAGTAAGTGGCGATTGTTCATTGACTCTTCCAAAATAAGTCTAAAAGGTATTCTCTTTCACAATGGTAACATATATGCATTTGTTCCTATTGTTCGTTCGGTTTACTTGAAGGAAACGTACGAAAATCTCAAACTTTTCAGTAATGTCAAATAAAAAGTATATGGTTGGGTATTTTCTGGAGACTTAAAAGTATTTTGTATGTTGTTGTGGCAACAACCTGATTGTACAAACTTGTCATTTTTTTGAGGGAATGAGGCAGCAGAGCACGAAATCAGCACTGGATAAAGAAGCAATGATCATGCAGACTTAGTTTGATACCAGGAGAAAAAAACATTAAACATGAAAGTTTGGTTGACACAAAGAAAGTACTACTGGCTTTACTTTGCATAAAATTGGGCTTTAAAAAGCAGTTTATAAAGGCCTTAGACAGAGATGGCGATGTTTCAAGTATCTACGGGGACAATTTCCAGCTTTTCAGAAGTAAAACATAAAGAAAGGATTTTCCTTGGGTCTCAGATTAGGAAACTGACTTCTGATGAACAGTTCAAAAAGATAAAGAAATATGTTGAAAATAAGCGTGGATTACTTTTAAAGATGTTATTGACAATTTTTTAAATAAGCAACAAGGACCTAAATTAGAAAAATACTGGATTGTAATATGAGTTTGAAAATTCATTTCATACACTCACACATTGACTATTTCCCTGAAATTCCGGGTGCAATCAGCGAAGAACATGGGAAAAGGTTTCACCAAGACATAAAGAAATGGAAAGGAGGTATCAGAGAAAAAGCAACACCAGCATGATGGCTGATTACCTGCTGGTCATTGACACGAGATGCTCCAGACGCAATACATTGTTTGTTTTTGAAATTTCGCACAAAGCTACTCGAGGGCTATCTGTGCTAGCCGTCCCTAATTTAGCAGTGTAAGACCAGAGGGAAGGCAGCTAGTCATCACCACCAACCGCCAACTCTTGGGCTACTCTTTTACCAACGAATAGTGGGATTGACCGTTACATTATAACGCCCCCACGGCTGGGAGGGCGAGCATGTTTGGCGCGACTCGGGCGCGAACCCGCGACCCTCAGATTACGAAGCGCACGCCTTAACGCACTAGGCCATGCCAGGCCTGACGCAATACATAAAAAAAAGATCACAACACGTAGTTTTGAGGCTAAAAGGTGTAGATTTCACAACAAACATGCACACAAATTAGGATGAGTGGGAATGCATATTCGTTTGACATCAGTATTCTCTTTTTTTCTTCATCTTTTTGTATGTATGTTAACAAACATAGTAATACAAAAGTTCATTGTGGTAAACGAAATGGTAATTTGATCAAAGTAAGAGTTGTTTTTCTTCTCGATTAAAAAAAAATTCTTACATGTGTGGTAAAAGAACATGAATATTATTTTCTAAATATACCTAACTGAATTATGTAAAATCCGTTATTAAAATTAAGACAACTTTTATGAAGTTTAAATTCCCAGGTATGTGTAATCGTTTTCTAAAGCCAATAAATACAAGAGATATCTCTCGTTTTGGAAATTTGAATTCCCTGATCTAAACAAACATTTTGATCTAAGTATATGAATACTTTACGTAAGAAAGGACTGTTGCATATCCTTCTCAAAATAATTGGTTGCATTACATTATTTACAATATGCCAAATATGTAAAAAATAGTCATAATACGTGCTGTTCCACAACAACTTTAAATCGGCTGTAGCTATTATGTGATTTGTTGATTTGCATTTTCAGAATAGTTTTTATTATAATATAATCAACCTTGAATATTTAATATGCTGGTGATATATGACCACAGTCAGTGTCCTACTTATATATTTTTCAGTTTTCTTGTAGATGTTTATGGATTAGAGAGTTAATTTTGAACATGTGTCTGCTGACTCAAGTGACTACATTGCGTTTAGGTTTAGAAAAGACTAGAGACTGTGTTCTTTTAACTTTCATCTGTGAAATAACTAGTGAGCGAGTAACGCATGCACTTTGAGAGATTATACTACATGCATTAAACAATAGAGTGAGTTGTTTTTCCATTCTGGAATCAGAATGATTTAGATATTTCGAGATTCAAACTTCTGGAAGCATTGTGTAAAGTTTCGTGCATTTGTTAGGCTTGACTTTTGTTTAAAGGAAAGTTAGGTGTTACTTTGCTGAGTTTTATATATATTCTATTTTCTTCAGTTGAATCAATTCATGAAGTTAATTTTAACACATTTTCCACTGTTTGTCCAGTTATCTGAAGCTAATGTTTCAATCTGCACAGATATCAGTGGATTTGTTTATACCACACATTCAATAAATATTGTGCTTAAATGTTTACCAATTTCTAACCCTGAATCTCATATTTGTTAAATTGGCAATGTCTAACTATATCTTTCACGACATTTGTTATTTTTTTTCCCTTTAAAAATCTGTTTTGCATTCACTTGACTTGCTGGAGGCTTCATTGTCAGTATATATTTACATTAAGATCATTAATTTTTGGTCGAATCTGAGCTGAGTCGTTATCCTAAAGTGTAAAGCCCATGCGATGACGGTGCTTGTGATGAAGCGTAAATAGATGAGGTAATGCTTATCTACCAAAGCCATTCTCATTTAGATTAGCATGAGCTAGTTTAGTACAAGCAATTTGGAGAGTAAATTTTTGCTTGACATACACAAAGCATATCAAATTTAGTGCTGCTTTTGCATGTAGCATAATGTACTGTGATGTCGTTACATGGAAAACAATTGATTGCGTATTTAGTTCATGAACAGGTTAACTTGTTAAATTCTCGTCAAATGTCATTTGCATTTAGTGTGATATGTTCCTATTACCTATTCGATATGTATATAATAATATCAAAAATAAGCATCATACTTAGACTGTCGCTTAAAATATTCTAAATCCCCCATTAACTGGCGGTCAGCATATTTATAGTAATACTTGTAACTTATGAACTTGTGTTTCATTTACTTCCATCTATCTTTTCCTTACAGTTTGTAGCATACAGTAAAGTTCAACGTTTAGTCTGTCAGGAATGGTTGGATGAGTGGTTCACGTGGCCTTATCTCTCCATATTTGAAAAAGGCTTACAGCTTGTAGCACGAATTATTTTCTTCCCATTTCTTCTCTTTGTACTCCTATGCTGTGCGAATTCGACCATGGCAAAAAAACTGAGAACACCCATCAGCAAATATTTGAACGAAATGACTTCCCATATACTATTTGTATTTTTCGTCTTCATGCTAATTAACCTGGACAAAACCCGTCAATACCGAGGACCACCTAAGACCGGTAAGTGTATCATTTCAAACATTCTTTCATCATAAAATAATCTTATTGAGACTATTACTATTTTTGAAAATTTTCACTGTAGACAGAAGGATAGAAACCATTATGCAAAGACGACAAACAATTTTAGAAAAAATAAATAATTACTTATATCCGACATTTCGGCTGCGCCTTTATCAAGAGTCTATGCATGTTACAGGTTCAAAAACTGATTCTAAATGACAGCTACAAACATATAACGAAAAAGTGTATTTGATATATGATACAACTGTAGTCGAATAGTCTTTAGTCGTTGATCGTAATTGTTTGTTAGAATTAAACTTAGAGATACACAATGGGTTGTCTGTGCTCTATCCGCCACAGGTATGAAACCCGCTTTCTAGATGTGTGAGTCCGCACACATTCGGCTGTTACTTGGGAGCCGTTGTTCATAATATTAGAAAAAATTGAAATAATGCAATAAAGATAGATAAAATCAAAATGATAAAATTAATAATAATAATAATAGTACACTTTTTCTTCATATTGTTGTAGCTGTATTTCGTGTTTGTGTTCGACTATTGTCACTTAAATTCAATTTAGGAACACGTTAAATGCGCTAGCTGCCAAGGCCCCACGCCGCACGTTACAGAGCAGGTTACAAATACCAAGCCATCTAGCACAACTCACAACTACTTAGACAACAGCATCTATATTAACATTCAACTCCGCTATTACCAGTACCACCACGCACCACACAGACTTAGGCCAACCTTGTCTTCACCACTAACAGTAAAACAATGTACACTTCATAAACCTCAAAACCTTCTCCATTCATTTTCACTGCCTCATTAAACCACACAACTATACAGCTCACCTCTTACGCGGACACGATAACCAAACGTACACCAAGGCAACAAACGAAATACAAGATCACTCAAATCACTCACACGTTAATATCAGTGACTCCACTTTTCCACCTGGACCTGACACTACCATGGAATAAGACACTCATTGACCGCGTTTGTGAAATAGCCAGACATTACTTTCCAATACCTAACTTTAAGTCACACAACAGTACACTTCGCATTGAAGTTCGTGAACGTGAAGCATAACCTTTAGAAACAAACTAAACGTTCTACACGTAAACTCTCAAGGTAGTCTAAATACCAAGAAATTTGAAATTCTTGATCTAAACAGCAATACCAACGCTGAAATAATAATAATTTTAGAAACCACAGCCAAAGAAGACACCAATGTAAACTTACCAGGTTTGAACTTTTTTGTTTTTCTTCTTACATGAAACTAGAGATTTGGTTGTTTATTAAAAAACAAACAAACACCACTTTCATTGCATAAGCATCAAAACGGACACCTTTTCAAAAATAAACGACAGCAGTCTGTGCAATATTAGGCTTAACAACAGGCAGTCCATTTCTCTTTTATCCATGTATCGTTCGCCGAGCAAACTATTAGAGAAAGTCTTCCTTCATATCTGTTTACTGATGCAGCCTAGACTAATTCTAGTTGGAGACTGCAATGCATTCCACATCAATTTCCATAGCTACAGAACTACTGTTAGGGAATTAGCTCTTCACACCTCACTGCAAAAATATAATATACACGTCATTAAGACTAACAACTCAACACTACCACGCAGCCACTGACACGTAAAACATTTTAGACATTTCTGTAATCCCTGACTTATCCTAACTTCCTCACGGAACTTCTCTGTACACATTACTGTGTCAGTGACCATTTTCCTATTTCTTTCACGTTACAAACTAACAGATAGGACATTTCTTCAAATCTCCCACCGGTTCTGAATTACATGAAAACCGACTGGAACAACTTCAACGCTTTGTTAGGCACTCTTCTACCTAATCTTCTCACCACTATAAGTTGCAAAAGTGACATAGACAACTGTGTAGAAAATACCAAAAATGCCATTACCTATGCAATTAAAATGGCAATCCCCAAGTCAAAGAAAATTAACACACTACAACAACTACAACACTGGAAACTCAATTCAGAACTAATTATAGAAAGAAGGCGACCAAGAAGAAGCTTCAGAGCAACACGAGACACATCACTTAAACCACATAGGAATATACGTTCTGAGAAGTAACAGTTGGCTACTTTTCTGCAACACTCTCGACAACTCTCAAAACCATCCAAAATAATTCTGGAAGAAATTTAAACCAATTATTCCACCACTTTAAATAGAATAATACCACCGCTAAAACAAACACCAACAAAGCTGATTTGTTAGGCAACTATCACCAAAATTTGTTTGTGACATCGATTCACCACAGTTCAATCAACAACTCAAACAAAAAAATGACATCCATATAACCTCCCGTCCTGAAATATTTACCCCACATTTTCTTCATTTATTAAAATACAATTATAATTTGACACTTATGACTTTTTTAACAGAAAAGTCATTATTGGCAAGCTTAAAATAAACTTTAGATCGCTAAAAATCTCAACTTCCGTCCATGACGGTATCCGTGATATAATATTTAAAAACTTATCAGATAATCTATTAACACACTCAATAGCATGGCATAGGCAGGTGATTAGGGCGCTCTACTCGTAATCTGAAGGTCACCGGTTCGAATTCCCGTCACACCAAACATGTTCGCTCTTTCACCCGTGGGGGCGTTATATGTGACGGTGAATCCCATTATTTGTTGGTAAAATAGAAGCCTCAGAATTGGCAGTGGGTAGTGTTGACTAGCTGCCTTCGGTCTAGCTTTAAACTACTAAATTAGAGATGGCTATCTCAGACAGCACTCGTGTAGCTTTGCGCGAAATTCGAAAGACAAAATAATAACAAACAAAACACACTCAAAATTATGAACTTATCATTTCTTTCAGACTGTTACTGAGATTCCTGGTAAAAACTATAGTTACAGTCGTTCCCAAATCAAACACCAATAATTCCAATCCTGACAACTTTAGACCAATCACTTTTCTAAGCTGCTTAGGAAAGCTACTTCAACACATAAAATCAGACTTTTCCTAGATTGAGAAAACAACAACCTGATACCAAACATCCGAAACTCCTCCTGTTAAGTTCGACAAGTTGTGGACTAGCTTAACCAGATCCATTCACAAAGCATTTAATAACAACCAATATAATAGACGTAAGAAAAGCCTTTCACTCTGGCACAATGCCCTGCATGCGTAATATGAAAGTAAACAATACAATCTTCAGGCGGACATCTAATTTCCTTAGCATTAGAATAAAGTTAATAACACCATCTCAAAACAATTTAACATTACACCAGGAATCCTTCAAGGCTCCATCCTCTCATCACTCCGTTATAATCTTTTTATTATTAACATCTCGTTTCCAAACCTAACGTGTAGATAATTCTCACAATATAACGACGATATTGCTGTTTGAAGCACTTCGTAAAACACCGTATTAGGGTTTTTTTTTTTTCTATTTTACCACAATATTTGAATGCTGGGGATGTTAGTCTTTCGTTTATTGTTTTTGTATTGTATACTTTGTCTAAGTAAGTGGCTGGGGTAAATTTTGGAAGTTTTACAGCTAATGTAAGAACCCTGTTCTGTTGTACTTGTAACTTACACTTAATCTTACTGGACACGTTGAAGGCGATTTGACACTGAAACTTCGTTATGGGATATGTATATAGGCTGAGTGAAATTTTTATTTTTTTTTGTGATTTTTAACCTTTATTTCTTCCTGAAATTAATTTTAAGTGTGCTATGTATTTGATAATGGATTTATGAATGTACTTGAAATGTTAAGCCCTTGTAAGACGGCTGTCGAAGGTTACACCTAGAAACTTGGCTATGGGGCGTAATTTTATTTCGGTATAATCTAATTTGATTTTAAGTTTTTAATGTTTCTGAAACGTTTGTTAAAGTTATATTTAAATATAATTTCCGTTCTTTTGAGTGAGTTATGAATTATCCTTCAAATGTTACACCAGCTTTAAGAGACTTTTGAATTCCACTAGACTGTGTACATCATATAAAACAATGTCCCCATATACCGAATACTTAGCCATAAAAGAAAGTTAACAATATCCAAAGTACTTCTAATTCGTTTATGTTGTTTCATTATCGGTTCTGGGCACAAGACAGGAGGATTATTTGGTGCCTGTCCTGTGAAAGTGGATTTTCTCGGGAATCTCTCGTTTTCTCTCACAACAAATTTACTGGCACTCTTGGATTTCTTGAAATAGCATTGGATTTACAAATCCTGACCACTAGGTGACCCTGTTAGCGGGGCGCTCATAGAGATATGCTTTGTCGAAAACTGTCGTCTTGCTTTATGTTTTCAGGCCCAGCATGGCCAAGCGTGTTAAGGCGTGCGACTCGTAATCTGAGGGTCGCGGGTTCGCGCCCGAGTCACGCCAAACATGCTCGCCCTCCCAGCCGTGGGGACATTATAATGTGACGGTCAATCCCATTATTCATTGGTAAAAGAGTAGCCCAAGAGTTGGCGGTGGGTGGTGATGACTAGCTGCCTTCCCTCTAGTCTTACACTGCTAAATTAGGGACGGCTAGCACAGATAGCCCTCGAGTAGCTTTGTGCGAAATTCAAAAAAAAAATTCATGTTTTCAACGTTGTCATAATCACCGTCGTCACCAGCCATGTCTCTCTGCCAGTAACTACAAAAATTGCCTTTAACTTTCAAGACCATATCAAAAGTCTACATTTACGCGAGCAGGACGAACACCCCAATGTAAGATCTTTTCTTTAAAACTAAATACCTGCACGACTTAAGTCGGCCGAAACGTCGGGCACAAGTAACTAAGTATTTTGTTCTGAAGTTGTATGCCATCTTTACGCAATAATAATATTGAGACTCTTAGATTTTATTTTACATTTGAAGAACGTTATATCATTCACTTTAATCTATTATGGTTAGTAGATTTCAACAACATATTTTTTGACACACTTTAAATATTTCTCTTTAGCATTATCCTATGGTTCTAAGAATCTAATGTGTTTCTTTTTTTCTAATTAATACAAAAAAAGTGTATTTTTGACAAAACATATAATAGTTTATATTAGTAATCTAATATATGATGATGCTTTTCCTTGCAGGACTGGAGTGGGTAGTTATTATCTGGATTATTGGGTTCATTTGTCACAGTATTATTACTTTAATGTCCACTGGTGCCCGTCGTTACTTCAGTATCATTTGGAACTGGTAAGAAGTCAAGTTTTCTTAGTAGATTTGTAAAATTGATAAGATAGGTCTGTTACTGACACCCCTTTCTTTCTTTGTTTAACAGGTATGACCTGCTCACTCAAGCTGTTTTTTTAACGACGTTTATTTTCTGGGGTAAGGCCTACTTAGACGTTCGGCATAATCCTAATATGGAAGAAAGAAAAACATGGCCAAGTTTTGATTCTACTTTAATCCATGAAGGGTTGTTGGCAATCGCCAGTGTACTGGCCTTTGGTCGCATACTGTATTTTTTACAACAAAATGCGACAGTTGGTCCGTACCAGGTATTTATACAAAACTTGCAAATCCATTTGGAAAAGAAAAAAAAACTATTGCATTACTTACAAACATAATTGTTTGATAATATTTTTTTAAGCTAGAAATTTATGTTTTATATTTTATCTAAGTATACATTTGTATATATTTTTAGTTTCTAATTGAAAAAAAAACAATATTAAATACATTGGTAATGATATTTGCATTTTAACTATGTGGACTCCCAAATATAGCACAATTCAATACATATAACGAATTATCACATCGTAGGAATACTCAAATAGCTACCAAACGTAATCAGTTAACGAACATACCTCAAGTAAATACGATTTAGATTACACTTTACTTGTCCTCTTCTGGTGCATCGAGATATTAGATATGGTTTTATTACATAATTCTCACATACACTGAAATTATTGCTATTGTTTTGAATTAAGCACAAAGCCACACCATGGGCTATCTGTGCTCTGCCCACCATGGGTATCGAAACCCGGTTTTTAGCGTTGTAAATCCGCAGACATACCGCTGAGCCACTGGGGGGCCACTGAAATAATATCTTAATGACTTAATTTGAACAAATTCCATTATATTATTACACGAAAATTCATCAATTTGTTGTGACAATTCGAGTTTGGGATGTTTCATTTTAAATTATGTTGCTATTTAATTACTCTTTTTTAGATATCTCTGGAACGTATGTCTTTTGACATTTTATCATTCCTGTTGGTAGCCTTTGTTATAATATTGTCTTTTGCTACTGGAATGACCCGGCTGTACCAGTACTACAATGGCATGGTGCAGATTGATGAAAATAAAAACAAGAAAGTGCAACTGTCCTCTTTCGTTAGGTAAAGAATAAATTATATTCACTCCTACGTAACATATCAGAGTGTGGATGTTATGATAATATTCATAATGTTACAGTAATGTCATATGATGTACACATTGTACAGTGAGTATGAAACGATTAATAATGTTTAGTGGTCATAAAATATTATTCTAATATAGATGTATCTCTCTATTTGTCTCTCTGTATATATATATATATATATATATATACACTCACACTCTACGATTGATTTAAATAAAATCGTAAAAGATACGTTTACAAGTTTGCATTTTACACCAAATTTAGGTTTGACTATTCTGTGAAAACTCTATTTTGGGCCTTATTCGGAATGTCCCCAGTAGAAGCAGCCGATGTAATCATATCTAACCTTGAAACAGGAGGAAAAATCATCAGACACCATCTATTCACAGAAGGAGTTGGTCATTTTTTGTACAGCCTGTATCATCTCATCATTGGTATTGCTCTTATCAACGTACTCATTGCCATCCTCACTACATCTTATCAGGACGTAGTGGCAAGTTACAGACATAGCTAGCTTACATTTATCTACCTCTTACATTACCTAAATTAAGAATCCTTGCTATCTTTTAGAAGTAAAGATGAACTTGAAGAAATACTTAAACTATACTAAACTAACCTTAGTATTACTGAGCCTAGTAATATTTAATTAATCCTACCAGGACGTAGTGACAACATTCAAACATGGCTAGCTAAACTAAATTTAACATTTCCTAATCTAATCGTCCTCATTATATATTTATCAGTGTAATATTTTCAAATCAAAACTGATGTTCTGGCAAATAACGGATAATTTTCCCCTCTAATAACAAAAGATTCGCTCGGGAAATAAGAAAAATATAATTTTGAATGTGATAGCTTAAATGAGTCTTCCTCGTGTATGTAAAGTAACGGACATGGACGAATTTAGTAAAAGTGCTCGAGCTATAATTTGCATAGTTTCGTATTTTGTGTTTCTTTCCCTCAGGATAAACTCGAACTAAACACGATGGTCCTAAAGTATATCTTTATTCGAAAAACTCCAGGTAGAACTCTGAAATCAACCAGTAAGCTTCGTTTCTTTCTTGAGTTGACAGTATCGAGCGTGTGACTTTTCCCTTCTCATAGCTTAGGCCAACTATTACAATTAGATAATCTCAACCCAGACTGCAAAGAATATTACACTTTTTACCCTTTCAATTCGGATGTAATATGTTACTGCAACACTCTCTTAATTAGAATAGTGTTACGTATAATAATTTATCGCGGACGAGTCACTAATTTATTATACTACGTATTACGATTTCAAATAGCCGGAAATTTTAACTTAAAAGATAATTGAATTTTGATAGGTATAAAATTTATGCTGTTTTCAACAAGATTGATACATACAATTTCTTTTCTAACACTAATACATTTTAATACACAAAAAGACGATACAATTTATAATAACGGTTAGTACAAATAGATATTACAAATTATTATTTATATACAAACATTTACAAACTCACAAACAATATTCAGTCTTCTATCGGGTCTGGAAATTAATATTTTATCGACGGTCAACGTCCAAGAGGCTACAAGATAGGCTACTGTTTTCCTAAAACGTATATTGTTGATTCCTACAATCGAGAATGCTGTACAAATTTAGAGAACCAGAACTACTGCAATACACATCCAAGAATATACGTCACATACATGAAACTGGAACAAACGTAGATATTAAAATAAATGAACAACAGTAAATCTGTTACTATAAATATTATTTACCATTGGAATAAAGCAACTATACAAAACAATCTCAACGATCTTCTGGACCACACGAACTAAATTGTTTAATTTCTTTTTTATATTGCTAAAGTAGATAAGAAACACACGATACATCCATATATAACACCAAGATGTAATAGCAAAATACACCCATATTAAATCACGATTGAACTTAGCCTCTAGCTTAGATTTAAATAGTTGTTTTTCAAGGAATCAATGATATGAATAGCATCTTGATCAACACTGTATCTATCTCAGCCAATCTTATGATTTTTGATATTGGGCGAAATACATTCAATATACAATTCTACCAGGACACAGAGATGACGTTGCAGACAAAACTAGCCCCACCTGTTTGTTACCTACCTTAACGAAGCTAATCAGAAAGTGACATTATTCATTACTAATATAACGTCAGGATACATTTACGTATACAAATATAAAATAACCTAAGTTATTAATGATATGTGTAATTTGTATTTTTTTAATGTAATTCATAAGCACTTTCAAATACGCATTATACGTTTCATTCATGCTCACTTCATATCTTTGATATATTTGTCATGTGTCGTCTGTAATTATTCACCAAAATTAGCCTAATAGTAGTTTTAATTTTTAACCCTTTTTGTGTGTAACTGTTAAAGTTAGAGAGTTCAAGAACCATTGAAAGTTTTTGTCTTGTTTACATTCAGAACCATGAACGTTATTTTTTTTTTCAACAGAAGAAGCAAAAGTAAATGTTATGTTAAAAAACGATTTACAGAACAATAAAAAGATTTAATCTTTCGATTGATATGCCTATGTGATAAAAAGTGTATTTTATACTTCCAACCTCATCCTACAATACAATACTTAAGAAAATTACAGAAGCAACTGATGATGTTCACAGTAGAAATTAATAATGGTGTTGCTAGTCTGAGCCCTCATTATGATATTGTTTTACTTATAACCTAATATGGCTTAATGTCACAACTCGTCTAAAAAAATTAAAAGAAACATATTTTATTTTTAAGTTTCGCAGAACTGTTCCCACTAATCCATATTAAATAAGCTAAACCATGAAGCTAAAATTATATAGTTTATATTGATAGATAAAACATAGTTTTATTTTATTTAATTAAACAATTTTTTTTGGAATTGAAACATGCGTATAATATTTATCATAGCCATATACTTCAAATATTAAACATAATAACAATTTATAATTGCCACATTTTTTCTCAGGACAATGCAGATACAGAATGGAAGTTTTCCCGAACCCGTTTATGGCTAAGATACATCAACTATCCCTCAACTCTTCCTCCTCCACTGAGCCTCATCCCACTAGTTGACTTGATTGGTAACAAAATTTCTGAACACAGAAAACTGCCCAGAGAACAAGTTCAGATTATACAATGCTCATTAAAAGTAAGTTGTATATTTAACTATTAATGTGGAGTCAATGTATCAATGCTGTACACATTTGCGCGAAAAGCTACATTCCCAATATTAAACTGATAGACTAAAGGGAAGGCATCTAGAAAATAGCACCACCACGATCTCTTTGACAGCCTGATTCGACTGTTGATCTTATAATGAACTTTATAAAATGGAATATTTTAATGTGTTATTGTTTATAACTTACTTTGGTAATTCTTAGTTTTTGTGTCATTCCTTCCGTATTAACTTGTATAAAACAGATTGATTATTATCAGATACTTTCATTATGGCATCCAAATACTGGACAACATGTTATTAAAATGTATTATAGCGGACGAGGGAAAAAGACAAATTTAAAATTAATATGGTAGATACCAGGGGCGTAGATCCTGCGGGGAATGGGGAATACATCCCCCTTTCATTTTAAGTGTGGGATATGGTGCATACAATCATCCCCCTCCAGTTTGGTCTGTGGAATATGTTTATTGCATCACAGGTCCACAAATTGTGTGTTTGTTCTGTAATTCTCGTGTTCTTACCAATCGAATTACATAATTAGGGCTAGATGTAGGCTTTTTAAGTTGCCGAAATGTACATCTTTAATATAGGCGTGCTTCTAAGCTTTTCGATCTAAGCGATAGTTCGTAAGTATCAGCAGTAGGCCTAAGTATACATGCAAGGCTTGCAAGCACTATCACAGAATCTACCTACGTCTTGTACTTTGTGTAAGATTAAGTAAAATTTTCATCACAACAGATTGAACAGAGCATGAAATTCGAAAATATTACTCCCAAGTGTAATCTCCTCTGATCTAGATCTGGCAGGCCATTTGTAGCTTGTAGCTGCATCAACCTTAAGTGTATATTGTGCAGTTTTCCTACGCCATTTGTTGTTATGCATGTCTAGCCGGTTTTATTGTCGAACGCCTCACTCTCCTTAGCTGCCGAAGCCGCTGACCATAGCGTACGTTTAGTATACAGTTGACGACATGATCGGGCCGCTCGGTTCCAGACGCGCCCTACATCACTCCCCACCGCTCCCTTTAGTCTGAGCCTCAATTTTACAACAAGGCACATTAGACCTGTGTTTGTGGCCCTGATTAATCCATGAAATTTCAGATTATCACCGCCCTCTAATCAAGTGCTGGTGCTTTATGGTAAAAGAAAAATATATTCTCTTATCATAGATAGTAAAAATATTGTATTTTCTTGTATAATTAGAACACAAAAGGAGTGATTTCAACGGCCTGAAGCCTCTACTCGAATTGTATTGCTAGTTTTTGTTTAGTTGTTTTTATTTAATAGACGTGCTTATAGACATTATATCACAACGTGTTTGCCATTTGATGAGCTTTAACAGGAATATAATATATTTGTGATTGTTTAAGTATATTTCGAGAAACTTGTAATTACTTGAGTTGTAACTAGCACACATTATTGTCCCAGCAATGCTCAGGCGGTCAATTGTCTCGGTAGTCACTGTGAGGTTTCGCGAGTTCGACTTAAATACATTGTTCAGTCCTACTTCCATTCTGTTCTATCTTTGTTTGTTGTACGTTAGAGTTTTTCAACAAAGACTGTATTTTAGCCTTTTGAGTCATCTGGGAAACAGATTCTAATTATGACAAGCAAGCGCCTGAAACTTTTCGATATTAGGCAGTTCTGCAAGCCAGTTACTAGAACTACAAGTGACAGTGCAGATGCAGATAATCTAACAATCTCAAGCAAAGAAGTAGAAACTTGCCATACAGAGGAAATACCATGTTAATCAGAGGACGAGTCTGAAAATGCTTGTGCAACTATTGCATATCATGAACCACAAGATCGTTGTGAAACAAATTTGTGCAGTAATGAAAAATCTGACACTCCACAGATACAGTGTGGAAAGCCATATCATCCACACGCACAACCAATACCGCGACATAAAGCAAAATATCAACTTTCAGGGCAAGTTGTTTGATGAGTTCCCATGACTGCACTTCGACAATCAGACTCAAAAAGTCATATGCTTTCATTGTGTCAAGGCGGAAAATAGAGGCCTTTTTACAGGGAAATTGGAGACGCCAGTAGAGTATACCTTCATATCCACCGGTGTTTGCAACTGGAGAAAGGCAAAACAGAAATTCAACGAACACCAATCCTCCTCTCAGCACAGATTTGCTATATCTCCAGAAGGTTCACTTGATGTAACTCCAGTGACTGCCCAGCTACATAATGGAAAAAAGAAGCAGCAGGAAGAATGCAAAAGAAGTCTAGCCAAAATTACCTAGAAGTTTACATTTCTTACTGCATCAGGGTTTAGCATTATGTGAACATACTGATACGGAGGGGAACTTCCTGCAGTTAATGAAGCTCCTGGAAGAGGAAGAACCTGAGTTGACGGCCTACTTGTCAAAGAAAACCACATTCACATCACTCCAGGCTCAGAATGAAATAATGGAGATGTTCAGCCATCAAATACTGAGGAATATAGCACACTAAGTGCAGCAAAGTAAAATCTTTACATTAATGGTTGATGTTACAGGTGCCGAACAGGAAGCAATATGTGTATGATACGTAGATGAGAACCTTGATGTCCATGAGACATTTCTTGGTTTGTACAGTGTTTCCAATACAACTGTTGAAACAATATTCTCGACTATACTTGATGTACTGACTAGACTCAATTTACCACTGTCAGGATTAAGAGCACAAATTTATGATGGAGCCGCTAACATGAGTGGTGCGTACAGTGGATGCCAGGCAAAAATAAAAGAGAAGCAACCGTCAGCTTTGTTTTTTCACTGCGGAACACACAAGGCTAATTTAATAATGCAACATGCAGCTGAAGTTTGTGAATGTGTTCGAGATTCTATCCAGTGGGTACATGAACTTGGTGTCTTGCTTCAGAGGTCAGGCAAATACAAGACAATCTTTGAAAATATTGTATCGTCAGACAGCCACAATGGTCCAGTTAAATACATCCGCAGATGTATTTCAGATGTAGCAGTGAAAGCACGAAGTCTGCTGGACAGATTTGACAAAGGAAAGACAGTTTTAGGATTGTTGATGGCTTAGCATCCATTAGCTGCATTAGAGGAACTAAACCGTGCATTCCAAGCAAAATCAGCGACAGTATCTGGCATGATTGAAGTATCTGCAATGACAGTTGAGTAATTGTGGGTATTGCGAACAGAAAAAAATTACAACAAGATATTTGATAAAGCTGAGAAAAAGGTAACTTCCTAGATCTGGTGTCTATTGAACTACCACGCATTCGCAGACACCCCAGAAGGATCACAGGTGATGGCTCAACACACCATTCTGCAACATTTCGAGATTACTACAGAGGCCAATATTTTGAATTTGTGGACACAGTCATAGAGCATTTGACCATTTGATCCAATGCAGATAACAATGACTTGAGACAATATCTGGCACTTGAGAACATGATCACATCTGGCAAGATTGACAACTCGGTTATAAACTTCTATCCAAAAATCTCTGCACAACGGTTCGAGTTTCAGTTGCCCATGTTCAAAGGAACAACAAAAGCAGTATCTCTGAAAGGTGCGAAGGATGCTTACTGTAAAATGCATGAAGAAAGCCAGCAAATGTTTATTGAAGTGTTTCTTCTCATGAAAAGTTTGCTTGTACATGTATGTCCAGTATCCAGCTGCGAATGTGAACGCAGCTTTTCTGCATTAAGACGGTTGAAGACGTGGTTAAGGTCGACTATGTCTCAGTGCCGCCTCAACCATGTGGCAGTTTGTCACACTCACAAAGATGAGGTCGACAAGATAAATATAGAAGAGCTTATGAAAAAATTCATAAACAGATCATCACAAAGGAGGTCTACATTTGGGAACATATAGGCTATAGGACTAAATTAATCTTACTTCAATGAAAAGTATGAATAATTATGTGCTACATTGTATTGATGTGTAATTTTCAAGAGTTCGCAAAGACATTTCAAATATTTTTATCAAACAACATGAACAGTTTTTCAGTAGATATAAACTTATAAAGGGTAATTACTAATTTTATTAATATTTGAAAACGTAATTCATGTAATGAAAGTTATTAGTAACCTTGTCAAGTATAATGGCCATCTTTTATACTGTGCAGTGTGGAGGAATTAATTCATGTGGCAGTTAATTTGTCTTTATTCTATTAACATTTTGAAAACTTTTCTCAACACCTCATTTATACAAACCTACATGGAAACCTTGAAGTATCGTGGCAACAAGATTACTCTGTGACTACATGTTTACAGCTTTCAGGTTCACGTAATCAGAGATTACAAATTTGTAAATTGAACAGTCCACATAAGTGGTTGCAAAAATCACCCCCCCATCGGGTGTAAAAAATCTACGCCCGTGGTAGATACAGTTAAAAATTATTTTCATATTTTTCATCTTAAATTTGTATCCGCGATTTACTAAAGTTAACAGCTTCCTAGATATATTTAAATACAACAATCTGTAACTACGGCTACACCTTAACAGACAAAGACATAATAGTGCTGTTTGAATAAAATAATCATAATAAACCCAATAGAGTAATTAGATTGAATAAGTATGTTGTAAAGCAACTCTCAAATGAAATGTTCAATGATTTGTGAGTTGTGTTATAGCGGAACATTTTCACTATGCCTAAATTACATGTTATAATTAACAAAATAATATTTGTGAAAACTGAGAGCACAAGTCTGTAAAATTAGTATTTCATAAAGAATTATTTTAGGAATTTAAAAAAATATATACACCAGTTTCTTTAAGAATATTTCATTGATTTTAGATGCTATGACATTTCTGCTAGAAAGGAGAATTGGACAGCAGTGATTCATGATGCACTTTTATAATATGTAAATAAATTGCTGACTTTTCATCACTCATTAACAAAAAAGAAACAAAAATATCACTAATGTTCTCTTGATTAAAAGTTAAAACCTGATATCTAAATATATACAGTTTTAATGACAGTTGGAACATTTACGATATTACGTTAACTTTACGCTGATCTAGCGACTTTTGTGCAAGAGACGTCTCACGAGTCAACTGATTTAAGAAACGAAGCTATTGGGTCTTTTGGATGTGAATTACATATTAGATATATTTTAAAAGAGTAGTTACATTCATACAAATATCAGTATATAGTAATTCACCGGTTATTCTTTAGTTTCTACTTTTTTTTTAAAGTAAATGAAAAATTGCAATGGAAACTATACCAAAATCACTCGCCATTCTAAAATATGCTGCTAGAAAACATATGAATGAAAATAATATTGATGCCCTTGGCAACGGATATTGAAGAACAAACGTGACAAGTATACTTCTTCATAAGCATGCCCAATGGCTTTCAACTTCTCAAATGCAGGAACACAATGTGTAAGATCTGTCACTCGATAATGCACGAAACCGAAAATTAACTGAGTAATTTAAAAACCATTATATTTTCATGAAGCTAACTTGAAATATTTTCCTGACTATCTTTAAAATAATGTGTATAGAATACATTCGGTATAATAAAAATAAGTATGAAATGTCTATGTTGTAATCATGCTTACCATAACAGAAGATGCAAAAATCAAACATTTCTTTTTTAAAATATAAGACATGATTACTTCGAGTGTCACTTAACAATATTTAACTAACCAGTAAAGCTTAATAACAGAAAATTATAGATTATTGAAGTTAAAAACTGTCTTTAACGTATTGTTATTGGCACAGTCGAAAAAAATTGGAATTATTGAAGGGAAAACGTTTAAAATAATTTTGTTTGTTTGTTGTTAAGCCCAAGAAATACAAAATGGGTTGTCTAATCAATGTTGTCCAAAGGTATTGAAACCCACTTTTTAGCGTAATAAACCTTAAGACAATCCGCTGGGTCGTTCGTAAAAATGGTAACTTAGATTTGAAAAATCACGTTTAAAATTTTCGAAATATAACATTACATGAAATGTTACTTTATTTTAAATGCTAGCAAATGAAGATCTGGAAAACAGTTTTAAATGGTCATTGATCAGTTATTCTTTAATTTATTTATCTTCCTGTACAGACATGTGAACATTTGGTAAGAGATGAATACAACAGTGTTAACCATTATGATAGGAAACATTACCAGGTATGCATTTATTTGTAAAAATATTTTCTTTTTTTAAATTGAAATCCAGCAAAGAAAAGAAAAAACCTATAAAATAAACAAGTTTAAGGTTGTTTACCATAGTAATATTATTTGTCAGAATGACATCTTACTGGATTTATTTTTTTTTTGTTTAAACCCACGTAACGTTTGAGACACTTCCTTTCACTTAAATATCAATCTAATGAAAGCGTATATATTTAACTTTGTCAAACAAATTAAACTAATGATTCTAAGTCAAACCTTAGTACTATATCACATGTTTGTTTTGAATTTACAGATCAGGTTCGTTGAAACTTAAAATTTGAATTAATTTTGTTTCAGATTTTAATGGCGTGTCTTATTCAAAGATACTTCAGGAGGAGAGCAACAACTGAGAACGCCTGAGCTATTTCAATAATTAGTCATAAGTTTTCCTAAAATTACATTAAAATACAATTAAGTTATGTTTGATAAATTTTAAATTGTGTATCAAATTTCTGTCTTATCGTTTTAACAATATACTTTCCAAAATGTTATTGTGTTTTTACTTTATGATAAATTAAAATAAAAATTAACCAATCTGACTTCTATTTTTTTGTTTATCAATATAGTACTCCAGCACATGTGAAAAAGTAAATAATTGAGATATTAATTATTTGATTTAAAATATGCTGTTGTAAATTTTATTGACAGATTATCTTTGCGTACAAATCAGCAAATGCTGATAATAACTTAATTTAATAGTATTATATCTGGGCATTTTTTTTCACTATGAGAAGGACAAAAAGTTATACCAGAGTATCTTCTTCTGGTAAATTATTGATTTTAAATAAGAGTCTAAAATAAATTCCTTTTGTATATTGATATCAACAAGGACTTTCTCAATAATGGGATTTGTTAGATAAATTGGATCACAACATATAGTCTTATTTGAGATATCATTTATATATGCCGTTAACACAAGGCAACAAAAAACACTTTCTCTGCTAATTGGAATATTGCAACTGTTTCTGAATAATCTGACGAAGCTGATTCTAAAAACGTATGTTGAAAATTTTCTATCACCCATGACTTTTAAGTTATGATAGATTTATTCAAAATATTCTTATATATCAATATATATTTAATAAAAACTACATTTAGAAATGTTTTATAAACAATACATAATGACAATACCAGTTCATAAAAGCAAGGATAATAGTGATATTATACACAGAAAAAAATATTAAGACAATGCTCAAAACTTTTATCTTTGTATCATTTTTATTACAAAATACCTGCAAGAGATGTAAATCTTATGTGAATGTTCTCAGTTTCCAGATTTAAGAAACAATAGTAATCTACTATCAACACAGAATTCTATCGTTGATATCATTGTTTTATTATAGAAATATCTTGGTAGAAGCTCTCATCATGCTTATCTCTCACGGCATCTGTATTATTTGAAAATAAGTAAGCGTAAGTGTAAGAATGCATTTTTAGTGATATCTTACATCTTATGTTCTTGTAATTCTCAAGCATATCATTAATCATGACAGCAGAGTTTTCATCTCTGTGATTTTGTAAGAAATTTCTGACAACCAGTTTGAATGATTTCTAGAACTCAAGTTTTTTCTGATTGAGTAATATTTCCAAATCATCATCCCAAATCTGTAGCTCAACAAAGATACCTCCTTTCATTTTTGCTTCACTATTTTTGGAAACTTGTCAGACGGATACCTGAAACTGTTACCGCCTTTGTTCATTGCTTTTACATAATTCTTCATGAATTCCCGTTTGATATTAAGTGGGTGTAGAAACATATTTTGAAGATTTATCTAAGGGTGATACTCGATATTCTGTTTCCCTGGTATGTAATTTTCTTTCACTGACTATTCCTTCTTTTTATATCATCTTGGCTGTCTCAGAGATATAAGCAGTAACGTTTATATCACCACAATGCTCCACGTATAGAGATCATATATGATGGCCTCAAGTATAAATCTTTATGCTTTGATAAGTTTCTTTCACGTTCACAGTGTAAGCAACAGGAATCGATGAGAGAAAGGTGTTTGACTCCACCTCTCTTATAGGAAGTCGAGAGAATTCTCGAATGTTTTAGCAAACTGAGCATATGAGAGTTTCGTGATGCTTAATCAGAGCAAGTTAGTAGGGGAAGAGAGCAAAAGTGTGACAATTCATGATAATTATATCGAGAACAAATAATATATGAATAATATGTTTTGAATTTTACACCAATGTACTCCATATTTGAATTTATGAAAGAATGAATGCCTTTTATCCATTAAACTGTCCAAGTAAATTTAATTTCACAGAATAAAACTATTTATACCGAGCTATTGCATGGTGTTGATAAAATATTTAGATATTAAGGTAGCGCAAAATCTGGAATTGACGAACAAATTATGGCTACATTTTAAAAATCAGCACCATCAAATTAACCAATTTCATACAGATTTTTGTTGTCTAGTGTAATGAGACAATAGCACTTCTTTGGTTACGATAAGGCGTATTTTATTATGGGCCATTTGGAAAAAATATTTTGAAATAGTGAAGCCATATATTCAGACAAAATATCACATAGAATGGGCCATTGACACACATCACAAAGTCACTTTTGAGTTAACCAAATACATTTTGCAATATACGACCTAACTCGATAGCTCGTCCATATATAAACAGCTGTCAATCATGTCTACAATCATATTAAACTCATGTGATTATTGGATCTTATAATTCAACTAGTGATAACCATAGGGAACTCAACTAATGTAGTATACTTTTTAAATATATTTTTGAAATAAATGAAATATGTACTGTCACAGATCAAATTTCATAGCTTATAATTATGTACCGTATTGTCGTGTTAGCAATTAGGAAAATCTGCTTCCTTGTGTAGGTTCTAATTGTTGAATAGGTTGAAAGCTCTAGCTATTGGAAGTTGTTTTCATATTGTTTGTATTGATTAATACGAATTTCTGTACATGATCTCATTCATTTCTTTCTTTTACAGACACTCAGCAATGAAGATAACCAAACTTGTTGTATAGCATGTAAGGATAAGCACATTTTCAAAACTTATGCATAATTCACATATCTGAAATTATTTTTCTTTGCAAATTATGTTTATTAATACATTTTTATATGACTTTTACAGGAACTTACTAAACTTCCCCACTGGAAGATGATTTTATCATTAGAAAGTCTGTAAATTAGAGAGTTAAAATGTGTAATAAAGCACCTACTGTATATAATATATCAATTGATCCTAAACACACGGAATCATAAACATTATGAGGACTCTCAATAAGAACATTAAAACATATTTGTCGATACAACGAAACATATAGAATGTAAAGATAAGGTAAGAGTATGTGTTTACTCAGATTATTGGAAAAACTAACAAAAACATACTTACAGAATAAGGATCTTTTCTCATTTGAGATGATTTTATCTACCACTGAAGAAGTACATTAAAGGATAAAAGACGCAAAACATACCTTTAAGAATTCAGTCAAAAGTGAAGTTCCTACGTTGAAATTACCAGTAGGCAGCACCAGGCATAAATGATCAAATATTAGTCTCGACATACTTCAAAAAAACATTGGTTTTACTATAAATAATATTGACGACCTTTGCTGTGTTAATACTATATAAATAACTTCAGCATTACTCAGAAAAGATCCAAAATGTAACGGTATTAGAAATCAACAATGACCATTACTGACACGTATGGCTGAAGAACTATACAATTCTTCTAATTTTCCATGTAATATATTAAAGTTCCTTACACACAGACAAAATCTATGAATGGTATCATTACCACAATTTCGATCTTATAACGTCAATGAAAGGTAATCTCGTGGTTAGTTATTGCTGGTCAGAATTTGACAAAATATTTGAACATTCAGATGAACATCATTGTTTTTAATATTGTTATATTTGTTACAGTAATGTATGCTAAAGAGGTCAACCCATAAATTGTTCTTAGTGAGACAGATTTTCTACATATGCAAGATATTACAACAGACATAAATTAAAGAATGTAAGCAGACATTATTTTTATGTCATAATTTTTACCAGTGTAATATTGTTTTCTTATTATTGATAGAAATAAATGACATCCACAATTTTATCAATGTAGCATGATCTGTACTTTACGCCCAACAATTACAGACAAGTTAGTATCCAGTGGTTAAATCATGTACAAAAATCCAACATGCAATTAACGGTGTGATAAATAAATCCAAAATTACAGATTAGGCAATTTATTTATGGAACAAAACACAAACTATATGGTTTACAGACGCTACATGGTTATAATAAATATTATGATCATGACACAAATGACTCACTTGATTTACTAGAAACTGTAAATTTAAGACAGAAATAATTCGAAGCTCTAGGATATAAAGTTATAACAACGTATGAGTAGGAATTTAAGTTGAAGACTAATGATACAGATTTAATGAATTTCATTTCATGGTGATAAAATTAACGTAACAATACTTTTATATGATATAAAAGAAGAACAAAGGATAAATTATGTGGGTTTTTACATTACTAAATAAATAGACTAAAAATATTGTGAGTATTCATTTGTACATTATCTATAATAACTACAAAATTATTTTAGTTCTATTAAAATATATTTCTACCTCCCTACCTCCGAAGCACTTTTATCATTTAGGTTTAGCATTTAGATTTAATGGTAAACTAACCTTTCCATTATGTAAATCATGCATGAAATCTAGACCACCACCACTATCTAATAGCAGTGATGACAAAAGAGCTTTAAACAGCATGTGGCGCACAAAAGAAGTAAAGTTGAGCGCAGATATATAATATTAAGAATATATAAAATTTATAATTTTCTGTCTAATACAAAGTTAAAGCAAGAAAGTTCTAATTGGCCCTCTCACTGTATAACATTGGAAACAAAGCAGTATTATGTTGACCAATATAACGAAAATGAAGGAGTGCAACTGACCCCTGAAAATGTTATTTTTAGTCCGGGAAAAAGGTCAGTTGTAAAATTATGTCTTACTTATTTTGGGGGACGTTAGTGTATGTCTGAAGACAAACCACAACTTACCTACATAACATCTGTTGAAGAACACCATGCATTAATGGATGATAATACCGAAATAATAACATGTTACGCTGATTAATGAAGAAGTAAAAAATATTATTTGGAAGCATAAATATGAATATATGCTCCAGAAAGATCAAACTAACATATTTCTGGCAGTTTACACAACAGCACATGCTCGTGTGAAGTTATATAATACACTAGAGAAGTTCGGTTAATCTATTTTGTATTCTGATACAGACAGCACTGTATATATTTCAGGTGGATCTAATAGTCCACCTCTAGGAGATTATCTTGGCAAGTTTATAGATGAGTTTGATAGATACTGTTTAACATTATGGGACAGTGAAAAGTCATGCTCTAAGATTAAAAGGTTTACCCTCAATTTCATCAACACGAAAAATTGAACTTCTCATTAATGAAATGTATGATTATAGATATCTTCAGTCCTTTTCGGCCTCTATAGTTGTGACTCATTATAAGAAACGTTGTGAAAATTTAAAGACAAAAACAATTTAGAACAAGGAAGAAAAGAAGGATTATTTTTCAGTTTAATTGAAGTAACACATTCTTGCAGACATTACCACCATTCTGTAAGAATACTGATATTTTTATCTTATGGAACTGATTCTTTGCCATGGTCTATGGACTGAAAAGAGCGCTTGTGCAAGACCTTAAGGGCAGATCCCAAGTTCACTTAAATATAATCTGTATAAGATGAGTCCTATTTCAGTTAACATTCGTTAGAGTTTAAGATGCATAACAGTTTACTACACCCTTTTAGATATTTAATGTCACGTCCGACAGGGAGCGATAAATGACAGTTCGTAAGCAAAGTTTTATATTATCATTATGAAGTTATTTATCATATTTCTTAAATAACTATATGGTTTTATGGCGAATATTAATCATCATTTACAAAGCTGATGCAAAATATTCTCAAAATTTAATTTGTCGAAGTTTTACTTAAAATTTTTCATGATCAGTTACGGTCTGATAAACCAAATATTTTATCTTATAAGTGAAAGTTGATAAAATAAATGGACGTCTCAACATTTTACACTTCGAAATCACTATTTTAATTTATTAGTGTTTTATATCGTACACAGCTTTGTTTACTAGGAAAAAATATGTAATATTACATTTTCAATATTCTATTTTCTTCAAAAATGTCAGAGACAAATCTTGGTTTAAATGTTTTGCGAGACAAATGTTTTAATCACTTAAATATTTTAAAAAAGCTTATCAAGATGCAACGAGACAATCTTATGTTTATTTCCTCTTGCTTGTTTGTAGTTACAAACAAAATTTACACAGTCTGTGCTCTGCCTACCACAAGTATCAAACCCCAGTTTCTATCTTTGTTGTACTGTAGACTGTGGTAATGTGCCACTGTGCCACTGGGGGGCGTTTACATACTTATTAACCCAAGTACATAACTAACTAGCTAAATTATCCGTCTAGAAGACGGAAGTTTTGTAAATTCGTGATTAAGGAAAGGTCCTTTGAGAACATGAAAGTTGCTTTCTTTATATGCAATTATATAAATCGCTATAAAAGTTCTTAAAGACTGTAAAATGCAAAACTCATGGACTCAATGAATCTCCATACCGAATGTGGTAAAGATCCATGTACAGGGAAGAAAGTAGTGGTATAAATTGTAAAAACACACATGCAAAACATAAAACTGAAACTTTGTATGCACCTCTGCAAGGACTTAAGGAACCTCTATGCCAATTTTGGTAGGTCTCTCCATGCACTGAAAGGTAAAGTAATTAAATGGACATAAAACAAAAAATACTATTATATTAAGTTGTTCGAAAAAGAATGACGGATTTTTATACTAAAAGTTTAGTCATTTATAGGGATCAAAACCATTATTTTTTACGACCTCATATATATCATTGAAAATATAAAGCTTTCTTCTATTCATTAGTGCTTTTATTCTTTTCCATAACTTTATTTCCAGTATTTCAAATCCTTACAATTAATGATAGAAAAACTTGCGCATAGTTTTTTACATGAATTCAAACGTGGTCATAATGCATTACAAACAGTTCGCAATATGAACTAAGCATGGGGAAAATGAACCATTCCCGGACGTACAGTACATCGGTGTCTCCAAAGGTTTCGTAATGTAGATGTGAGTCTTGAAGATAAGGATGGCAGAGGACGTCCTTCTGCTGTTGAAAATGCTCCAATGCCTGGAGCATCAGTGGAAAAAACCCGCGTCAAACTGTTCAAGAAATGGCACAAGGATTGAGTGTTGGATTTTCCATAATTTTGGACCATCTCGAGCAAATTGGAAAAGTGAAAAAAACTTGACAAGTTAATTCCACACAAGCTTAGTGAAAATCAGAAATATTGCCGTTTTGAACTATGTTCTATGCTGATGTTGCGCAACAGAAATGACGAAAAGTGGATCCTTTACGACAACAGAAAGCGATCTACACCACAGAAGATTATGGTCACTATATGGTGGTCTGTGGCCGGTATTATCTATTACAGTTTGCTCAACTATGGCCAGAATATCATTGCGGAGGTTTACTGTCAAGGATTAGAAGCGATTCCTAGAAAGTTATGTGAAAAAATGCTAGCACTAGTTAAACGAAAAGGACCAACCTTGCTTTATGATAATGCTCGACCACACGTTGCTCAAATGACGCTGCAGAAGTTCAATGAAATGGGATACGAAATATTGTCTCATACTCCTTACTCCCCGGATCTGTGGTCCACTGAATACTAATTTATCAAACATTTGAACAGCTTTTTACAGGACAAAAGATTCAACAACAGAGCAGTAGCAGAGAATGACTTTAAATAATTTTTGAGCTCTAGAACTTCAGAGTTTTATCGTCATGGTATAAATCTTGTTTCTCGTTGGCAAAAATGCATAGATTCACTTGGTTCATATTTTGATCAGCAAAATTGTTTTTGAATTTTTTTACTTCTTATTACAGTTAAAATTTTAAATACGTCATTATTTTTCAAACAACCTAATATATTTTATTGGCATGGCATACTTTTTACAATTATCATCCACAAAGGACGATTTGTTCATGACAACCTAATTATTTATGTTTCTAAATAAGATGTAGTAGTTTTACATACAAAGTTACTGTTTCACTTTACCGTTTAAACAACCACTATTATAGAAACTATTTAAAACAGCAACATTTATTCTTTTCTCTAGAACATTCACTTAAAGTACAAAAAATATTGAACAAATAAAATTTACAAACATTTATGGTTTGAGAGAACAACTTATAAAATTACTTTCTCTATGCATAAATTAAAGTTAACATTAATTATGCCAGGAATGTGAAAATTATAATGAATAGTAACCATTCTGTCAATATTAGTATAATCCACTAACCCACTTCGCTAGTAAACTTACAGCAAGGATCAATTGTTGTTGTTTTGAATTAAGCACAAAACTACACAATTGGCTATCTGTGCTCTGCCCACCACGGGTATCGAAACACGGTTTTTAGCGTTGTAAGTCCGCAGACATACCGCTGGGCCATTGGGTGGCTATAAACCAGAGAGTCTGCAATTATTATCTTGCACAGATTATTAGCTCACACTAACTCTACTTAAAATGTCCAAGTAAAACGGCACTGATAAACTTGATTGTTAATAAATACAAAGGGCGGGGGAGGTCGTAATGTATCCAACAACCAGTCCTTTTAAACCGGACAGACTTATATATAGACCTGTGTATAATATCATTTCTTACTGTCCTGCCAAAAACGGTCCGTGTCTGTTAATAACGACGAACATTTTTCGTATCTTTTGAGAGTTGAAAACGATCAACGCTGTATGATAAAAGTATGTGCTCTACTGAATGCCACTTTAGTTTAAATCTGTTATAATCCATTATTTATGATTGGTTGCATTGTGGTATGACTGAGTTCACAGATTTCGTTGGAAATTTTGTGCCACTCTTTTTCTCAGATCAGTTTCTATATATCTAGGAAATCAATTAATTAGTTCTTCTTTGGATAATTGACTGATTTGAAAGTCTGTTGTTTATGCTATTTGAAAATACGAGATAATTCAAAGTGTATACTTTTGTCTGGAAAGCATTTACTACTCTGAATTTATAACTTTCGTAGAAATTTTATTTTACTAAAATTTCTCAAGGATTTCTGAATACAAAAGAAATTAAGAAATGAATTATTGTTTGTGTATTTAAGTAACAAATTTGAAGTTCTTTATACTCACTATTTATTATGTCTGCAATCCCTTATAATATTTTCACATGAGTTTCTGAATAGCTAATGAATTAAATTAATGTTCTAAACTTTTACTATTTTAAGTCGTAATTTTAAAGGCCATTACATTGGCGACCAGGGAGGCAAGTAGAGTTCAGAGGCTACAGCTTAATATTTATTTATAAGGGAGAAGGCTAATGGGCTATAATCTAAACTTTTTTATGAGGTTAGTCGTGAGAGAAATATAATTGGACTGGCCATATTATTTCGATTATAGCAGCCCACTATGAAAAAGTAGTTGCAATTTGAGCTGCCAGGTGCATGTGAAGATATATTTTTGAATCAAGTTACATCGTCTTGAAGTGAATCACTATCATCTCCTTTCTTTATTGTTGTGCTTTTCCATGACTATACCAATTATGAATAACCTCAAATATTCTGCCGCAGCAAATCTGAGCTGTTAGCAAGCTTGTTGCAGGTACGTTGCTGAGCGATTTAATAACGCAATTAGTTCTTAGTACTGCTCATCAACCACACAGGTAGCCTATAAAATATCAAGTGAATTGATTCTTACTGCATCTGGTGTTGCCGTGAGAAACTTCTCGAGCTATTCATTCCAACTGGTTTGGCCTGTCATTAACAAGGCCAGACCGTAGTGATCCTGAACATTTGGCCAAGTTGGAATAGCTTTGGTTTCCTGTAGAATATTCAGTCTGGTATTGACTATGCTATGTGTGTTGTAGAATGTTCTCGAACACGAGTTTGTATAAATATCTCAAGTTTAATCAGTAGTCAAATCTTTCAGCGTGTTTGATACTTAAACTGCTTATTTGAGCTAATAAATCGTCCATCCTCTACTCGCGCTTTTCAAAGAAACCAACTTAGCAGTTTTTATTCTTAAAGTTGTTTAACTTTGTTTTCTTTAGAAATGTTCTAGTTCCAGACCTGTCAATGCTATTAAACTCCTATTCTGTCAGTTTTTAAAAGGAAACTGGTTGTTTTTAACACATGACGACCTATCCTGCTCTTTGTATTTACTAACAATCAAAATTTATCGATGCCATTTGGGTTGGACATTTTAAACATTTGTGTGAGTTAGAAATCTGTGCAAGATAATTATTGTAGTCACTTTGAATTATACATAAATAAAGTAATTTTATAAGTTGTGTTTCAAAAACCACAAAGTTTTATGAATTATAATTGTACAGTGTGTTATGCATTATAAGTGAATGCTCTACAGAAAATAGTAAATGTTACTGCTTTAAATAATTTCTACAATAATGGTTGGTTAAACGGTAAAGTAAAACATTACATTTGTATGTAAAATGAATGCATCTTATTTAGAGATTTATGTAATGATGTTATCGTGAAAAAAATCTTCTTTTGAGGATAATGATAGTAAAATTATGTTTTGCACATTAAATATAGATAGAAAACTATATGGTATGTTAAATGTGAACTAAGTTATAAAATAAACACAATCAGTTATGGAATAATAATGTCAGTGTGTCGCTCAATATTTATGAAAAAAACACATTAGGTATGATAAAATCATTTCATGACAAATAATCATAAAAGTATGTAAAATTAATTATTGGATATGCTGTAGGATTTGTTTCATTCAAATGATTTGTAAATTAAAACAGTATGTGTGATAAAAACTGGCATATGTAATACACTATGCTATAAAGGTTATGTCATTAAAATAGTGATTTTACTATAACTTTGAATTCATATGATTAAATCTACACATCGATGGTGTCATAACATGTTGATGTTTATTTAAGTTTAATGTACATTTGGAAATATTCATAACTTACACTGTTAAATATATATTGCGAAATTCTCGGCTGTTCACAGAAGTTCTAGAAGATTCTTGAGAATAAAAATCAACAAGATATGTGAATATATAAACACTAGTGTATCGTATATATTGTAGTGCATGTTGAAATGCCTAGAAACTTTCCTCACGCCAATAAATGTAACCAATGAACAACGCGCCAAGGGAAAGTATATATATTTTTGGTTTGCTATAGTTGGTAAATAATAAAACTCGAAAACTATAACTGTGGTTAATCCTTATTAATTCGGAGCTTCAGATATGTGACCAGAAACGTTTATAAATTTCGAACATTACAAACCATTTAACTTCAGTGAATTCACATCGGACATTAGTATTTTTATCAATATATTATATAAATTCAGTTGCGAGAAACTCCAGGTGTGATAATGTTGCGCAGTTTCAGTATTAAATACATGTATACTTAAATTAATATAATTAATTTACTCTTTATTATTTATTATGATAAGAGTAAATAAAATGTAAAAATATTGATATTTTAGTATTAGGTTTGATTATATTAGGTTTAAATTAATAATAACACAATAAAAATTGACGAATCACGCACCATGCAGCTCGCGAGTAACGCAATTCGGCAGCATAGCATAAGCTTCGCATGTCGTGAGTAAGATAGGCACAGTTAAAGAGCAATCGAAAGGGCAATACGATAAAATTTATTTATAAATAAATATATACTTTTCAAACCTAAAAGCTACTTAGAATACACGAATGCTAGTTTCACGTTGCAATTTGAAGTCATTCTAGAAAGATAAAAAGAGCTAATTTAGTTTTTTATATGCAAAAACGGCTCGTTTGGGCTGAGAAAACACTTTTACATAGAAGAGCGAACAACGTTTCGACCTTCTTCGGTCATCTTCAGGTTCACAAAGAAAGAGGTAACTGACCGGAAGCCGACCACATGTCTGAAAGGGGTTGTGTAACTGTGTGTCGAAATGTAGAGGGCGGTATTAGATGTTTGAATATATAATTTTATTTATTTTATTTTATTAATATAGGTATAAAGGCGTTCCTTTATATTGGTTTATTTTGGGTTTAAGTTGTTGTATAAGTAAGGCTTCTTTAATTTTGCGTTTGTTTATCTTTGTTTCTTTATTTAGTATTTGAGTGTTTTCTATGGTTATGTTGTGTTTATTTGACTTGCAGTGTTCGAAAACGTGTGAAGGTGACTTTTTATGTTCTTTGAATCTGGTTTCCATTTTTCTACTTGTTTCTCAATATAGAAGTCGTGGCAGTTATCACATTGTATTTTATAAATAATGTTGGTGTGGTGTTTGTCAGTGTAGTTTTTACATAGTATAGACCTCAGTTTTGTGCCGGGTTTTTGAATAAATTTGGTATTAATTGGAATGTCATATTTTGTTACTAATTTTTGCCAAATGTTGGTTATTTGTTTGCTGATGTCAGGAATATATGGTATACAGCAGTATATGGTTTCGTGGTTTTTTGATTCGTGAGCTGTATTTACTTTAGTTGGTTGATTTTGCTTACTGTCTAGGTGTGTGCGTATAATGTTTTTTACGGTTTGGGGAGGAAACTTATTGATGTTGGTGAAGTATTGTTTTATTTTGTCTAATTCATCGTTAATTTTATCTGGTGAGCATAGTTTTATGGCTGTGTTTATTTGGTTTCTTAGTATGTTGAGTTTTTGTTTTGTTTCATGTGCTGAGTCCCAAGGAATGTATAGACCAGTATGGGTGATTTTTCGGTGGATTTCTGTTTGAAATTGTGTATCAGTTCTTGTAATTTTAAGGTTAAGAAATGATATTTGATTGTTTTCTTCCTGTTCACATGTGAAGTTGATGTTGGAATGTATAGAGTTAATGTGATTGAAAAAATTAAGAATGTGTTCTGTAGATTTGAATCCCGCAACCGTGTCATCTACATATCTGTACCAGTATAGTGGTGGATGTAATGCTGTGTTAATTGCTTGTGTTTCAACTTGTGTCATAAAAATATTGGCTAGAACTGGTGATACTGGGTTGCCCATGCTTAGGCCATTTGTTTGTATATAGTTTGGTTGTTGAACATGAAGTTTGTCTTTATCGTGGTGAATTCTATGAGGGTTGCTAACTGGTTACTGGGAATTTCTATAGTTGGGTTAGGGTCTCGGATATAGAGTTCTAAGGCTATCTTGCAGGCTTCAGTGGTTGGAACTTCTGTAAAGAAGGATATAACATCGAAACTGGCCATTAAGGCTTTATGATTAAGTTGATTTAGATTAGACTTGAAATTAAAAGAGTCTTTGATAAATGAGCTGGCTGATGTTACATATTTGGAGAATGCCCATGCTATGTATTTACCAAGGTTGTAATTAAACGATTCATATGTGGACATTATTGGTCGTAATGGACAATCTGGTTTATGAGGTTTGGGGATGCCGTATATTTGCGGTGTGCGTGAGTCGGTTTTACGTAGGTAGGAATAAAGTGTTTGTGAAATTGTGTTGGCTTTTTTCATTTGTAGTAGTAATTTGTTCAGTTGTGTCTCGTGTGTCTTTGTTGGATTTGTGTGTATTGGTTTAAATTTGTTCGTGTCTGATAGGATGTTATTCATTTTTTGGATGTATTCATTCGTGTTCATTATGACTATAGCGTTACCTTTATCTGCTTTTAGAATTTTTATGTTTTTTGTCTTGTTTTAGGTTTTTAATGCAATTAATGTCTCTTTTTGTAAGGTTGTTTTTCAGTTTTCTGTTTTGTGAAATTATGTTGATGGTTTTGTGAGAAAATTCTTTGAAAAAATCGTTTAAGATGTTGTTTTTAGGTGTTTCTGGAAAATATAAATTTGTAATTTTACCTGGGAAGTTTGGCTGTTGGATGTCAATAAAATTATCTAAGTTGTCTTCTTTCTGTTGGTTGTTTTTGGTTGTTTCCTTGTTTTTGTTCTCTGTAGAAAGTATCACAAGTCTCCTGGCTAGGTCTTCTAAACATGTTTTGATTTCTATGGTTGGAATGTACCTAGGTGCTATAGCGAAGTTGAGTCCTTTGTTAAGTAGTTGTTTCTCGTCTGTGTTTAATTGACGGTCGGATCTGTTAATTATGAGGTTAGTCAACGGTTTGTCGTTTTGGTGTATTTTCTGTTGTTTGCATTTTAGTTTTTCTAGTTTTTTGTTGTGGCAGATCTTTTTGTCTCTGTCGTTTTTAGTATTGATTTGGTTTATATTTCGTTGTATAAGTCCATAAATCTCTGGTTTGATATGTTGAGTGGTGTACCACCCACATCTACCACCTTACGTGGGTAGAAAGTGAATATGAATTCTGCAACTTGGTTGGTTTGTGTGGAGAACTCCGTCAGAATTACAGCATTACATATTACAATTTGAAATAGCCTGAAACTGAATTAAATGATAACTTAAATTTAGAAGTTAATTAATTGTCGATATGTATCCAATTTATAATATTTGACAGCAAGTTTATATGCAAAAACGGCTCGTTTGGGTTGACATATTTTCTCAACCCAAACGAGCCGTTTTTTGCATATAAATTTTCTCAACAAGTGGGTTTCTCGACATCACTGATTTGACAGCAAGACTGATACACACTCTTTTTTTCTTTTTAGGTAGAAATATATTTTAATACACAAACAATAGTACAATTTGACTTGATACAGTACTATTATCTTGATGGGAAGTTATCTAGTTCTGTACTCTTCTTTTTTACGAGTCACAAGTAGAGATGTTCCACTGATTAAGTTAGGTAATGTGTCATAAAAATATTAACGTCTGATGTGAATCTCCTGAAGTTAATTAGTATGTAATATTCTAAATTTATAAACGTTTCTGGTCAAATATACAAAGTTCCCAATTAATAATTGTTAATTACAGTTATAGCTTTCAAGATTTATAGTATACCAACTGTAGACAAATCTGTAGTATACACTGTTTCTTGGTGCATCGTGTTGGTTATATTTAAAAGCTTGAGGACAGTTTCTTGAAACTTCAGTTTATTCGACAATATAGACGATACACTAATGTTTATGTTCATATATATTGCTGATTCTTACACTCGAGAAACTTTTACAAACAATAAAGCATCTATGGTCTGAATTTTCAATAGATACAGGGTGTTCGGAAAGTCACTGTGCACTTATATATTTATTAACAGACATGTTTCAATATAGAACACAGGAGGTAAATATGAATGACAATCATAAACAATGTTGAAAGTGATTCCCGTTGGCATCAATGCAGACTTGAATCCTTCTTATTTTGTTTCTAAACACGGCTATCAGTTGCTGGCTTGAAATAGACTGAATGAATGCTGTTATAAAACTGCACAGTGACTTTTGGAACACCCTGTATTTCAAAATAGTGTGCGTATGGATAAAAGTGAGGAGGCTGCCAATTTACTAATTATATCTATATCCAATAAGCAAACGGTTTTGTTTCTGAGTATTATGAAGTGATTAGGGAAGAATAGTCAATTAAGTATCAGATCTACTCACGGTTAGTTGTGTACACCATTTGAAAGATCATAAGAATAGGAGAAAAAGTATAAATATATTTTCAAGACGGCATAAAACTCGTATTTGAAGCGCAAAAGTCAGTTCTGATGAACTAAAAGTAAGTTATTCTTGAGCTCAAAGATAGTTAGTTCTCTCTTAGCTGAAGTGAGTCGCAGCCATAGCCAGCTGCAGTTCAGAATCTCTGAAGAACAGTCATGACCACTCTGATGATGAGTTCACCAAACCTTTCACACTTAAACTTATTCCCATTGTTTCTAACATCGGATAACATATATTCAGTGGCCAATTTATTAGTTACACCTTCTCTTTAGTTCAAATAGCCAAACAGCGAATTATGTGGCTGCAACTCAATATATAAAGCATACACCTATGGTCAAAAGGTTCAGTTGTTGTTTGACAGAACACCAGAACGGGGAAAATACGTGATCTTAACGACTTTGACCATAAAGCGATAGTTGGTGCCAGACGTGGTGGTTTCAAGGTCTCAGAAACTGCTGAACTCCTGGAATTTTCACGCACTACAATTTCTAAAGTTTACAGAGAACGGCATGAAAAAGAAAAACATCCCGTAAGCAGTAATTCATTAAGTGAAAACACTTTGTTAATGAGAGAGATCAGAGGAGAATGGCCAGATTCGTTCGAGCTGACAGGAAAGCCACAAATACTCAAATAAACACTCTTTAAAACAGTATTATGCAGAAGGGCATCTATGAATACACAAAACATTGAACCTTGAAGCGGATAGGCTACAGTAGCAGAAGAGGACACCGAGTGTCACTCTTTTCAGCCAAGAAGTGGAAGACGAGGCTGCAGCAGGCATGGCATGATTAAAACTGGACGATTGAAGATTGGTGAAACGTCGCCTGGTCTGACGAATCTCAATTTCTGCTGCGACACGCAGATAATAGGGTCAAAATTTGGTGTAAACAGCATAAATTTATGGATCTATCCTCCCTTGTGTCAACGATAGAGGCTATTGGTGGTGGTGTAATGGTGTGGGGAATGTTTTATTGACACATATTTCGACCCTTATTACCAACTGAGTATCATTCGAATGTTAAACCATACCTGATTATTGCTGCTGACCATGTGCATCCCTTTGTGGCCACAGTTTACCTGTTTCTCAATGACTACGTTCAGCAGTATAATGCAACATGTCACAAAGCACACATCATCTCACGCTCGCTTCACGAATATTCAGTAACTTCAGTGTACTATAATGGCTCGCACAGTCCCCAGATCTCAATTTAATGGAGCACCTTTAGGATGAGGAGAAAGAGAAGGTTCGCAGCATGAATGTTTGCCGATATATCTGCAATGTAATTGAGTTTTCATGGATAAAAATCCGTAAGGAATGATTCCAGCACCTTGTTTAATACATGCCGCAAAGAATTCAGGCTGCCCTGGAGGCAAAATGGGGCTCTACGCGGTACTAAATAGGTTTACCTAATCAAGTGTAGACTGAGTGTATTTATGTGTGTGTGAATAGCAGTTCCATATGTCAAATACATAGAACCAACAGAAAGAAAAGGTCTAAATTTATCCCTAACTGCATCAAAATTTTTATCAGTGGACAGATCAACAACATAAAGTGATCTCTTGAAACAAAGTCTATATGCTGACACAAACGGACAGGGTATTGCCCTCTTTCATTTTCTTTTGAAATTCCATCAATCGGGCATAACATGACAAGGCCTTTTACAAATACGATAGACAGGCTTTGACGGTTTAAAAAAATTTAATAATGACTGTCTAAAGATTTCGATCACAAATACATGATTTTTATAAGGTTTGTCAACTTCAGTGGATTGAACAGATACTGTTTTTTGCTGATATGGAAAGCATTTTTTTTATGAAAAATGGTTTTATGAGTTAAAAGGTAACCACCAGAAAAAAAAGCTGTCTCCCGCAGTGTTTCACCTTTTTTTCATCGAAATAAGTTTGAGGTCGCCACTTGTACAGTGTTTAAATTCCTCAATTAGGCATAATCGTCTCAATTTATCGAAACTGCTGCCAATATAAAAAGAATTATACAATCGATTAAAATAAACTTCTTCTTAGTGAGCGAACTACATATACATTTGACTATCTCTCTTGCGATAACCTCAAGACTTTTAGTGATAAGTCTCTCGAACTAATTCATATACTTTAAGAACAGCTGTTTTAACCTTAACATAAATGATGCAGAAAATTCTTTTGCTTCACCAGTCTAAACACTTTGTTACAACAATGACCATTTTCGGTTGGCGATTCCATGGTTTGGGCAACATTGGGAAATATTTTATAACATTTTTATTAAGTGGTGGTACCTTAATATATAAATTGAGTTCAAAGTTGTCATTTGGCCTTGTTCGATCGAAGTTGAGTCAAATTTCTATTTTTCAGCCTAATTTCGTTTTGGCTTCAATACAGGTTTATTCAGCCTTCAGAAACGGGCTTGCTTGGCCTCGAAAAGTTTGCTTCCTCTCTCCACTTCGATATGGACTTCCTCTTTCTGGGCTTCGATGCAGGCTTGTTCAAGCTCAATTTGTTGGAGTTTTAATTGGATTTATAACGTATCTTTGTCACTGAACTCTGGTTGACTAGTAAGACATTATTCTCCTAATGTTTCACCAAACAAGAAAGTATCATCAACTAATATTTTAACTACACACTTTGAAGTTCATTTTCTCATTGATTTTTTAACCTGTAATTCTAGAATTTTGGAAATTTGAAGCAATTCACTTTTCTTATATATATCTAGTTTTTTGAGGGTCTGATTTAAGAAAACCTTGATAATCAGAAAACATGATCAACTCTTGTTAACACTGATAAATATAAATGAAATTAAGATTTGAATTTTAATTTATTTCAATTTTTTTCTTATTCAAATCTCGGACACGAGCCTTTTATTTATTATGTTAGGTGTTATAATTTTTGTCAGATGAGTCCTAGTACCTCAGCGGTATGTCTGCGGACTTAAAACACTACAAACCAAGTTTCGATACTCGTGGTGGGCAAAGCACAGATAGCCCATTGTGTAGCTTTGTGCTTAATTCAAAACAATAGACGAGTTTTTGATTTACTCTGCTACGTACGTTATGTATTAGTATTTCAAATAATTTGAAATTTCAATTAAGCAGTTAACTCAATGTTAATGTGAATTAAATTTATATTATTTGCCAACAAGTTTGATAAATATATTTTTTTGAACTGAAATATATTTTAACATAGAAATAACAAAAAACAATACAAATTATAATGGCAGTTATTACCAATAGTTATAAAAGATAATAGTTTATATACAACAGTTTTACAAAGTTACAGACAATAGTAAGACTTATATCTTGTCTATAACTGAATATTTTATCAACAATCCAAGTCCACGACGAGCAAATTAAATGTGAGTTGATACTGTTGGAACTCGCTTGAGCTAGCTTGTTTGATTTTCTTCACGCTGGGTCACTTCATTATGAAAAAAATATTTAATGTCCTCGTAAGAATAGTAACGTCTGAAGTAAGTCAATAAAGTTCCACGGCTCGTTTTGTTCAAAATCTAAAAACGTTCCTGGTCAAAGTCGGTAGTTTTCCTATTAATAGGCGTTAATCATTAAATTTGCTACGCCAAAATCACACTGTCTGTAGCTGCACAACAATTATCTCTTTCCGTCTCTCGTATAGCCACTTTTTATAGGTTTAACGCAATTCTCCAGAACATTGACCAAAGTTTGCTTGTAACAATACTGCCAATTACATACATACCTAGCTCACTTTTGAATCTTACACAGAAAACGTTCTACAAATTTTAAGAACAGGTGGTACATGCGCAACTCACAGTCAGGAACATACGTCACATGCAAAAATAAAACTATACAGAAGCAAGTGTTGGCACTAAAATAAATGTATAACAGTACATTTGTAACATAGCATAGAGAAATATATCAATTTTTGAAATTTAGGAAGTTGGTTTGGGTGTATAAACAATAATGTATATGAGGGTACACAGTATTACGATCTACACTAAATTTGAAATACCGTATATATAACAAGTTGTTTTTGATAAATGTGTAAACATAAAATATTTTCAGTGTTATTTTTCATAAAGTTAGGTTAATATATTCAACTTTGCAAACACACACGAAATACTTGTTGAATAACTGTCTGTTCTCTTCTGTTTGTGATAAGCATTAACTAGAAGAGCTGTTTCTCTTGTTTGTTTGTTTGTTTTTTGGAATTTTGCACAAACCTACTCAAGGGCTATCTGTGCAAGCCGTCCCTAATTTAGCAGTGCAAGATTAGAGGGAAGGCAGCTAGTCATCACATCCAACCGCCAACTCTTGGGCTACTCTTTTACCAACGAATAATGGGATTGACCGTCACATTATAACGCCCCACGGCTGGAAGGGCGAGCATGTTTGGCGCGACGCATGTTAGTCTCTCGTACTAACTCATACACTTTAAGAACAGCTGTTTTAACCTTAACATAAATGATGCAGAAAATTCTTTTGCTTCACCAGTCTAAACACTTTGTTACAACAATGACCATTTTCGGTTGGCGATTCCATGGTTTGGGCAACATTGGGAAATATTTTATAACATTTTTATTAAGTGGTGGTACCTTAATATATAAATTGAGTTCAAAGTTGTCATTTGGCCTTGTTCGATCGAAGTTGAGTCAAATTTCTATTTTTCAGCCTAATTTCGTTTTGGCTTCAATACAGGTTTATTCAGCCTTCAGAAACGGGCTTGCTTGGCCTCGAAAAGTTTGCTTCCTCTCTCCACTTCGATATGGACTTCCTCTTTCTGGGCTTCGATGCAGGCTTGTTCAAGCTCAATTTGTTGGAGTTTTAATTGGATTTATAACGTATCTTTGTCACTGAACTCTGGTTGACTAGTAAGACATTATTCTCCTAATGTTTCACCAAACAAGAAAGTATCATCAACTAATATTTTAACTACACACTTTGAAGTTCATTTTTCTCATTGATTTTTTAACCTGTAATTCTAGAATTTTGGAAATTTGAAGCAATTCACTTTTCTTATATATATCTAGTTTTTTGAGGGTCTGATTTAAGAAAACCTTGATAATCAGAAAACATGATCAACTCTTGTTAACACTGATAAATATAAATGAAATTAAGATTTGAATTTTAATTTATTTCAATTTTTTTCTTATTCAAATCTCGGACACGAGCCTTTTATTTATTATGTTAGGTGTTATAATTTTTGTCAGATGAGTCCTAGTACCTCAGCGGTATGTCTGCGGACTTAAAACACTACAAACCAAGTTTCGATACTCGTGGTGGGCAAAGCACAGATAGCCCATTGTGTAGCTTTGTGCTTAATTCAAAACAATAGACGAGTTTTTGATTTACTCTGCTACGTACGTTATGTATTAGTATTTCAAATAATTTGAAATTTCAATTAAGCAGTTAACTCAATGTTAATGTGAATTAAATTTATATTATTTGCCAACAAGTTTGATAAATATATTTTTTTGAACTGAAATATATTTTAACATAGAAATAACAAAAAACAATACAAATTATAATGGCAGTTATTACCAATAGTTATAAAAGATAATAGTTTATATACAACAGTTTTACAAAGTTACAGACAATAGTAAGACTTATATCTTGTCTATAACTGAATATTTTATCAACAATCCAAGTCCACGACGAGCAAATTAAATGTGAGTTGATACTGTTGGAACTCGCTTGAGCTAGCTTGTTTGATTTTCTTCACGCTGGGTCACTTCATTATGAAAAAAATATTTAATGTCCTCGTAAGAATAGTAACGTCTGAAGTAAGTCAATAAAGTTCCACGGCTCGTTTTGTTCAAAATCTAAAAACGTTCCTGGTCAAAGTCGGTAGTTTTCCTATTAATAGGCGTTAATCATTAAATTTGCTACGCCAAAATCACACTGTCTGTAGCTGCACAACAATTATCTCTTTCCGTCTCTCGTATAGCCACTTTTTATAGGTTTAACGCAATTCTCCAGAACATTGACCAAAGTTTGCTTGTAACAATACTGCCAATTACATACATACCTAGCTCACTTTTGAATCTTACACAGAAAACGTTCTACAAATTTTAAGAACAGGTGGTACATGCGCAACTCACAGTCAGGAACATACGTCACATGCAAAAATAAAACTATACAGAAGCAAGTGTTGGCACTAAAATAAATGTATAACAGTACATTTGTAACATAGCATAGAGAAATATATCAATTTTGAAATTTAGGAAGTTGGTTTGGGTGTATAAACAATAATGTATATGAGGGTACACAGTATTACGATCTACACTAAATTTGAAATACCGTATATATAACAAGTTGTTTTGATAAATGTGTAAACATAAAATATTTTCAGTGTTATTTTTCATAAAGTTAGGTTAATATATTCAACTTTGCAAACACACACGAAATACTTGTTGAATAACTGTCTGTTCTCTTCTGTTTGTGATAAGCATTAACTAGAAGAGCTGTTTCTCTTGTTTGTTTGTTTGTTTTGGAATTTTGCACAAACCTACTCAAGGGCTATCTGTGCAAGCCGTCCCTAATTTAGCAGTGCAAGATTAGAGGGAAGGCAGCTAGTCATCACATCCAACCGCCAACTCTTGGGCTACTCTTTTACCAACGAATAATGGGATTGACCGTCACATTATAACGCCCCACGGCTGGAAGGGCGAGCATGTTTGGCGCGACGCATGTTAGTCTCTCGTACTAACTCATACACTTTAAGAACAGCTGTTTTAATCTTAACATAAATGATGCAGTAAATTTTTTTGCTTCACCAGTCTAAACACTTTGTTACAACAATGACCATTTTCGGTTGGCGATTCCATGGTTTGGGCAACATTGGGAAATATTTTATAACATTTTTATTAAGTGGTGGTACCTTAATATATAAATTGAGTTCAAAGTTGTCATTTGGCCTTGTTCGATCGAAGTTGAGTCAAATTTCTATTTTTCAGCCTAATTTCGTTTTGGCTTCAATACAGGTTTATTCAGCCTTCAGAAACGGGCTTGCTTGGCCTCGAAAAGTTTGCTTCCTCTCTCCACTTCGATATGGACTTCCTCTTTCTGGGCTTCGATGCAGGCTTGTTCAAGCTCAGTTTGTTGGAGTTTTAATTGGATTTATAACGTATCTTTGTCACTGAACTCTGGTTGACTAGTAAGACATTATTCTCCTAATGTTTCACCAAACAAGAAAGTATCATCAACTAATATTTTAACTACACACTTTGAAGTTCATTTTTCTCATTGATTTTTTAACCTGTAATTCTAGAATTTTGGAAATTTGAAGCAATTCACTTTTCTTATATATATCTAGTTTTTTGAGGGTCTGATTTAAGAAAACCTTGATAATCAGAAAACATGATCAACTCTTGTTAACACTGATAAATATAAATGAAATTAAGATTTGAATTTTAATTTATTTCAATTTTTTTTTCTTATTCAAATCTCGGACACGAGCCTTTTATTTATTATGTTAGGTGTTATAATTTTTGTCAGATGAGTCCTAGTACCTCAGCGGTATGTCTGCGGACTTAAAACACTACAAACCAAGTTTCGATACTCGTGGTGGGCAAAGCACAGATAGCCCATTGTGTAGCTTTGTGCTTAATTCAAAACAATAGACGAGTTTTTGATTTACTCTGCTACGTACGTTATGTATTAGTATTTCAAATAATTTGAAATTTCAATTAAGCAGTTAACTCAATGTTAATGTGAATTAAATTTATATTATTTGCCAACAAGTTTGATAAATATATTTTTTTGAACTGAAATATATTTTAACATAGAAATAACAAAAAACAATACAAATTATAATGGCAGTTATTACCAATAGTTATAAAGATAATAGTTTATATACAACAGTTTTACAAAGTTACAGACAATAGTAAGACTTATATCTTGTCTATAACTGAATATTTTATCAACAATCCAAGTCCACGACGAGCAAATTAAATGTGAGTTGATACTGTTGGAACTCGCTTGAGCTAGCTTGTTTGATTTTCTTCACGCTGGGTCACTTCATTATGAAAAAATATTTAATGTCCTCGTAAGAATAGTAACGTCTGAAGTAAGTCAGTAAAGTTCCACGGCTCGTTTTGTTCAAAATCTAAAAACGTTCCTGGTCAAAGTCGGTAGTTTTCCTATTAATAGGCGTTAATCATTAAATTTGCTACGCCAAAATCACACTGTCTGTAGCTGCACAACAATTATCTCTTTCCGTCTCTCGTATAGCCACTTTTATAGGTTTAACGCAATTCTCCAGAACATTGACCAAAGTTTGCTTGTAACAATACTGCCAATTACATACATACCTAGCTCACTTTTGAATCTTACACAGAAAACGTTCTACAAATTTTAAGAACAGGTGGTACATGCGCAACTCACAGTCAGGAACATACGTCACATGCAAAAATAAAACTATACAGAAGCAAGTGTTGGCACTAAAATAAATGTATAACAGTACATTTGTAACATAGCATAGAGAAATATATCAATTTTTGAAATTTAGGAAGTTGGTTTGGGTGTATAAACAATAATGTATATGAGGGTACACAGTATTACGATCTACACTAAATTTGAAATACCGTATATATAACAAGTTGTTTTTGATAAATGTGTAAACATAAAATATTTTCAGTGTTATTTTTCATAAAGTTAGGTTAATATATTCAACTTTGCAAACACACACGAAATACTTGTTGAATAACTGTCTGTTCTCTTCTGTTTGTGATAAGCATTAACTAGAAGAGCTGTTTCTCTTGTTTGTTTGTTTGTTTTTGGAATTTTGCACAAACCTACTCAAGGGCTATCTGTGCAAGCCGTCCCTAATTTAGCAGTGCAAGATTAGAGGGAAGGCAGCTAGTCATCACATCCAACCGCCAACTCTTGGGCTACTCTTTTACCAACGAATAATGGGATTGACCGTCACATTATAACGCCCCACGGCTGGAAGGGCGAGCATGTTTGGCGCGACGCATGTTAGTCTCTCGTACTAACTCATACACTTTAAGAACAGCTGTTTTAACCTTAACATAAATGATGCAGAAAATTCTTTTGCTTCACCAGTCTAAACACTTTGTTACAACAATGACCATTTTCGGTTGGCGATTCCATGGTTTGGGCAACATTGGGAAATATTTTATAACATTTTTATTAAGTGGTGGTACCTTAATATATAAATTGAGTTCAAAGTTGTCATTTGGCCTTGTTCGATCGAAGTTGAGTCAAATTTCTATTTTTCAGCCTAATTTCGTTTTGGCTTCAATACAGGTTTATTCAGCCTTCAGAAACGGGCTTGCTTGGCCTCGAAAAGTTTGCTTCCTCTCTCCACTTCGATATGGACTTCCTCTTTCTGGGCTTCGATGCAGGCTTGTTCAAGCTCAATTTGTTGGAGTTTTAATTGGATTTATAACGTATCTTTGTCACTGAACTCTGGTTGACTAGTAAGACATTATTCTCCTAATGTTTCACCAAACAAGAAAGTATCATCAACTAATATTTTAACTACACACTTTGAAGTTCATTTTTCTCATTGATTTTTTAACCTGTAATTCTAGAATTTTGGAAATTTGAAGCAATTCACTTTTCTTATATATATCTAGTTTTTTTGAGGGTCTGATTTAAGAAAACCTTGATAATCAGAAAACATGATCAACTCTTGTTAACACTGATAAATATAAATGAAATTAAGATTTGAATTTTAATTTATTTCAATTTTTTTTTCTTATTCAAATCTCGGACACGAGCCTTTTATTTATTATGTTAGGTGTTATAATTTTTGTCAGATGAGTCCTAGTACCTCAGCGGTATGTCTGCGGACTTAAAACACTACAAACCAAGTTTCGATACTCGTGGTGGGCAAAGCACAGATAGCCCATTGTGTAGCTTTGTGCTTAATTCAAAACAATAGACGAGTTTTTGATTTACTCTGCTACGTACGTTATGTATTAGTATTTCAAATAATTTGAAATTTCAATTAAGCAGTTAACTCAATGTTAATGTGAATTAAATTTATATTATTTGCCAACAAGTTTGATAAATATATTTTTTTTGAACTGAAATATATTTTAACATAGAAATAACAAAAAACAATACAAATTATAATGGCAGTTATTACCAATAGTTATAAAAGATAATAGTTTATATACAACAGTTTTACAAAGTTACAGACAATAGTAAGACTTATATCTTGTCTATAACTGAATATTTTATCAACAATCCAAGTCCACGACGAGCAAATTAAATGTGAGTTGATACTGTTGGAACTCGCTTGAGCTAGCTTGTTTGATTTTCTTCACGCTGGGTCACTTCATTATGAAAAAATATTTAATGTCCTCGTAAGAATAGTAACGTCTGAAGTAAGTCAATAAAGTTCCACGGCTCGTTTTGTTCAAAATCTAAAACGTTCCTGGTCAAAGTTGGTAGTTTTCCTATTAATAGGCGTTAATCATTAAATTTGCTACGCCAAAATCACACTGTCTGTAGCTGCACAACAATTATCTCTTTCCGTCTCTCGTATAGCCACTTTTATAGGTTTAACGCAATTCTCCAGAACATTGACCAAAGTTTGCTTGTAACAATACTGCCAATTACATACATACCTAGCTCACTTTTGAATCTTACACAGAAAACGTTCTACAAATTTTAAGAACAGGTGGTACATGCGCAACTCACAGTCAGGAACATACGTCACATGCAAAAATAAAACTATACAGAAGCAAGTGTTGGCACTAAAATAAATGTATAACAGTACATTTGTAACATAGCATAGAGAAATATATCAATTTTTGAAATTTAGGAAGTTGGTTTGGGTGTATAAACAATAATGTATATGAGGGTACACAGTATTACGATCTACACTAAATTTGAAATACCGTATATATAACAAGTTGTTTTTGATAAATGTGTAAACATAAAATATTTTCAGTGTTATTTTTCATAAAGTTAGGTTAATATATTCAACTTTGCAAACACACACGAAATACTTGTTGAATAACTGTCTGTTCTCTTCTGTTTGTGATAAGCATTAACTAGAAGAGCTGTTTCTCTTGTTTGTTTGTTTGTTTTTGGAATTTTGCACAAACCTACTCAAGGGCTATCTGTGCAAGCCGTCCCTAATTTAGCAGTGCAAGATTAGAGGGAAGGCAGCTAGTCATCACATCCAACCGCCAACTCTTGGGCTACTCTTTTACCAACGAATAATGGGATTGACCGTCACATTATAACGCCCCACGGCTGGAAGGGCGAGCATGTTTGGCGCGACGCATGTTAGTCTCTCGTACTAACTCATACACTTTAAGAACAGCTGTTTTAACCTTAACATAAATGATGCAGAAAATTCTTTTGCTTCACCAGTCTAAACACTTTGTTACAACAATGACCATTTTCGGTTGGCGATTCCATGGTTTGGGCAACATTGGGAAATATTTTATAACATTTTTATTAAGTGGTGGTACCTTAATATATAAATTGAGTTCAAAGTTGTCATTTGGCCTTGTTCGATCGAAGTTGAGTCAAATTTCTATTTTTCAGCCTAATTTCGTTTTGGCTTCAATACAGGTTTATTCAGCCTTCAGAAACGGGCTTGCTTGGCCTCGAAAAGTTTGCTTCCTCTCTCCACTTCGATATGGACTTCCTCTTTCTGGGCTTCGATGCAGGCTTGTTCAAGCTCAATTTGTTGGAGTTTTAATTGGATTTATAACGTATCTTTGTCACTGAACTCTGGTTGACTAGTAAGACATTATTCTCCTAATGTTTCACCAAACAAGAAAGTATCATCAACTAATATTTTAACTACACACTTTGAAGTTCATTTTCTCATTGATTTTTAACCTGTAATTCTAGAATTTTGGAAATTTGAAGCAATTCACTTTTCTTATATATATCTAGTTTTTGAGGGTCTGATTTAAGAAAACCTTGATAATCAGAAAACATGATCAACTCTTGTTAACACTGATAAATATAAATGAAATTAAGATTTGAATTTTAATTTATTTCAATTTTTTTTCTTATTCAAATCTCGGACACGAGCCTTTTATTTATTATGTTAGGTGTTATAATTTTGTCAGATGAGTCCTAGTACCTCAGCGGTATGTCTGCGGACTTAAAACACTACAAACCAAGTTTCGATACTCGTGGTGGGCAAAGCACAGATAGCCCATTGTGTAGCTTTGTGCTTAATTCAAAACAATAGACGAGTTTTTGATTTACTCTGCTACGTACGTTATGTATTAGTATTTCAAATAATTTGAAATTTCAATTAAGCAGTTAACTCAATGTTAATGTGAATTAAATTTATATTATTTGCCAACAAGTTTGATAAATATATTTTTTGAACTGAAATATATTTTAACATAGAAATAACAAAAAACAATACAAATTATAATGGCAGTTATTACCAATAGTTATAAAAGATAATAGTTTATATACAACAGTTTTACAAAGTTACAGACAATAGTAAGACTTATATCTTGTCTATAACTGAATATTTTATCAACAATCCAAGTCCACGACGAGCAAATTAAATGTGAGTTGATACTGTTGGAACTCGCTTGAGCTAGCTTGTTTGATTTTCTTCACGCTGGGTCACTTCATTATGAAAAAATATTTAATGTCCTCGTAAGAATAGTAACGTCTGAAGTAAGTCAATAAAGTTCCACGGCTCGTTTTGTTCAAAATCTAAAAACGTTCCTGGTCAAAGTCGGTAGTTTTCCTATTAATAGGCGTTAATCATTAAATTTGCTACGCCAAAATCACACTGTCTGTAGCTGCACAACAATTATCTCTTTCCGTCTCTCGTATAGCCACTTTTATAGGTTTAACGCAATTCTCCAGAACATTGACCAAAGTTTGCTTGTAACAATACTGCCAATTACATACATACCTAGCTCACTTTTGAATCTTACACAGAAAACGTTCTACAAATTTTAAGAACAGGTGGTACATGCGCAACTCACAGTCAGGAACATACGTCACATGCAAAATAAAACTATACAGAAGCAAGTGTTGGCACTAAAATAAATGTATAACAGTACATTTGTAACATAGCATAGAGAAATATATCAATTTTTGAAATTTAGGAAGTTGGTTTGGGTGTATAAACAATAATGTATATGAGGGTACACAGTATTACGATCTACACTAAATTTGAAATACCGTATATATAACAAGTTGTTTTTGATAAATGTGTAAACATAAAATATTTTCAGTGTTATTTTTCATAAAGTTAGGTTAATATATTCAACTTTGCAAACACACACGAAATACTTGTTGAATAACTGTCTGTTCTCTTCTGTTTGTGATAAGCATTAACTAGAAGAGCTGTTTCTCTTGTTTGTTTGTTTGTTTTTGGAATTTTGCACAAACCTACTCAAGGGCTATCTGTGCAAGCCGTCCCTAATTTAGCAGTGCAAGATTAGAGGGAAGGCAGCTAGTCATCACATCCAACCGCCAACTCTTGGGCTACTCTTTTACCAACGAATAATGGGATTGACCGTCACATTATAACGCCCCACGGCTGGAAGGGCGAGCATGTTTGGCGCGACGCATGTTAGTCTCTCGTACTAACTCATACACTTTAAGAACAGCTGTTTTAACCTTAACATAAATGATGCAGAAAATTCTTTTGCTTCACCAGTCTAAACACTTTGTTACAACAATGACCATTTTCGGTTGGCGATTCCATGGTTTGGGCAACATTGGGAAATATTTTATAACATTTTTATTAAGTGGTGGTACCTTAATATATAAATTGAGTTCAAAGTTGTCATTTGGCCTTGTTCGATCGAAGTTGAGTCAAATTTCTATTTTTCAGCCTAATTTCGTTTTGGCTTCAATACAGGTTTATTCAGCCTTCAGAAACGGGCTTGCTTGGCCTCGAAAAGTTTGCTTCCTCTCTCCACTTCGATATGGACTTCCTCTTTCTGGGCTTCGATGCAGGCTTGTTCAAGCTCAATTTGTTGGAGTTTTAATTGGATTTATAACGTATCTTTGTCACTGAACTCTGGTTGACTAGTAAGACATTATTCTCCTAATGTTTCACCAAACAAGAAAGTATCATCAACTAATATTTTAACTACACACTTTGAAGTTCATTTTTCTCATTGATTTTTTAACCTGTAATTCTAGAATTTTGGAAATTTGAAGCAATTCACTTTTCTTATATATATCTAGTTTTTTGAGGGTCTGATTTAAGAAAACCTTGATAATCAGAAAACATGATCAACTCTTGTTAACACTGATAAATATAAATGAAATTAAGATTTGAATTTTAATTTATTTCAATTTTTTTTTCTTATTCAAATCTCGGACACGAGCCTTTTATTTATTATGTTAGGTGTTATAATTTTTGTCAGATGAGTCCTAGTACCTCAGCGGTATGTCTGCGGACTTAAAACACTACAAACCAAGTTTCGATACTCGTGGTGGGCAAAGCACAGATAGCCCATTGTGTAGCTTTGTGCTTAATTCAAAACAATAGACGAGTTTTTGATTTACTCTGCTACGTACGTTATGTATTAGTATTTCAAATAATTTGAAATTTCAATTAAGCAGTTAACTCAATGTTAATGTGAATTAAATTTATATTATTTGCCAACAAGTTTGATAAATATATTTTTTGAACTGAAATATATTTTAACATAGAAATAACAAAAAACAATACAAATTATAATGGCAGTTATTACCAATAGTTATAAAAGATAATAGTTTATATACAACAGTTTTACAAAGTTACAGACAATAGTAAGACTTATATCTTGTCTATAACTGAATATTTTATCAACAATCCAAGTCCACGACGAGCAAATTAAATGTGAGTTGATACTGTTGGAACTCGCTTGAGCTAGCTTGTTTGATTTTCTTCACGCTGGGTCACTTCATTATGAAAAAAATATTTAATGTCCTCGTAAGAATAGTAACGTCTGAAGTAAGTCAATAAAGTTCCACGGCTCGTTTTGTTCAAAATCTAAAACGTTCCTGGTCAAAGTTGGTAGTTTTCCTATTAATAGGCGTTAATCATTAAATTTGCTACGCCAAAATCACACTGTCTGTAGCTGCACAACAATTATCTCTTTCCGTCTCTCGTATAGCCACTTTTATAGGTTTAACGCAATTCTCCAGAACATTGACCAAAGTTTGCTTGTAACAATACTGCCAATTACATACATACCTAGCTCACTTTTGAATCTTACACAGAAAACGTTCTACAAATTTTAAGAACAGGTGGTACATGCGCAACTCACAGTCAGGAACATACGTCACATGCAAAAATAAAACTATACAGAAGCAAGTGTTGGCACTAAAATAAATGTATAACAGTACATTTGTAACATAGCATAGAGAAATATATCAATTTTGAAATTTAGGAAGTTGGTTTGGGTGTATAAACAATAATGTATATGAGGGTACACAGTATTACGATCTACACTAAATTTGAAATACCGTATATATAACAAGTTGTTTTGATAAATGTGTAAACATAAAATATTTTCAGTGTTATTTTTCATAAAGTTAGGTTAATATATTCAACTTTGCAAACACACACGAAATACTTGTTGAATAACTGTCTGTTCTCTTCTGTTTGTGATAAGCATTAACTAGAAGAGCTGTTTCTCTTGTTTGTTTGTTTGTTTTGGAATTTTGCACAAACCTACTCAAGGGCTATCTGTGCAAGCCGTCCCTAATTTAGCAGTGCAAGATTAGAGGGAAGGCAGCTAGTCATCACATCCAACCGCCAACTCTTGGGCTACTCTTTTACCAACGAATAATGGGATTGACCGTCACATTATAACGCCCCACGGCTGGAAGGGCGAGCATGTTTGGCGCGACGCATGTTAGTCTCTCGTACTAACTCATACACTTTAAGAACAGCTGTTTTAACCTTAACATAAATGATGCAGAAAATTCTTTTGCTTCACCAGTCTAAACACTTTGTTACAACAATGACCATTTTCGGTTGGCGATTCCATGGTTTGGGCAACATTGGGAAATATTTTATAACATTTTTATTAAGTGGTGGTACCTTAATATATAAATTGAGTTCAAAGTTGTCATTTGGCCTTGTTCGATCGAAGTTGAGTCAAATTTCTATTTTTCAGCCTAATTTCGTTTTGGCTTCAATACAGGTTTATTCAGCCTTCAGAAACGGGCTTGCTTGGCCTCGAAAAGTTTGCTTCCTCTCTCCACTTCGATATGGACTTCCTCTTTCTGGGCTTCGATGCAGGCTTGTTCAAGCTCAATTTGTTGGAGTTTTAATTGGATTTATAACGTATCTTTGTCACTGAACTCTGGTTGACTAGTAAGACATTATTCTCCTAATGTTTCACCAAACAAGAAAGTATCATCAACTAATATTTTAACTACACACTTTGAAGTTCATTTTTCTCATTGATTTTTTAACCTGTAATTCTAGAATTTTGGAAATTTGAAGCAATTCACTTTTCTTATATATATCTAGTTTTTTGAGGGTCTGATTTAAGAAAACCTTGATAATCAGAAAACATGATCAACTCTTGTTAACACTGATAAATATAAATGAAATTAAGATTTGAATTTTAATTTATTTCAATTTTTTTTTTCTTATTCAAATCTCGGACACGAGCCTTTTATTTATTATGTTAGGTGTTATAATTTTTGTCAGATGAGTCCTAGTACCTCAGCGGTATGTCTGCGGACTTAAAACACTACAAACCAAGTTTCGATACTCGTGGTGGGCAAAGCACAGATAGCCCATTGTGTAGCTTTGTGCTTAATTCAAAACAATAGACGAGTTTTTGATTTACTCTGCTACGTACGTTATGTATTAGTATTTCAAATAATTTGAAATTTCAATTAAGCAGTTAACTCAATGTTAATGTGAATTAAATTTATATTATTTGCCAACAAGTTTGATAAATATATTTTTTTGAACTGAAATATATTTTAACATAGAAATAACAAAAACAATACAAATTATAATGGCAGTTATTACCAATAGTTATAAAAGATAATAGTTTATATACAACAGTTTTACAAAGTTACAGACAATAGTAAGACTTATATCTTGTCTATAACTGAATATTTTATCAACAATCCAAGTCCACGACGAGCAAATTAAATGTGAGTTGATACTGTTGGAACTCGCTTGAGCTAGCTTGTTTGATTTTCTTCACGCTGGGTCACTTCATTATGAAAAAATATTTAATGTCCTCGTAAGAATAGTAACGTCTGAAGTAAGTCAATAAAGTTCCACGGCTCGTTTTGTTCAAAATCTAAAACGTTCCTGGTCAAAGTTGGTAGTTTTCCTATTAATAGGCGTTAATCATTAAATTTGCTACGCCAAAATCACACTGTCTGTAGCTGCACAACAATTATCTCTTTCCGTCTCTCGTATAGCCACTTTTATAGGTTTAACGCAATTCTCCAGAACATTGACCAAAGTTTGCTTGTAACAATACTGCCAATTACATACATACCTAGCTCACTTTTGAATCTTACACAGAAAACGTTCTACAAATTTTAAGAACAGGTGGTACATGCGCAACTCACAGTCAGGAACATACGTCACATGCAAAAATAAAACTATACAGAAGCAAGTGTTGGCACTAAAATAAATGTATAACAGTACATTTGTAACATAGCATAGAGAAATATATCAATTTTGAAATTTAGGAAGTTGGTTTGGGTGTATAAACAATAATGTATATGAGGGTACACAGTATTACGATCTACACTAAATTTGAAATACCGTATATATAACAAGTTGTTTTTGATAAATGTGTAAACATAAAATATTTTCAGTGTTATTTTTCATAAAGTTAGGTTAATATATTCAACTTTGCAAACACACACGAAATACTTGTTGAATAACTGTCTGTTCTCTTCTGTTTGTGATAAGCATTAACTAGAAGAGCTGTTTCTCTTGTTTGTTTGTTTGTTTTGGAATTTTGCACAAACCTACTCAAGGGCTATCTGTGCAAGCCGTCCCTAATTTAGCAGTGCAAGATTAGAGGGAAGGCAGCTAGTCATCACATCCAACCGCCAACTCTTGGGCTACTCTTTTACCAACGAATAATGGGATTGACCGTCACATTATAACGCCCCACGGCTGGAAGGGCGAGCATGTTTGGCGCGACGCATGTTAGTCTCTCGTACTAACTCATACACTTTAAGAACAGCTGTTTTAACCTTAACATAAATGATGCAGAAAATTCTTTTGCTTCACCAGTCTAAACACTTTGTTACAACAATGACCATTTTCGGTTGGCGATTCCATGGTTTGGGCAACATTGGGAAATATTTTATAACATTTTTATTAAGTGGTGGTACCTTAATATATAAATTGAGTTCAAAGTTGTCATTTGGCCTTGTTCGATCGAAGTTGAGTCAAATTTCTATTTTTCAGCCTAATTTCGTTTTGGCTTCAATACAGGTTTATTCAGCCTTCAGAAACGGGCTTGCTTGGCCTCGAAAAGTTTGCTTCCTCTCTCCACTTCGATATGGACTTCCTCTTTCTGGGCTTCGATGCAGGCTTGTTCAAGCTCAATTTGTTGGAGTTTTAATTGGATTTATAACGTATCTTTGTCACTGAACTCTGGTTGACTAGTAAGACATTATTCTCCTAATGTTTCACCAAACAAGAAAGTATCATCAACTAATATTTTAACTACACACTTTGAAGTTCATTTTTCTCATTGATTTTTTAACCTGTAATTCTAGAATTTTGGAAATTTGAAGCAATTCACTTTTCTTATATATATCTAGTTTTTTGAGGGTCTGATTTAAGAAAACCTTGATAATCAGAAAACATGATCAACTCTTGTTAACACTGATAAATATAAATGAAATTAAGATTTGAATTTTAATTTATTTCAATTTTTTTCTTATTCAAATCTCGGACACGAGCCTTTTATTTATTATGTTAGGTGTTATAATTTTTGTCAGATGAGTCCTAGTACCTCAGCGGTATGTCTGCGGACTTAAAACACTACAAACCAAGTTTCGATACTCGTGGTGGGCAAAGCACAGATAGCCCATTGTGTAGCTTTGTGCTTAATTCAAAACAATAGACGAGTTTTTGATTTACTCTGCTACGTACGTTATGTATTAGTATTTCAAATAATTTGAAATTTCAATTAAGCAGTTAACTCAATGTTAATGTGAATTAAATTTATATTATTTGCCAACAAGTTTGATAAATATATTTTTTTGAACTGAAATATATTTTAACATAGAAATAACAAAAAACAATACAAATTATAATGGCAGTTATTACCAATAGTTATAAAAGATAATAGTTTATATACAACAGTTTTACAAAGTTACAGACAATAGTAAGACTTATATCTTGTCTATAACTGAATATTTTATCAACAATCCAAGTCCACGACGAGCAAATTAAATGTGAGTTGATACTGTTGGAACTCGCTTGAGCTAGCTTGTTTGATTTTCTTCACGCTGGGTCACTTCATTATGAAAAAATATTTAATGTCCTCGTAAGAATAGTAACGTCTGAAGTAAGTCAATAAAGTTCCACGGCTCGTTTTGTTCAAAATCTAAAACGTTCCTGGTCAAAGTCGGTAGTTTTCCTATTAATAGGCGTTAATCATTAAATTTGCTACGCCAAAATCACACTGTCTGTAGCTGCACAACAATTATCTCTTTCCGTCTCTCGTATAGCCACTTTTATAGGTTTAACGCAATTCTCCAGAACATTGACCAAAGTTTGCTTGTAACAATACTGCCAATTACATACATACCTAGCTCACTTTTGAATCTTACACAGAAAACGTTCTACAAATTTTAAGAACAGGTGGTACATGCGCAACTCACAGTCAGGAACATACGTCACATGCAAAAATAAAACTATACAGAAGCAAGTGTTGGCACTAAAATAAATGTATAACAGTACATTTGTAACATAGCATAGAGAAATATATCAATTTTGAAATTTAGGAAGTTGGTTTGGGTGTATAAACAATAATGTATATGAGGGTACACAGTATTACGATCTACACTAAATTTGAAATACCGTATATATAACAAGTTGTTTTTGATAAATGTGTAAACATAAAATATTTTCAGTGTTATTTTTCATAAAGTTAGGTTAATATATTCAACTTTGCAAACACACACGAAATACTTGTTGAATAACTGTCTGTTCTCTTCTGTTTGTGATAAGCATTAACTAGAAGAGCTGTTTCTCTTGTTTGTTTGTTTGTTTTGGAATTTTGCACAAACCTACTCAAGGGCTATCTGTGCAAGCCGTCCCTAATTTAGCAGTGCAAGATTAGAGGGAAGGCAGCTAGTCATCACATCCAACCGCCAACTCTTGGGCTACTCTTTTACCAACGAATAATGGGATTGACCGTCACATTATAACGCCCCACGGCTGGAAGGGCGAGCATGTTTGGCGCGACGCATGTTAGTCTCTCGTACTAACTCATACACTTTAAGAACAGCTGTTTTAACCTTAACATAAATGATGCAGAAAATTCTTTTGCTTCACCAGTCTAAACACTTTGTTACAACAATGACCATTTTCGGTTGGCGATTCCATGGTTTGGGCAACATTGGGAAATATTTTATAACATTTTTATTAAGTGGTGGTACCTTAATATATAAATTGAGTTCAAAGTTGTCATTTGGCCTTGTTCGATCGAAGTTGAGTCAAATTTCTATTTTTCAGCCTAATTTCGTTTTGGCTTCAATACAGGTTTATTCAGCCTTCAGAAACGGGCTTGCTTGGCCTCGAAAAGTTTGCTTCCTCTCTCCACTTCGATATGGACTTCCTCTTTCTGGGCTTCGATGCAGGCTTGTTCAAGCTCAATTTGTTGGAGTTTTAATTGGATTTATAACGTATCTTTGTCACTGAACTCTGGTTGACTAGTAAGACATTATTCTCCTAATGTTTCACCAAACAAGAAAGTATCATCAACTAATATTTTAACTACACACTTTGAAGTTCATTTTTCTCATTGATTTTTTAACCTGTAATTCTAGAATTTTGGAAATTTGAAGCAATTCACTTTTCTTATATATATCTAGTTTTTTGAGGGTCTGATTTAAGAAAACCTTGATAATCAGAAAACATGATCAACTCTTGTTAACACTGATAAATATAAATGAAATTAAGATTTGAATTTTAATTTATTTCAATTTTTTTTTCTTATTCAAATCTCGGACACGAGCCTTTTATTTATTATGTTAGGTGTTATAATTTTTGTCAGATGAGTCCTAGTACCTCAGCGGTATGTCTGCGGACTTAAAACACTACAAACCAAGTTTCGATACTCGTGGTGGGCAAAGCACAGATAGCCCATTGTGTAGCTTTGTGCTTAATTCAAAACAATAGACGAGTTTTTGATTTACTCTGCTACGTACGTTATGTATTAGTATTTCAAATAATTTGAAATTTCAATTAAGCAGTTAACTCAATGTTAATGTGAATTAAATTTATATTATTTGCCAACAAGTTTGATAAATATATTTTTTTGAACTGAAATATATTTTAACATAGAAATAACAAAAAACAATACAAATTATAATGGCAGTTATTACCAATAGTTATAAAAGATAATAGTTTATATACAACAGTTTTACAAAGTTACAGACAATAGTAAGACTTATATCTTGTCTATAACTGAATATTTTATCAACAATCCAAGTCCACGACGAGCAAATTAAATGTGAGTTGATACTGTTGGAACTCGCTTGAGCTAGCTTGTTTGATTTTCTTCACGCTGGGTCACTTCATTATGAAAAAATATTTAATGTCCTCGTAAGAATAGTAACGTCTGAAGTAAGTCAATAAAGTTCCACGGCTCGTTTTGTTCAAAATCTAAAACGTTCCTGGTCAAAGTCGGTAGTTTTCCTATTAATAGGCGTTAATCATTAAATTTGCTACGCCAAAATCACACTGTCTGTAGCTGCACAACAATTATCTCTTTCCGTCTCTCGTATAGCCACTTTTATAGGTTTAACGCAATTCTCCAGAACATTGACCAAAGTTTGCTTGTAACAATACTGCCAATTACATACATACCTAGCTCACTTTTGAATCTTACACAGAAAACGTTCTACAAATTTTAAGAACAGGTGGTACATGCGCAACTCACAGTCAGGAACATACGTCACATGCAAAAATAAAACTATACAGAAGCAAGTGTTGGCACTAAAATAAATGTATAACAGTACATTTGTAACATAGCATAGAGAAATATATCAATTTTGAAATTTAGGAAGTTGGTTTGGGTGTATAAACAATAATGTATATGAGGGTACACAGTATTACGATCTACACTAAATTTGAAATACCGTATATATAACAAGTTGTTTTTGATAAATGTGTAAACATAAAATATTTTCAGTGTTATTTTTCATAAAGTTAGGTTAATATATTCAACTTTGCAAACACACACGAAATACTTGTTGAATAACTGTCTGTTCTCTTCTGTTTGTGATAAGCATTAACTAGAAGAGCTGTTTCTCTTGTTTGTTTGTTTGTTTTGGAATTTTGCACAAACCTACTCAAGGGCTATCTGTGCAAGCCGTCCCTAATTTAGCAGTGCAAGATTAGAGGGAAGGCAGCTAGTCATCACATCCAACCGCCAACTCTTGGGCTACTCTTTTACCAACGAATAATGGGATTGACCGTCACATTATAACGCCCCACGGCTGGAAGGGCGAGCATGTTTGGCGCGACGCATGTTAGTCTCTCGTACTAACTCATACACTTTAAGAACAGCTGTTTTAACCTTAACATAAATGATGCAGAAAATTCTTTTGCTTCACCAGTCTAAACACTTTGTTACAACAATGACCATTTTCGGTTGGCGATTCCATGGTTTGGGCAACATTGGGAAATATTTTATAACATTTTTATTAAGTGGTGGTACCTTAATATATAAATTGAGTTCAAAGTTGTCATTTGGCCTTGTTCGATCGAAGTTGAGTCAAATTTCTATTTTTCAGCCTAATTTCGTTTTGGCTTCAATACAGGTTTATTCAGCCTTCAGAAACGGGCTTGCTTGGCCTCGAAAAGTTTGCTTCCTCTCTCCACTTCGATATGGACTTCCTCTTTCTGGGCTTCGATGCAGGCTTGTTCAAGCTCAATTTGTTGGAGTTTTAATTGGATTTATAACGTATCTTTGTCACTGAACTCTGGTTGACTAGTAAGACATTATTCTCCTAATGTTTCACCAAACAAGAAAGTATCATCAACTAATATTTTAACTACACACTTTGAAGTTCATTTTTCTCATTGATTTTTTAACCTGTAATTCTAGAATTTTGGAAATTTGAAGCAATTCACTTTTCTTATATATATCTAGTTTTTTGAGGGTCTGATTTAAGAAAACCTTGATAATCAGAAAACATGATCAACTCTTGTTAACACTGATAAATATAAATGAAATTAAGATTTGAATTTTAATTTATTTCAATTTTTTTTTCTTATTCAAATCTCGGACACGAGCCTTTTATTTATTATGTTAGGTGTTATAATTTTTGTCAGATGAGTCCTAGTACCTCAGCGGTATGTCTGCGGACTTAAAACACTACAAACCAAGTTTCGATACTCGTGGTGGGCAAAGCACAGATAGCCCATTGTGTAGCTTTGTGCTTAATTCAAAACAATAGACGAGTTTTTGATTTACTCTGCTACGTACGTTATGTATTAGTATTTCAAATAATTTGAAATTTCAATTAAGCAGTTAACTCAATGTTAATGTGAATTAAATTTATATTATTTGCCAACAAGTTTGATAAATATATTTTTTGAACTGAAATATATTTTAACATAGAAATAACAAAAAACAATACAAATTATAATGGCAGTTATTACCAATAGTTATAAAAGATAATAGTTTATATACAACAGTTTTACAAAGTTACAGACAATAGTAAGACTTATATCTTGTCTATAACTGAATATTTTATCAACAATCCAAGTCCACGACGAGCAAATTAAATGTGAGTTGATACTGTTGGAACTCGCTTGAGCTAGCTTGTTTGATTTTCTTCACGCTGGGTCACTTCATTATGAAAAAATATTTAATGTCCTCGTAAGAATAGTAACGTCTGAAGTAAGTCAATAAAGTTCCACGGCTCGTTTTGTTCAAAATCTAAAAACGTTCCTGGTCAAAGTCGGTAGTTTTCCTATTAATAGGCGTTAATCATTAAATTTGCTACGCCAAAATCACACTGTCTGTAGCTGCACAACAATTATCTCTTTCCGTCTCTCGTATAGCCACTTTTATAGGTTTAACGCAATTCTCCAGAACATTGACCAAAGTTTGCTTGTAACAATACTGCCAATTACATACATACCTAGCTCACTTTTGAATCTTACACAGAAAACGTTCTACAAATTTTAAGAACAGGTGGTACATGCGCAACTCACAGTCAGGAACATACGTCACATGCAAAAATAAAACTATACAGAAGCAAGTGTTGGCACTAAAATAAATGTATAACAGTACATTTGTAACATAGCATAGAGAAATATATCAATTTTTGAAATTTAGGAAGTTGGTTTGGGTGTATAAACAATAATGTATATGAGGGTACACAGTATTACGATCTACACTAAATTTGAAATACCGTATATATAACAAGTTGTTTTGATAAATGTGTAAACATAAAATATTTTCAGTGTTATTTTTCATAAAGTTAGGTTAATATATTCAACTTTGCAAACACACACGAAATACTTGTTGAATAACTGTCTGTTCTCTTCTGTTTGTGATAAGCATTAACTAGAAGAGCTGTTTCTCTTGTTTGTTTGTTTGTTTTGGAATTTTGCACAAACCTACTCAAGGGCTATCTGTGCAAGCCGTCCCTAATTTAGCAGTGCAAGATTAGAGGGAAGGCAGCTAGTCATCACATCCAACCGCCAACTCTTGGGCTACTCTTTTACCAACGAATAATGGGATTGACCGTCACATTATAACGCCCCACGGCTGGAAGGGCGAGCATGTTTGGCGCGACGCATGTTAGTCTCTCGTACTAACTCATACACTTTAAGAACAGCTGTTTTAACCTTAACATAAATGATGCAGAAAATTCTTTTGCTTCACCAGTCTAAACACTTTGTTACAACAATGACCATTTTCGGTTGGCGATTCCATGGTTTGGGCAACATTGGGAAATATTTTATAACATTTTTATTAAGTGGTGGTACCTTAATATATAAATTGAGTTCAAAGTTGTCATTTGGCCTTGTTCGATCGAAGTTGAGTCAAATTTCTATTTTTCAGCCTAATTTCGTTTTGGCTTCAATACAGGTTTATTCAGCCTTCAGAAACGGGCTTGCTTGGCCTCGAAAAGTTTGCTTCCTCTCTCCACTTCGATATGGACTTCCTCTTTCTGGGCTTCGATGCAGGCTTGTTCAAGCTCAATTTGTTGGAGTTTTAATTGGATTTATAACGTATCTTTGTCACTGAACTCTGGTTGACTAGTAAGACATTATTCTCCTAATGTTTCACCAAACAAGAAAGTATCATCAACTAATATTTTAACTACACACTTTGAAGTTCATTTTTCTCATTGATTTTTTAACCTGTAATTCTAGAATTTTGGAAATTTGAAGCAATTCACTTTTCTTATATATATCTAGTTTTTTGAGGGTCTGATTTAAGAAAACCTTGATAATCAGAAAACATGATCAACTCTTGTTAACACTGATAAATATAAATGAAATTAAGATTTGAATTTTAATTTATTTCAATTTTTTTTTTCTTATTCAAATCTCGGACACGAGCCTTTTATTTATTATGTTAGGTGTTATAATTTTTGTCAGATGAGTCCTAGTACCTCAGCGGTATGTCTGCGGACTTAAAACACTACAAACCAAGTTTCGATACTCGTGGTGGGCAAAGCACAGATAGCCCATTGTGTAGCTTTGTGCTTAATTCAAAACAATAGACGAGTTTTTGATTTACTCTGCTACGTACGTTATGTATTAGTATTTCAAATAATTTGAAATTTCAATTAAGCAGTTAACTCAATGTTAATGTGAATTAAATTTATATTATTTGCCAACAAGTTTGATAAATATATTTTTTTGAACTGAAATATATTTTAACATAGAAATAACAAAAAACAATACAAATTATAATGGCAGTTATTACCAATAGTTATAAAAGATAATAGTTTATATACAACAGTTTTACAAAGTTACAGACAATAGTAAGACTTATATCTTGTCTATAACTGAATATTTTATCAACAATCCAAGTCCACGACGAGCAAATTAAATGTGAGTTGATACTGTTGGAACTCGCTTGAGCTAGCTTGTTTGATTTTCTTCACGCTGGGTCACTTCATTATGAAAAAATATTTAATGTCCTCGTAAGAATAGTAACGTCTGAAGTAAGTCAATAAAGTTCCACGGCTCGTTTTGTTCAAAATCTAAAACGTTCCTGGTCAAAGTCGGTAGTTTTCCTATTAATAGGCGTTAATCATTAAATTTGCTACGCCAAAATCACACTGTCTGTAGCTGCACAACAATTATCTCTTTCCGTCTCTCGTATAGCCACTTTTATAGGTTTAACGCAATTCTCCAGAACATTGACCAAAGTTTGCTTGTAACAATACTGCCAATTACATACATACCTAGCTCACTTTTGAATCTTACACAGAAAACGTTCTACAAATTTTAAGAACAGGTGGTACATGCGCAACTCACAGTCAGGAACATACGTCACATGCAAAAATAAAACTATACAGAAGCAAGTGTTGGCACTAAAATAAATGTATAACAGTACATTTGTAACATAGCATAGAGAAATATATCAATTTTGAAATTTAGGAAGTTGGTTTGGGTGTATAAACAATAATGTATATGAGGGTACACAGTATTACGATCTACACTAAATTTGAAATACCGTATATATAACAAGTTGTTTTGATAAATGTGTAAACATAAAATATTTTCAGTGTTATTTTTCATAAAGTTAGGTTAATATATTCAACTTTGCAAACACACACGAAATACTTGTTGAATAACTGTCTGTTCTCTTCTGTTTGTGATAAGCATTAACTAGAAGAGCTGTTTCTCTTGTTTGTTTGTTTGTTTTGGAATTTTGCACAAACCTACTCAAGGGCTATCTGTGCAAGCCGTCCCTAATTTAGCAGTGCAAGATTAGAGGGAAGGCAGCTAGTCATCACATCCAACCGCCAACTCTTGGGCTACTCTTTTACCAACGAATAATGGGATTGACCGTCACATTATAACGCCCCACGGCTGGAAGGGCGAGCATGTTTGGCGCGACGCATGTTAGTCTCTCGTACTAACTCATACACTTTAAGAACAGCTGTTTTAACCTTAACATAAATGATGCAGAAAATTCTTTTGCTTCACCAGTCTAAACACTTTGTTACAACAATGACCATTTTCGGTTGGCGATTCCATGGTTTGGGCAACATTGGGAAATATTTTATAACATTTTTATTAAGTGGTGGTACCTTAATATATAAATTGAGTTCAAAGTTGTCATTTGGCCTTGTTCGATCGAAGTTGAGTCAAATTTCTATTTTTCAGCCTAATTTCGTTTTGGCTTCAATACAGGTTTATTCAGCCTTCAGAAACGGGCTTGCTTGGCCTCGAAAAGTTTGCTTCCTCTCTCCACTTCGATATGGACTTCCTCTTTCTGGGCTTCGATGCAGGCTTGTTCAAGCTCAATTTGTTGGAGTTTTAATTGGATTTATAACGTATCTTTGTCACTGAACTCTGGTTGACTAGTAAGACATTATTCTCCTAATGTTTCACCAAACAAGAAAGTATCATCAACTAATATTTTAACTACACACTTTGAAGTTCATTTTTCTCATTGATTTTTTAACCTGTAATTCTAGAATTTTGGAAATTTGAAGCAATTCACTTTTCTTATATATATCTAGTTTTTTGAGGGTCTGATTTAAGAAAACCTTGATAATCAGAAAACATGATCAACTCTTGTTAACACTGATAAATATAAATGAAATTAAGATTTGAATTTTAATTTATTTCAATTTTTTTTTTCTTATTCAAATCTCGGACACGAGCCTTTTATTTATTATGTTAGGTGTTATAATTTTTGTCAGATGAGTCCTAGTACCTCAGCGGTATGTCTGCGGACTTAAAACACTACAAACCAAGTTTCGATACTCGTGGTGGGCAAAGCACAGATAGCCCATTGTGTAGCTTTGTGCTTAATTCAAAACAATAGACGAGTTTTTGATTTACTCTGCTACGTACGTTATGTATTAGTATTTCAAATAATTTGAAATTTCAATTAAGCAGTTAACTCAATGTTAATGTGAATTAAATTTATATTATTTGCCAACAAGTTTGATAAATATATTTTTTTGAACTGAAATATATTTTAACATAGAAATAACAAAAAACAATACAAATTATAATGGCAGTTATTACCAATAGTTATAAAAGATAATAGTTTATATACAACAGTTTTACAAAGTTACAGACAATAGTAAGACTTATATCTTGTCTATAACTGAATATTTTATCAACAATCCAAGTCCACGACGAGCAAATTAAATGTGAGTTGATACTGTTGGAACTCGCTTGAGCTAGCTTGTTTGATTTTCTTCACGCTGGGTCACTTCATTATGAAAAAAATATTTAATGTCCTCGTAAGAATAGTAACGTCTGAAGTAAGTCAATAAAGTTCCACGGCTCGTTTTGTTCAAAATCTAAAACGTTCCTGGTCAAAGTCGGTAGTTTTCCTATTAATAGGCGTTAATCATTAAATTTGCTACGCCAAAATCACACTGTCTGTAGCTGCACAACAATTATCTCTTTCCGTCTCTCGTATAGCCACTTTTATAGGTTTAACGCAATTCTCCAGAACATTGACCAAAGTTTGCTTGTAACAATACTGCCAATTACATACATACCTAGCTCACTTTTGAATCTTACACAGAAAACGTTCTACAAATTTTAAGAACAGGTGGTACATGCGCAACTCACAGTCAGGAACATACGTCACATGCAAAAATAAAACTATACAGAAGCAAGTGTTGGCACTAAAATAAATGTATAACAGTACATTTGTAACATAGCATAGAGAAATATATCAATTTTGAAATTTAGGAAGTTGGTTTGGGTGTATAAACAATAATGTATATGAGGGTACACAGTATTACGATCTACACTAAATTTGAAATACCGTATATATAACAAGTTGTTTTTGATAAATGTGTAAACATAAAATATTTTCAGTGTTATTTTTCATAAAGTTAGGTTAATATATTCAACTTTGCAAACACACACGAAATACTTGTTGAATAACTGTCTGTTCTCTTCTGTTTGTGATAAGCATTAACTAGAAGAGCTGTTTCTCTTGTTTGTTTGTTTGTTTTTTTGAATTTTGCACAAACCTACTCAAGGGCTATCTGTGCAAGCCGTCCCTAATTTAGCAGTGCAAGATTAGAGGGAAGGCAGCTAGTCATCACATCCAACCGCCAACTCTTGGGCTACTCTTTTACCAACGAATAATGGGATTGACCGTCACATTATAACGCCCCACGGCTGGAAGGGCGAGCATGTTTGGCGCGACGCATGTTAGTCTCTCGTACTAACTCATACACTTTAAGAACAGCTGTTTTAACCTTAACATAAATGATGCAGAAAATTCTTTTGCTTCACCAGTCTAAACACTTTGTTACAACAATGACCATTTTCGGTTGGCGATTCCATGGTTTGGGCAACATTGGGAAATATTTTATAACATTTTTATTAAGTGGTGGTACCTTAATATATAAATTGAGTTCAAAGTTGTCATTTGGCCTTGTTCGATCGAAGTTGAGTCAAATTTCTATTTTCAGCCTAATTTCGTTTTGGCTTCAATACAGGTTTATTCAGCCTTCAGAAACGGGCTTGCTTGGCCTCGAAAAGTTTGCTTCCTCTCTCCACTTCGATATGGACTTCCTCTTTCTGGGCTTCGATGCAGGCTTGTTCAAGCTCAATTTGTTGGAGTTTTAATTGGATTTATAACGTATCTTTGTCACTGAACTCTGGTTGACTAGTAAGACATTATTCTCCTAATGTTTCACCAAACAAGAAAGTATCATCAACTAATATTTTAACTACACACTTTGAAGTTCATTTTTCTCATTGATTTTTTAACCTGTAATTCTAGAATTTTGGAAATTTGAAGCAATTCACTTTTCTTATATATATCTAGTTTTTTGAGGGTCTGATTTAAGAAAACCTTGATAATCAGAAAACATGATCAACTCTTGTTAACACTGATAAATATAAATGAAATTAAGATTTGAATTTTAATTTATTTCAATTTTTTTTTTCTTATTCAAATCTCGGACACGAGCCTTTTATTTATTATGTTAGGTGTTATAATTTTTGTCAGATGAGTCCTAGTACCTCAGCGGTATGTCTGCGGACTTAAAACACTACAAACCAAGTTTCGATACTCGTGGTGGGCAAAGCACAGATAGCCCATTGTGTAGCTTTGTGCTTAATTCAAAACAATAGACGAGTTTTTGATTTACTCTGCTACGTACGTTATGTATTAGTATTTCAAATAATTTGAAATTTCAATTAAGCAGTTAACTCAATGTTAATGTGAATTAAATTTATATTATTTGCCAACAAGTTTGATAAATATATTTTTTTGAACTGAAATATATTTTAACATAGAAATAACAAAAAACAATACAAATTATAATGGCAGTTATTACCAATAGTTATAAAAGATAATAGTTTATATACAACAGTTTTACAAAGTTACAGACAATAGTAAGACTTATATCTTGTCTATAACTGAATATTTTATCAACAATCCAAGTCCACGACGAGCAAATTAAATGTGAGTTGATACTGTTGGAACTCGCTTGAGCTAGCTTGTTTGATTTTCTTCACGCTGGGTCACTTCATTATGAAAAAATATTTAATGTCCTCGTAAGAATAGTAACGTCTGAAGTAAGTCAATAAAGTTCCACGGCTCGTTTTGTTCAAAATCTAAAACGTTCCTGGTCAAAGTCGGTAGTTTTCCTATTAATAGGCGTTAATCATTAAATTTGCTACGCCAAAATCACACTGTCTGTAGCTGCACAACAATTATCTCTTTCCGTCTCTCGTATAGCCACTTTTATAGGTTTAACGCAATTCTCCAGAACATTGACCAAAGTTTGCTTGTAACAATACTGCCAATTACATACATACCTAGCTCACTTTTGAATCTTACACAGAAAACGTTCTACAAATTTTAAGAACAGGTGGTACATGCGCAACTCACAGTCAGGAACATACGTCACATGCAAAAATAAAACTATACAGAAGCAAGTGTTGGCACTAAAATAAATGTATAACAGTACATTTGTAACATAGCATAGAGAAATATATCAATTTTTGAAATTTAGGAAGTTGGTTTGGGTGTATAAACAATAATGTATATGAGGGTACACAGTATTACGATCTACACTAAATTTGAAATACCGTATATATAACAAGTTGTTTTTGATAAATGTGTAAACATAAAATATTTTCAGTGTTATTTTTCATAAAGTTAGGTTAATATATTCAACTTTGCAAACACACACGAAATACTTGTTGAATAACTGTCTGTTCTCTTCTGTTTGTGATAAGCATTAACTAGAAGAGCTGTTTCTCTTGTTTGTTTGTTTGTTTGTTTTTGGAATTTTGCACAAACCTACTCAAGGGCTATCTGTGCAAGCCGTCCCTAATTTAGCAGTGCAAGATTAGAGGGAAGGCAGCTAGTCATCACATCCAACCGCCAACTCTTGGGCTACTCTTTTACCAACGAATAATGGGATTGACCGTCACATTATAACGCCCCACGGCTGGAAGGGCGAGCATGTTTGGCGCGACGCATGTTAGTCTCTCGTACTAACTCATACACTTTAAGAACAGCTGTTTTAACCTTAACATAAATGATGCAGAAAATTCTTTTGCTTCACCAGTCTAAACACTTTGTTACAACAATGACCATTTTCGGTTGGCGATTCCATGGTTTGGGCAACATTGGGAAATATTTTATAACATTTTTATTAAGTGGTGGTACCTTAATATATAAATTGAGTTCAAAGTTGTCATTTGGCCTTGTTCGATCGAAGTTGAGTCAAATTTCTATTTTCAGCCTAATTTCGTTTTGGCTTCAATACAGGTTTATTCAGCCTTCAGAAACGGGCTTGCTTGGCCTCGAAAAGTTTGCTTCCTCTCTCCACTTCGATATGGACTTCCTCTTTCTGGGCTTCGATGCAGGCTTGTTCAAGCTCAATTTGTTGGAGTTTTAATTGGATTTATAACGTATCTTTGTCACTGAACTCTGGTTGACTAGTAAGACATTATTCTCCTAATGTTTCACCAAACAAGAAAGTATCATCAACTAATATTTTAACTACACACTTTGAAGTTCATTTTTCTCATTGATTTTTTAACCTGTAATTCTAGAATTTTGGAAATTTGAAGCAATTCACTTTTCTTATATATATCTAGTTTTTTGAGGGTCTGATTTAAGAAAACCTTGATAATCAGAAAACATGATCAACTCTTGTTAACACTGATAAATATAAATGAAATTAAGATTTGAATTTTAATTTATTTCAATTTTTTTTTCTTATTCAAATCTCGGACACGAGCCTTTTATTTATTATGTTAGGTGTTATAATTTTTGTCAGATGAGTCCTAGTACCTCAGCGGTATGTCTGCGGACTTAAAACACTACAAACCAAGTTTCGATACTCGTGGTGGGCAAAGCACAGATAGCCCATTGTGTAGCTTTGTGCTTAATTCAAAACAATAGACGAGTTTTTGATTTACTCTGCTACGTACGTTATGTATTAGTATTTCAAATAATTTGAAATTTCAATTAAGCAGTTAACTCAATGTTAATGTGAATTAAATTTATATTATTTGCCAACAAGTTTGATAAATATATTTTTTTGAACTGAAATATATTTTAACATAGAAATAACAAAAAACAATACAAATTATAATGGCAGTTATTACCAATAGTTATAAAAGATAATAGTTTATATACAACAGTTTTACAAAGTTACAGACAATAGTAAGACTTATATCTTGTCTATAACTGAATATTTTATCAACAATCCAAGTCCACGACGAGCAAATTAAATGTGAGTTGATACTGTTGGAACTCGCTTGAGCTAGCTTGTTTGATTTTCTTCACGCTGGGTCACTTCATTATGAAAAAAATATTTAATGTCCTCGTAAGAATAGTAACGTCTGAAGTAAGTCAATAAAGTTCCACGGCTCGTTTTGTTCAAAATCTAAAAACGTTCCTGGTCAAAGTTGGTAGTTTTCCTATTAATAGGCGTTAATCATTAAATTTGCTACGCCAAAATCACACTGTCTGTAGCTGCACAACAATTATCTCTTTCCGTCTCTCGTATAGCCACTTTTTATAGGTTTAACGCAATTCTCCAGAACATTGACCAAAGTTTGCTTGTAACAATACTGCCAATTACATACATACCTAGCTCACTTTTGAATCTTACACAGAAAACGTTCTACAAATTTTAAGAACAGGTGGTACATGCGCAACTCACAGTCAGGAACATACGTCACATGCAAAAATAAAACTATACAGAAGCAAGTGTTGGCACTAAAATAAATGTATAACAGTACATTTGTAACATAGCATAGAGAAATATATCAATTTTTGAAATTTAGGAAGTTGGTTTGGGTGTATAAACAATAATGTATATGAGGGTACACAGTATTACGATCTACACTAAATTTGAAATACCGTATATATAACAAGTTGTTTTTGATAAATGTGTAAACATAAAATATTTTCAGTGTTATTTTTCATAAAGTTAGGTTAATATATTCAACTTTGCAAACACACACGAAATACTTGTTGAATAACTGTCTGTTCTCTTCTGTTTGTGATAAGCATTAACTAGAAGAGCTGTTTCTCTTGTTTGTTTGTTTGTTTGTTTTTGGAATTTTGCACAAACCTACTCAAGGGCTATCTGTGCAAGCCGTCCCTAATTTAGCAGTGCAAGATTAGAGGGAAGGCAGCTAGTCATCACATCCAACCGCCAACTCTTGGGCTACTCTTTTACCAACGAATAATGGGATTGACCGTCACATTATAACGCCCCACGGCTGGAAGGGCGAGCATGTTTGGCGCGACGCATGTTAGTCTCTCGTACTAACTCATACACTTTAAGAACAGCTGTTTTAACCTTAACATAAATGATGCAGAAAATTCTTTTGCTTCACCAGTCTAAACACTTTGTTACAACAATGACCATTTTCGGTTGGCGATTCCATGGTTTGGGCAACATTGGGAAATATTTTATAACATTTTTATTAAGTGGTGGTACCTTAATATATAAATTGAGTTCAAAGTTGTCATTTGGCCTTGTTCGATCGAAGTTGAGTCAAATTTCTATTTTTCAGCCTAATTTCGTTTTGGCTTCAATACAGGTTTATTCAGCCTTCAGAAACGGGCTTGCTTGGCCTCGAAAAGTTTGCTTCCTCTCTCCACTTCGATATGGACTTCCTCTTTCTGGGCTTCGATGCAGGCTTGTTCAAGCTCAATTTGTTGGAGTTTTAATTGGATTTATAACGTATCTTTGTCACTGAACTCTGGTTGACTAGTAAGACATTATTCTCCTAATGTTTCACCAAACAAGAAAGTATCATCAACTAATATTTTAACTACACACTTTGAAGTTCATTTTCTCATTGATTTTTTAACCTGTAATTCTAGAATTTTGGAAATTTGAAGCAATTCACTTTTCTTATATATATCTAGTTTTTTTGAGGGTCTGATTTAAGAAAACCTTGATAATCAGAAAACATGATCAACTCTTGTTAACACTGATAAATATAAATGAAATTAAGATTTGAATTTTAATTTATTTCAATTTTTTTTTTCTTATTCAAATCTCGGACACGAGCCTTTTATTTATTATGTTAGGTGTTATAATTTTTGTCAGATGAGTCCTAGTACCTCAGCGGTATGTCTGCGGACTTAAAACACTACAAACCAAGTTTCGATACTCGTGGTGGGCAAAGCACAGATAGCCCATTGTGTAGCTTTGTGCTTAATTCAAAACAATAGACGAGTTTTTGATTTACTCTGCTACGTACGTTATGTATTAGTATTTCAAATAATTTGAAATTTCAATTAAGCAGTTAACTCAATGTTAATGTGAATTAAATTTATATTATTTGCCAACAAGTTTGATAAATATATTTTTTTGAACTGAAATATATTTTAACATAGAAATAACAAAAAACAATACAAATTATAATGGCAGTTATTACCAATAGTTATAAAAGATAATAGTTTATATACAACAGTTTTACAAAGTTACAGACAATAGTAAGACTTATATCTTGTCTATAACTGAATATTTTATCAACAATCCAAGTCCACGACGAGCAAATTAAATGTGAGTTGATACTGTTGGAACTCGCTTGAGCTAGCTTGTTTGATTTTCTTCACGCTGGGTCACTTCATTATGAAAAAAATATTTAATGTCCTCGTAAGAATAGTAACGTCTGAAGTAAGTCAATAAAGTTCCACGGCTCGTTTTGTTCAAAATCTAAAAACGTTCCTGGTCAAAGTTGGTAGTTTTCCTATTAATAGGCGTTAATCATTAAATTTGCTACGCCAAAATCACACTGTCTGTAGCTGCACAACAATTATCTCTTTCCGTCTCTCGTATAGCCACTTTTTATAGGTTTAACGCAATTCTCCAGAACATTGACCAAAGTTTGCTTGTAACAATACTGCCAATTACATACATACCTAGCTCACTTTTGAATCTTACACAGAAAACGTTCTACAAATTTTAAGAACAGGTGGTACATGCGCAACTCACAGTCAGGAACATACGTCACATGCAAAAATAAAACTATACAGAAGCAAGTGTTGGCACTAAAATAAATGTATAACAGTACATTTGTAACATAGCATAGAGAAATATATCAATTTTTGAAATTTAGGAAGTTGGTTTGGGTGTATAAACAATAATGTATATGAGGGTACACAGTATTACGATCTACACTAAATTTGAAATACCGTATATATAACAAGTTGTTTTTGATAAATGTGTAAACATAAAATATTTTCAGTGTTATTTTTCATAAAGTTAGGTTAATATATTCAACTTTGCAAACACACACGAAATACTTGTTGAATAACTGTCTGTTCTCTTCTGTTTGTGATAAGCATTAACTAGAAGAGCTGTTTCTCTTGTTTGTTTGTTTGTTTGTTTTTGGAATTTTGCACAAACCTACTCAAGGGCTATCTGTGCAAGCCGTCCCTAATTTAGCAGTGCAAGATTAGAGGGAAGGCAGCTAGTCATCACATCCAACCGCCAACTCTTGGGCTACTCTTTTACCAACGAATAATGGGATTGACCGTCACATTATAACGCCCCACGGCTGGAAGGGCGAGCATGTTTGGCGCGACGCATGTTAGTCTCTCGTACTAACTCATACACTTTAAGAACAGCTGTTTTAACCTTAACATAAATGATGCAGAAAATTCTTTTGCTTCACCAGTCTAAACACTTTGTTACAACAATGACCATTTTCGGTTGGCGATTCCATGGTTTGGGCAACATTGGGAAATATTTTATAACATTTTTATTAAGTGGTGGTACCTTAATATATAAATTGAGTTCAAAGTTGTCATTTGGCCTTGTTCGATCGAAGTTGAGTCAAATTTCTATTTTTCAGCCTAATTTCGTTTTGGCTTCAATACAGGTTTATTCAGCCTTCAGAAACGGGCTTGCTTGGCCTCGAAAAGTTTGCTTCCTCTCTCCACTTCGATATGGACTTCCTCTTTCTGGGCTTCGATGCAGGCTTGTTCAAGCTCAATTTGTTGGAGTTTTAATTGGATTTATAACGTATCTTTGTCACTGAACTCTGGTTGACTAGTAAGACATTATTCTCCTAATGTTTCACCAAACAAGAAAGTATCATCAACTAATATTTTAACTACACACTTTGAAGTTCATTTTTCTCATTGATTTTTTAACCTGTAATTCTAGAATTTTGGAAATTTGAAGCAATTCACTTTTCTTATATATATCTAGTTTTTGAGGGTCTGATTTAAGAAAACCTTGATAATCAGAAAACATGATCAACTCTTGTTAACACTGATAAATATAAATGAAATTAAGATTTGAATTTTAATTTATTTCAATTTTTTTCTTATTCAAATCTCGGACACGAGCCTTTTATTTATTATGTTAGGTGTTATAATTTTGTCAGATGAGTCCTAGTACCTCAGCGGTATGTCTGCGGACTTAAAACACTACAAACCAAGTTTCGATACTCGTGGTGGGCAAAGCACAGATAGCCCATTGTGTAGCTTTGTGCTTAATTCAAAACAATAGACGAGTTTTTGATTTACTCTGCTACGTACGTTATGTATTAGTATTTCAAATAATTTGAAATTTCAATTAAGCAGTTAACTCAATGTTAATGTGAATTAAATTTATATTATTTGCCAACAAGTTTGATAAATATATTTTTTTGAACTGAAATATATTTTAACATAGAAATAACAAAAAACAATACAAATTATAATGGCAGTTATTACCAATAGTTATAAAAGATAATAGTTTATATACAACAGTTTTACAAAGTTACAGACAATAGTAAGACTTATATCTTGTCTATAACTGAATATTTTATCAACAATCCAAGTCCACGACGAGCAAATTAAATGTGAGTTGATACTGTTGGAACTCGCTTGAGCTAGCTTGTTTGATTTTCTTCACGCTGGGTCACTTCATTATGAAAAAAATATTTAATGTCCTCGTAAGAATAGTAACGTCTGAAGTAAGTCAATAAAGTTCCACGGCTCGTTTTGTTCAAAATCTAAAAACGTTCCTGGTCAAAGTCGGTAGTTTTCCTATTAATAGGCGTTAATCATTAAATTTGCTACGCCAAAATCACACTGTCTGTAGCTGCACAACAATTATCTCTTTCCGTCTCTCGTATAGCCACTTTTTATAGGTTTAACGCAATTCTCCAGAACATTGACCAAAGTTTGCTTGTAACAATACTGCCAATTACATACATACCTAGCTCACTTTTGAATCTTACACAGAAAACGTTCTACAAATTTTAAGAACAGGTGGTACATGCGCAACTCACAGTCAGGAACATACGTCACATGCAAAAATAAAACTATACAGAAGCAAGTGTTGGCACTAAAATAAATGTATAACAGTACATTTGTAACATAGCATAGAGAAATATATCAATTTTTGAAATTTAGGAAGTTGGTTTGGGTGTATAAACAATAATGTATATGAGGGTACACAGTATTACGATCTACACTAAATTTGAAATACCGTATATATAACAAGTTGTTTTTGATAAATGTGTAAACATAAAATATTTTCAGTGTTATTTTTCATAAAGTTAGGTTAATATATTCAACTTTGCAAACACACACGAAATACTTGTTGAATAACTGTCTGTTCTCTTCTGTTTGTGATAAGCATTAACTAGAAGAGCTGTTTCTCTTGTTTGTTTGTTTGTTTTTGGAATTTTGCACAAACCTACTCAAGGGCTATCTGTGCAAGCCGTCCCTAATTTAGCAGTGCAAGATTAGAGGGAAGGCAGCTAGTCATCACATCCAACCGCCAACTCTTGGGCTACTCTTTTACCAACGAATAATGGGATTGACCGTCACATTATAACGCCCCACGGCTGGAAGGGCGAGCATGTTTGGCGCGACGCATGTTAGTCTCTCGTACTAACTCATACACTTTAAGAACAGCTGTTTTAACCTTAACATAAATGATGCAGAAAATTCTTTTGCTTCACCAGTCTAAACACTTTGTTACAACAATGACCATTTTCGGTTGGCGATTCCATGGTTTGGGCAACATTGGGAAATATTTTATAACATTTTTTATTAAGTGGTGGTACCTTAATATATAAATTGAGTTCAAAGTTGTCATTTGGCCTTGTTCGATCGAAGTTGAGTCAAATTTCTATTTTTCAGCCTAATTTCGTTTTGGCTTCAATACAGGTTTATTCAGCCTTCAGAAACGGGCTTGCTTGGCCTCGAAAAGTTTGCTTCCTCTCTCCACTTCGATATGGACTTCCTCTTTCTGGGCTTCGATGCAGGCTTGTTCAAGCTCAATTTGTTGGAGTTTTAATTGGATTTATAACGTTTATTTGTCACTGAACTCTGGTTGACTAGTAAGACATTATTCTCCTAATGTTTCACCAAACAAGAAAGTATCATCAACTAATATTTTAACTACACACTTTGAAGTTCATTTTTCTCATTGATTTTTAACCTGTAATTCTAGAATTTTGGAAATTTGAAGCAATTCACTTTTCTTATATATATCTAGTTTTTTGAGGGTCTGATTTAAGAAAACCTTGATAATCAGAAAACATGATCAACTCTTGTTAACACTGATAAATATAAATGAAATTAAGATTTGAATTTTAATTTATTTCAATTTTTTTCTTATTCAAATCTCGGACACGAGCCTTTTATTTATTATGTTAGGTGTTATAATTTTGTCAGATGAGTCCTAGTACCTCAGCGGTATGTCTGCGGACTTAAAACACTACAAACCAAGTTTCGATACTCGTGGTGGGCAAAGCACAGATAGCCCATTGTGTAGCTTTGTGCTTAATTCAAAACAATAGACGAGTTTTTGATTTACCTGCTACGTACGTTATGTATTAGTATTTCAAATAATTTGAAATTTCAATTAAGCAGTTAACTCAATGTTAATGTGAATTAAATTTATATTATTTGCCAACAAGTTTGATAAATATATTTTTTTGAACTGAAATATATTTTAACATAGAAATAACAAAAAACAATACAAATTATAATGGCAGTTATTACCAATAGTTATAAAAGATAATAGTTTATATACAACAGTTTTACAAAGTTACAGACAATAGTAAGACTTATATCTTGTCTATAACTGAATATTTTATCAACAATCCAAGTCCACGACGAGCAAATTAAATGTGAGTTGATACTGTTGGAACTCGCTTGAGCTAGCTTGTTTGATTTTCTTCACGCTGGGTCACTTCATTATGAAAAAAATATTTAATGTCCTCGTAAGAATAGTAACGTCTGAAGTAAGTCAATAAAGTTCCACGGCTCGTTTTGTTCAAAATCTAAAAACGTTCCTGGTCAAAGTCGGTAGTTTTCCTATTAATAGGCGTTAATCATTAAATTTGCTACGCCAAAATCACACTGTCTGTAGCTGCACAACAATTATCTCTTTCCGTCTCTCGTATAGCCACTTTTATAGGTTTAACGCAATTCTCCAGAACATTGACCAAAGTTTGCTTGTAACAATACTGCCAATTACATACATACCTAGCTCACTTTTGAATCTTACACAGAAAACGTTCTACAAATTTTAAGAACAGGTGGTACATGCGCAACTCACAGTCAGGAACATACGTCACATGCAAAATAAAACTATACAGAAGCAAGTGTTGGCACTAAAATAAATGTATAACAGTACATTTGTAACATAGCATAGAGAAATATATCAATTTTGAAATTTAGGAAGTTGGTTTGGGTGTATAAACAATAATGTATATGAGGGTACACAGTATTACGATCTACACTAAATTTGAAATACCGTATATATAACAAGTTGTTTTTGATAAATGTGTAAACATAAAATATTTTCAGTGTTATTTTTCATAAAGTTAGGTTAATATATTCAACTTTGCAAACACACACGAAATACTTGTTGAATAACTGTCTGTTCTCTCTTCTGTTTGTGATAAGCATTAACTAGAAGAGCTGTTTCTCTTGTTTGTTTGTTTGTTTTGTTTTTGAATTTTGCACAAACCTACTCAAGGGCTATCTGTGCAAGCCGTCCCTAATTTAGCAGTGCAAGATTAGAGGGAAGGCAGCTAGTCATCACATCCAACCGCCAACTCTTGGGCTACTCTTTTACCAACGAATAATGGGATTGACCGTCACATTATAACGCCCCACGGCTGGAAGGGCGAGCATGTTTGGCGCGACGCATGTTAGTCTCTCGTACTAACTCATACACTTTAAGAACAGCTGTTTTAACCTTAACATAAATGATGCAGAAAATTCTTTTTGCTTCACCAGTCTAAACACTTTGTTACAACAATGACCATTTTCGGTTGGCGATTCCATGGTTTGGGCAACATTGGGAAATATTTTATAACATTTTTATTAAGTGGTGGTACCTTAATATATAAATTGAGTTCAAAGTTGTCATTTGGCCTTGTTCGATCGAAGTTGAGTCAAATTTCTATTTTTCAGCCTAATTTCGTTTTGGCTTCAATACAGGTTTATTCAGCCTTCAGAAACGGGCTTGCTTGGCCTCGAAAAGTTTGCTTCCTCTCTCCACTTCGATATGGACTTCCTCTTCTGGGCTTCGATGCAGGCTTGTTCAAGCTCAATTTGTTGAGTTTTAATTGGATTTATAACGTTTATTTGTCACTGAACTCTGGTTGACTAGTAAGACATTATTCTCCTAATGTTTCACCAAACAAGAAAGTATCATCAACTAATATTTTAACTACACACTTTGAAGTTCATTTTTCTCATTGATTTTTTAACCTGTAATTCTAGAATTTTGGAAATTTGAAGCAATTCACTTTTCTTATATATATCTAGTTTTTGAGGGTCTGATTTAAGAAAACCTTGATAATCAGAAAACATGATCAACTCTTGTTAACACTGATAAATATAAATGAAATTAAGATTTGAATTTTAATTTATTTCAATTTTTTTCTTATTCAAATCTCGGACACGAGCCTTTTATTTATTATGTTAGGTGTTATAATTTTTGTCAGATGAGTCCTAGTACCTCAGCGGTATGTCTGCGGACTTAAAACACTACAAACCAAGTTTCGATACTCGTGGTGGGCAAAGCACAGATAGCCCATTGTGTAGCTTTGTGCTTAATTCAAAACAATAGACGAGTTTTTGATTTACTCTGCTACGTACGTTATGTATTAGTATTTCAAATAATTTGAAATTTCAATTAAGCAGTTAACTCAATGTTAATGTGAATTAAATTTATATTATTTGCCAACAAGTTTGATAAATATATTTTTTTGAACTGAAATATATTTTAACATAGAAATAACAAAAAACAATACAAATTATAATGGCAGTTATTACCAATAGTTATAAAAGATAATAGTTTATATACAACAGTTTTACAAAGTTACAGACAATAGTAAGACTTATATCTTGTCTATAACTGAATATTTTATCAACAATCCAAGTCCACGACGAGCAAATTAAATGTGAGTTGATACTGTTGGAACTCGCTTGAGCTAGCTTGTTTGATTTTCTTCACGCTGGGTCACTTCATTATGAAAAAAATATTTAATGTCCTCGTAAGAATAGTAACGTCTGAAGTAAGTCAGTAAAGTTCCACGGCTCGTTTTATTCAAAATCTAAAAACGTTCCTGGTCAAAGTTGGTAGTTTTCCTATTAATAGGCGTTAATCATTAAATTTGCTACGCCAAAATCACACTGTCTGTAGCTGCACAACAATTATCTCTTTCCGTCTCTCGTATAGCCACTTTTATAGGTTTAACGCAATTCTCCAGAACATTGACCAAAGTTTGCTTGTAACAATACTGCCAATTACATACATACCCTAGCTCACTTTTGAATCTTACACAGAAAAACGTTCTACAAATTTTAAGAACAGGTGGTACATGCGCAACTCACAGTCAGGAACATACGTCACATGCAAAAAATAAAACTATACAGAAGCAAGTGTTGGCACTAAAATAAATGTATAACAGTACATTTGTAACATAGCATAGAGAAATATATCAATTTTGAAATTTAGAAGTTGGTTTGGGTGTATAAACAATAATGTATATGAGGGTACACAGTATTACGATCTACACTAAATTTGAAATACCGTATATATAACAAGTTGTTTTGATAAATGTGTAAACATAAAATATTTTCAGTGTTATTTTTCATAAAGTTAGGTTAATATATTCAACTTTGCAAACACACACGAAATACTTGTTGAATAACTGTCTGTTCTCTTCTGTTTGTGATAAGCATTAACTAGAAGAGCTGTTTCTCTTGTTTGTTTGTTTGTTTGTTTGGAATTTTGCACAAACCTACTCAAGGGCTATCTGTGCAAGCCGTCCCTAATTTAGCAGTGCAAGATTAGAGGGAAGGCAGCTAGTCATCACATCCAACCGCCAACTCTTGGGCTACTCTTTACCAACGAATAATGGGATTGACTGTCACATTATAACGCCCCACGGCTGGAAGGGCGAGCATGTTTATGCGACGCATGTTAGTCTCTCGTACTAACTCATACACTTTAAGAACAGCTGTTTTAATCTTAACATAAATGATGCAGAAAATTTTTTTGCTTCACCAGTCTAAACACTTTGTTACAACAATGACCATTTTCGGTTGGCGATTCCATGGTTTGGGCAACATTGGGAAAATATTTTTATAACATTTTTATTAGTGGTGGTACCTTAATATATAAATTGAGTTCAAAGTTGTCATTTGGCCTTGTTCGATCGAAGTTGAGTCAAATTTCTATTTTTCAGCCTAATTTCGTTTTGGCTTCAATACAGGTTTATTCAGCCTTCAGAAAACGGGGCTTGCTTGGCCTCGAAAAGTTTGCTTCTCTCTCCACTTCCCCTGATATGGACTTCCTCTTTCTGGCTTCGATGCAGGCTTGTTCAAGCTCAATTTGTTGGAGTTTTAATTGGATTTATAACGTTTATTTGTCACTGAACTCTGGTTGACTAGTAAGACATTATTCTCCCAATGTTTCGTTCAAACAAGAAAGTATCATCAAACTAATATTTTAACTACACACTTTAAAGTTCATTTTTCTCATTGATTTTTAACCTGTAATTCTAGAATTTTGGAAATTTTGTTGCAATTCACTCTTTCTTATATATCTAGTTTTTGAGGGTCTGATTTAGAGAAACCTGGATAATCAGAAAACATGATCAACTCTTGTTAACACTGATAAATATAAATGTGAAATTAAGATTTGAATTTTAATTTATTTCAATTTTTTTTTTCTTATTCAAATTCTTGGACACGAGCCTTTATTTATTATGTTAGGTGTTATAATTTTTTGTCAGATGACGAACATCGTCAGAAGCGGTATGTCTGCGGACTTAAAACACTACAAACCAAGTTTCGATAATGCGGTGGGCAAAGCACAGATAGCCCATTGTGTAGCTTTGTGCTTAATTCAAAACAATAGACGAGTTTTGATTACTACTGCATACGTAATGTTATGTATTAGTATTTCAAATAATTTGAAATTTCAATTA